>NC_135172.1:42063122-42663122 GCF_041146795.1 Maylandia zebra | reverse complement strand
ATTACCTTTACCTTTGAATATTATTTGTGGTTTTAACTACATGTCTTGAGAACGTCACCTTTAAGCCACTGTTGAAGAAAAACAATCAGTCCTAAGGCATGCTGATACAGTGTGATTTAGACCTGTGCAAACAGTGGCCCGCAGGTGATTTTTTTCTCCGTTACTTCTCCCTCATTGTGAGTCATTTCAAGTGTCTGCTTCAAATGCTTTTGTCCTCCTTTACATCACAGTTACCACCTACACTTGACTGCACTGTGTTCACAGCTCAACCGCCCGTCTTTCCTGTAGTCTGGGCCTACGGGTAGCTTTTATTGAGGCATGACATGCAGAATCAAAAGTCTGGATTCATAATAATAAATTGATTCAGTTTTTTTTTTCTCAGTGAAATGGGCCATTTGTGATGTGGAGAAGGATAATTACTCTACTTTCACACCGAGAACTCTGGTGCACTCGGTTTATCACATGCTGAGTTTCAGTGCCATAGTACACATTAGAGGGCTGTGTCATCAATCATAGAACTAAGATTACAATACATAACCATGCAGTTCTTCTTGAAGTGAAATCCATATGAAAAAGTAGAGCGACAGTTGCTATATGTGTTTTTCTTTTTTCCGTTATATTACACTAGTGTCTGAATTGCCACTTTTCATCTTTTCGTATTACGCCGTCAGACTTTCATATCAGGTACTTGTTTATGTGAAAGGGCTGTAGATCTGTTTATGTGTTTGCATCTGACACAAAGTTCATTTCCAGACAAACATATTGTCCAAGTGGTGACAGGAAGGGTTATTTTTCCTCCATTTTGTTATGGCTGAGGAGTCTTGGTGGAGACACAGGCCAGTCCACAACTGATGGCATTTCAACATAGTAAACAACTCCCAAACAATAAAATAGGAGATGAGGAAGAGAACAAATCGCAATTAAAGTCAAGGTCCATTTAACGGAAGTGCACCACTGCCGAATGTATCATGTCATGATTTTGCACTCTTCGCCTATAGGCTCATTTCATTTCCAGCGCTTCTGCTGTTCCTGAACGTGCGTTCAGCAATCAAGGTTATTTCAGTCCACTCTGTCTTTCCTTAGCCACCTCCCTTTCATATTCCCTTAACGTTTCTCTGCTCAGACTCATATAGTTTACAGTGTTCATCCTCCTCCATAGCTTCCCTCGAAGGTTAATGCAAGCTATCAAGCTATTGTCTCTTTATTGCTTCCCCAAAGGCGCTGATTTTCTTTTTTATCCATCTGAAGCGTGGTAAACCATCCACTCTGATGTGATACTCTCGTCATTTGAATCTGCTGTCAGTTGTGATGTTGACAATTAACTTACTTTCAAATGACTGGAATGCATATGAAGCTTTATGAGTGAAGAAAACCTTTGAAATATTAATAATAATGAAAGGTAGTACCATCTTCATCTCCAGAGGAGGAGTCCCACTGATGTCGGTGATCACCTGACCTTCATTTTCACAGCAACACAAGGCTTGAAATCTCAGATGTTTATCAACAAGAATGGAATTATATCTTTTGGTATTTCATTTTATTTATTATTTGTTTTTTAGGAGTATTTTTCCTCTCCCTGACCTGTGCACCTGGGATGGTCCATGGACAAACTTTAGACAATGTTGGGAAAGGATCATGTAAAGTCGATAGAGAGAAATGGCAGTCGACAGTAAATCTACATTTCTGGTTAATTATTTTTCTTTGATTACATTTCATCATATTCCTTTTTGCTTAGTTTCAACAAGAATTGGAAAAAGTTTGTATTTACTTCTTTCATATCCTTTTTAATAGATTCTGGTAAGAAAAAGCATCATCTATCCCTGAAATGGGCTCATGGTGCGACACCCAGTCAATTCCTGACTGATATGACATTGGTGGTTCCAGAAAGATGAATCCGACTGCTTATGAAAATTTTTCTGCTTCTTCCTGAACTGCCAGCAATTTCTTTAGGTTCAGATAGATTATTAGGTCACAATTCACTTGGTTTTAATCTAGGTGCTGTCATCAGAACAAAATGTTCATTTGTTGGAACAACCTGGAGAACATACCTGGAAAAACATGTGAGCTTCCCACCAGCCAGAATTCTAGGTGTCATGCTAACATGCTAAGCTAAGAAAGAGAGGTTAACATTTAGTTGAAAGTTTTACTACAACAATGTTCATGCTTAGAGAGAAAGGCAACAGTAGTTAAAGAGTTGTTTTTATTGTTTTAATAATTCAAGGGCAACATCTGGGTGTCTGCATGTCTTAAATATTGTTTAAGCTACAAACACAAAATCATTTCCAAAACCCTGAAATGTCAGTAGAGGTTATCTGCTTTACATTTAAACTAAAGCGTTTCACGTCAAAAACTGAAAAAGAAGTGAAAGTGTAGCAAGATAATAACTTTCAGAGTCCCTCTGGAGTTTATCTTCTTGAAATAGTATTTCTTGAAATGAACTTGCAAAATATTGCATTGTGAAATCTTCATATCAAACCAAATTGAGCCGACTTCCCTGCAGCCTGTCCTCTCTGAGGATCTCACCTCTCTTCCTGTTTACCATCCCGATTTAATTTTTGTATCCGTGATGAATTTGCAGTATATCAGATGATCCTCCAGATTTTTAAACTAAGGACAGATTGCTGTGCGAGTCAACATGGTCCAAGCGCACTGATTTTTTTTCTTTTTTTCCCCACAGGCTATTGCCTCCTTTGTCATCCCATTCACTTTATTTCCCTCTCCACTGCCTCTTCGCCATTGCAAGACACGCCCATGGCTATCATTTGTCCACTGCTTTGTTACTCAAATAGTGATTTTTCTGCTTGATAATTGATGTGCTTTGCCTTTACCTGCTACGTTGTCCACCCCAGGCCAGAGGGAAAACATAAAAACATCAAAGGCTCTAGAATGAAGAGTGATTGCCACACGGCGCTGCCCCCATTCTTGCTTGTACTGCATAAACTGTTAAAAGCTAATGGCTTGAAAAAATAACAGAAACAGTTATTGACCCATTAAAAATGCGTTTTTGACATGGCTAGAAACTGCAGCCTCAAAGCATTTATCCAATTGTTCTCTGTAATTAATGAATACATGCTGATTGGTTAGAGGGCATTTTTGACTTGGAGGAACTGTTTAAACATCTCTGGTTACATTTAATGTAAAACAGCTGAAAACAGTGAACACTGCCCCACAAAAACTCAATTAAAACTTTGTTATCTAGAATCTTCTTTAGATACCAGAATCCTGAGTCTTACATTTACACCATCTAATAGTAGTTGTCAGCATTTCTATTAAAACGACTGCAGTCATTCTATAAACTTAACTGAGCAGAAATTGCAGAAATATCCAACTCAGACACTCTGGCATTGAACATTATGCACACTACGAACACCGTCAAGTGAAAACTCTGTTCTTTTCTGAAAAGTCATGCTTGGGAAAGTGTTTTGTGTGTCCATTTATGGGCTTGTGATAAAGGTCAACACTTTTTGTGAGTCTTTGTAGCTCTGCAGCACTATTTGTATCTCTGTCTCTCTTTCTGTGTCACTCTTGTGAAGCAGAACAGCTGTTAGGGACAATATTAGACCATGAACACGGTTATTCTGCTGTCAGTTTTCCAGAATGCTGGTGATGGTTGCCTGACTTCCTGACGGACAGGAAGCAGCATGTGAGGCTGGGAAAGAATGTCTCGGACTCCCGGACCATCAGCACCGGCTCCCCTCAGGGCTGTGTTCTTTCTCCTCTGCTCTTCTCCCTGTACACCAACTGCTGCACCTCCACCCACCAGTCTGTCAAGCTAATCAAGTTTGCAGATGACACCACCGTTATTGGGCTCATCTCGGACGGGGATGAGTCTGCCTACAGGAGGGAGGTTGAACGTCTGGTGTCCTGGTGCAGCCACAACAACCTGGTGCTGAATGCCCAGAAGACAGTGGAGATTATTGTGGACTTCAGGAAGCACACAGCCCCACTCCCCCCCATCATCCTGACTGACACCCCCATCACCTCTGTGGACTCATTCCGCTTCCTGGGTACCACCATCACCCAGGACCTGAAGTGGGAGCCCACCATCACCTCCGTCATCAAGAAAGCCCAGCAGAGGATGTACTTCCTGAGGCAGCTGAAGAAATTCAACCTGCCAACACGGACGATGATGCAGTTCTACACTGCAATCATCGAGTCCATCCTCACCTCCTCCATCACCGTGTGGTACGCTGGAGCCACTATCAGGGACAAACAGAGACTGCAGCATGTTGTGCGCTCTGCTGAGAAGGTGATTGGCTGCAGACTCCCATCTCTGCAGGACCTGTACACCTCCAGGACACTGCGGCGTGCAGCCCGGATCTCAGCTGACCCTTCTCACCCTGGACACAGTCTGTTTGACCTGCTCCCCTCAGGCAGGAGGCTCCGGTCCATTCGCACCAGAACCTCTCGCCATAAGAGCAGTTTCTTCCCCTCTGCTGTTGGACACATGAACAATAACCATATGACTGTACCCGCCACTAACACATGACCCTACGCTGTGTCACTGCATCATTTCATGTTTGGCACTGATCACCACCTGCACTCATGTATATATCTTTCTACGTAGCACTTTTAATTCTTATTCTTACTTTTATTTTTTTTTCATGTCTATTTAAGTGCTATTTATGACACTATGTTTGCACTGAAGCACCGCAGCAATTTCCTAATGTTGTAAACCTCAACATCTGGCAATAAACCCCATTCTGATTCTGATTCTGATTCTGATTCTCAAATGCTAAAGATCGCATGATGTCTGTAAACACTAATAGCAGACATGCTATTCGACTATAATATAATATAATGCTATAATGTTGAATGGCTCACACAGCCCAGACCCATCAGGGCACGGCCACTGGGCCTTTGGGGATGTCAGGGTGGGTGTCTGATACCAGACACTGGCAACAATCCTTCCCTCTCCACCCGGTGGTGAAGTAGATCCGCTGTATCCTGTTGAATAATCCACAATCTTCCGCTTCCACAAAGTCAAATTGTGATTGCAGGATAAACAGGGTATTCCAGACAAAAGTTTTTCTCTGGGTCTACCCTGGGAAGACCTACCAAAGGAGGTGCTGAGGAGGTATCCTGACCAGATGCCAAATCTGGGTTTCTGTGTCACTGTAATCCTGGGAGCTGTGCTGTCTTGGGCAGTAGATAACATATCTATTTACATGGAAAACTTCACCAGAATGCAGTGGATCTGATGATTTGTTTTTGAGTGTAGCAGGGTTGCAATTGCTTACCGACTGCGGTGGTTTGGGAATGTCTTTGCCATTTGGAGGAATGAGCTTAATCTGAATTAATCTAGATGGGTAGATGGGTGTTACAGGAGAATATGGCATCAGTTTTGGCATGTCAGGACACAATTTTCTCAGCAGAGCAATGTATTGTATTGACATGCACAAAACTATTTACTTTCCCTGTCAGTGGTTTTAATGTTGTTCCGATTCAATTCAATTTTATTTCTACAGCGCCAAATCACATCAACAGTCACCTCAAGGTGCTTTATATTGTAAGGTAGACCCTACAATAATCCATACAGAGAAAAACCCAACAATCATATGACCCCCTATGAGCAAGCACTTTGGCAACAGTGGGAAGGAAAAACTCCCTTTTAACAGGAAGAAACCGACAGAACCAGGCTCAGGGAGGGGCGGGGCCTAAAGACATGCTGTTTACGGACTGAGATGCCTCTTTATTTGTTTAGTGTTTTTGAACTATGATGGGTTTAGAAAAATATAAATGGACTGGTAATTATAGAGTGCTTTCCTACTCAGGTGATGAGTCAAAGGGCTTTTTGAGTTGTCAGCGTAAAATAACCATTGCTGTAGTTTTCCCTCACCACCATATTAGCTTAAAACATTATACAGAGCAATTTAATGTCTGACTGACACAAACTGTAAGGGAAGAGTCAAAAGTGATATAATGGCACAAATGGTTACAAAAACAGTTTGAAGATGATCGACATCTAAACGCTTGTTAACTCTCAACCTTACGATCTGAACAAATACAACCAGTTAATTTGAGCAGAAACTCACAGGCAGGTAATTATATCTTAGTGGGAGACTAAACACGTAATTAAGTTCCATCTTAAGACTGCAAAGGAATCTTCCGATGGGTCATTACACTCAATCCTACAGTTTCTGACAATAGACATAAATGTGCAATATGTAGTGTTTCAGTGTAAAGTCAGATGAGTTTTCTTGTAATGAAACTGTTCAGCAGATAAAATGTCTTTGTGTTATCTTACAGTGTGTAGACATTCTGAGCTGCTTGGTAACTGCTACTCTTTGTAATCCAGCTGCTTTTGTCCCAGCGGGAGCGAATGCAGCAATCACACACCAAATGAAGCTAGCATTGTCTCACCTTCAACCCAAGACACATCTTCTTGAGTCTATAGCCATTTTCACACTGCAGTCGTGACATTAGACATTACCCAGTGAGGACAAATATTCAACACAGTTAAATCTGAAATGTAATGGTCTTCATGATCTCCAATACTGTCTGACGGTTAATTGTGCCAATTTCGCCAGGTTAGTGAATTCACAGTGAGTCAGCGTGCTCTGCATCCTCTGCCTAAACTGAGTAGTTACATCAGTGCGAATACACGTGACAAAGACTAACTCCTATTGCATACTCAACAACTTCGGACAACGTTACAACCAAAGCTTGAGCTGAATTTTTCACTGGTGACAGACTTTGTTACTTGATGGGAAATGATGGAAAACTCTAAAGGCTTCCAAACATTGTGGCAGATTAAAACTGTGAGGGTGGTAGAGGGTGTAGAGCAGAACAAAGGGTTCATCCAGCAGGAGAACACTTAAGAAAGATCCCAGTTCACATCTGCTGAGTTCACATTTCCCTGTTGAGGCTCCACAGCTGCAGCGCCTTAACTGGGACTGCACTGTTATGATGGAGTTTGCATACAAAGTGATGACACAGTTGGTGCCTCTGGCTATCTTTTCTCTTCATGCATAGAATATTCTGTATATTGTTAATTATATATGAATTTTCTGTAACCCTGTCTCTCAAAATGACAGACAGCCTGCATTTTGAACCAGTTTCTCCCAAAGTGTCCAACATTTTCATGTGAAAACAGTTTATGTTCATCTATTCTCATGTAAATCTTAGTCACTTCTCAAAGCTGCTTCATAATGGCTTTTAAACATACTCCACCCAAATATTCACTGCGATCTTTAACCTGTTTCGCTTCTGGCTCGTCTCATATGGCCACTTGGTCAAAATCCCCCAGCACGACATTTGTATGCACTGTTTCAAAGTGAACGGTGAATATTGTGAATAGTGAGTGAAACTAACCGTAACACTAACCCAGCAGTTAAAAGCTCCTCGTTGACAGTCTTGTGATTTACGACACTGTTTCATGCTTTCAGGATTGCATCTAATGCTGCGGCTCTCTTAGATACAGCAGAGGACACTTTGTGTGTATCCCCGAGACTCCGGAAGCTTTAACAAAACTACTGCGTTTGAAGTCCCGTCAATGACTTTAAGCCTTATGATGCCGTAAAGCTTTTGTTATTTTCACAGTATCACACAGTGATGGCAAATAAAAACATTTCTATCTTGTGACAGGTGGCCGAATTCCCAGAGGAGCAGCTCCTGGTAGCGGTGTTCCCCGGAGTGCCAACAGCTGCTGAGCTCTTCCTGTTGCCTTATAAGAACCAATCAGAGGGCAAGAAAAAGAGTGAGGAAGCTCTGGAGCGGGTATGGGTGTCTCTAAGTGAAATTCACGAGGAGTTCAAATTCCTCCAACTTGATTATTGTGCCTACAAAACGGTGACTTGTTGTGTACTTTAACAGGCTTCTGACACAATTGTAAGTGCACTGAACCAAAACCTGGTGGAGTTCGAGCTGAAGCCCGGTGTGAGGGTGATCGTTTACAACACACAGTTAACACTGGGTAAGAAACATTTGCTGTCATTGCTTTTAATTTTGCCATCAAGTCATCATCTATAATATTAACTTCTGGGGGTAATGTAATTATGGCCTGCATGTTCCATTTTTCATTTTCATGTGCAGAGAAACAGAAGTGTAATAACTATGTTTTGACAACAAGAATTTTTCTTTGGTCCACCAATTAAAATTCCTGTCAGACCTCGTCTATCCCAGGCGAAAGAACACAGACGAGGATAGGAGGGGTTCGGTTTTAAGTGGAGCTCCTTGAGAAGAGGGATCTTTTATGCCTGCCATCAAAAGCTGAACATCTGTTCTATTTCTTTTACAGCCATCCAACCACAAAATGAGTGTTACACTGAGTATAATTATGTTGATTATTTAGTCCTTGAGAAAGAACACTGTACAATTTCAGGGCAGACTTTGGAATCATTCAAGAAGTCATCAGCAGTGTTTTGCGGGAAGGCTGATTGACATTAGAGACCCTCAAATGCTCTCGTGTCAAATCAGCGCTGATTCACGGAGACACAGTAATTGTAAATAACATGGCTAGACTGGAAACCTCTACTTTTTTATTGGTTTGGAGCTCGGTACTGCTCAGCAGCTCCTGTGTCCCGCTGCTGGACAGGTCTTACCTTATATTCACTGCTTGGCTGGTTTCATTAGGTGCACAGTCTCTGGAGGCACACAGCCATGAGTTGTCTGCAGCTCAAAGCGATGGGTATTAACAGCCTGGCATGTAGTGCTCTGTGACGTTTTGTGGTGTGCTGCACTCTAATGACATTGAAGGTGTACCCAGCTGGATCCCTCTTTATATTTCACCTCCCAAGAAAAGGTCTAAAAAGCCTTCAAGCTGCTTGAGAAAGGTCATCGGCACGCGCGCCTCCATCTCTTAGCTGAGGGCTCACGTAGCGCTAAACCCGTCACAGAAAAGCATCGGGCTTTTTCTTCAGCGACAGACATTAATGCACTCTTCAAAATAATGGGAGAAATTTAGGGTTTGTGCCTTATGAGCGAAACCGTGACATTAATCACACTGAACACTTGTTTGGTTCGGTACTTTTTTGAATGAATGTTGGCGCATTTAACTGTTTTACATTCACCTGAAATCTTTGGATTTCCTGCTACTGTCAGTTTGTTTTGCCCATCAGCAGAAAGTGTAATTTCACGCTACAACACCTTACAGTGTTTCATATCTTAAAGATAAAAATATAATCTGGGGAGTCATTATTGTTCTGGATATACAGTATACTACAGTGTACGGGGTACAAGTATAAAGAAAATACGTTTTTGACCCTTTAACATCTAACAGGTCACAGGCAACACGCAGAGCATCTGTCCTTTTTATAGAATTTACACATATTTGGAACATCTGACGCAAAGGTTTCTATCAGAAATGATGTTGTGGAAAAATGTGTTATTGTAAGGTAACATCTTCCAGGTCTGATATGTAGCCCAGCCCTAACCCCGGTGACCTGCAGGATTTTTAAAGGTTCGCTTCATTCAAACTAGAAGCAGAGAAAAAGATAAATCAATAATGGATGTGACTACTCTTTGCTTTTGAAGAGGTGCCTGTTTTCTTTGTTGCACATACTTTTTCAAGGTACTCTACCTGTAGGTGCTACCACAGTGCCAGGAGCTATTTCAGGTGTATCTGTTGTCAGAAGTGAGTCTCGTTCATTTTTTCCATTCTGACAAAACTTTGCATTGTTTCTCATGCAGAATGAAGTCACTGTAGTATTTTTGGAAACCCAGAAAATCTCGCTGTAACAGCCAACCAATAGCTAGAATCTAGCATTATATCCTCCTGAGAACCAGCCCATTCATTTATGTCCTCTGAAATGGACATTTGTTTTTGCTCTATATCTTTTGACTAAGTCCTGATGCACTGAATAGAGGAAATCCTGGACTTTCCATTGGTATCTCATGTGTCTGGGTGTTAGCAACAGGAAGAAGCAGGTTCAATGGGAAGATTATTTTCTTCCTCGGTTCTCAGGAAGATATACACACATTATAATACATTCCCCGGAGGTCCTGTGATCTTTCCTACTTTATGACTTCCATCCATTTCAGGAGTGAGTGAAACCTGCAGGCTTTAAAAGGCTTCCAGTTGCATAGAAGTGAGGATGCACATTTCTATAAAGACCAGTTCCTTGATTAAAGTCACAATAAGTACAACGTGGAATCCATTTTATTAATTATAGCTATTAATACTCGTACGCATAATTGTCTATTAATTACAGTCAATTATAATTGGAGAATAACCCAGGATATCCTCACTGGTCATCGGGCAATGAGTGAGCAGTATCTCCTGGAATTCGATCCACCTATATTGTTTCTGCCTCTGTATGTCAAAGTGGGCTTTTACAGCTTGAGCTGCCCACGGACTGCCATGATAAGTTTGCCGTCCACTCCTGATTGTCCCTGACATCAGGACAAGTCAGTCTCAGGGAGAATCTCAGCCGCTACTCTTTATGGCACAAAGTAAAATACTTTTTTTTCTACAACAGTTGAAATATTTTTAACTCAGCTGGATGTGCAGTCACCTCAGTTTGTGGGGCCTTTGTAGGTAAACACACATTAGAGCTCCGATCAGCATGAAACTGTACCGGTTCCATCAAGTGTTTGTCAGTTATGGACTTGGATGAGAAATTTGAAGGTGCAGCCATAAGAACAGCACAAACTTAACTATAACTTCTGAGTATAAAATTCTAGGGTCTGAAGAAAACGAAGCACTTCTTCTTCCTGTCTTATTAAGATAATATGTAGTTGTGATGGGGAAAATAGCAGCAATAACAACATATAACAGCAAATAAAATGAATAACTCCACTTTCAACACCTCTGACGTAACCTCCCAGGTCAGAGATTTAGTTAGCCATCGTTAGCCAGAGCTCATGTGTACTGTATTCTTTTTAGCTGTTCCTCCATGGAGGAAAAATCGTTTAAAAAAAGTGAATTCTTGCTGATATGTTGACTGCCAGTTCCAATTATTTAAAGATCTTACACTTAGAGTTTAATAAAAAAAAAAATATTGCTAATACAGGAAATGAGGAAAACGCTTTTGACTGAGCTGAACTTTCAAACTTTGAAACCTCAGAAGTTCTTTACTTTTTCAAATCTGGCGTCTTTATGATGAAACTGCTCAAGATGTTGATAAACTGAGATCATTTATGCATTCATACAAACATTTGTTCTTGTTTTAGCATTAGCATTTAGCCACATCTGGTTGACTTGTAATATAAATCTAACTGTACTTTTGTCTGTTGTTGGTTTTAATGAATCAAATTTCTATTTTTATTTCTATTCTGTCTCATTTGTCAACTGTTGATTAACATTATGTTGTTTTTATTTTGACTGTCTAATGTCATCTCTGTGCACCTTCCTGCTCCCACAGCACCTTTAGTGGACTCGAGCCCCAGACACAGCAGCTCAGCGATGCTTATGCTCCTGTCAGTTGTGTTTCTTGGCCTCGCGGTGTTTCTCATCTACAAATTCAAGAGGTGCAAATCTTTCTGATTTCTTCCACCTGCTGTAGGGCCCCACTATATAACTATTACTCTGTTCTTCATTATTGATGATAGCAGATGAGCCCTGTCTAGACCAATCTATTATAGTCATATTTGGTATTTTCAATTGATAGATCACTCTGGAGTTGTCACTCATACTTGTGAGATTCCAGTGCATGAGGCGTGTGCAGCAATCAGTCACAAAATTCAGGGAAAACGAGCAGTAAATGGTTTAATATGCAGCTTCTCTGCCTTGGATCTTATTTGCTGAATAAATTATTCATACTCAAAATTATTCTTTTGAAAAGTCTGAGGGAAATGGAAAAGCTGTCATTAATTATGGATATGAAGTTTTTCCCATTAGTCTAAAGAGGATGCATTTTTCAAGAAATCTTACAGTTGACAAAACAGAGCAATTAATAACCCAAATGTATAGTAATTGCAAATAAATTGGATAATGTCTAAATAAAGATCTATATTAGGCGGTATAAATGCAGATGAGAAAAGAAACCAGTGTTACTGTAATTTGTCTATAAATTAGGCACTCGAGTGTAATTACAGTCAAGGCAAGTTTACAGTTTGTCAGCACCAAGAAACAGAATCATCTTTGAAAAAGTAGCTCAGTGCAACAGTCTGTCAGACTTCTTAAAAACCCACATTTTTAACTCGAAAGAAAAATAATTTTCATTTTTCTAAAAAATGTTGATCCTGCCAAAACATCACAGCTGGAAGCAGTGAGACAACAGAGCAGGCAATTCACATTTAGCACAGACGGTTCAAACTTATTCATCCCAAAGCTTACTCTGTGCAAAAGAGTCAATAAAGACAAACTGGATAATCAAACCAGTTATAATTATATTAAAGGTGTGCCCATTGATTCATATTATATAAGAAAAAACTACCTTTGAAGATGTCAGCTGTCAGTGAACTTCAAAGCTACAGGGAATGAAATAACCAGCAAAAATATATAGCATCGAAATATTGATTATTTAAAGGTTAACCAAAACTAGGACCAGAGTTGTTTTCTCCTTTGATCTGATGAATTCTGTAGTTACACATGTTATAGTTATGCTGACCTTTATTTGCCTCACCTGCTGAAGTTAACTGGCCTGAGAGAAAAAAGAAACCCTGCAAGGAAGCAAGTAATAAAGATCAGGACAAACTCGGTGAGAGCAGCTTGATGTGTAGAGGCTGATGTAGATGAGGCTGCAAAATCAAATAATTTATTCATAAAGTCGTGTTCTCGGTTGTAATTTACTAATGAATGTAAACTTGGGACTGCGGTTACATAGCCTTAGAAACACAACAACCCCACTGTGTGCATGCACAAACACCGCACCTGCACGTGAGATGGTTATCTAACATTTGTTGATCTTGTTTTCTGTAAATCCTCAGAAAAATACCTTGGATCAACATATATGCTGAGGTTAACCAGGAGAAAGAGCAAGAGATGATCGGCTCGGTCGGCCAAGGCGACAGCACGCCGAAAATTACTCTGAGTGAGTTCTCCACATCCAAAGAACTCATGGAGAAGGAGCTGGATGCCAGGGTCAAAAGTAAGTACCTGCTGAGAGTAGGGACAGGCGTTTCAAGCAAATACACTTCAATATTTTTTTGGGTTCTAGACGCGTTGCTGCCACCTTAAGTAGTAGTCATGGTGTTGGTGGGTTACTCTATTCACCTGCTGTAGAAATAAGAGAAAATCCATGAACAGGAAATGGCCACATAGATGATTTAACTAACTCACACTTTAAAGGCATGTAGATATCCAGAGACAAATAGAAGGCATCCATATACATATGAATGTATGCGATGCACTATATACTGCATAATCTCATCTGTGTGAATATCAGCACTATGTGTCTTTGCGACGAATCAAGTCATGATTAAGACATTTTCAAAAATATAATACATGGAGCACAATGAAATCTGGATCTCAGTGACCTTGTCGTGGTCCAGCAAGGTCTGTGTCACTGCTACATTGTATTTTAGGACATTTAAAACATGCACTGTCCACTGTTTGGAAACTCGGATATTCCCTATACCGAGGTTTCAGACATGCCAAAACATGCCAGGGCATGTAAAGATGGAATTTCAGGGACAAACTTTCTTTTGTCGATGGCTTTATAGCAAAAGTCAACATGATAATGTGTAGGATAACTGTGCGTAGAATCACCTCCTGGGGATAATTTACATACTGAATCTGAATCGTCTTTTAAACAGAAATCCAGCAAATGAATCTCCTTTTTACCATTTTTGAATTATTCACAGAGGAGGAAATCCTTAGAGTAGACAAAGCCCGTGAAAGGGTTTTAGAGGGTAAGGAAAGATTCCAGTGACACCCACAGTACTGGGAATAATGACTAAATAATAAAACCAACATGTTTAGCATGTGGCTGCAGGACTCCATCAAACACAGAGGGAGTGGCCTAATCATTCCTCATTCAGTCACAGTTTGACTTCAATTTAAAAAGAGACATTCATTCATTCATATTTCATTACATGATAAAAAAAACAATAGGTTTGATAAGCTAATTGCTGCCCACTCTGACTGTATATAACAGAGTGGATTTTCTATTGTTACCAGTAGAAATGTACCACTTCTGGCAGCTGCAGACCCAGGATTGATTTGGCTCTGAGATAGTTTAAAAGACAGATTAAGTTCCTGCACTTTCACAGTTCTGGAGAGCTGACTGCTTCTGACCTGTGTGTTGAAATTCAGAGGAGCTGTCGAGAATGGAAACTCACACATTAGTGAAACCCTCAAGCAGCGAGGCCGTGAGTGTGCTGCTTCATTTCAGCAGAATATTTTTATCCAGGTCAATGTCTGATTGTTACTTTTTTTTTCTTTTTACATGTGATCTGTATTCCTGCACGAGAGTACTTTCAGTTTCTCCATAACTCATGTAGCACCTCGAGTCAGTGGACGGGGACGCACAGTAAAGTGTAACAAAACAACAATAAGTGTAAGAATAAGAGTTAAACAACATATTTACGAAACACTAATCAAATTACTACCATCTGATTCCACGTTTGAAGCAACAATGGTACATTGTTGTTTTTCTCTTAAATTAAAGGTACCATGTGGCTGCCGATGGGCCTGATATCCACTTACAAGAACATTATACTGCCACTGTTTTATCGAAATTTAAAGCAGATGTCCTCCTATGTGGATCTCATTTCTCTCAGAAACGAAACTCAGGTAAAAAAGAAAAAAGAAAATCATGTAATTCTTTGTTTTTACATTCATCAGGTCCCAATCAGCCCAAATAGCAAAGAGAAATTAAAAATGCATGCATTCATGAAAGAGTTCGGGTCTTAGGAGGTCAAATTCGAGCAGGTGCTCAGCACTACATGCATTTAGTGCAACAGAAAGTGTATCAAATCATCCCTGCCTGCCATCACAGGACAAGGATATTTAACCTCCTAGGACCTGTCGTCCACATATGTGGACATCACATTTTGGGTTATTTAGACCAAAATACTCAATTTTGCTCTACATGGACCTGATATCCACTTACGAGGACATTATACTGCCACTGTTCTATCAAAATTTTAAATGAATATCCTCATATATGGCTCTTAGTTTTCTTAAAAACAAAAATAAGGTTAAAAAAAATCTGGTAATTCTTTGTTTTTACATTCATCAGGCCCCAATATGCCCAAATATCAAAGAGAAATTAAAAATGCATGCCATGGAAGAGTTCGGGTCTTAGGAGGTTAACGAAATGTATTTCACAACGAATAAACGCTGCTTTTTATTTGCACATTTCTGCAGACGTCCTTGAAGTTGCTGATTGATTTGTGCTATATGCCAGAGTAAATTAACAGCTATTCTTGTGTTTCTCACGTAAATGGCCTGTATTTGTATAGCGCTTTTACTAGTCCCTAAGGACCCCAAAGCACTTCACACATCCAGTCATCCACCCATTCACATTCACACACTGGTGATGGCAGCTATGCCACAGCCAGTGGCACCACCAGTAGGCAACAGGTGAAGTGTCTTGCCCAAGAACACAACAACCGAGACTGTTCAAGCCGGGGCTCGAACCGGCAACCTTCCAATTACAAGGCGAACTCCTAACTCTTGAGCCACGATCGCCCAACACAAATGGGGTAAACGTCCAGACTTTCGATATTTGGTTCTAAACTTCCTCACCGAGCATGTTCCAATTAATTGGACCAAACATATCATAACAAAAGCTGGCATATTTTTCATAATGGGTCAATTTCAAATTCCAACGCGTCTTAATAGCTTCAGAGCCTTTGAATGGAAATTAAGTACAAGGAGTCAATGTCAAAGAAGCTATTTGTTTTATAGTCATTAAAGCTCTGAATTAACTGTCTTTGTTCTTGGCTTTTTTTCCCCTCTTTCATTTCCTTTATTTATACTCAGGGGGAGTCGGAAATGCCTGCGAGAGCACAAGGGAGATTCCAAACTGTACTAGTGTGTAAAACTGGTGGAGCAGCGCTTCATGTACAGAGCAAAGTATTTCAGTGTCGGGGTTTTTTTTTGTTTTGTAATTCTCAACACAACTGATGTTAATAGTTTTCTAAGGGACCTCATTTATACAGACTTGCATGGATGTCTCATTCAACAACATCCATGCAGTTAATGTCAATTTACTCAATGAGATCATTGTAATTACTGACAAAACATATTCAGTTTTGTGGATGTATAAGCTACATAGCAGCATTCATTTGCAAAGTGAAATATCTTTCGTGGAAATCTATCAAAAGTTATGTACATTTCTTAAGGCGTTTGCTTTGAAAATCATTTCTGCCTATATATAGACTATAATGTCGGAGTCTTCAATCAAACAGGGAATATTATTGAAATGTACAATACTGTCATCTGTTCTGTTAAATGTATATATTATTACTTTCTACATGCTCGTAGTCTGAGTACCATGGCGGCAACAGAAGATCTGACGATGGTCTTTTTTTCTGAAAGTGTGTTTAAAAAGTCAAACATTACTTAAAGAAACCGATTTCCTTTGCTAAGGTCCTTAACTTGTGCATGTTCTTTCTGAGGACACAATTTCTGTGTTGTAGATAAGCAGGTGTTGTAAATAGTTATTTTCTAATCATGTGTCAAAAGACCCCAATTGATTCTGCTGATTCTGTTTTGCTCTCATTTTCTTCAGTCAAGTGTTGGCTGAAATGAACCTGATAGAAAGGATTTATCTGTTAATGCAGGTAGAGCTGCATCGGCATAGTGCAGATGTCCCTCATGTTCTCTGAAAATAAAGTTAAAAGGATCATCCTCAACAGGATCATTTTCAGGATATTTGCATTTTCAGTACAGATATACAATAGACTGTCATTAAACTCTCTGAACCAAACATTTGCAACCAGAGCCCGACTCATTTGTTGGTCGGCCAATGCTGGCTATTTATCGATCTATCGATATTGGCATTTACAACAGCCGATAAATGAAGTTTAAAAGCTACGAAACAAGAGAAACATCCTTCAGACGTGCTGTTGTTATGACGTTTGTCCACCAGAGGGCACTCTGCAGGTTCCCTGCTGGGAACCACAAACGCAATAACCAGCTGGTCCGAGCAAAGTCGGGCAGAGTGTGAGCTCGTAAATAACTACAAATGTCAGGGAAATCTGTATATCCCATGTTTGAATCACCAAACATCTGTAGCAGTATTGGCCTTAAACGTCCCATTACAGTCCGGTTCTATTTGCAAGTGAGTCTGTGGCTCTCACTGTTCAGATTTGGCTTCGATACTAATGTTGAATCACTTTGGAAAAAAATGTATCTATTGTGGTGACCAGTGATCAAATTCACAATTTCAACTCATTGGGGAAAAACATGGTGTTTATTTTAAGTAGGCTTACAGTTGGGTTGTGGTTTCTGCTTCTTCTTTGGTTTGTGGCAGTTTCCAATGGAGCTCATGCCAATATTATTATTTGTAATGTCCTGCAATTCTTTTCAGTCATGGTGGTGCTGGCCGCTCATCTGGCCAATCCACCTCATTGGTCCAGATTCAACAGTAATAGGATGTATTGTTCTAAAACAGTTATGGTGCCTAGTGGGTAACTTCATACGACAAGTCCTTGATTTATCCACTAACACCACCGAGTGGTTGACATGGGTTTAAATCAGGACTGGTTATGATAAAATACTAGGAATGAATGGTGTTATACATTTCAAATTGTGTCTTCATTCTCTTCAAAGGACTGCTGTGTGAAGTCTTGTTTTTTTGTACCTTGCCAGAGCAGCATAATCAACATGGTGATGCCAACTAATGATGACAAAACATATATGGTGGTAATAAGTAGTTTAATTAAGTCAATGAAATTTTCTCTGCCTAGACTCTTCAGCCTGAACTACTTTTTAAGATTTCATTCTCAAAAACCAAGTCCATCTTCAGTCAGTAACAGTTCCACTACTGTAAGGCCAAAGTGAAGACGTTTGGGCTTTTTTGGACATGAGAACTTTGAGATACAGGAAACCTGTCTGTGCACATAACCAGACCAGAGTAAGACTGGTGAACTGGAAAATTTGCTTGTAAATTAAATTAGCCTTATAGCAATGAGTCGCATCGATGTTATTGAACTTGTTAAAAGAAAGTTCTGAACTGCAAATCTGATGCAGCACGATTGAAGTGAAAGAGTCCTACATTCATTTTAATCACAGTAACTCGATGCAGTCCAGGACACACCTGGGCCTCCAAGATGGTTTCAAGTAATGTGTACAATGTGAAAAGGTAAATCACTTATTAGCTCACAGTTTTTGGATTCCAATATCATGTTCTCCCATTATTTTCAGTTGTCATAGCTTCAACTTCACATATTTTTTTCCATGTATGCTATCAAACCCAACTTTAAGCCTACAAAGTGCTTTTGCTGTTCATTAGGATTAGATAAGCTAATGAGTCCATGTTCTACAGAGTGTGTTACCAGCATCTTTGGTGCTCATTGTGGCACAATTTTTACACCACTCAAAATGTGCAACTACTGCTATTCTAACAATGTGACAAAACCAGAACATTGTCTTCAACTGTGCCTGGAACAGTATGCATTTATTTAATGAATCCACAGTGTACAAACAGAGCTCCCCTGGCTGCCATTAGCCTCCATTCACAAACCAACGCTCCAGTCTCTGCTTTGCATCTAGTTTGAAATGAGTGAACACCGTCCTCCCAGCATGCAACTTCCCCCAGCTCTGCATTCTCCAGGCCTGCAAAAGCCAAGTGGCCTCGACTTGACTCCCGTTGCTCTCCCAGTATCCAGCATTGTTGATAATGAGAGAAAGCTGGACAGCTCAGGGGAGGGTGCCACATGCAGAGGTTTCCTGCAGTGCTCAGCTCAAGCAAACAGCAGTTCCAGGAGAAGCGAAAGGCTGCAAAAAGATATAGGCTGTCACATCACATATGCATTACCTGCAACAGAGTGCTCTCATCTCAAACCAAACAGCCAAGCCAAGCCTTGTTAATACAGACAGAACACACATTGAACAAAGATTGTTCTAGAGCTTTGTTGTATTCAACACATGCCATAAGCAAAGGATTGTTTGCTTGGCTAGATTTTGTTTGGGTAAAGGCTTTGATGGTGGCACTTTGTTCTGATTCTTATTAGAAAAGCAGAATTAGGGGGGACAGAAAAAGAAATCAAAAAGTTTCTCCATCCTTAACTACACATGGATATTGTCTTTGTTTTCTGTTGTTTTTCTCTCTCTTGGACCCTTTGAAATTGTGAAGAATGTACAATGAACATAGTACACTGGCTGTCCATAAAAGTTTGCAAAGAACAAATGCTTCAAAATGTGGTGCTTTATCTGCACCAGCACATTGGAAGTGCCACTAGTAAAAGAAAGGACTTTGATCACTGGAAACTTCTGTCTCATCTGATATCTTAAATGCCACATTATACCGTAAGCACCAGACAAATCCATACTTGAACCATAAAAGAGATCCTTTGCATTTGTGATTTTTCAGAAGGCAAAAGCATTGTAATGTTCTTCAGTGCACAAAAATCTACAATGCATGCATCATCAGTAATGTTCTGTTTCATCTTGATTTCGATATTTCTACGGTAAAGAAACTGTCATTTTGAAATTGTTTCAAATAAATGTATTTTTGTACATCAGTGCATTCATTCTCTGGATGATGAATTTCTTGTGAACCCAAGGGTGCAAAGAAAATGATGTTCGCTGAGCATTACACTGTTTGCCTGATGACTCAACCAACCTCCAGTGCAGAAGCACAAAGCGAGGTCGGAAAAGCACCAGCAGTGTTGTCGGCCTTGTGTCTGGCCTGCAACCGCGGTCAGTGTCACCAAACCGTCACGGCACGGTGTCAGCTCTCACAGTCTGTCCAACTAATGGAATAAACACACTGCTACAGTGAGGAAAAATGCACAGAGAGAACAGCTCGAGCACATTGTTTGCAGTAATAAAAAAGATGGATGCAATGAAAAACACTTTAAATGTAATCAGGTTTTACTGCATGCCTCTATTGCATATGTAGATGTGCAACAGTGGCTGAACAAACTCCAAAAAGCTAAGCCAGTGAGCCAAAGTAGAACTGCTGGAAGTCCAAATATTTAACAGAACCCCTAAAACCTGAGAATCACGTTGATGAACTTCGTAAAATGCTTTGACAGATGAAATAGTGTGATGAATGTGCCATTAGATTCCAAAAGCAAAATATTTTTGGTTCATAGGGCTTCTTTTTTATTTACCCCTAACACGGGAAGTTCATTTTAATTCTGCATTGTCACTGACAATCAAAACAGGAAGTCACATGGCCCGTTTGCTACATGATTGGAAATAAAACAGAAACCAAACATAAGAAACTTGCAAAACATTTTATTGAACTTTTATTTTACCTTTGCTTATGTTCCCATCGTCCATTAAACCCCACCAGACCTTCTAACCATAGCTTTAGCTCTTACCGAGGTCTGGACCTGTATCAAGATAATGAAAATTGGCACAAATCAATATGTGACACACTATATGGGAATTCTAAGGGAAGTCACAGCCCACACTACGGTGCCTCTCTGTGGGTTGTTTTTAGGTTTTTTAAAAACAACCCACAGAACCAAGCTCAGTTAAAATCCTGAGCCTGGTTCTGCTGGAGGTTTCTTCCTGTTAAAAGGGAGTTTTTCCTTCCCACTGTCGTCAAAGTGCTGCTCATAGGGGGTCATATGATTGTTGGGTTTTTCTCTGTATGGATTATTGTAGGGTCTACCTTACAATATAAAGCACCTTGAGGTGACTGTTGATGTGATTTGGTGCTGTAGAAATAAAATTGAATTGACATTTTTAAGGGGTTAGGTTAAAACATGACTCATTGAGTTGGGCACTAGTAGTGAATCAGAGGCACAACAGGGAAGAGCCACTGAAGAAGCACGTTTTTCCCTGCATGCTATTTAAATTTCAAGTGAAAGAATTATTTTTTTGTTATTTTGTTCTACACATTTCATTTTTATACACTTAACACACATATTGCATATTTCCACACAGTTGGTCCCACACAAAATAAAGCCCTTTACAGTTTTATGGGTTTTTTAGTGTAAATGGCTGTATTATAGGACCGTGTCTGCTGTAAAGTGTAGACTTTTCTGTTGGACATTGGAGCACAGATGCTACACCTTATGTTGCAGTAAGAGAAACATTTATGAGCCTCACTAATTTCTAAACCTGCTTATGTCAGACATTAAAACAAGAGTAATTACTACAGTGAGCTTTTCTTTCAAGCGATGCTTATTTAGTCCACAAAACCATTACAAGTTAATCAAAAATAATTATTTGAAATAACTAAAAAAAAAATACTTAAAAATATATTAAGTTTACAGAGTTTAATCTATTTAATTACAGTGAGCTTTTGGGTTTTCTGTGTGGAACTTCAGGTTCTGTTCCATAATTAAGAAATCCTCATTTAAAATTGCTTGAACATTTTTAAGGATTCAGAGAGTTAAAACTCCAGCCTTCCAACTTCCTTAACCAAATTTTGTGTTTCTGATTCACACATGGAAAGACTGCTGTGGAATAAATTTATCAGTTTATTCAATATTTTCTTTCCACTGGTGGTGATGTGAAAAACATAACTTTTTTCCTAATATAAATCTGAATCTTAAAATAAGAACAGAAACTTATTAATGGCCCTGACAGCTGCAGTAGCCAGATGGCCCCACTCCGTGCATTAGCAAAGGAAGGATGTGTTGCTTTTTGTTTGGTGATTATTAAAAGGTTCACAGCCCGAGCTGCCCAATAAATTATTTTTGTGCCACTACTCGTTTCCCTAATTCTCTGCAACAGAAAGCATGCTGGCCACATTAATGGGATCTATACAAGGTTAGAACAAACTAGAATTACATTTTAAATCCTAATAAAATGAATCCAGTCAGAGCAGATTTTAAATAGTGTTAAACTACATCTATTTCTAAGTGAGTAATGTTATATTTATGAATGAATCTAAGCTTGCTGCTGTGGTAATATAAAATTCTGTGAAAAAAAAAAAGACCACAGCTAAAGTTCTGGTGCCGTTTTATCATCAACACAAGAACAAGAGCTTTCTGGGACCAGTTTGTCCCACAAAGTTTTATCCTTCCAGAAATGAACTGTTCATCTATTTTTTATTTTCAAAGAAATGATGAATTAAAAACCTTCTTTAACTTAAAGAAGTTCAATAATTTTTCCCCCCTAACTTTCTTAAATTAATCTATTGGCGTCTCTTTCTAGTGCCGATTATGAACGCCTGCCTGTATTCAATCAGGATACAGTGTGGAAAGTTTATGGGTGGAAAGTCACACTGATCTTTATTGTAAAGTATGTTTATGAGGAGTAAGTTTTGAACACCATTTCTGCTGCTGATGATGACATTTTTATCAACAGATGATATTCTACAATCAATTATTGATGTCTGTATTAAGCTGCTGTGGTTTAAACTTTTAAAAAATGTAAATTTTAAAGATTTTGAGATATTAGCAACAATCAGAATGATCGAACATTAAATCATCATTTGTATTTTATGCCAGTTTAAACCTTTGAATTATAAGTTATTTATTTAAAAAAAGAAAAAAAAACATATGTAATAAATGGTGTGAGGGACAGGCCATTGTTGGTGATTAATAGATCTTAATAATAATGGATTGCATTTATATAGCGCTTTTTCTAGGCACCCAAAGTGCTTTACAATTCCACTATTCATTCACTCTCACATTCACACACTGGTGCACAGTTGTAGCCACAGCTGCCCCGGGACAGACTGACAGAAGCGAGGCTGCCATATCGCACCATCGGCCCCTCTGGCCATCACCAGTGGGCGGTAGGTGAAGCGTGTTGCCCAAGGACACAACGACCAGGACAGACCGAGCTGGGGATCGAACCGGCAACCTTCCAGTAACAAAATGAGCTTCCCAACCCCCTGAACCACGGTAACCCCTGTCTTGGACATGTCAAAGATCTGCAACAAAACTGATTTGTTTTCATTATTGTTTTGTGTAGTGTCAGATAATCCCGCTCCATACCTTCATGGCCAAAAATACCTCATTCACTTTTATTAAAACCACTTTTTTCAATATCTCTGCTCTTGCAGTATAAAACTATGCATTCTGCAATGTCACCATTTTATTTTGAAGAAATGTAGCGATGTTTAAATTTTGTATTCCACCAGATTTTACCATTTGATTTGTTTGTATGTGTGTGCGAAATATTTTTTTAATCAAAATCTGATTCATCAGTGTGAAGATTTATTGTGCAAACCACAACATCTTTGAAAACTTCAACACAATAGAACATGTGAAATATTTACAAATTTGAAACTAATTCAAACAGTCATGCTTTAAATATGCACACCTTCTTACTTTGTCCTATAAATTTGAACATCCTACAAAATATATATTCTACATTACATTGTAGGAAACAGTTATACAGTACATGCTATAATGTGAGATTCCTGTTGTTCTACTACTTCATGTCATGTATTCATAGTTTCAGGTATAAAAACAGATCCTTTTAAAACAATGTAAAGTCCAAAAAAAATGAATGAATTTTTAGAGAAATATTCAAACTGGTGATTTTATATATATATATATATATATATATATATATATATATATAAATAAATAAATAAAACAAAAAAAACAAAAAACACCCAGCACGCCCCTGCGGGCGGTTTATCCTTCAAGCTCGGGTCCTCTACCAGAGGCCTGGGAGCTTGAGGGTCCTGCGCAGTATCTTAGCTGTTCCCAGGACTGCGCTCTTCTGGACAGAGATCTCTGATGTTGTTCCCGGGATCTGCTGGAGCCACTCGCCTAGCTTGGGAGTCACCGCACCTAGTGCTCCGATTACCACGGGGACCACCGTTACCTTCACCCTCCACATCCTCTCGAGCTCTTCTCTGAGCCCTTGGTATTTCTCCAGCTTCTCGTGTTCCTTCTTCCTGATATTGCTGTCATTGGGAACCGCTACATCGATCACTACGGCCGTCTTCTTCTGTTTGTCTACCACCACTATGTCCGGTTGGTTAGCCACCACCATTTTGTCCGTCTGTATCTGGAAGTCCCACAGGATCTTAGCTCGGTCATTCTCCACCACCCTTGGGGGCGTCTCCCATTTTGACCTCGGGACTTCCAGGTTATACTCGGCACAGATGTTCCTGTACACTATGCCGGCCACTTGGTTATGGCGTTCCATGTATGCCTTGCCTGCTAGCATCTTGCACCCTGCTGTTATGTGCTGGATTGTCTCTGGGGCATCTTTACACAGCCTGCACCTGGGGTCTTGCCTGGTGTGATAGACCCTGGCGGAAGGGGCTACACGAATAGGATGAGGGACCTATGGAGATCTATATATATCTATCTCTCTCTCTCTCTCTCTCTCTCTCTCTCTCTCTCTCTCTCTCTAGATATATCTATCTATCTATCTCGTCTCTCAGTTGTCATCAATGGCAAAAGCAGGACACATTTCCTTCACATTTCAGCACTGGTCAACGTAAGTATTAAAATGATGAGCAGAAATTTGTTCCTGGATGTTATGGTGACCTAAAAATGAGCTCAAAGAAAAGTGAGCTGGTGAGCAGCATGTGAACGGTTTGACAGAAAGTACCAAAAACTACTGAGTAAGTTACTGTTGTGCATTATTGTTACCACGTGAGCCAGTCTGAGTGTAAGAACTGTCAGATTTTACCTATTTAAAAACGCATCATGCAGAGGTGGCTGAGACAGAATAAAACAGAGCCAGCCTCCACAGCTCCCAAGCAGCCACACAAACGACTTGTTCAAAGTGATATATGTTGTTTAAAAGTTAAAGAAGCTGCTGGAGTTGAAATCTGCTTCAGGGTGAGTAACGACTGGAATAACAAATAAATGTATCTAAAGAATTATGACGAAGATAAAATAAGAAAAATAAATAAAAATATAACAACTTCATAATTATACTATTCGAATCTTTGATGACAAAACAAAGACTCCACGGTGTTCCCTCCTGCACCGTATCAAAAGAAGTCCTGAAGCTTTAGTGTTATTAGGTGTCATAAAACAGAGGAGCCATCACTGCTTGTCAATGCAATACAGAAAACACTGGTCATGCGTCTGACCCGTCTACTGAAAGGTTAAAAAAAAGAAAGATTTGTTCTACAATATAAAAGCAAAGTAAGATAGCACAGTGTTGTCTCACACAGATACTGTGACAGTTAAATGGAGGAGGTCTAAAGTGGTACAAAAGTGGTAAAAAAAGCACAAAAGCAATGATCAAGTTCTTCTGTTTGAAGGAGAAAATATCGGCCTGCATTGCACCTTTCATGAACATGTCAGCAAGTGTCGAAAAATACTTCATGTCTATGATTATGTTGTTTTGAAGAATGAGAGGATGCGGCAAAACTTCAGCTGCCGATAGACTCTGTCAAACTGACAAAGATATAAAACTGCTCCATTAACTGTGTTAATCCAATTATATTTAATTTTTTTTTATTATGTTTTATTTATTTACCTCACAAAGGTCGCCTCGAGGTTCTTTATAATGTAGGGTAGACACTTTAATATTAGAGAGGAAAATCCTACCAATCAGACAATCTTAGAGATAGCAGGAAGGAAGAATTCCTTTTTAACAGGAAATGCCTCCAGACTGAGCCCTGGGAGAGGGAGCGCTCTGCCATGATTGGTTTGGGGTGACAGGGAAAGAAAGGAGCAGGCTCCACATTCTGGTTGAATAAAAATGTTTTATATTTTTGCTTACTAGGAAAAGAAAATAGAAAATTATACAAAGCACAAAAAGCTCTTTATAAACATACATTTATTTTAATTATCTGCTATAAGAAAATCTTTCATGTAAAAGAAATCGCAGTGAGACTTTTTCCTAAATAAAGGTTAAATGAATGAAACAAGAGGATGAGCGTGGACTGTGTGGGCCGGAGGTCCCATCGCTCTCATTGCTGGGTCATTACTGTCAGTCTTCCAATTAAAGTTGGTGACTGATGAACCCAGAGAACTAAGTAACTTTAAAGGCAATCACAGCTGTGTTTTCTCAGGCATAAGGGATGGTAGCAAACGAAAGCATACAAAATTAAGCCACGACTTTAAAACCACTGCAAAGAAATGTTCTGCTGCTTTGACACATCCTGTCACACTGTAACATCACTCAAGAATAAAAGGCCAAGGCACAGATTTTAACTTATTGAGGATATGTTGGAACATATCCTGAGAGCTTTTTGTGCTTTGTATAATTTTCTATTTTCTTTTCCTAGTAAGCAAAAATCTAAAACATTTTTATTCAACCAGAATGTGGAGCCTGCTCCTTTCTTTCCCTGTCACCCCAAACCAATCATGGCAGAGCGCTCCCTCTCCCAGGGCTCAGTGCTGCTGGAGGCATTTTCCTGTTAAAAAGGAATTCTTCCTTCCTGCTGTCTCCAAGATAGTCTGATTGGTGGGATTTTCCTCTCTAATATTAAAGTGTCTACCCTACATTATGTTGGAACATATCCTGAATATGCCCCCAAATTGAAGAGGACAGAATTTTTTAAACGAATAAATAGGTGAAAAAATTCAAACAGCTCTTCAGTTCTATTTATTAGCAAAACCACTTTTGATAAATTGTACATGGATGCACAGGATCTCATACTGTTTGTGCTTTTTAGGGGAAGCAAAGAGTTCTCTGTGACAGAAAATAATATGGAAAGACCCGAAGCTGCATTTATGCATTAATGCTTTGGTGTCATCAGCTGATCGGGTTTAGGGTCACATGGCGACATGAACGGTGCAGCCTACTTAACATGGCTCTGACCTCAGCAACCTCAACACCGCACCAGTGACGTGAGAGCGCGAGAGTGGGGCTGCGAGGGCCAATGGAGCAATTATCGTGATTATTGATTGGGGCTTTAATCATCACCACAGTGAATCTATGACATCACGGTGGGACAATTTGATCTGTGCGTCTCGTCACATCTTTAACGTGACAGCACCTACGCCACACCCCTGCATGCAAATCTCCAGTCATCCAAGAGCAAAGGGATTGGAAGAGAGATATTTGTTGTGCTCGATGACAGACTGTTTTCCAGAGAGAGGACAGCATTGTCATCTCGTCTCCCTCTCCCTGCTTCCACCCACCCGCCCCCCCGGGATTGCTTCCACTAGAGTATGAAAATACCCTGTCACTTAATAAAAGCCTCCCTCAATTACAGTTTATTTCACTTTTTTGTTGTTTTCTCTGCTGTGGCAGATGAGACTTGGGCATGAAATGGAATTATTGGAGTTATCAATGCAAGATGGCAAAGCTGGCACAAACAAAAGCCATTTGTCTTTATTCACTGGGGAAGTCTGAGAGCAGCCTCATTATACTGTGGCTCGAATTAATCTTGGGCCCCTGTCTCTCTCTTTCACCTTGGGAGCCTGATACAATGTATTGTGTGCTTCTTAAAATCCCGAACACATACTCTAACCCTTGGTGCAGGTTACTGATAGACTTTCGTGTCAGGTGGAGGACAGAGAAACAGAGGTGGTGCAAGCCTAATGTGAAAAAACAGGAAAAGGTTGACTTCCTTTCTCTGCTTCAGATTCCGCAGTGTTACATGTTTGAAACAACAGAAGGAAAATCAGATGGGGAGGACTATAGCCATACATATTTATATTCAGTGTCACAAACAGTCTTTGGAAGCCGTATAGAACTACTTTGATTTGGGCTCAGATTTTTGTGACACATTTTTAGAAGCCCCGTCAGTGAACCCGGTCTTGTTCTCACCTTGTAAGTCTGTCTGGGTGCAGACAGATTTTGTCGATGTGAAAGAATCACAACCGTCTGAGATGCATTTAGGAAACTCCACAGATATGCAGTTGAGATAAAAATGAAGGCCAAGATCAGAGATGGGTGTATTCAGACTGGATTACTACCAAAGGATGCAAATGTAAAATGGGTGAGAAGACTGTAGGTCCTACATGTTTCATGGCTGACTCATTTTTTTTATAACACGTCATAATCACTAAAATCTGGTCTTGGAGACACTGCAGAAACTCCCACAGAGATCATTCAGTTAAGACCATCAGAGTCAAAGAAGACTGTTATTTCCATCTTCTTTAGTGATCCCGTATGTGTCAGGATTATTGGAAACATTGAGATGCGTTTTCTCTAAAACTGCATCTCTGTGGCTTTCAAACCCCAAAGATTGGGTCCCCCAGCACAAACAAAGTAATATAGTGTACGCTGTTAAGTGCCAGGAGGAGCGCTGTGAATTATACATCAGGGAAACTAAACAACCTCTGGCAAAGAGAATGGCACAACACAGCAGAGCCACCTCGTCAGGCCAGGACTCTGCAGTCTATTCACACCTACAGGCCAGTGGACACTCTTTCAAGGATGAGGATGTATCCTGGACAGGGAGGAACGCTGGTTCGAGACCATCTCTGAATGGAGGAGGAGCCTAAGGGTACATCTGTCACCATCTTACAATGCTGCGATTGCAGACATTCCCCAACTCTCTGTGAATGGTTCTCATGGTCATTGATCGGTGATTGTTGATCAGTGGTCATGGCAATTTGCATATTAATGATCAAGGAACTGACCTCACAGCTCAATGTTCATTTAGTGAGCTAATTTTAGCCATTATGCAAATGTACTGTTTATAAGATTGGGGAAACCTGCAGTCAGCAGAGACTGAAGAAGTCACCTGGATGAGTGACGAAACGTTTCTCCCACTGAAAACATCCAGATGAACAGAACCAACCTTTTGGGATTTCCATTTACAGTAACTGATGGTTCTATTGGTTCTGGTCTTGCATGCTTGTCCATGTGCATACATTGGAACCCAAAGAAGGGAAAACCAATTCAACTGACTTCAGTTTAAGTGTATTTATATAGATCGTCGCACAGGGGTAACAAACTCCGACAGGCTCAGGGCAGGTATTTACGTGGGGCTTACCATTACGATATACACAGCATCTCATATTCTCTGTCTCACTTACACACACGCACAGTAACTGCAAAATACTAGCATATAGCAATAATCAATAATATCAATAGCATGATTCAGGTATTTGATCAGCACCATGGACAGCAACTGCAGCCAGCGCTCAGGGGAACAGACATATTTCTAAGGTTCTGCTATAAACTCACACCATCTTCTTCAGCTAGGCCCTAAACACGACCACAAGCCCCAAACAGACTGAGCTTCGATAAGTAACATAAAGATGGGAACAAACGCACCACAGGCCCTGACAGACCGACTCCATGAGCTCACAGCACCAAACAAGCACACACACACACAATAATAATAATTTATCAAAACACAAAGACAAGCCACTCACTTTTCAGAGGTGAGTAGCTTCATCTTTCAGGCCTTGTCCTGGACAAAGCCACTAACACTGCTCAGATTCAAAGTCCTGTTGGTATTCTCATCCTGCTCTCTTCATGCTTTCTTTTTTGAGCACCGCTTTTTTGCATTGTCTTGCTAAACATAATTTAAAATGCAGCAGTCCCGACTAACTACTCTATAAGACACTGGATGTTGTATTGGTGATGTCAGGGGCAATTTCCACAAATGACAGGGAGCAAGGCTAAAAAGTAAAAGTAATATATTTCCCAGCATGCCTTTCCGCTATTAAAATGTCTTCAGAAAAGGTGCCTATTTTAGTCAGTGAAGTGTAAAATTACTGAGTAAATATTTCCAGGGCTAAAATTTAATCCATAAAGAAAATGTATACCGCATAAAAAAGAGTTGAGCTTTGGTTCAGAAGATCAAACCATAACTTAAATGTAGAGAAGAACTCTTATAATCTGTCCACTTTTCCATAAAACTGGGAATATGAGCCTCATACCTTCAGCGCTGTCTTTGTATCGTTGCCTCAAAGCGATATTTAATATAAGCTAAAGACCCCGAGCGTACAGCAGCATAAGAGATGGATGGTTCAAGGTCAGCTGATCCAGTCCTGTCTATGTTTTATCCAGAATTTTTTTTTCTTTTTCTTTTTTCGAAGCAAGACATAAGCAAATAACGGTGAGCTTAACACTTGTTAAATGCGTTGTCTTCATTGCCTCGAGCCAGAACAGGTCAGAAGAATGAAAATACCCAGGAGCCCCTGACTTTGAAAATTGTTTTTCACAGTGACATCTACAGAGACAAAGGGGAAACATTTCATATTCTAAAACATATTCAGACAATTCCGAATTCAGACAATATCTTTTGTTTTTAAATGAGAAAATACTTCAGGGATTAACACTGACTGGTTGGCTGGGGAAATACAAGTCTGGTCAACTCCAGAACCTCTGATAAAGAGCAGCAAGGAGCCGCTTTAATAAACCTTTCTTTGGGAGCCATCTGGGTCCCATCTGTCTCCCACACCGAGCTCCAGACACACAGTTGCTTTGGATCCTATTAAAGGAGCTTTTGCCTCCACCACTTCAAGCTATTGCCATAAATGTGGATGAAGCATCATCAGCAAGATCAAAAAGTGTGCTTTTTGAAGGTAGCCCAGAAAGAAAGCTATTAAATTGAGGGGAAGCACTTATTTAAATACTAAGATGTTAGTTCAATACGTAGGAGAGCTTCATATCCCATTTTTAACACCTGCTCACTATAAGCTAACTCCTGCAGAAAGACCTGGCTGTCAGAGTTACAGCTCAAGGAGTGTAATTATACACACATGAGATATATGTTCAAGGCCATATAGAAAAGAGCTTCAGGGAAGAACACAGCACCAGCACAGTGGTACTCGCTTAAGATATTCAGCTTTTTACCATCATACAGGCATCAAAGTAATTCCAGACAGTTCATAGACACTGTATCTTACTGGGAACATGAAGACATTTGTGTGGTATGATGGTCAGGGATTTTAGGCAGTTAACAACAAGAGAAAATATCACGAATAAAGAAGAATCGTGTACATTTTCATGTTCTTGATCCAGTCAGCTTGGAAAGACTCTTCATGCATCATGTTTAAAGTCCTCTTTAATGTGCCTTAGGCCTCACTGAATGCAATAATATGTTAGTGTTGACTTGGCCGATTCATCTGAAGTCAATACAGAGACTTTCAGATTTAAAGCTTTTGTTGTAACACCAGAAGATCAAAAATGCAAAAACTGTCAGTATCAAGATTTACACCAAGTTTTTTTTAACATTTTCAATCAAAAATAAATAAATAAAAGAAAAATAAGATTAGGAATGTAAAAAAAAAAAAAAAAAATCTGTAAACTTTCGGCAGGGCAATTTTTTTTAATACACTCTCTCACAGGGTTGTTTTCGGCATGTGGTTATGATGGTTTGTTTGGGAATGGGAAGAATGTCCTCACAAAGATAAAACCTAAATGTTTGCCCCCGCCCATCATACAGAGTGGACTTTTTGGCAGAATATGAGAGACAGAATACACTCTCCAAGTTTGAGTTGGATTCGATGAGCTGGATGCTCAATCATCCAGGAAAGGAAATCCCGAAAAGTTGATTCCGTCCAGAAGAACAGAATCAACATTTTGGCACTTGTGGAGACGTGTGAAGAACAGGTGTATGGATGGATGGAGATACAGAGATACGTTGAATGTTGAGGAGAAAATGCCGTTACCCTAAAATGCAGCTGAGATTGCTGTTTAGCTAAATGGCGAATGTAAGGGGAGCATCCTCAGCACTTTTGCTGAACAAGCCGTGTAATGAATTTGCAATGCTTGTCACTTTACCCAATAAGCACATATGACTGGATCACGATTTCCTGCAATTTCTTTCTCGTTTTTTTTTTTTTTTTTTTTTTTTTTTAATCGTGGGGTAATCAGAGTTGAACTAATTTTTAATTACTTTCAATCTAATTACCGAGCGTGTTTAACCGGCTCTCACAGCTGCAGGACAAAATATCATTCAATCATTTTATCTTTACAAAAGCGCATACATTTCACATGTAGAAACAGCAACGTTTGATTAGCTATAAACAGCATATCCAATCAGTCTTGCCAAATGTTCCTGTTGAATTGCTTTAAGATAATGTAGAAATTATTAAACATGTCGGTGCCTCCTGTATCTACATTTGCCTGAAACTGATGGACATGGTCTGTTGGAGCTGCTTATTCAGATGAACAGAAACTCAACATCTCTCAGAATCTGTAACATAATGAACAAAGTTATAAGATAGGAATAACACTTATGTTTCCTGATGAAAAGTATGAGGACTCTTAATATGTCATGTTATCCATCAATGCCTCAAGGCCCACAAGCTGAAAGTATGCCTATTCAATTATTGTCGTAATAATAAAGATCAATTTATTAAGTGTACCACCAAATCACATTTTGAGGGCAAAGTGCATTACACAAACAGAAGCACTCAGTGAGATCAAAGTCTCTTTACTCATTCAGGAGATTTGCCAGCACTTAGCCACCGAGGCAGCCACACTGACCTTTGTAATGCTGTCATTAAAAAAAAGCAGGCTTCATACTCAATTAAGTACACCAGGCTTCACAGAGAGGAAACTTTGCCTCTCTCTGCATCAGTTACCATATGAATAACATATGAGCAATGATCCTCTGCTGAACAAATTTTTAATTTTCTCTCTTATTTATTCACGCAATTATGTAATCGTTATTCATACCACTTGGACAAAGACAACAGGAGTGATCTCTGTATCCCGGCGCTGCTTCCGAAAAACTATCGAGATCTGCAGGAAATGTGGATGCATAAACTTCCCCTTTGAAAAAAAAGATGTTTCATTATTTATGATTTTATACTCACAGATGGAAATCATAAATATGCATCGTCTACCTCGTGTCAGAGCTGTTAGAGAGGCTGGCATTTTTGATCAGGCAGAATGGCAAGCTCAGAGCTATTTGTCATTAATTCAAAGCCAGAATATTTATTGTTTAGTACCGGGCAACGCCGCGCCAAAGGACGGCTGTCACTGTGATCGCCATTTAGGCCCGGTTCGAAAACATCAAGGATAACTCTTATTTACCTGTGACTAAAACATGGCAGATTAACATTCCCACCAACATATTCTAGATTTCTTGTTCAAGACAGTCGCAAAGACAAAGTAAATACAGAAAACCGTGTTCCAATAATTCCATCCAGAATTTAGCTCCCAGCGCTCATCTCAAAAGTTTCTTCACCTGCAAAGAAATGAATAACAGCGAGTAAGAGTTAAAGTCCCAGAAAAGCATCAGCACATGGTGCTTCATATTGTAAAGACCCTGCAATAAATACAGAGAAAATCAAAACAACCAAACAATCCTCTGACAATAAATAAATACTAACTAACTAACTAACTAACTAACTTTGAACAAGCACTTAGCAACAGTGGGAAGGAAAAGCTTTCTTTCAACAGGAAGAACCAAGTTCAGGGAGGGGCGGGCATCTGCCGTGACTGGTCGGGGTTAGGGGAGGAAGGCGGGACAAAGACATGCTGTGGAAGAGAGACAGATTATTAATAACAATCACTCACCATGTTCTTGCTGAGTGAAGAAGAAATACTCCCAGCAGCACAGGCCTATTGTAGCACAACTGTGGGAAGATTCATGGTCACCTGATCCAGCACCAACTATATACTTTACCAGAAAAGGAAAGATATAACCGACTCTAATGTAGAGAAGGTGTCTGGCTCCCAATTTGGAAACTAGGAACTCCCTCCTGCTCTACTTTTAAGTACTATAGGAAGAACAAGTAAGCCTGCAGTGTGAGAGCAAAGTGCTCTAATGGGGGTGAAACGTTACTATGAGGTCTTTCACATAAGATGGGGCCTGATTATTTAAGACCTTGTATGTGAGGAGCAGAATTTTGAATTCTGGATTTAACAGGGAGCCAATGAAGGGAAGCCAACACAGGAGAGATCTGGTCTTTTGCTGCAGCATTTTGCATTAACGGAAGGCTTTTCAGGGAGTTTTTAGGACTTCCTGATGTCTAACTCTGATCAACACAAGCGGGACATGCCTCTCCGTGACCCTGAAGTGGACGGGTGGACAGATGGACACAATTGCATTCTAGGCAGAAACAAAATATGTGATTCTTGTAAAAATCAGCTTTAAATAATCCTGTCTTTTGACAGCAATTACTACGTGCCTTCTCTTTTCATTGTTATTAATTTATTTTTTCCAGTCGGTAATATTGATCCCAAAAGGGGAAACCCGGTTAGACAAGATACATCCACAAATGTTAAACTACTGCAGTGTGAAGTCATAGTTACTGCATAAATGTGACACCAAGTTTAGAGCAGAGTAAGTAAAGGATAATAAATACCACCGGGATTAAAATGTCATAAAACAACATGTCTTGTTGCAAATAATTAGTCTCATCTCTTTGGCGAAGCCTCAGAGTGGGATCCGCTTCTATGAGTAGAAGGTCATGGAGGCCAATTAGAAGGTTCAGCATGGCTGCAGAGATAGATGAGGCAGATACATCAGATGCAGAGACTTACATCAATATGATCGCTGCATCTTGATAATAATTTAGATATTTGGATTAGCACTTCCCATTAAAATAACCCATTAAAAGATAAGTATAAGGGATACTGAGGCATTTGCTAAGTTTGATTACTTTTAAGAGGGCTAAATGGATTGAAACTTATTAAAGTCTTTAATCATAAAGTACTTCATAAAGAAGATTATCTATCTGAAAGTGAAAAACACTTCAGAGTTGCTTTAGCCAGCCATATCTTTTCATATTTGACTGACATATGAAATGTGATGAATTTGGCTGCCATAAAAACAGCGATGATGCACTAAGTGAAGCTGTCAGAAGGTGCCTCTCCAAAGCAACACTAGTCACAGACTCGTTGCCACATTCTGACACTTATAAGACTCTTTGTTGAATCGTGATCCCCGATGTATTGCGACAGCATCTGTGCTTTCATTTCCAATTTTACCGGTTCCAACGGCCCATATGGAGACTGTCTGAAGTTATTGTGTCACTGTGTATGCAGATCATTTAGGTCTTCGTGCTGCCGCTTGAGTTTCAGTCTTTGCATCTTGTGTTTGGTTGCAGACTCATTAGCATTTTACCTTAAATCCATTATTTTCCCAGGATTTAAAAAACTGTTGGCTGTAGGTCTATTTTGTGTTGTCAACAAACTGGAGATCATTTCCAATACAGTGAAATACACTGTAATGCCATTCACCCGGGTCGCTCAGGATAAACACTGAAAGACTTTCCGTCACATTTATTTATTCCCCCTTAAACTCTGAGTTTAAAGGCAGCAACAACAATCAAGTAAGCACAGAGCCTGGCTTCTTTGGGAGTGTGCACCTCTGCAGTGAGAAAAACCTTGAAATAAGGTTACACCCACCAGTGCAGACTCTGCATAGCAATACATGGGAGAGATCCACCCCCCCCCCCCCCCCCCCCTTTTTTTTTTTTTTAAAGCTGTGTTGGTAACAAATAATTTGATGCTCTTTTTGATTTTTAAAGCAGGGAGTTTATTTCTAAACGGTGGTGTTACACTCCTAATAATAATCCCAGCACATCTCAGCAGTTACTTCAGTGAATAACGTACTGAAGTCCTGAATGATCACACCGTTATATCTTAACAATCTTAGACTCTCATGTTGACCCAAAAGAGTACTCCGTGTCTGCAGGCTTTTGGTCCCAAGAGTTTCTTAAAATAGAACGAGGGGGAGAGCCTTCAGCTGTCGGGCCCAGTTTTGGTTCAGCAGACAGACAGCCTCGATATTATTGAGATTAGGCTTCAAACTTTCCTTTTTGATAAAGGCTTATAGTTTTGACTGGATCAAGTTTAATTCAATTCAGTTCTATTTATATAGCACCAAATCACAACAGCAGTCGCCTCTTTATATTGTACAGTAGATGCAGAGAAAACCCCAACAATCATATGACCCCCTATGAGCAGCACTTTGGTGACAGTGGGAAGGAAAAACTCCCTTTTAACAGGAAGAAACCTCCGGCAGAACCAGGCTCAGGGAGGGGCGGGGCCATCTGCTGTGATTGGTTGGGGTGAGAGAAGGAAGACAGGATGAAAGTGAGCTCAAAGAGTCCATCCATCCATTTATTTTCTTCTGGTTATTAGGAGCTGGGTCGCGGGGGCAACAGCCAGCCACCCTTTGGAGAAAGCTCATTTCTGAAGCTTGTATCCATGATCTCACTCTTTCTCTTAGTTGTGCTGCTGTAGGGTTGGGCTGCTGGAGGACTTCCTATCATGTACTTAGCACTCCTTCCTTTTATTCCTTGTAGTCCCCATGTTCTTATATATTACCACTACTAGACTTCATTAATGTTTGCCTCCTCTCTCCTGTTTTTTCCTACCATGGTGTCTTTCTGCGCTCCTTTTTTCTACTCTTTGGTTCTCGCGTCACATCCGGACACAGCAGATGGCTGCACACCCCACCCCACCCCTGGTTTTATCAGAGGTGTATCTGTTAAAAGGGACTTTGTATTTTCCTTCACTGAGATCAGCGCATGCCTGCATGCATGTGCAGCTTTAATTATGGCTCAGTCCAGAGAGCTGAACATTGTGGATGCAGTAAGGGAAGAAATGCTGCCTTATCCAGAAGTGCGATATACGATTTAATGATTCAATTCAATTTTATTTATACAGCGCCAAATCACAACAAAAGTCGCCTCAAGGTGCTTTATATTGTACAGTAGATCACACAATAATAGATACAGAGAAATAACGTGCAGTATTTTTAATACTGTAGTCATTTAAGTGTAATATGACTTTAAAGAAAAGTTAGGGGACAATATTTCAGGTAGTGTGTACTTTTGTTTTATATATGCATATATATTTGTATTTATTTGGCTTTAACTCTAAACCCTCTGTTCCCAGGCCCAGTTTGTGCATCAAAACTACTTTTATCTTTATCTAAAAGCTCATTTTTCATTTACTTATTTATTTTAAAAAAAAAAAAATCATTGTTAAGTACCATTTCCAGTATGTCAAGAAGTAAAGAGATATGTCTGCCACCACACGGCTGAAACTGTGGTGAACTGTAGTCTGTCAGTGCAACCGTCCTGTGTTTTCCAGAAGAGATCTGTTTTCATGGTTGATTGAATGATTTGTCTTCTACTTAAATGTAGACTCAGTTCTTAATGGACTTTGGTCCTAAAACACTCTTGTCATTAGAAAGCCATCTTCGTAACACCATAGACATAATTTGTCTGATAATGGAATCTAATGTGCTTTAAAAAAAACAAACAAACAAAACTGCTGACCGCGGACTAAAGATGAAAGTGAAACCTTTTTGTTTGAAGATTTTGAGCAAAACAAGAGAGCAGCAATCATACAAAACAGCTGACCTGCAGAGCCGTGTACAGTTTATTCTTCAGCGCGGCCGGATGTAATTATATGCTAGTCAGGTCAGGCTTGTTTAAGAACTTCAAATGTTATTTGTTTCCTTCCTTCTAAATATCTCAAGGCTTTATGTAACTCCAGCAAATGTCAGCTATTAATGCCACTGATCCCTTTGAAAAACCAGAAGACTCCAGAATCAAGCATCTGGGAATTCGTCTGCATCAGTGTATCTGTGAGAAATCAAGGTGTGAATAAGGTTATTTCCACTGGAATCGTTTTGAACTTTGATTCCAATTGATATTTTTTGTTTGCCATGTTGTTCTAGTCCTGCAATGATATTCTGTCAGAATGGAAATGTGTGTCTGACGCCTGCTTGCGCCTGTAAATGGGCAAAGACGGCTGGAGTTTCATCTTCTTCATTGTGTAAGTTATGCACTCTTTAGGATCGGACCAACGATGTCTTTTCGCCTTGTGATTTCTCAATTTCAATATTTTTTTTTTCCAAAGGGTGTTTATTTGCTTTTTGATGAAGTGATTTACATAAATAACAAACAGTGTGAGAAGAGTGCAGATGCTGTGTGCTACAGAATTACATGAAAGAATAATGATGAAAGACATCAAGTCCTAATGAGGCATCTGGAAATGCATATAAAAAGGCAACCTGGTGTATTCCTTCACTCCCTGGGAAATTGGTGCTTGTCCTTGTTGCCTTGAGCCTCACTGCAAGAGTGAATTGCTGTGATTCGGTTGCCAACTGGAAAGATGATTTTTTTTTCCCCCTCTTTTTGAGCCCTATTTGATAGTTTTCCCATAAATGGTCGAAGTCTTCGATGACTTCAAAGTACAAAGAATTCATCAGACCACACCAAGATATATAACTGTGAACAGAAACTAAATTACAACTCATCATGAAACACATTGGCAATGAGATTTGTTCTGCCCAAATACCAGGAGACCATCACTGAGATTGGCTTTTATGCAGCTGGCTGTAGAAAACAACTGAGGCACCAACAACTGTCTACATCATGTGATTGAGAGCGGATGCTGCTTTTAGTCTGCGTTGGTTATTTACGGTGACTCGAACTGACAGCAAGCAACACAGGGTTAGAGCTCCACCAACGCACAGGCTGCACTCTGGCAAAGATTAAATATCAGTTTTAAAGGTCAATTAAGCTTGATTTTCACTCGTGCGCGGAACAAAATGTGTCTCTCAGGAGCTAAGGACACAGTTGAATTAATTACCTAAAAGGTCTCGCAGATGACTCCTCAGATGGAAGGGCCGCTTGAATGGATTAGCCAAAATCATCCCATAAAACTCTTGGAACCATTAAAGTCTCTCTTATTCCGTCCATCCAACTACAGCATGTCTCAATACAAGTCTGATTGGTGTGTGTGTGTGGGTGATCATGGTCCTCAGAGGATCATTCGTGTTGCTGACCTCTCAGCTGGGGCTTCCAGCACCAACATTAGTTTTCTATGATCGTCATTGTCGTTGGTGGTGGTGGTTTTTTTTGCCCAGTGCACACCGGACAGTACTTTCCATGAATATTCACATCTCACTGAGATACAGCCCACTTTACTTTTGAGCAGGACAAAAATAGGTGCTGAAACGTTGTATAGACACAAGTGAATTGGTGTTGAACAGTTTTAAAAACCCAGTAAACTTTCTTCTGTCACGGTGTTGGGTCTGCAACCCAATATTTGTGTTTCAGATTCTGAATTAATATTCTTTGATTATTGTTATCTTTATTTTTTAGGCTCTAAGTGATCGTGGTTCTCCCTCCCTCAGAGTTCCTGATGTATAATCTCTGTCTTCGGGTTTTTCTCTGTGCCCCTCGTTTCATGTCGCCCTCGTCTTCATGTTTGTGCATCTCCTGTGTCTCCCCCAGTCTTGTCGCATGTTCGCTCTGCCTTCCCTGTCAGCCGTGTCTCCCATTTCCTGTTTTACTTTGATAGTCTTGCGTCTTTTGTTTTCAGTTTTGCTTCCTTTCCGTCTCGGTATGTGTGATCAGTCCCAGCTATGTTTCTCTCCGGTTTCCCATTCCCTCGTTACTCCCTGGTGTATTTAAGCCCTGTTTTTTTCTTCTGTGCTCCTGACAAATTCCTAGTTCTCTGTTCTGGGTTAGTTTTCTAGTTTGAGTTTCATGTTTCTTTAGTGTTAGAGTTCTTCCCAGCAAACATAGCTGCTAGTTTGAGTTTACCTATCCATGTACAAATTCTGCATTTGGGTCCTTCTTTTCCTACCACAGCATCAAAACATGGCCGTATCAACATGAAAACACAGGCTGTGTCCAAATTCAGGAGTAGCATGCTTCGAGGGCTGCATTTGTAGGTAATGACGTCACAGCAATCCGACAAAGGCAGTCCAAATTCGAAGAGTCCTCCAAATGTGTCTGTAGTGTAACTCTGATTAAACACCAAGCTAAACCTCTGTCAATGAATACAGGAGTCCGAGTAGAGTTGACTTTTTACTCAGAATCTTCATTTGACAACTGGTGAAAACTGTAGTTGAAAAGAAATACACAATAGAAAAAATGACCATGTTTACATAAATACTGCATCACGAAATAACTCAAAATGTGACCTTACATCTTCGTATTAGCTTGAGCAACAGTAATAATCATCAAAACGAATGCCTTTTTCAACATGTACATATCAACCCTCATGAATGACAAATAAAATATAGTTTTTAACAAATACCGCTATTTATGCTTTTTTAACACCTTCATCATGAAATATGTACACTTACAGCGTTGCCTGAACAATGTTCCCAAGTGGATGGCTGTGGATAAGCCTCAGAGCAAGACTGCATGTCACTATCCCTCTTAGAGCAACCAGGAAGAGGAAGTAAACAGGAAATGAAGCAATACAGGTAACCCACCAGGAAGTGAGGTTATTAGCAAGTTCACCTTCAAAATTAAATCTTAACATTTTTAACCCATTTTACTTTTCTTTTAAACTTAAATACACACAAATGAATTATTTTAAAGCAAACATTAAAGATAAATGGCATAAATGCCTTTGAGGTATCACAGTGTCCTACTTTACCCAGGTTTGAAGGATGAGTCGGGTGAATCCTTTGTGGCTCACCATATCCCAGGATTCATTGCGGGTCGTACAGGAGAATGTTTCACATAAATTTAGAAGAAGAATTTTTCGCATAACAATGGCGGACAAATCGGTAGTGACAGCGGGGGAGGAATACACATTCAAATGTAAGTACATGAAAATCTGGTGGTACAAAAGTTAAACTTTTGTAGCGGTTGGGTTGTTAGGCTTTGGGCATATGCGTATGGTTATCTTTTAATTTAAATAATCTCCCTAAAAATTCCCCTTAAACTAGCTTGTATCTAAACTAAACTATCTTTTGATATGTTTTAGCTAACAAACAGTAGATGGCTCTATTTATCAAAATGCGAGGAGAAAATGATCACCTCTTCCCTGGGGTGAAGAATTCTGCCACTGTGGCATGAAGTGTAAATGAACTTTAAATTTGGTAATATTTTCACATATTTGTTTTAAAAATATTTGTTTTATTTTGAAGTCCATGCTTTTATTTTGAAACAGGAACCTAGCGCAAAGAACAGGATGAAGGCTTGTTAGTAAAGTGTGCTTTACAAGGTAAGGTAAAGGTCAAAGGAGCTTGCGAAGAAAAGTGTCTGGACTTCTTTAAGTTGCTTAAGACGTTTCACCTCTCACCCGAGAAGCTTCTTCAGTTCTAAGGTCAAATGGTGGAGAGTCCCAGATATAAACCCAGTGGGAGTTTCCCCCCCACAGAGGGACAAAAGGACCCCCTGATGATCCTCTAATCACATGAGCCAAGGTGTGAAAACAGGTGTGGGTCCCAATCAGCCAGGGTTTCAGGTGAGCTCATTGTGAGACCTGGCCCCACCTTATTGTGGCAGGATGAATGTTATTCCTTGGTTCAACCCACTTTCAGCCTGGCGCATTAGGGGGAGCTAGTATAAATAGTGGCCATTTGAGCATTCCTGGATCGCTTACCTGTGATCTCCTTTTTGGTCACCTGACTTCCCTTTGGTGTTGCAGAGATCATTCTGAAGCCTCCATCGCGGCTGGTCATAGCTGTAGAAGCCTCCTATGAGCCACTCTGCTCATGTTTCATGACGCGCTTTACTCGGAAGTGTGGGCCTTAGTTTTACGCAACGCCACGCTAACTGAAGTGCTGCTGCTTTGCTTTGACCGTCTGTTCCCGTTGCGAGGTTTCTTTTCCTGCTGCTGCCAGCTTTTTAAAGTGGACGTCGGCGTGGACAGCGGCCATATGCATGCCGGTTATGGGAGTCAGCTGGCGTACATATTAATTGACCAGATAATTAACTTATAGTTGGCGTCTGCGTACAGACAGAGGCTGAAGCTCTCCAAACCTGTCGTGAGGACCAAAAAACTGGAGCAATGAGGAGGAACTTCGCACGTGTTTGGAGTCTACAGACTGGGACACAATGAAGGCTGCTTCTAACAGCTTGGATGAGTTTACGGACACTGTCACCTCCTACATTCACTTCTGTGAGGACAGCATTGTGCCATCACGCACCAGGGTGAGTTATAACAATGACAAACCCTGGTTTATTCCTAAACTCAAAAAGCTGTGGCTGGAAAAGAGAAAGGCGTTCAGAAGCAGAGACAGGGACTGCTACAGAGAGGCCAAGTACAGGTTCACTAAAGAAGTGGACGTTGCTAAACATCAGCACTCTGAGAAGATGCAGCAGCAGATCTCAGAGAACGACTCGGCCTCTGTGTGGAAAGGTTTTAGGAATATCACCAACTACAAGCCTAAAACCCCCCACTCCACTGATGACTTGCTCTTGGCCAACACCCTTAACGACTTTTACTGCCGTTTTGACGAGCCATCAGGCAGCCTTCACACCTCCAACGGCCCCAACAATAGAGACACTTTGGACACTAATTCCCCCACCTCTCCCCCCTCCATAGAGCCATCACCACCTTCAAACACTTCACCTACAACACCCCCCTCCTCACCACACACAAAAGAGGATTTCACACCACCTCCTCCCACCACAACTCTTCATATTCATGAAGCAGATGTGAGGAAGCAGTTTAGGAGTCTGAATGCTCGGAAAGCTCCCGGCCCAGACGGTGTGTCTCCTGCCACCCTCAGACACTGTGCAAACGAGCTGGCCCCAGTGTTTTCTGGCATTTTCAACTCCTCACTGCAGGCATGTCATGTGCCTGCCTGCTTCAAGTCCTCTACCATAATCCCTGTCCCCAAGAAACCTAGGATCACTGGAGTAAATGACTACAGACCCGTGGCTCTGACATCTGTGGTCATGAAGTCTTTTGAGCGCCTGGTTCTCTCCTATCTTAAGACCCTCACGGCCCCCCTCCTGGACCCCCTGCAGTTTGCATACAGAGCCAACAGGTCTGTAGATGACGCCATCAACATGGCCCTACACTTCATCCTGCAGCATCTGGACTCCCCAGGAACCTATGCCAGGATCCTGTTTGTGGACTTCAGCTCTGCCTTCAACACCATCCTTCCAGACCATCTCCAAGGCAAGCTTTCCCAGATGAATGTGCCTGATCCCATCTGCCGGTGGATCACTGACTTCCTGACGGACAGGAAGCAGCACGTGAGGCTGGGAAAGAATGTCTCGGACTCCCGGACCATCAGCACCGGCCCCCCTCAGGGCTGTGTTCTTTCTCCTCTGCTCTTCTCCCTGTACACCAACTGCTGCACCTCCACCCACCAGTCTGTCAAGCTAATCAAGTTTGCAGATGACACCACCGTTATTGGGCTCATCTCGGACGGGGATGAGTCTGCCTACAGGAGGGAGGTTGAACGTCTGGTGTCCTGGTGCAGCCACAACAACCTGGTGCTGAATGCCCAGAAGACAGTGGAGATTATTGTGGACTTCAGGAAGCACACAGCCCCACTCCCCCCCATCATCCTGACTGACACCCCCATCACCTCTGTGGACTCATTCCGCTTCCTGGGTACCACCATCACCCAGGACCTGAAGTGGGAGCCCACCATCAACTCCGTCATTAAGAAAGCCCAGCAGAGGATGTACTTCCTGAGGCAGCTGAAGAAATTCAACCTGCCAACACGGACGATGATGCAGTTCTACACCGCAATCATCGAGTCCATCCTCACCTCCTCCATCACCGTGTGGTACGCTGGAGCCACTATCAGGGACAAACAGAGACTACAGCGTGTTGTGTGCTCTGCTGAGAAGGTGATTGGCTGCAGACTCCCATCTCTGCAGGACCTGTACACCTCCAGGACACTGGGGCGTGCAGCTCGGATCTCAGCTGACCCTTCTCACCCTGGACACAGTCTGTTTGACCTGCTCCCCTCAGGCAGGAGGCTCCGGTCCATTCGCACCAGAACCTCTCGCCATAAGAACAGTTTCTTCCCCTCTGCTTTTGGACACATGAACAATAACCGTATGACTGTTCCCACCACTAACACATGACCCTACGCTGTGTTCACTGCATCATTCCATGTTTGGCACTGATCACCACCTGCACTCATTTATATATCTTTCTACGTAGCACTCATAATTCTTATTCTTATTTTTTCATGTCTATTTAAGCGTAATTTATGACAGTATGTTTGCACTGAAGCACCGCAGAAATTTCCTAATGTTGTAAACCTGCTCAACATTTGGCAATAAAAACCCTTTCTGATTCTGATTCAGATTCTGATTCAGTTTGCTCCAGATTTTAAAGTTTTATCCAGATTGTATGTTGTTTTTCTGTTGTTTTGATTTGTAGTTTGGATTTTTGTTACGCCACTGGTGGGAGGCCCTTTTTCTAGCTGCAGATCACCAGTGTGGTCCTGCAGTGGGGTTATCCCCCAGCGCTACATTAGTTTTGTTGTAATATATTAAAACTTTCTTTGTTCTTTTATTCAGATGCGGAGTGCCGACATGGAGGAGACTAGGGTGCCTTGGCGGTGGGATCCTTTGAGTGTACACACCTGCCTTGTTTAGTTTATTAGTGTGAGTGTGATTTTGTGTTGCACTTGTTTCTTGGTGTGTTTTCTTTTTTTTTTTTTTTGAGTTTGTGCGTGGCATCCCTGCCCCTCCACTGGTAAGCCTCAGCTCTGAATACCTTTTTAAGCATATCTGTACATGGATATTTATGATTGTGCTTTTATATGGTGTTTTAAATAATTATTAATAAATTGTCAACTTGTTTTACCATTGAACCTCGTCTCTGTACTGAGTATAACAAACCTAACTGCCTTCTTGGTGATTAGTGTTACTTCCAGTATTCTCTGGGTGAAATTCCCAGAGTGGCGTTGTCTTTTAAACTGTGAGGAGTATTTACTTTATTCTCACCTCGTGCTGCCACATTATCATGTGATAAGAGACAGGGGCCTTCTGTCCTAATACAGCAGTGGGTGACCAAAATAAAAGGGAAGAGGACACTGATGAGGAAGCTAGTCAGCTACCTACAACAGGGAGGAAGAGAAGGGATAGGGACGATGAGCTGCTCGACCTCATCTAAGAGGATATGAGGCATCAAAGGGAGGCTGAGGAGAGGATGGACAGACTTTTCTCCATTCTTGAAAGATTAGTCCCAAAGTGACAGATTCATTCGAATAAATTTGTTAGATTTATTTTTTTGTAAGTTAAAACATGTTTGATGCCTGGAAGATTTCCTAAATGACAGATGTATTGGAATATTTGTTGCACTGTTATTTGTTTTGTGAGTGTAAACATCTTATGTTATCAATAAATTGAAACAAACAGTAATTGTCACTGAAGCCATTTTATTAACATGTATGAATATAATGCTAAATCTTGACAATTTTATGGATATTTACCACCAGCAATGCAAATTTGTCCTCTGTAGAGCACCTTTCTAAACCTGAATATCTCCCATGCACTGCATACTACGGAATTGCCCCTTTTTGGTATCTACAGAGGACATTTAGGGCTTTCCAATGATACCAAATGTGAAGGGGTGGAGCTTTGGGAACTTTAGTTTTTTCATTAAGGAACATGGCAGCCATCGCCGCAAGCACATTTTATGGGAAGAAGAAAAGTAAGTGCATAAAACTTCTTATTGAGCAATTTTTAGCTATAAATGTTGTCAGCATATTTTAAATAAGTCTCTTAATAACACATTAAAACATCGTATGCTTAATTCTAACTTCATTTTAGTATAGTATTGAAGTGTTTAAAAAATGTCCTCCATAGTGGACATTTGTAGTCATTTCTTCCATTTTGCTCTGTTTTTTTAAATGACCAGAAAAGGAGTCCTTTTTAGAAGCAGAAAGAAATTTATTGCAGTTTGATGAGGGACACTCAGATCTTGAGTTGTCTGATGAAGAAGATCATAGGGAATAAGCCCTTGAAGAAGAAAGAAGGAGGAGCATCAGGAATGGTACTCAGACCTGAACTTGCTGTCATTAAGTGGTTGGACAGTTGTCATGGCATCCTCTGCCTATGGCAATCAACCTCAGGACAGACGCACAAGATGGTTTAAGAAAAACAAAAGGTTTGTCCATGTGCCAAGTCCACTGGCAATTGCTGAGTACACTACCAATATAGGTGACGTGGACCATATTGAATGTTGAGTTTCTACAGGATGGTCTCTCACACTCAGAAATTGACAGTATGTGCAGTTTTCTACTTTTTGATCTGGCAATCACCAACTCGTGGCTTCAGTATAGCAGTGACTTGCAGTTTTGGGGGAAGAAACCACTACAGTTCCTTGAGTTCAAACTTCTCCTTGGTGAAGAGTTGAAGCAAATGTTTGCCATCAAAGTTCATTTTTACACGTTCGGCCTTCCAATGTCCTCTGCAGTGGACATGTGATATCTAAAAAATGTAAACTTTTTTTTCCCAAAAAATTATTTCAGTCTTCTAATTACTTTACAAATATTGGGGGATTTAAAAAAATTTTTGATTGGACAACATTTTTTTTTCCTGGTAGTCAGGAGGTTAAAGTAAATATCAGTACCAATAAAAAAAAATATTACCAACAATACCTGAAGACGGGAAAAGAGAGTCTTTGCAGCCACTTCCAGGTGTTCACACAGGATTAACCTGAGTGACCTGAGATGGTCGATGCTATATTACTACTAATATAATACATGTAACTTTTTAGCAGACTGTCAAGTGCTGTGTGCAGACAGCAATGGTGGACCCAAAAGTGCAGACTCAAGGGGGTGAAACAGTGCAGTCAAAATACACAGACCAGAGAAAACACAGGGCTTAAACATACAGATGGAGCAATCAGGGAACAGGAGTCAGGAGGGAAACACAGCTGGGACAAATCAGGCTTAACGAGACAAGGGAACCAGACATACTGCACACAGGACAGGGACCAACATAAAATCCCTTACATTACTCGAAAAAAAAAGTACTCGAATTACACCCTGGTGCGCCAGCCCACATACGTGTTGATGAAGCGGCCCTGATGGTCATAGTTTATATAGTTGTGGTCTCTGGCCTGCTGCAGAGGAGGGGTGATGCAGTGAGCTCACAGAGCATGCAGAGGCGGGAAGAACAGGTGTGCCTGGCAGGGTAATTGACGGTGTGTCTGCTTTTTTGATAGTGACAGACGGGCAGGAGGAGTGTGTGGCAACGAGCCAGGAGTGTCTGCGTCCTGAGCTGATCAAGGCTAAAACCGCAGTTGCATTGCCACAAATATGAAGGATTGTTACTCCAACCTGACGCCTGTGTGCGCGTTTTCCAGGAGTCCTGTGTCACGATATTTTATATAATAGAGTAAATGTGTACGAATGACCGGCAATCATTCAGTCGTTGAAATTATCCATGAAACCATCTAGGTAATTCCTAAACACGTGGGGATTAGGGTAGATTATTATACCTGGATATGACTGGCCCTGATGAGCCTAAGGTATCAAACATGCAGGTGACGTTGATACAGGTTTTGTAGCGCCTCAGAAATGAAAACAGTACACGACACACGGAGCAACATTTCTTGGTCCATTTTACAGTTTCCATGCTGAGGCGGTAGTGACTGAGAAAAGAAAAAAACAGAAGTGAGGGCGGACTCTAATGTCTTCAGTAAAGCTCATGAATGTACTATTTTTTAATGTTACACACAGAGTAGATTCAACCCTCCTCAGTTTGAACGTTATGTGCTTTTCCTGCTTGCAGGCGTAATCAGAACCTAAAAGGTCTGTTTGAGGAAATGGCGCCTGACATGAAAGTGCTGCTGAAATGGATTCACCTAAACCATCCCATAAACTCTGAAGCCATTGACATGTCCCTTATTTCACTCATCTCTGTGCATATGTTTATGTGCCACAGTGATTGCTGCAGTCTATGGTTTCACATTAGTGCCATGAAATCCAATTTTCAACTTTTTTTTTTTTTTTTTTTTAAATATAATTGTGTTGAAATGTGAATCTTCACCTGACATATGCTGACTTCAGCTTAAATTAGTGACAGGAACTCAACTTTAGATCCTGTTTAGAGAAGAATTACTTATTGTTACGGCTGGGCGGGCCGATGTGTCTGAGGTGTGGACCCAAAGGCAGACACAGGAGAGGGAAAACTAAGGTGAGCAGTTTATTAAGGCTGATAACAAAAACAAGGCAAACTGGGGGAAAAGTTACCTAATCTGGGGAAAACGAAAACTAAGACATAAACGTGGCCTGAACATGAAAACTATGACGTGAGGTCATCAAAACATGAAGAAAAATCTGAACAGGAGCATGAGGCAAACCTGAGACTCACAGAACATGTAGCAAGACAAACAGACAGCCTGACACTGAGGACTTAAATACACAGAAGGGTAATGAGGGAAGTGGAAACACCTGGGAAACACAGCTGACACAAATGAACCTGAACGCCACAGGGGAAGCAAAACTAAACACACAGAACATGGAAACACAAGGCTTTCAAAAGAAAAAGAAAGAACATAATGTGACGTAGACATGACAACATGAGCTTTACAACATGGGACATGCAGAAATGAAACACAGGACACATTGGGGAAACACAGAATACCAAGAGAGATACAAGAGACAGATGAGAGAGGTGAAAGCACTGACATAGAAGAAAACATAAACTAGACTAAAACTCAACATAATATTAGAACTTAACATTATCTCAATATAACAAGCAATCAAAATACAACCTAAGTCAACAAGGCTGGGTCACAGACTCCGCCTCCTGACACTTATTGTCATATTTTAAATTATCTCAAAAGCTTGGACTGTATTTTGGATATTTTCAATTTTATTAAGATTAGTTGACCTTGAGTTGTCTTTTGTTGTGTGAAGTTTTTGCTCTTCTCCCAGTGTACACCCAGTAATACTGAACATGGCTGGATAAGTAAGGCGATCAAACAGGACATTGGGAAACCAGTCAGCAGCCAGGAAGTGGAGCCACAGGTGGAGCCACAGGTGGAGCCAAGTATTTGTACCATCTGCAAAGATGCCAGAGAGGAGGAAGAAGGAGGGAAACGTCAGTCCAGAAGCTCTGCTGCCTCTGCCTGCCCTGTTGCTACCTCATTTATCAAGCCTGTTGGACGCCAGTCAAGACGAGAGCGGCCTGGAATTAGTATCTATAGAAGAATTCTACAGTTACTGGGCAGAGACTGGAGCCTGCCTGCCTTGTGAGTAACGGGAGTTCGGTACCATGTAGATATACTAGTGTCGGGTTAGCAGGAGTTCGAGAGGAATAAATTAAGTGATTAGTAGCAGCTGGGTCAGCTGTGACAACAGTGAGTCTCAGAGAAAAAATACAGCTCAGTATTTCTCTTTATAACGCCACCAGTGCCGGAGTGGAGTGGGAAGTAGTGTCGGGAGGGAGTTGCTATACTGGAGGAGATGGGCTGCTGGCTGTGGGTCAGCTGTTTGGTTGTCACCAAAGCAAGAGTTTGGGAACGGATCACGCTTTGAAAGCTGTTTTTGGTTTGGACTATAAATACTTAGAAGACACTATTAAAATCCTGAAAGCACTCAGAGATTAAACTGAAACTTGGTGTGGCTTCATACTCCTCAGTGGATTCCTCATCTTCAATGGACCATTCCTACTGGTTTTATGACCTGCTGACCACTGCTCCACCACTTTATCTGTCTTGTGTCAAATAATGTATCATAATGAATAACACAGATAATCTGCACTTTTGTGTCAGTCGTGTGCGCTGAGTTGATACTGCTCTTTAAATGGAATGGAAAGATGAAATTGTGCAAGATATGTTATTATAGGGAAAATTCCCCAAAGGTTTGGTGTGGCTGTACATCATTCTTTGTCTTTTATGACCTTTTCATCAGCTACACCATTAGCCTCCTACTCAAAATGTATCATTTTGGAAAAAAACAGAAACAAAAAGAAATATTGTATATTGTAAAATTTACACTTTACAAAAAAAAAGGGGGGGCAGGGATAGCTCAGTAGGTAAAGTGGTCGCCCCATGATCGGAAGATCGGGGATTCGACTCCACTGAACGGCTACCCTGAGGTACCCCTGAGCAAGGTACCGTCCCTACACACTGCTCCCCGGGCGCTGCACTGGTGGCTGCCCACTGCTTCACTGGGTGAATGGGTTAAATGCAGAGGAACTATTTCCCTATGGGGACTAACACGCACACTTTACATATTTCCATTTTTGTTCTCTACTATGAACTTTTTTATTTCCCACATGTTGAAACTGCAACATGTCAAAAAAAAATTTGATACAAAAAACTAGAACAAAAAAGATCATTTTCATCTCGATAACAATAACATGTAAAGGGCAACAAAAAGCTGGAAAAGTAAATGGAACTACAAGGAAGCAGCAGGAGGAACATTTTAAATCTAATCAGGTTAATTGGCAGCAGGTCAGTAATATGACTTGGAGAGATGGAGCTTCTCGAACGGAAAGGAGTGGTTCTTCGGTTTCTGAGAAGAACGGGGTTAAGAGGATTTAAAGAGCTAAGTGCAGTCTAAGTAACACCAGAGGGTGGCAGTAGTGCAACTTCGATGGATGCAAGCTGCCGTTAAACTGGAGGAAGAAGAAGGAGATGGAGTTTTTCAGAAGTAAATATGAGCATGTTACTATGTGGAGTGGTATATTCTGATTGTAAATTTGTTGTTTGGTTCGAGTTAGGACTGGAGATAAATGTTAATGTTAGTTTGTTCCTTGATTTTCAAATGTGCCCACTTGCAATATAAGTTGGATTGTAGATAGGGGGCGGGGTTTAATAAGAATATTTTCTTCTTCCTGCTCCTTTTCACACATGGTTGCAGTGCTTTACTGATAGAAAGTGTGGTTGGTTTGGCTGAAAGAACTAATTCAAATTCAAATTTTATTTGTCACGTTCACAGTCATACACAGTACGATATGTAGTGAAATGCTTGGACAACTGCTCGTGACCTAAAGAAAACAAAAAAAGAAAAGGCTATGAATAAGATAGGAAATAAATATGAAAAATTAAAAAGGGTAAATTTAACTAGGAAGGAATAGAATATAAATTAAGGTTAAAAGTGAAATAACTGTACAACACAAATTAGAATGAAGGGTAAATTTAACTGTGAAAGAATAAGATAAAATATATAAATTAAAGTTTAAAATAAAATAACTGTACAACAAAATACACAATATAGAACTATATAAGAATGTATGAAGAAATCTAAATATAAATAAATATATACACAATAACAGCAGCTGTACAAGTATTAACTGGAAATGAAGAATATAATGTCCAGTGTTGTGCAATCCACATTATGTCTTGTGCAGTGCAAATATGCTTAAAGTGATTTAAGTGATGAAGTGAAAGTGAACTAACTGTGGAAACTGTTGTACCAAGTGTGAAATAAATAAATAAATGAAATTGTGTAATTTAAGTGATCTAGGTAGCTCTGTTTTGAAAGTTCAGTTAACGCTAGAAATGTGTCTTGGAGTTTGTACGTGTTTTGTCTCTAGGGGCCACCACATATATTTATATATAAACATATAAAAATAAAACCACCTTTTTTTTTTTTTTTTTTACATTAGTAATTCCCTTTGTACATAACTTTATATTATTGTTAATAATAAATTAATTAAAGCAACAAAACAACCTGAAGAGCCGGTTCGGAGCCAAAAGAGCCGGTTCTCTAAAAAGAGCCGGAAATCCCATCACTAGTGGGCTCAACACTGTTCACCCTGCAAGCAGCAAATGTAGGTTCAGTGTGTCTATAGGCACACCTGGAAAAGCACCATCACTGTTGATGATGATGGAAATGCATGTCCTGACATATGGTCCCATCTCAACATCACATTTTTTAGGAAGGGCCTTGCATATTTGAGCAAGACGATGCTAAACTGCACGCCACAGCTATTGAAGCAGCTCGGGCTCCTAGTGGAAGAGCCCTGTGTGAAAGCTGCCTGCCTGCTGCCAGCACGAGACAATTACTGTACTTGTTTTATTGTTTTATAGATGTTTGTTTGCCTTTATGTTAATATGGTTGCTTTGATTGATGTTTTTATTGTTAAGTTTAAATTGTCTTAAATGCATTTATTCATTTCTGTGTGCAGCACTTTGCATTTGCTGTGGTTTTCTTTAAAGAAGCCTAAAATTTCAATTTAAATTCATGATGTCTCAAAAAAAAAAACAAGCAGACTGTGTTGAAATTTGCACTTGGCACAATCTCAGCCTGTTCATTTCAAAGTTTTTTAAAGTGTTTAAAGCACATAACTTTAAATCTGTATGATTTAAAATAATTTAAATTCTGTGAAAACTTCAGAGTTGAAAGTGTTCAAGTCTTTTGCCAATATAACGATGCATTTCCACCTACACAGCATGCATTTGCACTGTGGAAGGGTCACTGGGTCAAGTAGGATCAAATAAGCCAAAAGAACTAATCAAACAGCTGAGAAACAGTTGCTAAACCCTGACATGCAGGTACAGTATGGCTTATAAAGGCCAAAGGTGTGATTATTTTTAACCTTCGAGGTCCCAGGCTATTTGACATTCCCAAATTCACTTGACAACTGCTTCACAACTGTAGGACCAAAATGAAAACCCTCTGACTGTATAAAAAAATGAGTTCCCGTCACCAGACCAGAGTACAATTTTATACACCTGAAATGAAAAACAAACGAATAAACTGTTCTCAAATTCAACATCTGAGCTATCACATCTGATGAAGCAGGACTAAAGCACAGCCCCGTTGTATCAGTTTTACTGACAGCAGCACTACACAGCCTCTTCATCGCACCACATTTCTAAAAATAACAGTGGGTTACCCTCTCCCCACACTGGAAGTTCTACACAACGCCCACTGTTTTAAAAAGGCCCAAAACATCATAAAAGACACCTCACATCCTGGCCACTCCCTGTTCGAACTGTTGCCCTCAGGCAGACGGTACAGGGCAATCAGAGCAAGGACTAATAGACTCAAACACAGCTGTTATCCAACTGCAATAACACATCTGAATACTACAAAAAAATGTCCATCACGCCACTCTTGTGTTAATCTATGCACGGTCTGAAGCATGTGTGTGGGAATGTATGTGAATGTTTTACTGTTATATCTTATTAGTATTTTAAGTATTCTATCTATTTTATTTATTGAATTTTATTGTTTTATTTATATTTTGATATTGCTAGGGGTGATGCAATGATCGGGGACCATTCTTAATTTCGTTGTTCTCATGACAATGACAATAAAGTTTCTGATTCTGATTCTTTTAATTAAGCTACAGGAACATCCAGGTGAAACCTAGCGCAGAGGCTGGAGGCAATATTTAAAAACCCTGTAATTACCTGTAAAATTACAAACTTAAATGTGTGCGGCTATTGTGCAAAAAAACTTCCACTATTTTAGTGCTAAGCTAATAATAACGGACTTGGTTCCAGCGTTCTCTGGAGAAAATACATCAGACATTGATCAGAAGTCTTCATTTGTGCACACTGACGGTGAATATGAGCCAGTGATAAAAAAATGTAGCATTTCTTTCATTTGGAAATTTATTTTATTTTATGATTGAGAATCATCACAGCAGTGTGAAACTATACAATCCTGAGTACGTTTACTGTTGCAAAAAAATTGTGACTAAAAATTGAAGCTTAAGATTTGTGTCATTAAAGATAAGATGGATCTTCATTGTCACTGTTACCAGGACAACGAAACACAGTTTGGCAGCTTGTGGGTTTTTACACTCAGGTTAAAGCAGGAATCTCAAACTTAAATGAGCTGTGGGTCATTGCTGGCACTGTTATCTCATGTGGGGGCCACTTTAGTGTTCAAGTAGTAAAAATAAAACAAACCACCACAAAAATATTTCCTAAAGTGTAGTGTTTTGTTTGTTTTTAAAATTTTAAATATTGTTAACAAGACAAGACTGCAAACGTGAATGCAGATTTGTTTTTCTCACTCTTAACAAACTGAAGCCTTTCATTGAACTACCTAATAAACACATTGGTGCACAGACACGTGGCAGCAAATGTAGGTTCAGGTTGTCTATAGAACCGGCACACCTGGAAAAGCACCATCACTGTTGATGATGATGGAAATGCATGTCCTGACATATGGTCCCATCTCAACATCACATTTTTTAGGAAGGGCCTTGCATATTTGAGCAAGACGATGCTAAACTGCACGCCACAGCTATTGAAGCAGCTCAGGCTCCTAGTGGAAGAGCCCTGTGTGAAAGCTGCCTGCCTGCTGCCAGCACGAGACAATTACTGTACTTGTTTTATTGTTTTATAGATGTTTGTTTGCCTTTATGTTAATATGGTTGCTTTGATTGATGTTTTTATTGTTAAGTTTAAATTGTTTTAAATGCATTTATTCATTTCTGTGTGCAGCACTTTGCATTTGCTGTGGTTTTCTTTAAAGAAGCCTAAAATTTCAATTTAAATTCATGATGTCTCAAAAAAAACAAGCAGACTGTGTTGAAATTTGCACTTGGCACAATCTCAGCCTGTTCATTGGTCTTCTCTTTCTGCACAGACATGTGGCAGCACTTCTGTTGCATTTTTATTTTGTTCATATTTAACAAAATAAAAATGCAGACATTAGTTTTTGACTCTCATTAAACTAACACAGCCACTCCCTCAGCATGTTTGTGCTCTCTGCTCATATCGCCTTCATATTAAATCATTTTTTGGCTTTTTAAAGAACTTATTTTAACAACAAACAAAAAAAATTTACTTCAAGAGCTAAACTGAGTTATATTTCTTCACATCAGTATACGGGCCACAAGTAGGGGTGACATGGGCTGCAAGTGGCCCCCGGGCCGCGAGTTTGAGACCCCTGCATGAAACCCATATCAGTGACACTAGAGTGGAATCAGGCTTCCTGTTTAAAGCACAAGAAGGCAAGTTTAATTTTCTTCGTCTTTGTACCTCACCATTTTTTTTCATCATATAAAATCAATACAAATCACTTTTACTGCAAAAAATACAACATAGCCTCTGTGATCATCTGTCTGTAAAGCTTCATAATGAGTTTCCTATAGTCTTCACTTACTGGTGACCTCATGGTTTTTGAAGGGATAATTTATCCAAAGCAGTGTAAATTTAGGTTGAGTTAAAAGTTTGCACATTAACTGGAATTGCTCAATTCTGAATACATAAGTAAGGGTTCAAGTAATGCATGGATAAAGTAGGAAAACAAATGTACAGCTCCTCCATGCTATCATTTGTAAATTCTGAACTAGTCTAACGTTGCATGATTAATACAGAATGCTGTGTGCAGCCATGTTTTTAATCTCAGTAAAGCCTAAATGTTGGTTCCCCATTAAAGCGAAGCCTCGTATTTATCCACATTATTTTCCTTTTAGGCGATGCTGAATTCAGTCTGAAATAAGAAGTTGGGCACTTAAACTGTTTCAGTCCCAGGCAGAATATTCACCTCACAGGAAAACTGCATGTGTGACACTTCTCACCCTTCTGCTTCGTCAGTAGTGCAAGAGTTAATGTCTGTGGCGAGAGCTGCTGTCTTTAATTCAGCCACGGAAATTCAAATGACATGCAAATGCTGCAAGACACCTTCATATGAGAAAGAGCACCATGACAAGGAGTCTCAGGCAAGTTTTACAACGATACACTTTTATCCAGTTAATAGAAATTTGGCAGTGGGTCCTGACAGACAGCTGCCTCTCCCTGAGCCAGGTTCCACTGGAGGTCTCTTCCTGTTAAAGGGGATTTCTTTCTCACCGCTGAGGTGACTTGCCACATGATGCATCTTGAGATGAGCGTTTCTGGGAGCTTGTGCCATAAAAACAACATTGGTTTGGAGTAGAAGGCCTGCAGGTTAAACGGCATCGCCATCACCTGCCAAAGTTGTGGTTTAGTGTCTGATTTACAGTTTTGATTAGGTTCAAGCAAGAAGGACATTTATTTTGAAATCTTACTTTGGCCTGGAGATTAAAAGATGGAGTCTGATTTCAGAACTACAATAAAGAGCCTGTGGTCGTGCAGTTCAGTCTCACAGCCGTGATGCTGTTACTGACTGAGGAGAGGATTTTTTTTTCCTTTTCTTTAGGTGGAAACTTGAAAACATAGCTTAAGGCTTAAGGGGTTAAAACTAGATTACACTCTGCTGAGTGCTTGGTCAGGCTTGTCTGCTGACAGCTGGAGCTGAAAAATAGATTGAATATCTCACTGAAACAAATCCAGACCTGTTACTGTGAAAGAAGTGTAATAACCAAGTGGTGCTTGACAAGATATTTTATCTTTTTTGAAAAAAAAAAGATTTTATCATCCTAAATTAGAATATCATTTCCTCTTTAATGTCTTTGAGCATGATTTCTCAGATTTTATGTTACCAATTAACTGCTCATCTCCAAATTAAAGAATAACTTTAACTGGTGGTTAAACTCACTGTGCTCAAGTTCATTATGCAGTGGGGATGGTGACTGGCTGAATCATGTTTTCCCCTCAGGGTTTACCTTGTTACAGAGGCTCTTCCGTACTGCAAAACCATAAACTCGACTTGACCTGATTTGATCCAGTTAAGCTGAAAAATACCAAAGAGACCACTTGGGAACTTTTGGGCTCAATGGATTCATTCATGTACCAGATTGAGTCGGCACACCTAAAACCCTGTTAGCCTGTGAAAATGATTACTGCTCTATGCTTGTATTTCATAAAAATGTACATCTAACTAAGTCCTAATAAATCTAATCTAATTGTCTCTTTATGTTATGACACAAGATAGAAATGAGTAACAGACATTTGTCAATTTAAAATCTCAGTGTAGATAAAACAAATCTGGACTTACGTTGTATCAGCTCTGTGAAACCGACCTTCAGATCTCTCTGAAACAGTGAGACCTTTAACAAAAACATGGGAATATAACATTTGGGCCAAGTATATGAATAAAAAATGTTTTGTTTGTTTGTTTGGCTGAAGACAAGGTAAGAACAGCAACTAAGTGTAGTATTATTAAATAGCCTATAATTATGGTAGTGTACAGTTTTGGGTGGGTGGAGTAAATAATGCCATTTACAGATATTGTACAGTATAATAATTTTGACCTGTAAGGGTGACAGTCTGGGGGAATTTTGCTGTTTCGCCTCTCAAGTGACCCGTAGTGCCTGCAGGAGGGGAGGAAACGGAAACGCAGACAGGCTGGAGGTCCAAGAGGATTTTTCCCGCCTGCCTCTTCACACTGGAGTAGCATCATATCCCGCAGGGGGACACCAACGACCTTCTGAAAATCCTCACTGTCTGTCGTACTTTGTTACTTGGCCCTCAGGTGACAGAAGACCACACAGAGGTTGAGATGAGGAGATCTGAAAGGAGACTTTTTGAAGTGCTGCCCCTCCCTGTAGAGGTATGGGGTGTGATGTACCACCATAGGTACAGATGATCTGTAGATGAGGCCTGCACTGTTTGAAAGCTTGCAATATCGTAATGTCAGTTTAATAGCACGTTTCATTATACATGAACCCGACGTGATTAGCACAGAAGATAAAAACGTAAACATGCATGTAGGTTTTACGATGCCTTCAGGCAGTGAAAAGGCAAAATAAAAAGTGCAGCTCCTGAGTGTAAACATGTGAACAAAAAGAGTCTGAGTCTGTTTTTGAATGCTGGCACAGATGCAGCTGATCTCAGGTCAGCAGGCAGCTTGTTCTAAAGAACAGAGCAGTAGTCACTGACTCGGCATTCGTGAGTATCAAACACATCATCCATCGTTGCAATCGATGATGTGTTTTGCACAGCACATACAATGATTTAGTTGATATTGTGACTTCCTGACACTTTTTCTTAATAACACATTTGAATATATTAGCATTTATTAGAAGCTTATATTGATTTAATAATGTCCACTTTTGTGCCGATGTCTCACACTGTAAGTGTAACACACATGCAGCTCTGTTCAGGCTGTGCATATAAATGTTGTCACCATGTGACTTGTGGGTCCAGCTTTAAGGGTGTGAGGGTGCAGTGCTGATTTACCTAGCTAGCAGCTCAGTTAGCATCAGTGTGTTCATAGCACAGATAGCTGTATTATATATAATACAACAGAGTCCTTATGATGGGAAACATTAACTAGAGAGACCTGATCAGGGTTTTGTATCAGAACCTAAATATGCTGGGCATTATAACAGGGGAGTCGATGGGATTGGCTCCATAGTGTACTGGTTAACACATCTGCACAATATGCAAAAGATTCCCAGTTTGAGACTGGGAGGAGACCTAAATATGAAGATGTGTCAAATCAAATATCCTGCAGTGGTGACACCATATGAAGGGGTCAGCTGAAAGAAGCCTTTAGTTTATGGGATTTATTTGGTTTTGGACCCAGTCTCAAATGGCTTTTCTTCAGTTTGTTGTACTTTTTAATTCCAGCTGTTGGTCTGAAAACTGCTGGCATCCTAAATTAATTTTTCTGTTCTCAGGATAAATCATAAGGAGAAGGACGTGGCTGCACCAATGTGCATATTCAGGCTCATTTGTTGTGGAAGTTGTGATGCAATTTAAAATAAAAAGGCGAGTTATGCCATATATGAAGGCGCTGCTCAGCTTCATGTTTTTAACTGATTGTAATATCAAAAAACAAAAAGTGCATGGGCCTAAAGACAATGCGACTGACAGGAGTCACCAGAAAATAATGCAAATAAAAGTTGAACTGTAAGATTAAAGAAGAGATGCATATGTAATAATGCTCATTTCATTACAAGCTGCGCCTTTGTTGTTGTAAAATATTAGTATATGAGAAAAATCAAAACACATCTGTGATGTTGCATTTCGCCTTGAACCACGTCGGCACTTTGTTGACTATTAGTGCCCTAAAAATGATTTAAAATGAAAATTAATTAGTGTTGCAAATTATCACTGGGACTGTATCAATGAGGAGGACACAGGCCTGAATTGGTAATTCACGTCAGTGCTTGAACGATGCTGCTGGGTCAGCATTCCCATTTCCATTTCATCAATAGGGTGTCTCACACATTTTACAAGGTGATTTGTTCATTAAAATGAGAATGGGCTGCAGCTTTCAGGAGGTAAGTACCCACTTCAAAGCACCTGGAGACACATATCAAGATGAACAGCAGAGATAAACATAAAACTTCCCCAGCTTTTTCAGTTGCACCGGGAAGAAGACAACACTTGAGAAAAGCAGTTTGGTGCAATAATTTGTATGCCTGGTTACCTGCAGACTGCTAAACAGAGCCGAGGCTTTGAAGCTCCTTCGCACTCGCTTTCCCTGCACTTATGGGAATAGACCGAACATTTATTGAGTTCATTTCAGAATATTTTAGATTTAAAACCATCTCACTGCTGTCGCATGTTTAAAAAAAGCATCATCAGGGAAACTCAGCGGCGAGGCTCGGTGAATATTTTCGTCTCTACGTCACAGTTTTCCCTTCTCCCTTCCACCTCTGCTAAATGACTATAGGTTCTTGGTCACTTCATCAACCTCTATTAACATACAAGGAGAATTCTTAATGGGACTTGAATTACTCCAAATCCAATGCATAGCAGGTCACACTACTCACAGGGCACAGTGAATTAAAATTTCAATATAGTCCTCTCCTCCAATTATTCCCCCAGTAGAGCCAGATCGCCACAACAACAACCGAGGAAGGGATATTCCAATCATTATCTGCTGTGCGTCCTCATGAATCTTCTCTCAATTAGCATTTAATGATAGCCGTAATCTACTCCAATAAAATGCCCCCTAGACATAATAGGCAGGGGAGTCAAACTGAGCTGTGAACGACGGTATCGATGATCAGGAAAAACAGACTGAGTGAACAGACAGCGCGGCGTGTGTGATCGCTCATCAGCTGAAACAAAAGGTTTTTTACCATAACATTATGAATTCAGACTGCCGGGTGCACCGAGGACACGATGTTAATTACTGTTTAAAGCTTAAACTGTTTCTACAGAGTTCATGTGGAAAACTTTCTTTTCTTCAACTTTGAAAAATGACTTTTAATGTGCAGAAAAATAAGTTTTCTAGTTACGAATGTGAGGAAAAAAATCTGCTTCTTGGCTTGAACTTGGAGACAATCTATTTTTAATAGCTGGATACTAAAAAATCTAAAAGAGCAGAGGTGATCATTCTGCAATGCGCTTCTTTCCCCTGCATAGTCATTTCATCCATTGTTAATACAAAAATATGAACGGCCTAACTTAACTGATGCCTAGTCATGATTTTATCTGTGGTGGTTGTGCAGTTTCCTTTTTCTAAGATGGTTTCTTTCTGTCTGGGTAGATTTTCCGACATCTCTCTCAAAGCCAGCATTGAATATGCCAAGTACTTTTGTACATGACTGAGTTGGCAGTGACTGTATGTACAACTGAATGAACATTGCTTCTTGAATTTCTACCCAAAGAAGTGCCTAAGTCGAAGCAAAGTTATTTGTTTGGAACCAAAACGTGAGTTAATTCCATTTCTGGCTGCCAGGTCGGATCTGGATACGTTTTTGGTGGTGGGATAATTTGGGCTCCAGTCAGCAGGACATGCGTCAACTTTGCCCTCCCCAGAATGGGCCCATTGTATCACCTATACAATGGATATTCTGGCAAGTCATTCACACAGAGTCTTTGTTGTGTCCAGCAATCTGGCATACCCAAAGTCAGCTGCCGTTGGGATACAGCATTTTTGTGCAAGCTAGGAAGCTGTAGTTATAAGAAGTTTTAGAGACTTGCACACCTCCAGGACTTGGACCATTTTATACATTTACTACAAAGTCCCACTCACTATGGCACTGAATATTACAGAGATTATATTAAAAACACAGAAGGACAGACAACTGCTACAGTACATTTCATACAGAGCCCAAGAATGAGGCCAGTGCATGAGCAGGTGGCGTGGAGGCAACATTAATACAGACGATGTCAGCCCTCAGTCACAAAATGATGGAAGAGCACGCTGAGAATAGAAAACGCTTTTGAATGTGAGCAGAGCTGCAGGAAGAGATTACGTTGGTGGGATATTAGGCAAATTCATTTCATGGGAGTGAATGTTTTAGCAGATACAATATCACTAGAAAATTCAACATTCGGAAAACAGACATTTCTCCTAAGAGAGAACCCGGGTATATATTATTTAGGACTTTGGGATGCAGTACAAATCATTTGATGTAACAGTTTCTGCTCTCTCAAATGACTGTATGCTGAATTTCATAAAGGAAATATACTTCTCTTTCCCCGTCACGGGATTCCTGCTCGGTGGGAGGCCGTTTTACTCGAGCTTCCATGACAGATGTACTTTTCCAAATTGGGATTTTACACCCCTCCCCTGCACATTCTCCTCCCCAAGGGACACCCTGGCCGAGCTCTGAAGTGTGACAGCAGGAAGAGCGAATGGACTGCAATGGAAGATGTTTGTCACAGAAACAACAGTGAAATATCTGCGAGGTTCTTGTGTAGATGGCCTCATTATCTCGAGCAGTTCAATTAGCTTTTTTTTTTAAACTTCTGTTGTGATTCTTTTTTAAACCAGGAAATCTCTAAAAGATCAAGCTAAAGAGTCCACACACTGTCCATCTTTCTGTTGTTTATTTTAGGATCACATATAATCACCTCACTTTTGTCTGAATTTATGATTGTAAAATTAGAGTCTTTATGTAGCTAAAAGCCTGTAGTTTGATTAGTTAATTTGTGCCATTGCTTCAACAGCTGGACTCTCTGGTAAGACTGTTGTTGTCAGTTGATTCCAAATAAATAACATTGAATTAAATGGAATTAAATTCAGGTGCTCTCATGTAAAAGAACTGGCTAATATAGAAGGTAAACACATTCTATAATACATAACATAAATTTCTGTTCTATTTGCCATTTTGAATTTTGAATGGTTGAGTCATACCATAAACACACAGCAGCCTCTAAAGTACAGTCAGCAATGATACTTTTACTAGCAAAAAGAGGCGTAACACACAGAAGTAGTGATGAGATTCTGATACAGAAGCTGTGTTATAATGAACTGATGTGATGTGTGTAGTATCTTCCAGGGTGTTCTTGGTTTATTTTTTTGATTGGTTTTACTGCGCCCAGCCCTCATTAGTATCACCTGTGTTTAATTTGCCACACCTTTTTCCAATTAGCCAGTCAGTCTTTCACCTCCCACTTGGCAGACTCTTAGAAGTCTGGCTCTCCAGCAGTTCCTGGTATTCTTGTTTTATTCATTTATTTTTCCTCTAATGGTCTCATGTTTTTTGGTAATAATTGGTTGCATCTCTAAAGTCCTCTACATGGAAGTGGATTGATGCTGAAGAGATTTAAAAACAAATAAAAGAACTTTAAAAAGGATGCTAAAATGTACAGGTAGCCAGTGGAGTGAAATTAAAATGGGGTAATGCGCTCAGACTTTTTGTTCCAGTTAAATGACGTGCTGCAGCATTTTGCACAACCTGTAGATGCCTAATGGATGCATCACTAACCCCACAATAAAGTGTGTTACAATAATCCAGGCTAGGTGTAACAAAGGTGTGGGTTACTGTCAAAAAGCTGCTTTGATAAGATGGGCTTTATGTTGGCTAACTGCCTTACAACAGCTCGAGTTTAACTCCCAGATTAGTGATGATTGGTTTAACATACTGTGCCAAGAAATCCAGATCCATAGTAGTGATCTCAGAAATGACACCAAAAATCATCACTTCTGTCTTCTGCTCATTAAAATTTAATAAGCTCAAAGCCATCCAGGCCCTTATTTCATCAAGACATCTGAGAAACCATTTGTCTTTTTGAGAGGGAAATAAATCTGGGAGTCTGCGGCATAACAGTGGAAAGAAATCCCATGTTTCCTAAAAATAGAGCCAAGGGCTAGCAGATATAGGGAGAAAATAAGTGGGCCTGAAACTGAACCCTGTGGGACCCCACATTGAAGAAAAGCAGCAGAGGATGCAAACTCACCAAGTTTCACAGAGAAAGTTTGCTCTGCCAAATAAGATCTGGACCACTGCAGTGCGGTACTCACCCAACAACCGCTCTAAATGAGAAATAAAAATGTTAAGATGCGCTGTATCAGAGGCAGCCATTAAATCTAAAAGCACGACAATAACACTGTCACCCGAGTCAGCTGCTAAAAGCACATCATTAAAAACTCTTCAAAATGGCAGATCCGGTACTGTTTAAAGCAGGGGTCCCCAATCCCAATCAAGGGATTCCCTGCAGGTTTTAGATCTCACCCTGGGTCAACACACCTGAATCACATGATTAGTTCATTACCAGGCCTCTGGAGAACTGAAGACATGTTGAGAAGGTCATTTATCCATGTAAATCAGCTGTGATGGATCAAGGACACATCTAAAACCAGCAGGGACACTGGCCCCCTGGTTTAAAGCTTTAAAATCAGATTGGAAAAACCTCTAAAATATCATGTTCTGCTAAAAAGGACACTAACTGCTTGTAAACTACCTTTTCAAGATTTTTTAAAATAAAAGGCAGTTTGGAAATAGGCCTGTAATTTGCAACAATATCAGGATCAAGAAGATTTCTTGAGTAGAGCCTGAATTACTGAATTGAGAAGGTGTACCAAAGGTTACCAAGGAGGTTTAATGAAGTACTATAAATAAAGCAGTGAGGTCAGGATAAAAAAAAACCTACAGTGTAGCCTACTGCACATAATGAATCAGCACATTCAGATTCATGGAAAGGGGGTGTATTTTTGGTTATGCAGAATTTTTTGCATTGCAGCAATTACTATAATAAGAAAAGTCATTAAAGATGATCTGGTCTCATTTTATTTATGACCCATTTTGGAATGGATGTTCAAATTAATGATACATTTGAAACATTTTCGCTCTGACTGAAGTAATTTAAAGCACTTTTGATCAGTGTGGTTTTGTTGAAATCACCAGCAGTCCTCAAGGCACAGACGCATCCGCGCAGCAGATAAAGTACGTTCTGAATGTCTTTAAAGGAAAAACTGGTTATTCAAGCTTTAAAAATGCAGTTGATGCTTCCACACCTTCAACACATTTTACTTCAAGCATCGAAAACAGCTGAGTGGTATTCAGCCAGTGTAAAGGAAAAGTATTGATCAGAGGATTAAAAAGACACCAGTTAAGAATCAAGGTGCTTAATTTTCTTTTAAAGCTCGATATTTGTGAATCCTCTTAAATCTGTCGAACACGATTCTTGATTCCCCAGGAGGACAGGTTTGGACAAAGACACCAGGATTAATGTGAAGGTGAAACTCTGGTTGTTACAATACAAAGAGCTGAAGGAGAACACATGCATACCGTCCACTGAACATTATCATTCAAGAAAATGTGAAAGGGAACTTAGTGATGATGTGACCTTCGCTCTACCTTTTGATTCTTACACCTTCATTCAGTGAAATAGCAGGTACACATCACTCATCACCCACTTTGACTATTATGTGCTCAGTGAATGACCATCATCGGTTACGATCACTCCGATCACAGATTTAATGAGCGTGCGCTCTCCTTCACCTACCCATGATCATCGATAAACAGAAAAAACAAATCTCAAATTCAAATTTTTATTTGTCACATGCACAATCATACAACATGCAGTGAAATGCTTGCTGCTGTGCAATGCCCGACCATAAAACTACAGTAAAAATGTACAGAAAAAAAAAACAGAAATGAGAGATACATAATAGATCAAAAATGAACATCAAAGTAAGGTCTAAAGGATGTAAAGAATAAATTTAGAATTTAACTTGGGAAGTAAAGTCTGAACTAAGAAGTTAAATTGTAAAATAAAATGTGCAAATAAACAAATTTAAGAAATTATAAAAAGTGTGCAGAGTACACTTTTATGTCTTGATGCATGCTCAATCATTTGGGCAAGTAAATCCCAAAAGGTTGATTCTGTTCATCTGGACGTATCTATTATTAATTAATCTATTAATTATACAACATTCTATTAAAAAATAAATTTGTGACCTTTATTTCCAGTCGTTCACATGGAGAAATTGAAACACCGTTCTTCCTATCTACTTGTCGCTACTCTTGTGAAACCACCTCACCAATGGGCGAGAACAGGCCTTCATTTGGTGACAAATTAACCTGGGGTCTCTATTATTGTTCTTAATGCTCACCTTCCTCTCCAGCCACAAATCTATGTACCCACTTACATACCTGTAAATGCAGTATGTACACATACCCTTAAACCAATATTTACAGGAGTGTCATAGCAGGCGATTTTTTTTTTTTTTTTTTTCTCTCCACAGTCGCTTGGTCCACGGTGGATTTCCTAACCTTATTCATTATATTTCTGTACCTTACATTACAAATAGAAGCAACCTGAAAAGAAACAACGATACAAAAACCACATATAACGAATCTTCCTATTTGGAGAGGAAAGGATGTCAGGCCAGCATCTGAAATGGCCACATTAAGACCATTCGGCACATAAGTGCCCAGCCTATCCATCCATCCCCTCTCCATACTCTTCTGCTGACCGCCAGACCATCCCGAGTTAGCTTGCAGCCCCATAATAACAAGAGCCACCTCTGTATATACTCGAAAGTGGGTGGCCATTAGGGTGTGGAGTCTGTCCGATCGAATTGCATCGAGATGTTACTGGAGTCGGAACCGTGATCGGGCCCCAGTCTCCCCCACCCACATAAGTGTACTCTGTGCTCTGGATTGAATGAACACTTTGGACAGATTTTAAATATTTGAGGAGAAGGACCAACTCAAGTCTGGCGGGGGAGTGGAGTTCTTTTCCCAACTCTCCCGCTCCAAGCGCGGCTCTATTGACCCTCTAAGCCCAGATCCTCTGCAGGCTCGTGCAACAGTGATTGAAAACTCTTGCAGGTGTCTCCTCTGTCCAGTTCACTCCATCCACAGTGGTGTGAAAGTATTCGTCCAGTCTTCTTCTGAGACTGAAGAAGTCACTTGTATGAGTGACGAAACGTTCCTCCCACTGAAAACGCTACATCCAAATGAGCAAAATCAGCCTTTCGGGATTTACTGAGGTATTATGATGAGGTACATTATTGTTATTAGAGTGCATGTGCAGTGATGTATGAGAGAGTCCAGTCCTATACCTGGTTCAGAGACTGACTAGTGTTACGTTCTTAGTCTAGGCGAGTATTGAACGCAACAAGAAGTTGGCCCACTCAACCACCACCCCAAGCAAGAACACCAACCACAATATCTTCTTAAAGTGCTAAGCAGCCATTTATTTTCTTCAGCAGTGAGCAGTGCCAAAAATAACAAACAAAACTCCCTAATGGTCCCTATGCTTTCCTACACAAAAAGAAAGCCAAACAAAAGATAATTCACTTACCTAACTTTCTAAATGAAAAACAGGAGAAAACTTAATCAACAAAAATGGCTTCTCACGCCTACTAAGCTGCTGCAGTGAAGAATATATACTAGGTGAACAAAATACGCAATTGCTACTTTACAAATCTATTTACAGCTATTTACAAAATTGAGGTACTAACGCCAGACACACACACCCGAGGTTATACTTGCAAATCACTTTGTCAAAGAAACGCTACACAGCAACGACTCAAAACACAGGTTCTTTGTTGGATGGTGGAGGTTAGGAGAGAGGGGGCCAGGTGGCTGTCATCTGGTAGTTAAAAACTGGAGGTGATTATCCAATTATCCAAACCAAGGATAGGAAGAGACTCCACCCAACTACTCTGAAGGCACGCCCAGGTGTCCAACTCCTAAAAGAGAAAGGGGAAAAAACCCACAGCAATCCTCTGGTGGGAGGAGTCACACATAAAACAAAACACTGACAACATTGGATCATAACACTAGCCTGAGGGAAGAAGCTCCTCCTCATTCTCTCTGTTTTGGCCTCAAGGGAGAGGAAGTGCTTCCCAGACCTCAACAGTAAGAAGAGTCGGGATAGGAGAGATCTTTCATAATCTTCCTGGCTGTGGTCTTGCACTGCTTAGTGTAGACTCAGGTCAGGAAGCTCAGACGTCTTTGAAGATTTCGTCAGTCCTGCTTGGTGCTGTTCCCATACCAGGTGCAGATGTGTCCCGTCAGGATGCTCTCAATGCAGGAGTAAAAGTTCTTAAGCACCCTCAGTGGCAAATAGAAGAGATGCTGATGAACTTTCTTGACCAGAGTGTTAATGCGACCCTGACAGGTCCTGAGTGACGTGGACACAGAGGCACTGGAAGCTGTTCACTCTCTCCACTGGCGCGCCATTGATGTTTAGGGAATCCTAATTCCTAACCTGCTTTGTACTGGAGTCCACAATCAGCCCCTTAGTTTGGAAAATTTTGCATTTTTCTGCATAACTCTGACATAATGACGGACTCGATGACTTAAAATAAAGATGGACTGCTGTTTCTTTTAACTGAATGGTTCTTGAATGGTGTTGATTACTACTGTAGTTAAAGGTGCCATTACTTATATTTACACACACACACACACACACACACACACACACACACACACACACACACACACACACACACACACACACACACACACACACACACACACACACACACACACACACACACACACAAACACAAACAAGATGGCCTCAGGTGCATTAAGATGGCAAGAAGTTCCAACAAATGAATTGATGACCTTATAAACCTAGTTTATATTTTTCCAAAATATTACCACCGAGGCAAACGGTGGCTACACTGAAGTAGACCTGTTTGCCTCCAGGGATGAATTCACTGTTCAGTTTGTTCAGATATGATAAATTCAATATTAACCTCTCACTCGCAGTCATCCCTCTTCTCTCCAGAGCTTATCTCCACCTCTCGGGGCTCTCTTCCACCTTCTCCCTACTCTCACTGCAGCACAGTATCATCTGTGAACATCATCACCCATGGACAGTCCTGCCTGACCTCAACTGTCAGTCTGTCCATCACCGGTGCAACAATGAGGGGCTCCATGAACCATCTGTCACTCCTACTGCACACCTCACCATTGTCTTATTGTCCTGTCACCCTATCACATACTTTCTCTTTAGCAACAGAGCCAGCTGTCTCAGACCTTAGCTATATTCTTGTATCAACACTCTTAAATGCAACATTTTCCAATGTAGATGCTCATTTTAGACTAAGAGAAACACAGGGTTGTCCAGTCAAGTAGCAGATACCCCGAGTGGGGAAATGGGAGTGATGTTACCCAAACGTTAATGCGTTCCATTTGGAAAGCCAGAAATGTAAGAAAAAACAGGATATGTTTTGCAAGATGGTCTTTTATCACTAGCAACAGGATTTTTTAAATTTGTGTTTAAGAACATCGCTGTAGCACATTCATGGCTGGAGACTGATCAGTGATCGGCACATGGCCTGTTTAGTGAGTTTTGGATTATTCATTTGGGGTAGGTGCGGCTGCTTTAACTGTCTGAGTGTGAAATCTGAGTTGGAGGAAAATACCGTCTGGGAACTCAGGAATCTAATCTGAAATTTAATCTTAAATGCACAGAACAGTGTGATGCTCTTCCCGGGTAGGACGTAAACTACACACACTGCCTTTAACAGGTTCACAGCAATGAGTTACCGAAGTTTTCTTAAAGTTTTGTTAATTTCATGCAACTGTTTTGTCATAAACAGTTGCATGAAATTTACAATGAAGCATTTGTTATTTAAACATTTTAAAACATTGTGTCCTTTTACCATTCCCTCAGCTGATGTGTAATACCGAGTTACACAATCTTAAACATGACATGACAGCTCATGGCTGCCAACTGGCAAAGCAATATCACACAATTTCTGGCTTGTGAGCTTACAGGTACAAAAGTTAAAAAAAAAATGTTGTTACATTCGGATGAGCCCATTTTTACTGTTCTCTATAAAAAAGAAGAAAAAACAGAAAACGGCTCTCCATAAACCACTACAGAGCATACAGAACACCCCTTCCAAAACACAATAATCTGATAGCCGACAACACACATGCTGCTCGACTATCCTGCTCTCTCTTTTCCAGTGTACATCTGTTGGTCCACAGCTCCTATTACAGCGTAAACTCATGCAAGACAGGATCATAACTCACATTAAATAATACCAAGCCCTGATTAAATGTAAAATCTTTAGATATTCCCTAAAACAGCAGAAACATTTAGCAGCACTATTCTGAATAACATACTGTCAGCTATTATTTTTCACAGCAAGGCTATGTTTGGGTGTGTGGGGGAGAGGAGGAGGAGGGTGGGGGATACATTCCCAACTGAAAGGAAGGATCAGAGGGATGAAGCAGATGTCTTTGTGCAGGTGAGATCAACAGGGAGGCTCGCCATCTGTGTCGCCCGGATCCACACAAACTGTTCTGTGTGTTTCACAGGTTTAGTGAGAGGTTTTTGTTTTTTGTTGGTCTTATGGGTCAACCAGCGTGGCCTGAAAGAGCCCAACCTCAGAATTCAGTGACATCACAAAACACCTCAAATACCACAAACTTTACTCCCATTCGGTGTGCGTTTGAAATAAGGAAAGTACCGAGTAAGATTTGGGGAGTCTTGAACTTCTTAACACTTCAGTTAATGCTTGAAATATTACTGGTTAAAGGTTTGAGTGATGACAACGGGATGCCAAGGAATCCATTATAAGTATTCATAAGTAGAAAGTTCTCGAACAGTGTCACTACTGCCATAAATAACCTGCATCACTGCACCAAAGCTGAAAGACACGCTGTGCATATCTCTGAGACGTCAGCAGCTTTTATCATACAGCAATATGTGACACCATGAATGAGAATAAAGTGGTCGTCTTGGCCCCTGCAGATAAGGATGAGAAGGGTTACACTTAGATGGAGTCAATATAATTGGTTTCAAAATCTCAAACAAAATAGAATGCACCATAAAAACACTCCAGTCAGTATAAACAGGCCCAAACTTATTTATTTATGTGGCAGGATAATAATGCTAATCCAGCAAACTGGATATCCCAACATGTTATCTAATCTACTGTGCAGTTATGTATAAAGTGATATGAAATGGGACGCATTATGGATAGAAATAGATTAAAAGTTTTTTGATTGCAGATTGCAAAATACCCCGAGTGTTTCACAAGACGGAGTAAATGCTAAACTGCACAACTGATTGCATTAATATGTACGTGGAGGGAAAAAAAACACTCCACATGCATTCGTTTAGGTCTGGGTTTTTTGGAAGTTTATGCTTGATCTTTGGGAACAAGAGGAACTTATTCAAACTTCTGACTTCAACCATTAAAGTTTTTTCCAAGTTCTGTAATCCCCGAAAAAAATGTAACTGAGATACTTTGTGAAAAATGTTCAACCTTTAAATGTCATACTCAGTAGTGGAGACCATAATGCAGAAGTGAATTCTAAAGAATGGAGGAGGTTCGAGGATCAGGTAAAAATCCCACATAAAGGGGTAAATGTGAACCCATTTACATAACTTAAAGGTATATCTTACAACAGAACAACTGTAACACCAAGATGCATCCAAGAGACTTGATTTAAAAGGCTCCATCTTCTAGGGTGCTTTCAAATGGTCCAAAAAGTTACCTCCTATCTCCCTTTCCTTTTTGACACCAGTGGAAAAGACCATGAGGTCGAGGAAAGGTGTGAAGGAGAATTCAAAGGACTTAGCACAATCTGTCCACTCTTAATAATTTGTTGCCAGATGTCTGCTTTTGAAACTATAAAGGCAAAAAGATGGACTAGAAAAAGCACATCTTCAACGTGCTCTGGGTTCCTTTAAGTGAATCAAAGAAAGCACAGCCTGACATTAGACTTTACATTTGATGCATAAATAGATTTCTTTCAAAAATATATATTTGAATGTTATTAAAAACATTTTTTAAACATTTTCACAATACTACAGTCTGCTCTCATTAATTCTGATCAGCAAAGGGCACTGTCACTCTGACCTTTATCATGTTAAAGAAATAACAAATAGAGAAGGCCTCGTGCTGTCTTTCTCGTGTTCTTCAGATATCCATATAGTTTGGTGGGAAGCAAAACAATGGCTATCAAACAGAAATGCAGCAGCTCAGGAAACTGCAGTATGATTACTGGAACCCATTACACAATCAAACATTTATTTCAGTTTTCTCCTTCAGCATCTCTTTGGAGGTTTCCACAGCAGATCGTCTGCCTTCATCTCACCCAGTCGTACTGAAACCTCATGACTGTCTCGTTGTCCTCCTACATGTCCTGCATCACCCTCACATACTTCTCTGCCACTCCTGACTCCTCATGCAGTACCACTGTTTCTGTCTCGGCATCCTATGTTTGCAAGGACACTTTGCAGCTCCCTCTGATCTTGTCTATACTTCTCCATCAGGACTCTGAAAGCAAACATTGCATCTTTCTAGGCTGGAAGCCATAACTGCTGCTCATTGATTGTCACCTCTCTTCTTAATGGCACTTCTTTCCTATTTCTTCATTTACTTTATTCCTCTGTAGTTACGACATCACCCCCATTCTTAAAAATGTTACTAATACCCCTCGTCTCTGTTCCTCAGAGACCCTCTGACCTCAGTCTGGTTAAAAAAATCCACTGCCCTCTATTATACATCTCCATAGCTCCCATATGTCATCTTAACCAACCAACTTTCCTCTTCCCATCCTCCTGATAACTGCCCTCACGTCGTCCTTACTGATCCTCTGCTCTTCCTGATTTATGAGGGAGAGAAAGGGAGATGTCCGCCATCCATCTTCCTCTAGCTTTAGTTTTCTTCATTCATGAGCTCGCCAAAGCACTCCTTCCGGTTTCTTAACAAACTCTCTTCACTGATTAGTATATTTGTATCTTGATCGTTAATCACCCCAACGTACTGCACATCCTTTCTAGCGCAATCTCTCTGCCTAGCCAATCAATAAAAATTCTTTTCTCTGTGCCCCACGAAGAAATTGCTATAAGCCTTTTCCTTTTGCCATCTCTCTCTTTGAGTATCCAAAGGTGTATAAAATCAAGCACCTAGGCAACCTGGATTGCTCTGATGAGATCGGTTGATTCCAGTATGGCACTGTGATTGGAAGTCAAGTGTAGAGTTTGTTGGAGGGAATTATGGTGTGGGATTGTTTTTAAGGAGTTAGGCATGTCCCCTTAGTCCAAGTGTATCATACACTAACTGTGTTGCAGGCAGAGTGACGACCCAAATGCAGGACTCCTGAGACTGATGTGAAATCAACAAAAGCAGCTTTATTGTTAAACAGACTTGGAACAGGATACAAAGCAAAAGCAGATCTGGAGCTAGAACTAGGAACGAGGAACGAGGAAGAAACACACAGCACACAGTGTGCTCTGTTTACATTATACATGCTTCCCTTAGGCAGCATCATTAGAAGACATAGCATACATTTTCACTGCTATGCAGATGACACCCAGCTCTATCTGTCCATGAAGCCAGATAACACACACCAATGAGTTAAACTGCAGGAATGTCTTAAAGACATAAAGACCTGGATGGCATTACCTTGGCCTCCAGTAACGCTGTGAGGAACCTTGGAGTAATTTTTGACCAGGACATGTCCTTCAACGAACATATTAAACAAATATGTAAGACTGCTTTATTCCATTTGCGCAACATCTCTAAAGTTAGAAATATCCTGTCTCAGAGTGACGCTGAAAAACTAGTTCATGCATTTATTACTTCCAGGCTGGACTACTGTAATTCATTATTATCAGGATGTCCAAAAAACTCACTGAAAAGCCTTCAGCTGATCCAAAATGCTGCAGCAAGAGTCCTGACAGGGACTAGAAAGAGAGAGCAGATTTCTCCTGTGTTGTCTTCCCTTCATTGGCTTCCTGTTAAATCCAGAATTCAAAATCCTGCTCCTCACATACAAGGTCTTAAATAATCAGGCCCCATCTTATCTCAATGACCTTGTAGTACCATATCACCCTATTAGAGCACTTCGCTCTCGCTCTGCAGGCCTACTTGTTGTTCCTAGAGTATTTAAAAGTAGAATGGGAGGCAGAGCCTTCAGTTTTCAGGCCCCTCTTCTGTGGAACCAGCTTCCAGTTTGGATTCAGGAGACAGACACTATCTCTACTTTCAAGATTAGGCTTCAAACTTTCCTTTTTGCTAAAGCATATAGTTAGGGCTGGACCAGGTGACCCTGAATCCTCCCTTAGTTATGCTGCAATAGACGTAGGCTGCCGGGGGATTCCCATGATGCATTGAGTTTTTCCTTTCCAGTCACCTTTCTCACTCACTATTAATAGACCTCTCTGCATTGAATCATATCTGTTATTAATCTGTCTCTCTTCCACAGCATGTCTTTATCCTGTCTTCCTTCTCTCACCTCAACCTGTCGCAGCAGATGGCCCCGCCCCTCCCTGAGCCTGGTTCTGCTGGGAGTTCTGCCACTGTCGCCAAAGTGCTTGCTCACAGGGGGTCATATGATTGTTGGGTTTTTCTCTGTATCTACTGTACAGTATAAAACTGCTGTTGTGATTTGGTGCTATATAAATAAAATTGAATTGAAAGTGTGAGGGAAGAGACAATGATGTAACAAGGAACAGAGGAAAACTGAGGAATTAAATACAGGGGATAACGAGAGTATGGGCAACAAGTGGAACAAACCTGACTAACGAAACAGGGAAAGCAAAACAGAACATAAGGCACACATGACAAGAGACTATCAAAATAATACAAAAGGAGTTGGAGTTGACTTCCTAAGTCAACTCAAGTCAAATAGTTTTATTTTCAACCCAACAATATGCAGTCAAGTATACAGTTGGATGAAATATCATCCTCCTGGATCAAAGGTGCAAACTGTAAAACTAAAAATATACAACTATACAGAAATAAGAAACTAAGAATCAGTACAACAGCATTGTACTTGAATAGAAATAGAAAAGAATGAGAATAAATAAATACAGTAGCACACAGACAGAGTCGAACAGTGCAAGTGAGAGGAGAGTGTTATGTACACTGTTATGTAGTCCAAGAAGTGTGTGGAGAGGAGAGTACGGTGGTATGGTCAATTTACCATACCACTGGTAAATTTACCATACAGTGGTATGGTAAATTTACCATACCACTGTATGGTAAATGGCCTGTATTTATATAGCGCTTTACTAGTCCCTAAGGACCCCAAAGCGCTTTACATATCCAGTCATCCACCCATTCACACACACATTCACACACTGGTGATGGCAGCTACATTGTAACCACAGCCACCCTGGGGCGCACTGACAGAGGCGAGGCTGCCGGACACTGGCGCCACTGGGCCCTCTGACCACCACCAGTATGCAACGGGTGAAGTGTCTTTCCCAAGGACACAACGACCGAGACTGTCCGAGCCGGGGCTCGAACCGGCAACCTTCCAATTACAAGGCGAACTCCCCACTCTTGAGCCACGATCGCCCTCATTTCACTGTATACTGTATAGCTGCACATGAGATGACAATAAAGCCACTTGACAAAACTTGACTTGATATTCTACTCAAGTCTTTATTGGAAAAAACATTACAACTTGCAATATCATGGCAAGGGCATAATATTTAGATTATTTTTATATTCAAGGAGATAAAGTGGGGGCAGAAATACTGTTTATTATATAATTGCAAATTGTAAATAAGTAAATATTATTCTTCCCATCAACAGGCTGGTGACATTCAGAAAACTCAAGCAAAAACCGCAGTTTTTCTTCCACCTAATCAAAACTGTCAGAGTAAAAAACAGCTACGACAGTAAACTGACATAGAAAACAATTCTTAACTGCAAATCCTGGTCAGCCTGGTCAGGGTACAGGCATGTCTATGGTGGAAAAGGGCATAATTACAAGTGCCTGCAATGTAAATGATAAGCAATATGAATAAAACAAAAGAAGCTTTGGTGTGATGAGATTATTATGAAGTTGTCATAATCCTAATGCAGAGTCACAAAGAAAGGAAGTATCTAAAAGCTTTACAGGTTCTCGGTTGCAGCCACAATGCGTATTGTAACAGTGCTACAAATAATTGGAAATGACTTTGGACCAAAATGACTGGGCGATAATCCAATTCAATCAAGTCAAGAAGTGCGAAGGCATACATATTCATGGCTTTCCTTTGTTTGTTTTCTCAGTCGCTGAACAGTAAAGACAAAACCGCAGTAATTGTTTTTGTGCTGAGATGTATTTGGAAACAATGACACTGTTTGCAAATGTGCTAAACATTAGCTGCAGAATACAAGTCGTTTCTGTAAACACCCGCTCTCAAAGCCTCGAATTATTGTCAGGTTAAGAAGTGTAAAGTCAAACTTTGCCATCCGCTAGGACGTTTCCACCAGGGCTTCAGAGGAGATTAATAACAAGAACTGTTATAGATGTCCTGCAGAGGACCCATGAAGCCATTCCAGCAACAATCTGTTTCCTCGCTGTCAGGTGGAAATATTAAATTGAAGAGATTAATATCATGTTGTCTGTTTGTTAAGACTCAGAGAAGAGAAACACACAGAACTTCTTGCTAGCAAGGGCAGCCTCCAGAACTGAGACTCGCCCTGAGAAACTGCCCCGGTCTTTATTTATACTTCAGTGTGTGTGTGTGTGTGTGTGTGTGTGTGTGTGTTCCTGCTGATCAAAGGGTCATATAACAGCACAAAAGGTACATCCTTGGTCAGGAAGAGGGTAGTCTCCCCCTCACCCTAGATGGTTCACCCTAGATAACACAGTGAAGAAGTCCAGCAGTTCATCTAAACAAAAGGCACTTAGACTAAAACAGACATAGCTACATTAAAACAATAAAACAAGGTACGACCTCTTCCCATGCTCCCAGGATGTGGGGGTGGACACTAGAACACCTTGAAGTGTTACAGGCCCCCTAAGATGAGACATTCTTTCAATATGTCACCAACTATATACTTCTACACACAAATGATTACATGTGTGGCACTATGTTAAAGACAGAGACATGAAAATAGTAGCCCCCCATTTTATTTTATACTCAAGGACATTTTCTTTTAGTAAGGCCACTGCAATGTAAGTTTTACTGTTGTATAAGTTCCGCCAGCAGAGGGCGCTCGGTCCTGTACGGGCGCTCGGTCCTCGGTAGCTGACGCTACACTAGAAGAAGTAGTGCCAGTGGTGAAGAGGCAGCGTACGGCCTGCGCGCCAAAGAGAACTGATGGTCTTATTTTTCTGTTTTTACAGGTAAGCTGGGTGGTTGATAATATAAACAGATGTTATAAAAGTGACAGACAGCAGTAGCGATTAATGATAAATGTCTTGTGTGTGGCGAATGTTAAGCTAAAGAGCTCATTTCCAAGTTGGTCCAGTTGTTAGCCTGTGCCGATCCAAGTGTTAGACTGTACCGAAACTCTGTGAGCTCGGTGCAGGTGTATTTTTGGGTTAAAGCCACAAGATATATATTTTGCACAATAAGAGGAAATGTGAATTGCTTTATGGATGACTGGATATGTAAAGCGCTTTGGGGTCCTTAGGGACTAGTAAAGCGCTATATAAATACAGGCCATTTACCATTTATGTTTAGTTCATGAAGAGTGAATGCTATAGAAATATGTTAAGAAAAACATTTATTTGAAAGAGATCTAGTTTATTAAATACAGTTAAGAAGACAGGTTCATAAATAGATTAAAACAGTAGTAAAAACAAGATAAAACTGTAATGAGTTCACTATGTTGTTCATGTGTATAGTAAAATGTATTTGTGTGATTTAACCAGTTTACAAAGGTGGTGCATGTGAATATGAAACTGTATAAGTTACTTGTATAAAGTAATGTCAGCTACACTAGAAGAAGTAGTGCCAGTGGTGAAGAGGCAGCGTACGGCCTGCGCGCCAAAGAGAACTGATGGTCTTATTTTTCTGTTTTTACAGTTTTCTGTAAAAATAAATATGTTGCACGGGAGATGAGTTGGCCCATCATTTCAACAGTGTAACACATGCAGCATTCTACCATATGCAAACTTATATCATTAAAAGATTATACTGACTACTAAGTACAATTTTCCTATTAACACTGCTGCACTCAGGTTTTGGCCACCTGGTTTGTTTTATGATCACAATGCTACGAGCAGCAAATATCTTTATTTAAATGTCTAGTCTGTCACGTGACTTCTGAACCCGGATTTTAATATGTGATGTCATTATAACCTGGGTGTCAGGAGCCAACAATACTATTCATATGCAGATATATACAGATTACAGCAGACTATTTGCACCAAAACACACATTTCCTGCCATGATTTTAGATTTAAAAAAAGTAAGGTTTGGGCAGCCGGATTGCCAGATACGAATCCAGGTTGACTGTAGAACACATGGATGTAGCCACAATGATATTCACTGGTTAAGCACAAACTTCCTGAACCATATTATTGTCAGCGAATTCATTCAAAAATGCTTCAAAAGGCATCAACAGCACAGACACTACAGATGGATTCGTTTAATGGCTGCAAACATGTTTTTTACTTTTTTAAAACTTTTTTTTAACCTGGGGATTAATTTGCTTTTGGACCGAAACTCAAGATGCCTGCAGTTTTTGGTACTTCCAGCTGTTCGCTGCCTACTTTAGCACTGGGAAAAAGTGCATTCGTCTCCAAAACTAAAAACAACCAAACACCTGGAACTAAATTCATGTATAAATATTTTAGAGCCTGAACTGCCCTAGTAGTGTCAGTATGGTTAAATTCGGGACATAAACTAGGCAATTTGTAAATCATGTAAACAATGGATGACATGGCAGTTACTTAAATGAGAAGCCAAATTAAAATTATACGACACATGAACCCTTTTAAACACATTTTATTCATCCTTTTCTAGAAACTTGGAATGGGTTTTATTGTTGTTTGTGCACCAATTGATATATTCTGAGTGTTTCTTTTGTCTTATCTTTCTTCCCTGATCCAAAGCCAAACATGACAGATGGCCCCGCCCCTCCCTGAGCCTGGTTCTGTCGCAGGTTTCTTCCTGTTAAAAGGGAGTTTTTCCTTCCCACTGTCTCCAAGTACCTGTTTATTGCGGATAACCTCATTGTTGGGGTTTTCTCTGTATGTATTATATGGTCTGTACCTTACAATATAAAGCACCTTAAGGCAAATGTTGGTGGGATTTAGTGCTAATAAATAAAATTGAACTGAAATGAAACCAGAACTATTGTTAAATAATGTGATCAGTATGCAGTACCAAAAAGGGCAGTGTTGTGGTATTGCAGAACCCTTATTTAGCTGTTCTGAGACATTCATAAGGGGATTTGAATCATTCTGAGAAATCATGTTCACTACATGGACCGTCGCACAAAGTCATTTTCCACCAGCACCTCTCAAGGATCTCCTCGCAAAGGCAGCAGTCTTACCGAGCCTGTCTATGTATCCCAATCCTGATCCAATTCATCTGCACTTACACTGAAAAAAAGGGATTGGCCAACTCTTGGATTTACGTAAGCATCGTGCGTGTATTTAACATAAGTGCCTCATGCTTTAAAGTTAAGTGTCACTATATAGTGTAGAAACTACATGATATGCAGAGAGGCTAGATTAAATTGTTCATATCATGTTCGAGTGAAGTAAGTCAATAACTTTCAGTCTCATATGCTTTGGATCGTGGTTTCAGGAAGGCATCCATCTCAGTCAAATCGAGTAGCCTCCACTACTTTTTTTTGGTATACTGAAAAAAGTAAATTGGGTGTTTGTTACATTAAAAAAGTCTAACTTGTAATTTGAACACAATAATTTCATGCTTCTATGAACGTAATTAAATCATGAAGGATCTGTACGAAATTCAACAACTTAATTTGTCCTTGTTGAGATGACATGATACAGTCTAGTAAGAGTGGTTAGTTGCTGAACTCATGAAATTCACAAGATCGCACGAGATGTCAAACTGTAGGAAAATCACTGGCGTTATAAGAGGCTGACAACTACGACACACCACGTGCATGCTATTGCTATTTATTGTGGATTAACCTGTCAAGGACAAAAACGTACAAAAAAATTCTGCATCAAGCCTTCAAATCATAGCTTTCCTACTTTTGTTAAGTCTGGATTGGTGGCATGGTGGTTAGTGCTGTTGCTTCACAGTAAGAAGATCCTGGGTTCAAATCCACAATCTGGCTATCCACAAGCTGAAAAGATACAGTGGGGCAAAAAAGTATTTAGTCAGCCACCGATTGTGCAAGTTCCCCCACCTAAAATGATGACAGAGGTCAGTAATTTGCACCAGAGGTACACTTCAACTGTGAGAGACAGAATGTGAAAAAAAAATCCATGAATCCACATGGTAGGATTTGTAAAGAATTTATTCGTAAATCAGGGTGGAAAATAAGTATTTGGTCAATAACAAAAATACAACTCAATACTTTGTAACATAACCTTTGTTGGCAATAACAGAGGTCAAACGTTTACTATAGGTCTTTACCAGGTTTGCACACACAGTAGCTGGTATTTTGGCCCATTCCTCCATGCAGATCTTCTCAAGAGCAGTGATGTTTTGGGGCTGTCGCCGAGCAACACGGACTTTCAACTCCCGCCACAGATTTTCTATGGGGTTGAGGTCTGGAGACTGGCTAGGCCACTCCAGGACTTTCAAATGCTTCTTACGGAGCCACTCCTTTGTTGCCCGGGCGGATCATTGTCATGTTGGAAGACCCAGCCTCGTTTCATCTTCAAAGTTCTCACTGATGGAAGGAGGTTTTGGCTCAAAATCTCACGATACATGGCCCCATTCATTCTGTCCTTAACACGGATCAGTCATCCTGTCCCCTTGGCAGAAAAACAGCCCCATAGCATGATGTTTCCACCCCCATGCTTCACAGTAGGTATGGTGTTCTTGGGATGCAACTCAGTATTCTTCCTCCTCCAAACACGACGAGTTGAGTTGATACCAAAAAGTTCTACTTTGGTTTCATCTGACCACATGACATTCTCCCAATCCTCTGCTGTATCATCCATGTGCTCTCTGGCAAACTTCAGACGGGCCTGGACATGCACTGGCTTCAGCAGCAGAACACGTCTGGCACTGCGGGATTTGATTCCCTGCCGTTGTAGTGTGTTACTGATGGTGACCTTTGTTACTTTGGTCCCAGCTCTCTGCAGGTCATTCACCAGGTCCCCCCGTGTGGTTCTGGGATCTTTGCTCACCGTTCTCATGATCATTTTGACCCCACGGGATGAGATCTTGCGTGGAGCCCCAGATTGAGGGAGATTATCAGTGGTCTTGTATGTCTTCCATTTTCTGATGATTGCTCCCACAGTTGATTTTTTCACACCAAGCTGCTTGCCTATTGTAGATTCACTCTTCCCAGTCTGGTGCAGGTCTACAATACTTTTCCTGGTGTCCTTCGAAAGCTCTTTGGTCTTGGCCATGGCGGAGTTTGGAGTCTGACTGTTTGAGGCTGTGGACAGGTGTCTTTTATACAGATGATGAGTTCAAACAGGTGCCATTCATACAGGTAACGAGTGGGGGACAGAAAAGCTTCTTACAGAAGACGTTACAGGTCTGTGAGAGCCAGAGATTTTCCATGTTTGAGGTGACCAAATACTTATTTTCCACCCTGATTTACAAATAAATTCTTTACAAATCCTACCATGTGAATTCATGGATTTTTTTTTTTCACATTCTGTCTCTCACAGTTGAAGTGTACCTCTGGTGCAAATTACTGACCTCTGTCATCATTTTAAGTGGAGGAACTTGCACAATCGGTGGCTGACTAAATACTTTTTTGCCCCACTGTATATCCTCCTTGAAATATCTTAGAATGCCTGTGTGGTCTCTGCCTGGATTTACACAGTAACATACTCAGAAGGCATGTAAGTGAAAACCTGGTCCTCACACCGACACACTAAAACCACCCTGCTGTCCCTGTTTTCAGTAAGTTCCTCTTTCAGTTCCTCTGTCCATAGAAAGATTTCCCAAGAAGCTAGAAGATTGTTATAGCACGTTGTGATATAACTGAGGGGAGTCTTCATTTTTTGCTGCTGGCTCGTATCCTGAACACCCACAACATGACCTTGGTTGAGGTGAGATAGTCTGCAGTTACTTGGATGTTGTGCTTGGTTCCTTTGTGCATCCTGGGAAAGCTGTTGTACTGCTCTTGGTTGGCGACTCCAGAGAAGGCTCACTGCTGTGCCAAGTATTTTCCATTTAGTTAATACGTCTCTCTTTCTATCTGTGGGATTCTTTGGAGTCACAGAGCCTTTGGAAATATATGTGTGACCCTTCCTTTTTTCCCCCACATCTTTTTGTATGAACGTAGCATAGTGTGCTCCTGGCTCAGACCTTTAAGGTAACGTCATGTAGCGAAAATAGTTCTATTAAAATGATCTTTGAATTGAATTGGACATAAAGGGAAAATATGTTTTATACACACGTCCTCTGTGTTTTGGTGCATTTCTGTGAGCCGTTTTGCTAAACTCCATGCAAGGAAACAATTTTTGGGCTACGATACAAAAACTGGAGAAATGTAGATGGAGGAAAATACATTTTGTCAACACTGAAATGAATTAGCCTAAAAGCTTTGGAAGATTTTTATATAACAGTGCACCTGTGCTGTTAGCCAAAATCACACTAGAGCGATGTGTCCCATCTGCACTAATGTAGGCTCTGTAGATCTGCCACTTTTATACAAAACATATTCACATCTTCACAAGACAAGGCTGCAGAAAGGGTTAAAGTTCATGTATTTCACAGAGAATAGTAATAATAATATATCTCATAAAATGTACTTTTAGAATTAAATAACTAAAAAATACATATTATTCAATGAAAGTATAATTATGTCAGAAATAGGCAGGTTAAATATGTATTTAACCTTGGCAAAACCAATACTTAACCAAACAGCCAACAAAAACTCAGCCATTAGCATAAAGCCCGAGGACACTAATTTCCAGGTGTGTACGATGTACAGAACCATTATAGCACAGCTGCTATGAACTGACTGTTTTAGGAGTGAGAAAAATGTATATTTGAGCATCCGTCAACAACAAGTGTGATGACTACACTGTGGTCAGACATGTCATCCTTTAGCACCGTTCCCTAACTGGAAGAACCCTCCTGGCTCGAGACGTTTGCATGTTCACCTTCTGCCTGCCTGGTTTTTCTCTGGGTAGTCCAGAGTCTGCTGGGCTTACTGGTGACTCTAAACTGGACATGAATGTGAGTTTCTTTCCCTACAGAATAAAGCACTGTGTGAATGCATGGTTTGACTTATAGTGGTGCCTTGAGTAGTCACGAAGACTAAAAAATAGTTCTGTGCACTAAGTATGAGCACATTACATATGGATTGAACTCGACATCCACTATTAAGCACTTAACAGCACGTGCAGGTCATCTACTAACTGTCAGAGGATGCTGCAGCACCCTTGGTGCCTCTGCTTCCCACGGCCCTGATAGATTGTAAAAAAGGTTTAGACAGTTAAGCCAGAATGAACTGTAATGATGGTAAACCATTCGTTTCTACTCTCCTGCTATATTTCAATTTGTTCAGATTTAAAAATAATTGCAAAACAAATGAGCGTTTTTGGACTAATCAGTAATTTGTTTAACTCTAATAGCAAAAAGTTTAGCAGGCATTGCAGTGCACAAACCACAGAGAACACAAACTGTTGTGTGTTGGTTGTCAAATATGCGACAGACAAATCGCACACATTTTAAAATGGAAAAACAGGACTGAATATAGGATGGGGGCTTACACATAACACTGGGGTTAATTTGAGCTGGATTTCACCAGAGAGGCGCTCCACTCCCTGATATTCAAATGCTGCTCTGTCGGAGTTCATCTCCTTCATTATCACATCATTACCAACTCACTCGCAACTCTTGTTTTCTGCTTTCAGACTCATGCCAAATAAACAAATGTAGAATGTCTTGTGTTCTTTGAATTTATTAAACAGCTGCAACAGGATGAGACGGTCTCCAAACTTAGAGCGAAGCTGTGCACAATTTACACAGGTGGCACAGCAGCCGTATCTTCAGTGATTATTTACGTCCTCTGATGTGTCATTGTGATCTTGGGCAGCTTTATTAAGGGAAACTCTTCACTGCACAGTAAAGCTCTGAGCTGCTATAATTTCTTCAGTGAAATTATCGAGAACAAAGTGATCAGGACGGATCCAAAAATATCGGAGGGCGAAAGATCAGTGTTTTTGTTTTTTACAGTTTTCAGATTTTCTACTTACCAATTATCACCAGAATAAAACTTACTAAACTAATATTCTGATGTATAAAAAATATCTCCACCATCATCCCAGTCCCCAAGAAACCCACCATTACAGGACTAAATGATTACAGACCTGTCACCTTGACGTCTGTAGTCATGAAATCCTGTGACAGACTGGTGTTAGCCCATCTGAAGGACATTACAGGCCACCAGTTGGACCCCCTGCAGTTTCCCTACTGGGCAAACAGGTCAGTGAATGATGCAGTGAACATGGGGCTGTATCACATCCTGCAACACCTCGACCACCCAGGAACTTATGCCAGGGTCCCGTTTGTGGACTTTAGTTCGGCTTTTAACACCATCGTGCCTGAACTTCTCTCCTCCAAACTCTCCCAGCTCAGCGTGTCACCAGCTACCTGTCAGTGGATCACCAGCTTCCTGACAGACAGGAAGCAGCAAGTGAGGCTGGGGGAGATCACCTCTGGGTTTTGTTGCTTACATTGCTGTGCTTAAGAGTCACCATCTACCAGAACCAAATTCCTTGTATGTGTCTGTGCATATACATGGCCAATAAACGCGATTCTGATTCTGGTAAAAAACAGAAAAAGAGTGTGAAACACGCATGGCAGACCCGACCACTCGTTCATGCAGCATATATTTTATTCACTTGGTTGCTGTTTCAACAGCTCCCAGCCACACACACCAACAGCAACTACAGCAGTCAGTCAGCACAGACTTTAAACCGGTGAGGCGGGGTTGCGGATGCCGTGCAGGTGCGACACCGCAGACCACGCCCCGCCAAACAGAGATAGATAGTAAGGTAGATAGACTACTTTAAGTCTAATAATAAGAAATAACCCTATAGACAAAATTCCAATAAAGATCTGTCTAGCGCAGCGGTCGCCAACCTTTTTAGCACCACGCACCGGTTTAATGCCCGACAATATTTTCACAGACCGGCCTTTAAGGCGTCACGGATAAATACAACAAAATAAAATGATACGACCGAGACAAAAACTGTTGTATTTTGTAAATATAATAATAAACGTGAGTTCGCCGTGTAACTTTATTAGCAGCGTCCTCCTGAAATGCGCCAACAACATTGAGAGAAACATCCTCCTCTCTGCTCCTTAAGGCTCTCTGGTCACTATGGTAACGAGTAATTAAAAAAAAAAAATAAGACACACAACTACAATGACCCAGGGAAAAAGAGTTAACGATAAAAAAAAATCCTGAAAACCATAAACTTCACACCCGAGCCTGTCGTGGCACGGTACCAAACAACTCATGGACCGGTACGGCCCAGGGGTCTAGGGTGTACCCCGTTGGGAAAGGTTCCAGCCATCCCACGATGATAAGGATAATCGATAGAACTGATGGATGGAAGACATAGTGATGTTAATTTAATTATATGTTAAAATTCTTCATAGAAATTCCTTTTGGTTTTCCTTTTTTACAAATGCTATTAAAAATCCAGATTCAAACATGAATGTAAAATGTAACCTTTTGTAACCATCCAGTGTGGTTTCAAACAGGCTACATGTCAATGACAGTTTTAACTTGTTGGACACTCGGTGACCAGCGGTAAGGAGAGCTAGTCTTTCCCACCAAAACGAACCCCAACACGTTTAATCTCAACCTAAAGTGAGTCTGTTTATACAGTGATTAGCTAAGATAGCATTAGCAAACTAACTTGATGTCAAATAATGTTGACTGCACTGAGAACAAACACATATTACAAGTTGGATAACTTACCTTACTGTTCTTGAAAAGAGAAAAATATGTGTAGACAGTCCACACCATAGCCCGATGCAGGGATCAGGCTATGGTGTGGAGAACGAAGCTGCATTTTTCAAATATACTCTCTGAGCAAACCGACCCGAGCTTGCATCCTGTGCATTGGATGACTGTGTTAATAGTGATTTAAATGTATAAGCTACAAAACAATCAGGCAAAGGCAAAGTGAATTTATCTGTATACCACTACATTTCATACACATTGGAGGAAAGTTGTTGCTGGGATAGGCTCCAGCCCCCCAGCTGTGACCCTGATAAGGAAAAGCAGAAGAGAATGGAAAATTCAGAGTTGTTTAAAAAAGAAGATCACTGCATACCTACTGCAGAGTAAATTGTGCATCGTGTTGTTGTGATGATATCTTTTTCTGGCACATATTCTGGCTGCTGAACACAAGCACAATGATGCCCCATACTGCGCTGCCCTATATTTGCATTACAAAAGAACTGCCAAGCTGATTGCGGTTTAAAAATGTTTAAATAAAATACACCGATTACGTGTACAATAGAAAAACTCCAGTGTCCCAATCTTATCTGTTGACTGGAGTGTAAACACTTGCGGTTACAGTGGTGGACTGCGACTACATTTCCAAAGACGTAACAGAATCACTTTTCTCCACTATAAATTATACTAGTACATTTAATTAAGGACAGATGATGGCGGATTAATCAAGAGAAATGCCACATAATATACAAAGCGGTGTTGATATGTTGATGTTTGGGTGGGGGCTGCAGATGAAAAGAGTTGCCTCATAATTGAACGCAGCTCCAGACCTGCCGCTGGGGAGTGACGACAGGTAACTGTCAGGGTGATAAGAAGTAACAAAATAAATAGAAATACACCGTCGGCGCAGATTGTAGAGACAGAAGCACCATTCATGTTCTCAGTGGTTCATGTTCACTTGTGTTTCTTGCTGATCACTCCATCTGGATGGCAGAGAATAACAGTTACACCTGCCCAGTACCCGGCATACTTTCCAAACATCTGGCACGGTGAGGATTCTTTCACGCTCTTCACTGGAACAAAACAGACAGTCAGTGAAATCTGACCTCATGCTTTCTTTTAATACAATCTTATCTTTAAATATAATCTTATCTAAAGTTTGGTTTTGGTTTTTCTTCGAATTGAAGTGTCTAAATTGTCCTCACAAAAATTCTTTGTCTGACCAATGATTGACTAACCTTTATTGCTTCCAACAATGTGACACAATAAACAAAAACATCTTCCTCCACTATTTATCAGTTCAGCGAGATAAATTGGATGAGATTAAAACATCTAAAACATACTTGTGCTGCCTGTCTGCACTCTACATGGACATCTTCACCTTTCTGCACTCCTTCCTGGCTGAATTGGAAAATAATATTCCTTCTGTAGTTAAATAAATACCTACTACTATTTTCACATAATTCGTTTAGGAAAATGAACAATAAAAGGCTTCACATAAAACTATACTATGAAAAGTAAAAATAATGACTCTGCAGAAAAATGTTACAGTGTTAAATTGATTAATATCACTGCTGCATATGTTTAAAGTTAAGCTCATTTTTAATACTCTGTTTAATGTCCACATTCTATAAATCATTTGTTTGCAGTGGCTGAAAGTACTGCTGAGCCTGCACCTGCTCAGCTTGTCTGTTTTATTATAGACCAGACGCGTCAGAGCTGCGGTCCCCTCTCCAAGGTCATCAAAGTTTTCCTTGCCAGTGTACTGAAGGAGTCATTAACTATTTTATCATGCTTCATCTTCTCTGCATCACACATGTTAACCATGAGGAAACTCATCTATTATGATGCCAAATTACCGAGGCTCATTCCCTTGCTAATGCTAGCTGCCTTTCCATACGAAGCGCAGGTTGTAACTGATCTCACGGCTACACAAGGTGAGCCTGGGGCAGCTTGCACTCTGCGGCCGACCAGCAGTTTTTCCACAATGCGCATGTGCAAACCACGAGAAACACGCTGCTGCTCAGCTCCAGTCAGAGTTGAAGGGAGACGGAAACACTCAAAACTTAGAGAGCTGCAGTTTTCTATGAGATTAAAAATGAACGCAGCTCACACAATAGTTGACTGCAACCATAAGATGGCAGTAATGTAAAGGATGGATGCACATGTGACCGTGCTGTCTGAGATGAACGAGAGAAAACGCTTTACTTTGGCACTGCTTGCCTTGCTTGTCCAGAAGGAACGCCGCTGCCATATCCAATCAACAAGATGAACTAAGAGGCTGCACCGAGACAGAAAATCAGAAACAACTGTGGATCATTCAAAACTTATCTAGTAGAGATCAAAGATAAAACTGTGTTGGAAACAAGACCAACAGGTCTCTATTAGCTGCTGCAATTTGTCAGTTGTCAGTTAGCGGGGTTCCAAATGTGAAAATGTTCATACCAATAAAGTTGTAGACTCTAATATTTATAGCAGATAATATTTAACTTTAATTTGTGATGTTTTTTGAAAGAAATGACCAGGCTTCAGTACTCCTGGTGCAACTCAAGTAAACAAAGTGGAAAATCCCAGTGTTCATCTCACAGAGATCGCTGTATTACTACAGAGTGGAACAAACAGTGTAATGACTGTCTAAAAATCCTCAATGACGTGTTTTCTCAATCTAATGAAAGTCAACTTAGATGTTGCTCCCGTCTCGTCAGTGCTGTAACTGCAAACAAGACGGAACACAACTGTGCTATAAATGTGCCGGGTAATTGGTGCACCATTTTGTCATCGTATGAATTATTCATTTTTGGTTGTTGCTTCATGTTGTAGTTACCTCGTCTAAAACGGTCCAAGGAGAGATTTGTCACTTTGCCTGCTGTCGGATGAGAATATATTAAAGTGAGGTTTGTGGATCGTTTCTGAGATAAATGCCATATTTATAATGCCGTAGGAGAGATGATGGCAGCTGATAATTTGCCTTCTTGATATCTGCCCCTATATGCTGACTTTGACTACGGTTTGCTCCGAGATAGATGTATTTTCAAAAAGGGGTGAAAGTCTACCAGCGGAGCATGGGTGATTGTAAATGAATAATGGGGGTGAAATTCCACACTGACAGCAGGATATATTGTTTAGGATCTGAACAAAGCAGGCGAGATGCATTTAGTGACTCAAAAAAAAAGAAAGGAAAAAAAAATCCAAAGAAAGCAGTGAGACATTTATTAAGTCATTTGTGCTTTCATTTGTCACCGCTGTCTCACAGACGTGGACTTCTTGTTCACCTAAAGGGCACAAGAGTTGAATTTGTGGTGACTAATGAACTGTAATAAAGCTGAAGTTTGGTGAGAAGTAAGAACTTGGGTTATATTGTGTTGTGCTAAATTTAATTCATTAAAGTGGCAGGGGCATCTATTTTCAGATGAGGGTGTTGTTTTCCTTCCAGCAGAGCTTTGTTGCTATGTGAAAATTTCACAACCTTTAGATGCAACCTAATGGCTTTGATTCTTTCAGAAATGCCAAAGTGAGGCTCACTGACCTGTTTGTTTTTGACAGTGCTCTGGTCAGATGCCCTTTTGTGTCCGCTCATGGCTAATGACAGAGTGTCGACTTAAAGCCTGGCTTAGCTTTTTTTCTTTATATTCTGACATTTAACCTATCACACTGACTGACCACAATCTTTTTCTGCCCTCTTCACTCTGACCATATATATATAAATAAATATAAATTCCCCTCTTGCCCCCGCAGACACTCTATCCTTCAAGCTCAGGTCCTCTACCAGAGGCCTGGGAGCTTGACGGTCCTGTGCAGTATCTTAGATGTTCCTAGGTCTGCGCTCTTCTGGACAGAGATCTCGGATGTTGTTCCTGGGATTTGCTGGAGCCACTTGCCTAGCCTGGGGTCACTGCACCTTACTTGCGTAGTAGAATTCCAACAGCTCATCTCTTGCCCACCGATGCCGTCTTGTCCAGTAGCCCACTTCTCACCAGGGTGTCTGGGTTCCTCAACACCTGAGGCTAATCCAGGTGAAATCCAAGCCGGTATGTCTCTTACTCATGTCAAAAGTAGGTTAGAATGGGGGGGTCTAGCCTAGGACTCTTACTGGATACAGGAATTGAACCTACGACTCCCGTTTTCCAAGTACAGACGGACAAGCAGAAGACGGCCGTAGTGAAAGATGTAGCGATACCGAATGACAGTGACATCAGCAAGAAGGGACACAAGCTTGAGAAGTACCAAGGACTCGCTTGAGAAGATGTGGTAACAATGGTCCCAGTCAGCGGTAATTGGAGGTGAGGTGACCCCCAAGTTAGGAAAGTGGCTCGAGCTGAACTATTAGTTTCAGGGTCATGTCGACTTTCACAATAAAGAAACTTTTTGTCTTTAAATAAACAGCTGAATCATATCACATGATTATTTGCCAACTTGCTTCACATGCAAGTAACACCAATCAGTATAAACCAGCTTAATTAAATGTGTGTGTATTTTATCCCCATTATTCCTCTGTAATATTCGTCTGTTTATATGCAGAAATGCCTTGTATAGAATCTCATAGCAGGAAGACAGAAACTCCTATTTGCAGATAACCTGCTGTTACAGAAATTCAGTTTCTCGATAAGCTAAACACCTACAACGACACCGGTCACTAACTGGGATCACAGCAGCTACATCAGTAGCCAAGATTTTAACATTTCACTCACATCTTTCGCAAGCACCAGTTAAATGTCCCAGACCCACTGAGGAAACGAAGATAACAGCGCTTCTCCAGTTTCTTTACACATAGACGAGTTTGACTTTTCTTATTTGTTATGAGCAGTTTGTATCTATCAGCCTTCCTGTGAGCGGACATGTTCCCAAAGCTGATAGTGAATTAAAATCACTCTGTGTTGATGATTATGACATGCTTGTTTATTTGTCGGGTTTTCCTCTGGGATGATTTACAGTGGCAGTGGTCAAAATGGTTGCTCACATAAATCATATTAGTGAAATGCAACCTCATACTATAAACAGTCACATCTCAGGCTGATAAGAGTGAGGACTACAGGTGAGCCGTTACGTGGCATGGGATGCTGTTCCCAGGGAGGTGTGTGGGAGTCAGGCTCAGCTGTTTTTTTTCTGTGTGTGTGTTTTATCTATATCTCCTGTGTATCTCATGTTTCTTGATCCGACCGATTCTCGGTGCAAAAAAGCTACATTTTGAGCTGCAGTTCCTCTTAAGGGGCTGAAGGAAAGTAGCAGTAGCTTTTCTTTTTGCTGATGTGGAACGGGCCTCGTTGGCCTGCCTCCTACAACATTAATTAACACTACCACTCATGATGGATGACCTCAGCTTTAGCTACCTAGCTCCCATTCATCACAACACGTAGGAGGATGGGACTCTGAATCTTTTATTTCACTCTTTGCTTTGTTCCCACAACACAAGCAAAGTCACACTGTGCCCCCCCCTCTCGTAATCACAACGTAAAGATGATCCTCTGTCAGAATTTCAACAAATAAGGTAGCTGCTTAACATTTATGGGGTGTATCATGAGACATTTGATCTATTACCAGCTATAAATCTTCTTCTTCAGTAATAAATGCTGTGAAGTTCATACTTTTTTTTTCACTGTTGAAGAATTATCTCTGACAAGTCTGGCATGAAGAATAATGTAACATGAAATTATTATTTTTTATAAAAACACAACTGTGGGAACGCTTTGGGTAAGTTCCCCGTTTTTAAACAGTGTAAGTAATCACTTTATTGATGTTTAATTAATCATTATTGCAACAAATCTTTATGTAAATCAACTTTTATCCGGGTCGCGACTCATGTCGGAATTTTATAACCACAGTAAAGCCACCTAACATGAATTAAAGAACATCACTTAGCTGGGATTTTAGTTAAATTTACATGTAAAATGACCACTAAGTGAGAAAGTTAGAAGCAGAGAAGGTCTTTTACTTTTTTGAGTGCTGCTGCCCTCTGAAGCCTCGCTGCTTGCTCACAGCAGTGAGAGAGAAAAGAACTGAAAACTGAATTCTTACAAGAATTATCCAAATAATTAAAGCAATGTATACATTTATGGTCAATTCATTTTAATTACCTACGTCGGTTATCTCTGAAAGTTTGTGCGAAGCCCGACAAACCTCGTTGTCTCAGCATAAACTGATCATTTGCTAGCAATGGATATGTTAGTAAATGGGACATTTTCTACAACATGCTGATATGTCTTTGTGAACCCTGAGCTCTCACTCTTGTTCCCTCCAGCTGAGAAGTGGCTTAGAGATGCTATTCTGCCTTTTACTACTCGACTGTATTTTCTTTGCAGTGCATTTGCAAACTGAAGTTTTGCATAAGTTATTTGCAAATATTGTATCTATGACAAAGTTGCTTCTCTATCTGTCTGCTTGATCTGTTGACCTTTAATGTTGTTCTCACTTTTCATCTGCTTGACTGAGCTTTCAATACAGCTCATGCACTTTCTACAAAATGCCCAAACTGTCCCCGCCCGGTTGTCCCCTGCGCGCAAACAGAGGACCCTTCCGACCATTGCACAAACAAGACATTGGGAAGACAGGTCAGAGAGGTCGGCTGATAAGACCAGAGCAGAACATAATGGTGATCCATCCTCGTCAGACCTCAAGCAGCCACATCACACAATTCACAATGATTTATTTACAATATGTTAATTCATTCAGTTATTTGACACTAAAAAATGAGCTGTTATAACTTCGGGGTGGACTGTATGACTAACAGCAATGGGAATGTTTGCAAAGGTCTGCTGGTTGGAATGAGCCGAGGATGAACACATGGAAGTCCTTGGCGGTGTCACAATAGCTACAGCTAGCTAGCCAGTCCATGATCTGTCCTCTGGATCCATCAATCACGGAGAGGCACCTGCACACTGAGGTTTGCATATTAGACAACACTACAACAGCAGTTGTTCACTTCTATATAGAAAGCATATCATTCCAGATATGACACCAGATTTCGCTTTGATAACCACATGAGTGAGCCGCCAGTGAGTTTTGTTTTTAATTTAATGCCTTAAAGGTCCCCCTCAAACAATAAATTTAACAGAGTACATATAAAAGACAGCATTAAATCGTTACATTGCAAAACGTGCATCCCTCTCCTGCCTACATTGTTCACACTTCAGTGAGGACAGATTGTGCACAAGTTCCAGATCCATGAGTGGGTAAGCAGACTACTCTCAGACACTCCATAACCAACCGACTGTGTGTCATTTTTAACCTGTAAAGTTTCATACACCATCTGCAGCGTTCTCTGAAAATAAGCACGACACGGTGAAATTGCATGCGCCTTGGATTCAGCAGCACAGACGCCACGCTGAGCGAAATGTCAGTTACTTCGGTCCCTGACTGACATCCTGGCACCGACTTTCAGAGAGGCTCTGCAGGAAGTGTGTTTTTAAATGGTTCTTATGATGCAAACAACTTACAGATAGCATCCATGAAAAGGTGCTCTCACTTCAGTTTGCATTTGTCTTCATGTTTTTATTGTAGATCAACTTGAGAATATGTTTAATTCATCATGCTTGAAATAACATATTACTAAATCACCTTTATCACAATAACTGTTTATTATTAAAGTGGTAGTGAACGGCTGCGTGTACTGGACTCCACTAAGCTGTAAAGCATTCATTCTAAAGACATTATCTTTGTTTTGTTGTGAAAAATGTCGATGTCACGACAATTTAAATATTTATTCACGTCCTTCGTAACGACTGCTTGATTGCTAAGCTGTCAAACAATCAGGATTTATGTGTTTGCTGTACAGCTATATTCATTTTCTTATTTCATTGTTGAGAACGTTTCCCTTTTCTCTGATTCTCTGTAATTGCTGCAAATCAGAAATGAAAAATTAGGCAGACAGTGCACGCTTGTAAACATTCACATAAACGTGCTGTGGGGTCATGAGGACTCAGCAGTGAAGACATTCACATTGTGGATATAACATTAGATATATTCTTGACTAAATTAAGAATGCAAAGCAAACTGCACCAACATTTACATTTTAATACATTTAGAATGAATTTGCTCAATTTCATCGTGTAAGTTTTTACTACTAGCTTCCATATTTAGCTGCCAAAATATTTGGGCAAATATAGATCATGTAATTTAATATGACATGGATATATATATATATATATATATATATATATATATATATATATATATATATATATATATATATATATAATTTACTATTCTGGAAGTAAAGCCTTAGGTAAATCTTTGTCTTCAGCCCTGCAGCTGTAAGCAGTGGAAGTAATTATGTAAGTGGAAACCATTATGTACTGACAAGCTTAAGACTGTCAAATGAATATATCAAAAAATGATACTCTTTCATTCACTGCACACCAACTAATTTAAAGATAGGGAAAATAAAATGTCTAGTGTATTCCTTTTTTATCCGTTTTTTTGGTTCTATATAATTTTAAAATGTCACTCTTTTTGTTCAGCTTTATTACCTTTTCAATTTCTAACTTGAAACAATTTTACTAACTTTGTCTTTGTGAGACAATTGCCGATGCGTATGACATGAACAACACATTTATATAAGGCATCGTTAATTTTAATACCACTAATAATGTCATAAAAATAAATTAGTGGGGGCTAAAGGAGTCTGTTTCAGAGTGCTGGGCTGCTGCCATGGTTCAATGACAGCTGACCCCCAGGAAAATGAAGATGGTTCTTTTAATCATAACGCTTGGATGACACCTCTGATGATTACCTGTTACTTCTGCCAGTGAGAGATGGATTGAGGTGGCTCCAGAGATGCTTAAGGTGTATCATTCTGGAATTTGTGTTTCAAGTTACGATGGCATATGTGGCACCAAGAAGCCAAAGCGTGGATGTATGCAATCTGTATCCAGCTTCTGAGGTAGAACAGATTTATTTAGAAGTGGTGAGAGCCCAGTAGGGCCTTAGGAACGCTGAATTATTTAAAGCATCCATGCAAAAAGATGTTCCGGATGTTCTTTCCTTATCTTAGTTGTTATACGCAAAAAAATGTCAAATTCCAAATGATGCACTTTATTTTTAAGGATCCCTACTTAAAAATATAAAACTGCCACTACCTCTCTGTACAGTGATCCAACAGAAAAATGCAGCATTCAGAATAAGAGTATTTACATTTTATCATAAAAAGTTGTTATGATGGATGTGTTAGTGAAGCTGTCGTTGTGATATCTCGACCCTGTTGTGCTACACCTCTGTGCTACAGTAAAGTACAGTATAGCCAAAAATAAACCCAAACTGCTTCCTGCAGTGTGCATATGAATTATTAAGTGTTTCAGTTCAAGTGTTAATGAAAGTAAAAACAGTTTGTAAAAAGGGTCACCAGCACCTTTATTGTCTTAGGAAACTTGCTTGTTAGGTGTGGCTGTGTGCAGGCAGGAATAGGACCCAAGGTGCAGACTCCGGAGACAGACGTGAACTCAAAAAAGGCTTTAATTTAATACTCAAAATATAACAAAACTAAAAAAAAAAACTCAAAACAAACTTAAACTAGAGAAATGACAGAACACACAGCTAAGAAAACGGTAGATCGCAACACAGACACAGAGAAACACAGGGCTTAAATACACAGAAGGAGCAATCAGGGAATGAATAACAGGAGGGAAACACAGCTGGGGCAAATCAGAACTGACGAGACAAAAGGAAGCGTAAACTGAACACACTGAGATAAGACCGAGACCTTCAAAGTAAAACAGGAAACACATAACACAGACTCACATGCAGGCACTACAGAGGGAACAGAGACGTGGGACCAGGGCAGACACAAACACTGACTGAACACGGGGATATAGGAATTTAGGATACACATAGACGCGAACTAGACAAGGGGATGCAGGTGATAGGGGAGACAGAGCAACTAAAGAAGACATAGACATAAGCCATGAGACAGAACTCAAAGAAACCAAAAACTAGACAGTATAAATAATATCGTAAACTCAAAAACCCTGGGTCAACGACCCAGGCATCCTAACAGTACCCCCCCCCCCCCCCCCTTAAGGGCTGGCTTCCAGACAGCCCAAACCAAAACATCAAAATCAAAAAAAAAAACAAAAAAAAAACAACCCAACCAGGGTGGGCGGCGGGGGAAACAGGATGGAGGGCTCGAAACAAAACAAGGAGCCAGAAACAACAAAACAAAAAAGTGCAAACACTGGAGCCCGGAAAGCAACAGAACAAAACACAGAAACAAAGTCCAAAACAACAGCACCAAGGCCCAGGCAAAGTCCAAAAGCAAACAAAAGAGCTCACGAAAGGCGCAGAGGCCCAGGCAATAGTCTCAAAAAAGTTCAGGGGGCCGGCCCGGAGGCTGACAGCACAACAGTCCAAACCCGGGTAGGTCAGGGGGGCGGACGGGCGGGAGGCACCGACGGCGGCGTAGGTCAGGGGGCTGTCCATGACGGCAATGACGTCCAGTCCGGACAGGACGTGCAGGACGAGCAGGCCGGACAGGACGAGCAGGCCGGACAGGACGAGCAGGAACAGACAGCATGGAGACCTCAGGAGCAGACGAAGCTGAACACTCGGAGGCCGGACCAGGCGGAGCAGCAGAGGCCGGACCAGGCGGTGGAGCCGGTGGTGGCTGAATGGCTTCGCCAGAACCATCAGCAGACACTGGGACGTGCTGGCTGGGTCCTCCCGGACCCCCAGCTGACGAGGCAAGAGGCTGAACGGGCCCCTCGGACCCTCCAGCGGAGACAGGTGGCTGAACGGGCCCCTCGGACCCTCCAGCGGAGACAGGTGGCTGAACGGGCCCCTCGGACCCTCCAGCGGAGACAGGTGGCTGAAGCGGTTCCTCGGACCCTCCAGCGGAGACAGGAAGCTGAACGGGCCCCTCGGACCCTCCAGCGGGAACAGACGGCTGGACGGATGAGCAAACAGGTGAAAATATAATAGGCCGAAAAACACTAACCTTAGCTTGATCCATAAGCTCTGCAACGCCAAGTCCCAGGTCTTTAGCCAACTTAGTTATGGCAGGTGGCACTCTGTTTCCAGTTCTTTTTGCCAGCTGAGGCACGGAAAAAGTCATAGGCTGAGAATCTACCAGAGAAACAAAAGGAGTCCTAGACATAACAGCAGCCACAGGGGCTGGCCGGAACACTAAGCAGTCACTTTCTCCCAAAACTGGAGTATGCTCAGTCGTTCTGGAGTGGCAGTGGCGTGAACGCTGTTTACTCCGGGAAGGGGAAGCAGGCGAACCGAGACGCGAAGCCTCCAGCTGACCGGGCTGCAGATCCTCCGGCTCACCACACAGGAGCAGTTCTCCAGAACCTCCAGCAGAAACACTGTCCTGCTGTGGCAAACGCAGTTGCTTTACAGCGAGCTCTGTCTGCTGCTGCTGCGTTGGTGCGGAGAGAGAGATAGCCTGCTCACTGGCTCTGACATGCTCCCTCCACGCGGCTATGGTGTGGCTCAGATATGTGTCCACGGAGAACTGATGAAGCCGGGGGTTGGTTGTAATCATTGCCTCGACCGCGCTCAGTCTCACAGCCATAGCCTGCAAGCTATCGGCCTGAGCGGTGCGGTCCAGCAAATCAACCAACCCCTTCATCTCAGCCTCAAAATCCGAGTTGGAACAGTCTGCGGGGTCCATGTTCTGGTCGCGATCTTCTGTTAGGTGTGGCTGTGTGCAGGCAGGAATAGGACCCAAGGTGCAGACTCCGGAGACAGACGTGAACTCAAAAAAGGCTTTAATTTAATACTCAAAATATAACAAAACTAAAAAAAACCTCAAAACAAACCTAAACTAGAGAAATGACAGAACACACAGCTAAGAAAACAGTAGATCGCGACACAGACACAGAGAAACACAGGGCTTAAATACACAGAAGGAGCAATCAGGGAATGAATAACAGGAGGGAAACACAGCTGGGGCAAATCAGAACTGACGAGACAAAAGGAAGCGTAAACTGAACACACTGAGATAAGACAGACCTTCAAAGTAAAACAGGAAACACATAACACAGACTCACATGCAGGCACTACAGAGGGAACAGAGACGTGGGACCAGGGCAGACACAAACACTGACTGAACACGGGGATATAGGAACTTAGGATACACAGACGCGAACTAGACAAGGGGATGCAGGTGATAGGGGAGACAGAGCAACTAAAGAAGACATAGACATAAGCCATGAGACAGAACTCAAAGAAACCAAAAACTAGACAGTATAAATAATATCGTAAACTCAAAAACCCTGGGTCAACGACCCAGGCATCCTAACATTGCTCATTTCCACATTGACCAAAAAATTTTAACTTTGTTTTATCGTTCTTTTATTGAGTCTGTTTTATCCTTCTGTTTGGTGGCATGGTTCAGTCAGACCTCTGTCACAGAGAAAAACTCAGAGGATGGCTTTATCAATCCTTAAAAATGGTTCCCATCCTCTAAGGGGTGAATTTCAGCTTCTTCCCTCAGGACGGAGGCTTCTATTTCCGAGATGCAGGACAAAGCGTTATAAAAATAGCTTTGTTCCCGTTGCTGTCACTGAATTAAATAAGAACTGTTTTTGATTCGAAATATTAAAATTACTATATATGTGCCACAGTGAGGTTTATATCTTTACAAGGTATGTGTGTTTTTAAAAGGATGCCAAATGCTGTCATTTTTTCTGTAAAGCAAATTTACCTTGCCTATGGGTATAAATAAAGTTACCTTGACCTTGACAGAACTGCCTGATATGTTACTTACTTATTCGCTGTTTGATCAACTCCACAGATTTGCATTCACCAACTTTACACCAAGTTAAAATCAACCAGAATGATCCTTCAAAGCAGAATCTTTTCATGTAATGACGACTGAAAGGTGAATCTGGAAATTTCAGCATCAGCTCCTCCCGTGTTCCTGCTGGAAGCCCTGTGCCACAATTTCAACCTAAACCCTAAATTTAGATTGAAAACATTATTACCACATTATGGGTCAGTCTGATGAAGAGTGAGGTGAGGTGAAAGTGAAATTTTGATTCCTACTTGGCCACAAGCTGTGGATGATGGCCCCCAAGAGTGAGACTGAAGCTCCACAGTGGAGATGAGCTTTCGATTTGATGGGTGTTTGTGCGTAACAGTTCTCAGATGTGCTCGGCCTGCACTGCTTGTGGTGAAGAGCTGAGAAAAGTAGTATCAGCATGGGAGTCATCGTGGTGCGGATCTTTATGGTAAGTAAATACTTTTACATACATGACTTTTACAGAAAGGCAAGTAAAGACAATTTACTTAAAGATAATGGTCACAAAGGCAGTAATGTAGAGGATGGATGCAAACAGGTGAGGAGTTTACGACAGCGTTGTCTGGGATTAAAGAAGAGAGTATTTTTTAGAAGTGACAAAGCAAACACTGCATAGATGGTGTAAAAGGAGAAAAAGATGCCATTCATGAATACTTGGACCGTCATTCCATAGGGGGTGTGGCTTATGACAACAACTCTCCCCTACAATCCCGTTTTGGGATCCCTTCCCAAGTACCTCAGCCACCACTCTTGTGTCAGGTGACCTCTATAAGGCTTCCTAGAGTATTTAAAAGTAGAATGGGAGGCAGAGCCTTCAGTTTTCAGGCCCCTCTTCTGTGGAACCAGCTTCCAGTTTGGATTCAGGAGACAGACACTATCTCTACTTTCAAGGCTTCAAACTTTCCTTTTTGCTAAAGCATATAGTTAGGGCTGGACCAGGTGACCCTGAATCCTCCCTTAGTTATGCTGCAACAGGTGTAGGCTGCCGGGGGATTCCCATGATGCACTGGGTGTTTCTTCTTCACTCACTATAGTCGTGTCCAAATTCATGGGCTGCATCCTCCTGAGGACCCGGCCCTCTCAGTCTATGTGGGCCAGGTCCTCAGGAGGTCGGGTAGACCAGAAGTAAACGGCTGGGGAAATTGGACGGTCTAGCCTTCACATTAGCGTCACCGCTGTCTCAGTGGAGTTTAATAAACTCGGCCGTCTGCTCCTTGCTATCTAAAATATAACAGGACACTGGAGTAAATTCTCACACTTCTGTTGAATCAGTTTTCTGTTTGATGTTTATTCAGCTGTGTGAAAACCACTCAGGGGATTAATAAAGTTTTATTTTATCTAATCTAATAACTTTAATCTCAGCCAAACCGATTTACTCACAAACAAATAAAACACTGAAAAAAGCCCAACAATAACATTTTAAGTGACTTATATATTACGTTTAACCTGAGTAGCGAAAGTCCGCGGTGATCTGAACATGATGTGCCGGGAGTTGTGCCGTTCTCGGCGGCTCTAGTGACCCTCGAGCTCTCGGCTAGCTATCGAGCTGGTGGGTAACAGACATCTCCGAAAACGTCGAAGCACTTTTGCAAAGTGTCTCGATAAACCGCGCAAATATTTGAAGTTTACACAGCTACATTCTCACCTGAAAATATGTTAAAACTTCATTTTGTGACACAGAGTAATAAGAGTAATATTAAAAACTTAGTAGCGGCCGCCATTGTTGGCTGCATTCAGAGGAGTCTACGAATTTGTACAGCCTTTGTCGCGTCGCTGTGACGTAATTGGTCTACAAATGCGGCCTCAGGAGGATGCAGCCCGTGAATTTGGACACCGCCTATGTGTTAACAGACCTCTCTGCACTGAATCATACTTGTTATTCATCTCTGTCTCTCTTCCACAGCATGTCTTTATCCTGTCTTCCTTCTCTCATTCCAACCAATCACAGCAGATGGCCCCGCCCCTCCCTGAGCCTGGTTCTACCGGAGGTTTCTTCCTGTTAAAAGGGAGTTTTTCCTTTTCACTGTCGCCAAAGTGCTTGCTCATCGGGGTCATTTGATTGTTGGGTTTCTCTGTATGTATTATTGTAGGGTCGACCTTACAATATAAAGAACCTTGAGGTGACTGTTGTTGTGATTTGACACTGTCTAAATAAAACTGAATTGAATAGAATTATTAGTCACCTGATAGGATGAATGTCTCACAGTGGTTTCAGCTGAATCATCTGATGATAAAGGCCTTTTTTTGTGATGAGGCACATGATTAATAATGTTTCAACAACTTAAGGAACTATCCCTACTTGGCTATAAATAATTGGTAATCTTGACCATTTGGTTTTTGAACTAAACAACCCTCTTGGATGAGAGGTGCAGCATCCAGTCACGTTCTTTCCAAGCTCCTTAGTTTATGGCAGTGAATTACTTAAAAGAACCTTAGAAAAATGTGTTCATTGTGCCGGCCCTGTGTGTACTGTTTCTTCCTATTTTTTTTTTCATTCATTTCATTTGAAAATTGAAACAGAGCAAAGTTACAGAGGTTTTATTAGAGACATAGCTAAGTGGTTTGCAATTGGGCTCCATCTGTGGAAGCTGAACAAAGGCTTTCTTGTCAGAGATCATTTTTCCAAAACCAAAAATTGAAAAAGGTAACAGCAGCCCTGTTCGATAGGCTGCTGTGGTGCGTAATGCATCTGTGAGTAAACAAGCATGCTCACAGGGGCAGTGGTTCAACAGGTTAAATACATATCAAGAAACCATCTCATACATATCATATGAAAGGGCACATTTTTAATGTTTTTAATACAACAGCCAACGATGTCACACTGATGCTGATGTCAGCACGTTGCAGTAAAAACATCATAACAAATCGTTAATATCTCTCTCACCTTCAGAGGGAGCGCCGCTCTCTGTTTTTCTCTGTTGTTTTGTTTTTCTTAATAACAAAGACTTTCAAGTCAGTGACACAATACACAGACGACTGAGCAGCCAGTACCAGACTGCAAAGAGTGCAGCTGTCTGTGCTGCTGTTAGGATGCCTGGGTCGTTGACCCAGGGTTTTGAGTTTATTATACTATTTATCATTTCTAGTCTTTGGTTTCTTTGTTAGAGTTTTGTTTTATGGTTTATGTCTCTGTGCATCCTTAGTTGCTGTCTCCCCTGTCTGCTATATCCCTGTGTCCAGTCAGTGTCTGTCCTGGTCCCACGTCTCTGTTCCCTCTGTTGTAGTGCCTGCCTGTGAGTCTGTGTCTGTTTCCTGTTTTACTTTGAAAGTCTGTCTCATGTAAATTCGTCTGGTTTTGCTTCCTTTGTCTCGTTAGGCCTGATTTGCCCCAGCTGTGTTTCCCTCCTGTTCCCCATTCCCTGATTGCTCCCTCTGTGTATTTAAGCCCTGTGTGTCTCTGTCGTGATCTACTGGCGTCCATGCTGTGTGTGTTCTTTCTGCTTGCCTGAGTTTATTTGGCGTCTTGGTTTTGTTACCATTTTTGAGTTCAGCATTAAAGCTGTTTCGAGTTCACCTTTTGCCTCTGAGCGTCTGCACATTGGGTCCTCCTACTACCACTTCTGCCTGCACACAGCCTGCACATAACAGCTGCATGCTGTGCAGAAAGCCCAAGATTCAGTTTACATCAGGCAGCATGGATCCTGTTATGTCACATTTTGACCCTGCTCACCACTTTGAGAAAAAGTGACTCATGTACCATGAAATGATTTTCTGTTTTTCTATCAAACATATTTGACCCACTGAAACCTCGTTGAGCTCGATGCGGTCTAGGAAGTCAGAGATACCAGGACAGCAGCAGTGCAGCTCCCAGTGGATGCTGTTAAGACGCTATGAAAAGAGAAATTGCATCAATAAGGAGAGGAGGGATATGATAGCATGTTACCACCAGTAACTGTATGATTTTGGTCACTAAAATGAAAAATTATAAATGCAGTATAATAAATCTTTGATGGGCAACAAGTCATTCCATCAGTGTCAGACACTGCAAATCCATCCGATGGAAATACGATTTGCGTGGGTTCCCTCCGGGTACTCCGGCTTCCTCCCACCATCCAAAGACATGCAGCTTGTGGGGATAGGTTAATTGGTGTGAATGTGCGTCTGTCCCTGTGTGTTAGCCCTGCGACAGACTGGCGACCTGTCCAGGGTGTACCCCGCCTCTCGCCCTATGACAGCTGGGATAGGCTCCAGCGCCCCCCGCGACCCTGAAAAGGATAAGCGGAAGCGAATGGATGGATGGAAATACGAATATTGTGAATGAACCTTTCCCGGCACATCATCGACTCCATGTGCCGACTACACCAATGTTCATTTAGCCTGCAGGATGCGTGTGATGCACGTCATAATGATCATACCAGTTTGTCAAGTATTCACATTAAAATAATTTATTCATAATAATTTCTACGACACAATCACAGTTTCAGAGTTCAAGCCTGTAGTGAGCATTCGCTGTGATGCAATCTGAATCCTTGTACCAAAAATTCCCACTATGCTCCAACTTTAACCACCAAAAACAACTTTAACCACATGAAGGGCTCTTGAAGATGAATGAAATAATTTGTGTATTATTATAATTATATTATTATTGTAGCCTTTACTTTACAGCAAACCACAGTCCCAGCCTTTATTTTTTATGTTATGTGATTGTATTTGATTTTTTATCATTAAAGTTTTTGAGAAAAGGAGTTCGATTGATACAACAGCACAAAAACACCTGAAGAAATCACTTCTGGACAAGATAATAAACTGATGATTGCTAATTAGCTGTAATAAATAAAAAAGTTAATGATGTAGTGCAGGGGTAGGCAACTCCAGGCCTCGAGTGCCAGTGTCCATGATCCATCACAGCTGATTTAAAGGGCTAAATGACTCCTCAGCATTTCTTGAAGTTCTCCAGAGGCCTGGTAATGAACTAATCATTTAATTCAGGTGTGTTAACGCAGGGTGCGATCTAAAACCTGCAGGACACCGGCACTCGAGGCCTGAAGTTGCCCAACCCTGATGTAGTGAAACCCAAATTAATTATCTGTATTTTTGTAGTTGTAAGAAGAAGACATTTCAAGCTAATGAGAGAAGTAGTTCCTTATATTTGACTAAACACTGTCATCCACACGAAGCATATTTGGAAAGTTGAAGACGGGCTTGGCTTGCCAGTTGCTCGGTGAATCTGAAAGTTAGTTTTGAAATAAAATAAAAAATTACTTCTTTGAAGTGCAATTTAAACATGAATTCACAAAATCATTTTTACGAGGGGCTGAAGTGAGCAAATGGGGAGTGAGGATGGGATGCAATTTTGCCAAAATGTTTTTGTAAGAGAAAGCTTTTGTGGATAGATGTGGGAAATGTGGTTCATGCAGCAAAACAAAAAGCAGGGATAGATTATAGAACAATTTTTAAAAAAAGGTATCAAGGGTTTTTCTTGTCTGTAAAAGCATTTACTCCCAGTTTCCTGCTTGAGAATAGTGATTATGCCTCACGAGCCAAAGCCTAAATACCTGCAGAAAACATGTTACATATTTATTTTTTAAATAAGCTAAATCCATTGATTTTACTGGGAGATGGCAAAATGTTCAACACGTGGATTTAGACTATACTAAAATAAATACATAAATCTTTCTGAGATCTTTATTGTTTAATCCATATAGAGAAAGCTGGGCCCTAATTTATTAATTGTATTCATTTCATAGTTTCACTGTCTGCTGTTGTTACCTAAACACTTGCTGCTAATCAGGCAGCGTGAAGTCAGGCTGTTCTTTGGTACCAAGGGGCTGCACCACATGAACAGCAGGGAGCGGCGTTTCTGTACCTGCTAACATTCTGGTAAACAGCCTTTACAGTGTATTTTTAGCCCACATGTCACCATGTGTCCTCTGTGTGTCAGCAGGGTTCCTCATTTATTTATTTTTTTTATATATATAATTTTTTTTGCCTGTGTTTTTGTCATCCCCGCCTTACCTGGGCAGGTAGTAGGGTCCATGTAAGTGCTGGTCAGAAGGCATAAGGTTAACTAGAGGGAGAAAGGGGGTGGTAGCTTTCTGTGAGGGTGAGTTCTGATTGGTGCTTTTTTCCCCACTTTAGGAGAAACGCACCTGGATTCATTTAATTGGTTATCAATTAGTCTTAACTAAATGATGTTAAACATGGAGCTCCCGGTACATCTATAATTGTCATGAAAGTGAACTAGAAGAAGAAGAAACTACCAACCCCACCAACTGATATCATGAACACCTCAGGCACTATGTTCATATCATCCTGCTGTTCTAGTTCCTTCTTCACCCTTCTCTGATGTTCAAGACACTGGCCCCTGTAGTCTTCTGTTACTAAGGTTACCTCCAGGTCAGTTTCTACGGCTTTTATCTGAAACTTTGTGATGTTTTAGTGTGAATTAATAAAAAAATAATCCCAGTAATTCACTATCTGGAAAAGTCCATGAACTGCTTGACTCAGCTGGCACTCTACATCTAATATCGTTGGTAGCCCCTCAGTTAAATGAGTTAAATGAGAATGGGAAAACAACAGACAACCTGACACAAACTGAATGAGAAAACGCAGACTAAATACACAAGACAGCTGAAACAAATGAACATAACGACGTCACAGGGGAAGTGTAAAACTAAACACAGGAACACAGGACCTCTTCAAAATAAAACAGGAAACATAATGAAACGCAAACATGACAACATGAACTTGACAACAAAAGACATGCATACATGAAACACATAAAAGACGAAGGACATTTAACACAGGGGTTGAAAACACAAAGGGAATCTAATAAACAAATGAACTTAGCACACCTGAAGAACTTAAACATAAACATCCAAATAAACTAAAACTTAAAACGCTGTAAATGTGACATACACCTGCCAGCCAAATTTAAATTATATGCAAGAGTCTCTGACTTGAAGAAATCCTGAAGAAACTCCTATTTCCTGCAAAATCAAGCATGTAAAATAAAATGTTTTGTGTTTGCACTCACTCTTTCAAATAGATGCAAGTAAAACAGCAGAAAATGAGTAAAATCAAAGATTCAGCAGCACTGAGTCCTGTCGCTCTCAAATCTATTGTCACCTGTTTAGCAGGAGTGGGGCGGGTGGAGGTTTGCCCGGTGCCACAGAGGTCATGTCAGTGGAAGATCCGGTGGTTTCTCTGGGAATGTCACATTCCCGTGGCAGCTCGCTTAGATTTGAAGTTCCATTTTTCACTGTAGAAAGAAGTTTTCTTCCCACACAGAGTGAACAGCTGACGCTAATGTTTTGTCCCTTTTTACGGAGTCAGTACTTCCACGCTTTAAACGCTGCATGGTCGTACTCTCTCCTGTACTCCGTATTGGGCAACAAGTCATTCCATCAGTGGTATTGTTGATCCGCACACGTCTGTTACCACGGACACCGCACACGATTACGTCATTGTCACGAGACACTCTCACAAGCAAAATCACAGTTTAGTAATGCAGTAACGCAGCGTGCTTACAGGAAAGCAACAGTAATCTAATTACTTTTTTGCAATAGTAATCCCTTACATTACTCATTACTTGAAAAAAGTAATTGGATTACCGCTTTACTGCCCATGTCTGCTTACAATATATACTATACATACTATACATGTACCGTAGATTTTTCTGATGCTCTTTGCAGTGTTTTCTTCTTTTTTATCGGCTTTTAAGGGGAAAAATTATTAGTTGGAATCAGAAAAATATAAAATGAAAACTGACATGCAAAACTGTTTATTAGAAACAATAAGTGCATGAAATAGCCAAATAGCAAAACCATGAAACTAACGAAGAATGAACTAAGACAGACGACCAGCACAGCAGTAAACATAGTTTGGGAACACTGGACCAGGTGAGGCAGAGAAGTCAGCTGACAAAGGCAAACTGAGAATGGAGACCAGGCGGCTGTTGCAACAGCGAATAAAGGGTGACTGAAAGCAATGACCAGGGATGAAAACACAATCCTAAAGAGTAATGTGTTAAATTATGTGAAGGAGAAAACCATAACTTCACCTGGAGCAGCCAGCAATCGAGGTAAAAATCCATTTTTGCTAAGGAAGAGTAATTACAGTTGCACTAGGTTCAGATTATGACGTGTTCGCTCGATGAAGTGATGATAAGGTGCAGCGTCGGTTCTGGAGGTGAGTGGGCCGAGGCAGGACGGAGCATCATTGTTTAATCCTCCTCCATAAAAACAGATCTGGTTTCCCTCAAAACCAGATTAGTTCAAGACAAATCTGACTCTTGACTACTTTGTGTATAAAACTTTGCTGGGATGTGGAGCAGGAGAGTATAGCACCAGCTGACTGCATGACCAATAAAGAGAATATTGGATGAATGAACACGGGGAATGTTATTGTCACAGTAATTGTTTGAGAACAAGGAAGGAGAAACAAGGAAATGAGATGCGCACTTTGCATCTAATATGCATTTGAGTGCCTGAGGAAGGAACATTTTCATTCAGCTTGCAAATGGTCTTTTAATGTTTAAGACTGGCTTGAAATCCTTCAAGGAATCCAAATAGTTTTGGTAAATGGGGTATGCACCCCGTCTCCTTTTTTTTCCCCTTTCATTTTTTGTAATAATAATATAATTTCGATTTGTACAGCGCAGTTCAAGGAAGTCCTGAATGCTTTATAAAAGAGTATAAACAAACAACGGGGAAGAGGTGAGTTTTGAGAAGTTTCTGAAAAAGGTCTGTTGATGGGGCACTGCAAAGCTTAGATGGGAGAGAGTTCCAGAGGGTGGGGGCTACACTGAAGGCTCTGTCCCCAAAGGTATGAAGGTTGGAGCAGGGGAAAGAAAGCAGGTCCATGGCTGAGGACTGTAGCATTCAAGACTGTGTGTAACTGTGCAGCAGGTCAGACTGAGGGCCCAGAGCACTGAAGGATTTGTGAGTGAGAAAAAGGATCTTGTAAGTAATATGTGACTTGACTGGGAGCCAGTGGAGGTTTATGAGGGTGGCGGTGATGCATATATATTTTTTCAGTTCAAACGTTAATTCCCAGTTCTTTTGTGGACATGTAGTTCTCGAAGTACATGGGTGTAAGCCAGTTTCAGGGAACATGGTCCACCTGACCGATCGTACAAGTCTTCTTCAAAGTATGAGTTGTTCTGCCTCTTAAAGGTTCGAGCAAGAGGAACCCAAAATTCAGTTCAATCCCTAACTGTATATTGTACTCAGACTCAGACTAGCAGCCACATTAAATACAATGAAAGAGCCAAAACAAAAAGAATACGCAAAATTTAAATCATTAGTTTTAACACTGATTGTCTTTATTGCCATTTTGCAGCTTGTGCAACCTGTTCTCATTTTAGGTTTATGGTCCTTGACATGAATCGAAAACTCATGTGTAATCATCATTGAGGCTGTGCCTACAGGTATCCCCTGCTAGTGGAGTAAAAGACCCAAACCAGAATCCTCCTGCTCAGTGATATATGATTACAAGATGCTGCTGATTTGTCATAAAGTAATTGTCAGTAATTACTAAGCCAAAACATTGCAGTCTAGATTCAGGTAATATGGTGCGCTGCACAGATAATTAGAAATTCCCAAGGAGTAAAAGTCACTCTTGATTAGTTCATTCGGGAACACTTGTCACAAAGTTAAAGCTGTTATCAGGAAAAACAATCAATTACCATTATGCAAAAAAGTTGTACTTCCAATAAGAAGCTTATTTGATTCAGAGTTGAACAGCATGTGACAGCATTTGATGTTTGCAGAAAATATTGTTATACAAAAATACATGGCAAAGTTATGTGTGTGTGCAAAATATCCACTAATTTAAGTTGGAATCAGAGACACTGGATCAGATATTGACTCGCATGTAGTTCAGAACTTGTGGTGGCTGTAAACATGACAGGGCTGTCTGCTGTTGATAAAAGTGTGGATTAGGAAGTTATAGTATGGAGATCCAGAAAGATGCTTTTTCTTAGTAATTTTTATTTTTTTAAGCGTATATATTGCAGCAGCAGTGGGTGTGGATGCTGTGTTTGTCACAAGCAGCGAATAGACTAAAGCTCATGCAGAATTGTGGTGCCTAATACCAAAACTTCCTTCATGGTTCAATAACTAACTACAATGGGCATTAACCAGCTGTTCTGTTAGTAAGACAGAGGACACAAATGTGTCCGTTATTGTGAACATGTTTTTTTAGAGATGTACTTCAACTGTCTTTAAGGGGAAAAAATAATGAAACATTGCTCCTTGCCTGAGCTTCCTCTGTTAAAGTGCTTTGGCTAATGGTTTGTAACTGTAAATTGATATTAAATGCACTTGTATGAACATAAAGCCCGTAAATCTGCCAGTCAAAAAACTGCATAGAAATGCCAACTGACCCAGGTCTGATGGAAGTGATTAAACGATAAAGAACTCTCCTTATGTTGTGCTGATGGAGGTATTAGGCCTCGGGGAAGAAGCAAGGAGACCTCAGCAACTTCAATTAGATGCAGACTCGCAACCTGCTACCTTCTAAGCTCATTTACATATCTCCCATCCCATCTCTCATCACCTGTGGCTGCTTTTTAATAGAATGAAATAGAATATGGCTCCCAGTATTCACATAACCGCGTGGTTGCAGCACCAGTCCAGTGCTTCTCATCAAACTGGTTAACGAGCTTAAAAGGATGTACAGCAGCCCTGTTTTCAATTTCCCTTTAGTTGTTTGATGTATTATAATTGGGTTTCAAATTAACTTATCTCCACAATTTATGGTCTTACTTTTGTAAGGTCAGTTTCAACCAAACCACGGTTTTCCCAATGCTAATACAAATGCAAATGGAAAAGTCTGACAATTCAAAGGTTCTCAAAAATCCCACCCCTGGACCATCATCCAGTCTCCTGGATGATGGTCCAGAATTTGTCTTGTGTCATCACTGCTCCATAAGGATTGTTTTTACCTTTCTTATGACACTTCACCCGTTGCCTACTGGTGGTGGTCAGAGGGCCCGGTGGCGCCAGTGTCCGGCAGCCTCGCCTCTGTCAGTGCGCCCCAGGGTGGCTGTGGCTACAATGTAGCTTGCCATCACCAGTGTGTGAATGTGTGGATGACTGGATATGTAAAGCGCTTTGGGGTCCTTAGGGACTAGTAAAGCGCTATATAAATACAGGCCATTTACCATCATAGTGGAAGTGGAACTCCATAGTGTTGCAATTTGCTCATTTGCCCAACAATTTAAAGATCCATTGCTTCATGATCCTTTGGAGTTGTTTAGAAAAGGTGTATCCTGGGTAAATCTACAAAAAACGATATTTAGAGCTTCCCAGGTGGTGAAGAGCTACCCCTGTTCAATCATAGGTGAGGGTAGGTACATAGATGGGCTACTAGATCAACAGCTTTGCAAGTACAAGTAAAAAAGTACAGGCTCTGAAATGTGTGAGAAGGGAAAAAGCAGCTCTTTGGAGGAGGTTTCTATTTTTCTACAAAGTGAACTGAACCTTAATGATAAAATAATATCAGTAGATGGGAATAGAATCTTTAGTCTAACATTAATTAAGTGAAGGAACGAGTGCAATTAATTGATTAAAAAGAAGTTAGACTAAAGTTACACTAGCTCCAGTAGATTTTCTTAGTGTACCGGCTGTGATCAGCTGACTTGATGCTCTTTGTGGATGTACACAGCTGAATTCAACCAGATGTGAGCAGATGTTTCTTGAGTTGTCCTGGCTGATTTCATCCTCTACACTGACACTACACTGTTTATGCTGGCTGTTTTCTACATGGTATAAAGTTGGTATGAAGGTGGAATTCAGGGACTGAATCTCTGCTACACTTGATGTAAGCTAGCCGTGACCACGAAACCACAGCCACTGTGCACCAGTCACACACTCTCTTCTTCCTCTCCTCTCCTTCTTTCTTATCTTTCTCCATCGCTCCTCTTCAGTAGGGCTAGCTAGATTATTAAGTACCGCAACCAGAACTTGTGAACACCTGCCCACCCACTCTAACTCCCAAGTATAAATGCTACAGTTGATGCCTGAACCCTATGAACAAGCACTCTGAATGGACAAAAAGGAAATGGGACAAAAACATGCTGTGGAAGAGATCCAGAGATTAATAATAACTAATGATTAAAGGCAGGCAGGTGTATAAACACATGGTGAGTGAAGAAGAAACACCAGCAGCCTACACCTGGTTGCCTGAGAATCACCTGGTCCAGCCCTAACTATATGCTTTAGCAAACAGGAAAGTTTGAAGCTCTGCCTCCCATTCTACTTTTAAATACTCTAGGAACAACAAGTAGGCCTGCAGAGCGAGAGCGAAATGCTCTAATAGGGTCATATGGTACTACAAGGTCATTAAGATAAGATGGGGCCTGATTATTCAAGATCTTGTATGTGAGGAGCAGGATTTTGAATTCTGGATTTAACAGGAAGCCAAAACAGGAGAAATCTGCTCTCTTTCTAGTCCCTGTCAGGACTCTTGCTGCAGCATTTGGGATCAACTTTTCAGGGAGTTTTTAGGACAATCAGCATGACAATGTGAAAGCTGAACATAGAGAAGTGTTTAGTAGTTGAAGAAGTAATTATTTACCCGGGGGGAAGGATACCTACAATTATCAGTCAGGATCTTAATCTTGGAGTGGGAAATCATAAACATTTTTTCTTGAACTCACAAAATGCCGATGTCAGAAGAGTTTGACCGCTATCAGGCTATGATATCTCTATATATCTCGATATCTCGATATGGCCCATCACCTTAGACAATGTTTATACCTCAGTGGTGGTTTTCATACTCAGCTCTGATTCATGGTGAAACCTCAATGATGTACAACTGGTTTCCCAGAAAGATAATTATTCCAAGTCCCATAGTGTAGGCCAATCACTCCGGCTCGATGTCTTTTTATTCTGCCTACTGTGAAAGCAGCCAGGCTTCATCACCTTGAAAGTGCAAAATAAATACAAAGATGTTACCCACTTGTCTTCAAACTAAAAGCAAAAGGTCCTGCTTCTTGTGTGCCATCAGTGCTTTGATGGAAAAGATGAGAGAGGCAGGATGTCTGTGTGCATTTTAATGCATCTCAACTGCTGTTTTTCTTCATTTTGCAGCATGGATGCAAATTAAGCACCTAAGATGACACATCTAAATACAACTGTTTATATTTGCATGCACATATAGTGTGTGAAAATTTTTATGACAAAGTGCGGCACTCTCCTATGGGAGATGCTGAGAGGTGATGGCTCATGGCCAGCAAATTTACAAGGAAAATGTAACCGATTCAACCAGCATGTCAAGTAATTAATCCTTTGTTTTTATGATGTTGTAATGTAAATGTTTTTATTTCTTTCTGTCTTTGCTTTTTCTTTTAAAGACGCCAAATGCAGAGCATATGAAAGCCTTCCCATACTAATCCAGTCTTGAGAGGCTGACGGGGAGCAGTAAGAAGGAGCTGAATCAACATTTGGTTGCATTATTTTGTCGATGAATTTTAAATAAGATGCTGAACTACAGAAGAAGCTCTGTTTTTGATGTCTTAATTTCACTGTTGTGCTCTGCCTTATTCATTTTTACCCAGTGAACAATAACCAGATATGTGAGACATTACATTTTTGGTATGATAATAAGATCCTTTATATGATTTCTGACAAGCCAGCCGTGGTTATATTAAGACTTTTATGACGATATCTCTGTGATAAAAGATACAAAGCCTCTGCTGAATTAAATATCTGACTGATATGAGCGAATTATGCATTTCTGATGTCTGGACCATTTTTTGCAACTTCCATCATTCTTTAATATCCCTTGAAAATCTAAAAATAATAATAATAAAAAAACATTTCTGAAATTCAGCTGCTCCACAAGCTAGTTTGGATAGGCTTTGTTAAGCTGCCCACTCCACCGATGTTGTGTGTTTGTGCGAAGCGGCTGCACAAACAGATGGAGCCAATGATATGCGGATGAACTTTTATTTTGAGCATATGAAGTCTGGGGCAGTACCACAGATGTATTGAACAGGAAGCCACAGCTTTATTATTCTCAAGACAAGTACTCCGTGGAATCTCTGAACTCGCACCACCTGTTTTCAGTCCTTTGAAATGTACACGTCTTTTTTCCACTGAATGCTGAAAGCAGCGACTCGATTTCTCTATCTTTATTCATGAGTGTGCAACCACAGGCGCCGGTTACTTGACAGACCTTGTTTATAAAGCATAATCGAGACCAAGCATAACACAAAAGTAATTTTCATTATTTTTTTTATTACAAGTGTGAATTTCAGTCATGTATATTTGCAGAAGGTACACAGAGTCATGAGTACTCTATATGTATCAAATGTATGTATATAAATATGTATTCAGCTTGTCCATCAAATCCCCCCAAAATCCCTCTGTTCATCTGGATGTTTTTAGTCGGACAAAATGAACGAAACTATCACCACCAATCAAACACTATTTCATGTGTCAGTTTAGAAGAAATGCACAATGTAGAGACTGAAAGGATCAGTTCACCCGTGTTACGTCATGAAGTACAGAGTCCTCATAAAGGGCAGCGTTCAGGTTTCATCTCTTAAGGTGGTTTCTTTTAAAACCTGAGGATCGGTGACAATCCGAAGCCCAAACTTCATGTGGCCTTCAGATTAGCTCAAGAACCATAGAGAGCTTCATGGGAAGGGTTCAAATGATAGAAAAAGATAAGAACTGCTCTGGACATACACTCTATTGCCAGTGATATCTCAGTCTTAATCCATAGGGTTTAATGTGAAGTTGGCACAACTTTGTAGCTATACGAGCTTCTACTCTTCTGGGAAGGCTTTCCACAGGGAATGTGTTTATGGGAATTTCTGGCCATTCTTCGGAAGCACATTTGTGGAGTCAGACAATGATGCTGGAGGAGAAGGCCTGGCTCACAGTCTCTGCTCTAATTCAAAAAGATGTTGTGTCGGGCTGAGGTCAGGACTGTGTGCAGGCCAGTCGAGGTATTTCTGAAGCATTAGGACTTCCTTTCACTGGAACTGAGGGTCTGAGTCCAACGCCTGAAAAACAGGCCCACATCAAAAGTACTGGCAGCTGCCAAATTCAGACTCTATCAGACTGACAGATGGAGATCTGTGATTCATCACTCCAGAGAACATATCTCTATTGCTCTAAAGTCCACTGGTATTTTACACCATTGTGTTTGCATTGCACTTGGTAATGTAAGGCGTGGAGACCATTGCTCGGAAACCTAATCCATGAAGCTCTCTGTGGCCTGTTCTCGAGCTAATCTGAAGCCCACGTGATGTTTGGAGGTCTGTAGTGACTGACCCTGCAGAAAGGTTTGACCTCTGTGCACTATGCTCAGCGTCCACTGATCCTGCTCTGCGATCTTACAGGGCCTAGCACTTTGTGGCTGAGTTGATGTGATTCCCGATTGCTTCCAGTTTGTCATAATCCCACTAACATTTGGCTGCGGAATATTTAGTACTGAGGAAATTTCACGACTGGACTTGTTGCACAGGTGGCATCCTACCATGGTACCACACTGGAATACACTGAGCTCCTGAGGGTGACCCACAAATGTAGAAGCAGTCTGCACGCACAGGTGGTGAACTTTATACACTCGTGGTGGTTTGAACATCTAAAATCATTTTTTTGGATGGGTGAGTAAATACTTTTGGCAATATAGTGAATATTAAGTGTAAACATACTGTAAAATGTGACACAATCAGGCTGTGAGTCACCAGTTGGCACCAGTATGTAATTTCTATTATAAGAAGTTGCTTACTGCCCCTGCTTTAGGATCACTTTAACCTTTTCAGCATTGTTTAGGCACAGTAAATAATGTCTTTTTCAGCTTGTTGCTAATTTTGGGGCTAGTATCGATCGTCGATACTTCAGGCTTTGATCCACCCGCCTCTGAACACGTGTCCACTAAGCTCAGTTGGATGCAGTGTTAGAAAGAGAGCCTGCACTAACTGGTCTCAAGTGTGACCTATTTGATTTTTTGCCAACAGGAGAGGTTGTCTCTGTTCATATCAAATCCAAAAATGAGATGCAAGGACTCTGAGGACTTTCTATTAGCTGATTAAAAAGATGCAACTTCCTGGGTTAGCCAAAGTGCACTATCCCGAGCAAATAACCGAGCTATTAATGGTCTTATGGTTCACACCCAAGAGAGCCAGCCTAACTCGCTTATCATAGCAACAGGATATTTCAAGATTAAAATCAGAATAATCATTGCCTTTAGTTGGGTCTTTTATTGGTACTATTTTTGAGAAAATAACATACTATTAATATCCAGACTTTGCTTTTCCTGATCAGTTTCTGTGAGGTGGTGGGATGATTATACTGCATACACTGGATACATAGCTGTGCTTCTTCAACTCACAGGCTTCTTCTTCTGCTTGCTGTACATCTTGACATGGCTTCCATTTACAATGGAGCTGTTGCACATTTTTAGCAGCATGTTTAGAGCTGCAGTACATCCAGTTGAATCCTAATTAGTGCACCGGTGGCCTGGTGCCATGTGTCAAAGTCACGTCCCCATGGACAGACTGCTATGAGATGATCAGTGCTTTTCAATTCACCTGCTACAGTTTTAATATTGTTGCTAACTGGTGTATCATGTATGAAACAAACAGCATTTTAATATTTGTGAAGATTTTACCTGTCATATGGACTCCATGAAACTGTGGATACAAAAACAGACCGAACAACAGATGTCCAAACGTCATAATACACGCAGAAACATACTGGCCAGCTTCTGGTTAGGCATACTGGGACTTTTCTGCCTTAGCTAGATAACATAAAAGGTCACTGAGGAAATATGATTTTGTTTTTTGTCATTTGGGTGGACTGACCCTTTGAAGCCATAAACTTGGCCATAACTCAGTCTGGATGGACCCGTGGGCTGGTGGCCCAGCTGCACTGCATAGCATTGGACAAAGCAGCTTTGCTGTGGTGCCAAACAGGTGTGCTGAGCCAGGCTGACATTTTATTCAACTCCTGGATTAGCTGGCCAGCACAGTGTTCAAGTTGGACTTGGCTTTTACAGGACATTGGTTTCCAAGACTTGACTTTATCACCTGGCTGTAAGCCAACGAGGGCTCAGCACCTGGTTCTGGCAGGGACCCCTGGCTAATTCACTCTCAGAGTGTAGTGTCATCTTCTGTGACCTTTGCTGACTCAACCGAGCTTCTGTATGTATTACACTGACTCGCACTAAGATGCTGGATGGGGAGCAAATTACTCTGTGTGGATTTGTGCAGTCCATTTTCGACCTGCTCCGAGAGCAGCAAAGACTGCCTGATGGGGTGAAGTCTAAATACAAAGCACTGTGTCAATAAGTGATCATATTGGATGTTTGCGTGCTTTGATCGAGCCACTGTGTTTAAGAGGCCTTTCACAGGCGTGTGCACAGTGCCATCTAGTGCCGGAAAGTGAAATGTGTGATGGATGAATACACATGCAGAAGGAAACGTGGCCTAACTTGCCAAAGACACAAATGGATAGCGTCACTTTGTGTTGAAAATGGTCAGGGAGCAGGTAAAAGATACAAATCAGTTTTTACTTTTCTTTAATTATATTTTTGGTGCTTTTTAGGATCCAACTGAATCTAAATTTAGTCCTAATCATATCTCAGCTAAACCTTCAGGGCAACATCAAAACAGATAAAAACAAATGCGCTGCCATAAGAGCCAATCGTGTCGAGCTTCATCACTCAGTTTGATTTTTGGGGCACCAAATAATTCATGTCTGACCTGCGAGTTGTATCCCCCACCTTTTGTTCTGCATTACTGAGAAGCAGCTCATAATCTTCAGTGCGTCACTTTGCAGTGGTAATTTTAACCCAATTCAAAAAGGAAAAGTGGCAGAAGGATGAGTCACGGAGGCCGCGCCGCCTGTCTGACCCGCTGGTCGTTTCATCTGGCTTGTTTCTGCTCACAGCAGATGAAAGCTATGAACATCAGCACAGCGATATTCTTCTCATCCTCTCCTCTCCTCTTTTTTTTTTTTTTTTTGGCATCCACAGAGAGCTGCAGTGCTTGTCTGAAGCACGTTGTCATGGAGCAATGCAAACTGCACACAAGGACAAAATTGCGTTGTTGTATTTTTCTGTTTGTCGTCTACATCTTTAAATCAGTTATGTTGTTTATGAGTCCGTAGACACGCAGGCAGTACTGCTTGTTGCGTGGGTGCACAGTGGTGGTAGCTGGATTTCAAAACTGCACAACTTATGCAGGAGTGATAGCCACAGGGGTGAGAGCGTATTATGGAATAAAACAGCTGATTTTGGAACCTGAAACAGTAACTATTAAAGCCACTGCTGCAGCGATATTAATACAAATATGCAATTTTCTCTACACTAGTCGCTTAAGCCAATGTCACTGAGGTGAAATGGACATAACTGCTTTTGCTAGTCCAATTTCTGAAGACTAACACATCACTGCAGGCTTTAATAGACCTGCCTACAAAAATTCTTAATTCTAATTGGATGGATGTAGTTGATAAACTTTCATTTAGCAGGACTATTATCATGGAGGTGAAGACAGCAACAAGAAGAGACGGCTCAATGGTTTAACTGGTGAGTTTTCTGAAAACCAAATAAAAGACAAACTAAAAATAAGACCTTGAGAGCACAGGCGTGTTAGCTGTAATTTACTACATATGGGTCTGTAGAGACATAGCTGTAAAGGAATGTCATCATTTGTATGTTATGTGGTGTATTACATGGGATTCATGTAGCATTATCTGCTGGTTGCAAGGCTCATTAGAAGCCCATGACAGGGTGCGAGGAGAGGAGCTGTGGTCCTGAACGGGGGACGTCAGGAGTGCAGGACCACAGTCCCTGTGGACTGTGATGTTTGCAGAAAACACTGTGATCTATAATGAGAGTAGGAAGCAGGTGGCAGAGGACTTGGTGAAGTGGAGGTATGTTCTGGAGAGAAGAGGAACAAAAGTTATAACTGTGAAGAATAAGAATCAGTTGGGACTTCTGGTAAAAAAATGCAAAATTTCAGGGCACTGGCAAGACCGACTATCGGCCATTTATAACATAAAATGTGCTTAGGAAGGCTCATTCTATTGGTAACTGTTTGAACCGTCCACTCCACAGTGAGTTTGACTTGTTGCCCTCTGGCCGCTGTTTTAGAGAACCTGTGAGGAAAAGCAGAACTCCAGGTTTCTTTTATCCCTACTGCAACCCGTCTCCTTAATGGCAAATGGCTGTCTTGTGGCTTTTTATTACTATTATTGTTATTTTTATTATTAATATTATTGTTTTGTTTACTCTTATTGTTGCCTTGAAGCAAAACTATTTTCCCTTTCTTGTGCACACACAATTAGAATAAGAATTAGAATTGAATCAGTAAAAAAAGATAGAACACTTGTCTGAATGAGCGATGAGAGGGAGACAGATGTAGTGAAGGCTTGTTCGCTTGTTTTTTCTTTATTGTTTGTTTTTTAAAGATGTGGGTAATTTGTAATGAAAATTTTTAAACAGTTCAACAAAGATGACCAAACACACACATTGTTTTTTATTATTATTTTATTTTACTGTCATTTAATCAGGAAGATACGATTAAGATTAAAAACCTCTTTTTCAAGAGAGACCAGGCCAAGATACCCGTGCAGTATTTCAAAAGTGTGTTTTCTGGCTAATGTGTAATATCCAAATTTCCCAAGGAGAGAAAAAAATGTTCATGCATAACATACAGCGATGAAGAAAGATGAAGGAAAGGTGAGGACAGTTCACAACGTATAAAATAAAAACTTAAAGCTTGCATGTATTGGCTTACTTCATGTTAGAGTTTCTAAATCAGGTATTGGAGTTATACATGAAATGAGCTAACCCTGACAATGCCAAGTATGCTAACTGTGCTACTGAGTACATTCATTGCGTGGCAGTGTGATGCAGGCTAAACTGGTTAGTTTATAATACTGTGCTGAGGTATTATAAACTAACCAGTGATCACGGTGATCTTGGATTGGTGGAGAGCGGACTGTAAGGCTACATCACAGGCAGCACATGTCAGTTTACATTTAAAATCATGCTGCTGATTAGATTCACTCACTGAACCTTTTACACCATCTTTATAGTGTCTAGAGGATGGAAATCAGCCGTGACAGCTCGTTAAACGTCTGCTTACATTCAGTTGGCTAAATCCTCAAAGAGCTGTGAATACCAGCGCAGGTCAGCTGATGGCAGCCTGGACATAACAAAACGAGTTATTGTGCCACCATAAAAGTCACGTTTCTGCCATTTCAGTCTGCCTCTTTTTACGCATACTTGTTGATCGTATTGCCGTAATTGTGTGAAGTGAGTTGTATCCAGTCAGCTGTTTTTCTGTTTCCTTTTAACCGACTATGATGTGGTTCCAGCTCCTGCTGCTGATCTTTCTCAGGCTGCCAGTGTGCCGTCTGTTATCCGTCACAAGTCCTCCATTTTTTAGCTTTTTGGCAGATAAAAGCTTTGAGGTTTCTGCTGTTTTGATTTGGCCGGCTTTGTACAGACAACAGCGGTTGACCTCTTCTTTGAGCTTGCTTCACTCATCTTGGCCACTTTTCTACTTGCTTTTAGCTAACCTGCTTCAAAGTAGTTTATCAAAGTAAATCACTTTGAAGTTGAGATAGATGTGTCAAACATAGAAACTACACCTACTCTTCGTTAGAGTAATTTTTGGGGCATTTATTTGATTTATAGTTTGACCCACCAAGTTTTAAGGCCACTGTTGACACCTAACTGGATCATTGGACATTAAATGTTCAATCTGGCAATAAAAAAATAAAAAAATAGCACCTTGTAGTCTGAAAAGCCTGTTTGCTTTTACCTTCTGCTTTTACAGGAATGTAGAAATGTATTTTCCTTGTGACACATCAGCCTTTGGAGAACGAGGTCAGGGCTTTTCTCATGTGTAGCATCTCAGAGTGAGTGAGACGTCAGACGAGTCTCAGGAGTGGAACTATACCTCTTGATTTATGCAGCGTGTGGATGAGGCGTGTAACACACGCTTGTTTGCGGTGAATTTTCCAAATAGTATCTCTGTTTTCGCTCGGACATCAGACAGTCTTTGTACTTGGTAGCTGACAGCGCTAACATCAATTTACAGTTAGAAAACCTTTTAATATTTAATAACCAGCAACTGTCTTTACTTGATATCTAGTCTTGTTTGGAAAAAACATTTCCACAGTGAAAGTTGTACTGCTATCAGAGATATAACCTCCCCCGTCTGCTGGGTATCCTTCTAAAACACTGCCCACATGTCCTTCTTGGATTCGAAGGAAAGTATATTTATGTCATGAAATAGTTTTCTTACTGGGACCATTTTGGATCGTGGAAATCTTCTGTGAAACATCGCTGTCTGGTAATGTCTGCAGTATGAACACTCCTTGTGACATCACTGTTGAGTTCTGAACGTCACCCATCAGACTTTCAAACCCAAGACTTCAACAGGAAACTTCAGCTTGGTATTAAGCTACTTTCCAAGTTTCTTAGAAGATTTTCAAGCTTCTGCTGCTGAGAAGAAGCACGCTACAAGCTTTTCAGAAGTCTTTAAAGCCAGCAGGAGGTTAGTGTTTGACTCTAAAAAAGATTTGAGATGAAGTACTCTTCCACCAAAGTCAAAATACATGCATCAGACTGGTTTGGAACAGGTCGTGTTGTCTGTGGCTTTTGTAAAATGAGACATAAAAGACTAATAATCACGGTCACTGGTAAATCTGAGCATAGCCGTGGTTCTGAGAACATGAGGAAAAAAAGCAGTGTGCGTGGCAGGTGGGAGAGAAGACGGCCACTGAGATAAAATCACATGAAATAAGTGACTTTGCAGAATTGTACAGGAAGTGACGGAAGCTCAAATGCTCACTGATGACTGCGTCTTTGACCACAGAGGCTCTTAGATATAAATATCCCTCTGAGATGTTGACATAGATTTTCCTCAGGTCATGGTCCATTTCAGTTATTTGCTATGCTGGGCTCATTGAAGCATGTGTTCTGTGCGAGCACTGCAAACGGCTAACATGCCATGGCTTTAGCTGAAGCAATTAACCTTGCTGCTGTCTTTTGACATGTGACCCAGCATGTCACGAGATGTGCACGCTCAGTTTCATAATATCCAGTGGACCCTAGGAGCTAACACTGCCTACCCAAGGCATATATTTTCTAAGTTTCCTATAACTGCAGCATAAGCTGAAGGCACGCATACTCAGTTTTCCCCTGTTTAGACAACCATGATGAACTCCCGGTCCGTAAGCACTCAGTCAGTGGAAGTGACAGACTGCGGGGAGTGACACATTGCTATGAAAAGCCTATTAAATAACATAAAAACAGCAAGTTCAAACCAGATCAGCAGCCTGCGGGTGGTGTGGCAGGACGGCTGCACTCATCACTGTCTGGGAGCCGAGGTGTCTCGACAAGGTGCACGTTTCACTGACGCGGGGCTGAGGCAGACATGACAGAACCACATCTCCCCCTGTTGAGGGAAAAGTATACTGCTTGTCAAAACTCTGTGTGCGATGCCACACACTTTGGCTGATGCAGGTGGAGCTGGATGGTTGTTGTGTTTGGGTCACAGAAACAAACCCAGTGAGATAAGTCACACACTTACTGACATCATAGTTAGGTGAATGCAATCAAATACAACATGTCAGCCGTCAATCGTGCTTTAAATAAAGTTTCATTTACACTTAGCTGAAAGAGGAGCTTTTACTTTGTTGATCAGTGAGGTTGTAGTAGGTGGGGATGGAAAAATACTGAATTACAAGAAATAGTATTTGTGGTATTTAGCTTTCCTCTCATGTGTTTATTGGGTATAAACAGAGTTCATGGAAATGCATTTACTTGTTTAAAGAAGTGGTTTAGACAAGGATATTTACAATAATGTAATAACGCATGTGTATATTCTCATATGGGCTACCTAATTAAACACTCATTCACTCAGGTGAGTTGTCTACTCGTTGATGGATAGACTAGAATAGAAACAGCGTATTTGGCTATTTTAAATTGAGATCAGCAGGGAGATGGAACGCTGTGAGAATCATGGACTGACTCGTCTGCTAACATACAAAGCACCACTGCACATGACTGAAGGTGACACTACGGTCCAGTTCCACTGCACTTCCACAGACTCAATGTGCTGCAAAAATCAGATATGCAGCCGATTAAGCCAACAACAGGTTCCTGCCAAGAACACAGTGGGTATCTCCAATGCTCATTTTCCATAGGATTTGGTTAATCCTTTAGGATCTATTTCTTATGTGAAGAACAATGACAGCTTGAAATTCTGCATTTGCATCAGATGAAGTGACCTTTGAGCAGAAGAGTTTGAGGCCCATCATTGTTGGAGTAGAATTAGCCCTGCAGATTCTTCTCATATGCAATAAGCATCTCGTGGACATATCAAAAACACTTGCCTGCTGTCTCATTGTGTCTGTTTCTGTCATCCAGGGACTCACTTTGAATTTTTTTGGACTTCAATGCAAATTAAAAAATGACACTAAAGGGGGGCCTGGTGTGTGGCAATGTGAAGCCAACCGTGTGTCATGATGTGACAAGTTGGAAAGTGGGATTTGGCCTGTCAGTTTTGACACATGAAATAACTCATTCAACCTGTGCAAGTAGGTTCTGGTCAGCTGACACGGAGCTGCTTTACTTTCAGAGTGTCAAATTTAAATTGAGACAAGGCAAAAAAAAAAATAAAAATAGTATATCGCAATTATACAATGCAAGAAAAACATAAATTGTGACAAAACAATCACATTTTGTGGCTGCTATTAAATGCAACAGTGGATTCTGCAGCGCATGTTCTCACAAGTATAAATTTACAGCCTATTCACGAACCCAAATCAGACTGCCTGCACCTCTGATGGGGATTTTAATGAAACATTGTCTGTTTGCATTGTTTACACCACCAGTCACGTCCCGACGGGAAACAAAAGCAGGCTGAATAAAGTGCTTCAAATGAAAGACGCGTGTGTGTGTGTGTGTGTGTGTGTGTGTGTGTGTGTGTGTGTCCTGGAACAGTGACAGGAATTAATGGCGGAAGCCTCTGAGGAATTCCAAGTTCATCAGTCGGTGTTCTGTGAAGTCCAGTAATCTACTGAGTAAGTCTGTTGAGCTCCAGATTTAACTCGCCGAGTTTCATTTGAAGACCATTAAGATAAGCCTGCTTCGAGCCTCGGTACTGTATGCTAATGTTCTTGGGTGGAGGTCAAAACCTAAGACAGACTAAGCGTGGTCTGTATAACCTACACATACATGTGATTACACACTGAGTGCTGCGTGTCCGTGTCATAAGACGCTTCATGCATGTGCATCATACGTGTACTTGTGCTCACACACACGTTTATGCAAATCAGCCCGTGGTGACACAATAGCGGCGCTGCTTCGCATTCGTAGCCAATTGCAAATTCTCCTGCAAGCTATATTTTATTGTCAGCTCCTATTTGTGCTAAGGCCAGGGGACAAATATGCCCTTTGCAGTCAAAACAAAAGATCCTTCAGAGCCAAAACAAAAGATGCAGAGAAAACCTCAGCTATGAATTAAGGAGTGATCAGCAGAATGCAAATGTTCGGCTGATACAGTGTGCTTAGGCTGCATTTCCATATCAAACAACATGATCAATTCTTTAACCTTGTCTGAATGCTAAATTTGTTGTGTGCGTATCTGCAATAGTTTAATCTGATGAAAATGTGAAGGGAGCTCAGTGGAAGCAAATCATTTATTAAACACGTGTACGGTTCACAGTTTGTGCGCAGTTACGTGCGTATTCCTGAATACGTCTACAACGCTTTTGCTATGAATCTTTCATGTGCAGGAGCTATTGTGTCAGTGATCTGTGGAACAAAACACGTGTAAAAATGTGCAAACAAACTCCAGAGACTGAGCGTGTGAGTGTGCGTGCGTGAGGAGTATTGACTGCCGCCTTTCAACATAACAAGGTTAGGCACAAAGATGCCACTCCCTCCTCTTCAGCAGCAGTGAGCCGTGCTTTCCCGCTGGGACTCCCCCCTCTTTAATCAAATCAAGCATTTCCAATAGCAATTAATATTAGAGCATGCAAATTGCCCAGGAGAACAGCGTTCCCTCGATGGACTCCCAGGCTTTAGCTCTATCTGTCCTCTCTGTGCCCCCTGTCCTCAGGGGACAGTGGAAGTGGAAGGCTGTCTTGTTAGCTGTGGCCTTCTTTGTAGCTTTGCTTTCACCATAAATAGAAGCTGCACGGTCCCTGCTGTCCACGCCGCCCTTCACTGCTAAAACGACTGCTAAAATCTTCATGGGACTCATGCAACAAAACCTGGCACTAACTGGACCTTAAATTCAGGCCATTAAAAAACTGTGCATCCAGTATCCAGTTACCATTATATTCACCTCTATGTACTTTTGTTAAACATTAATAGTCCCTTTGCAGTGTGTCCTCACCAGGTCTGTTGAGTTCATAGTTCATATTAGATATGAACAGGAAAGGCAGAAGTGTAAATGAATTTCATTTTCACAGTATTTTCATTTCAGTTACTGTTTAAGATGCCTGGATGGAAATGCACATATTCCAATGCACTGACAGGATGTAAAGAACAGCAGCAGAACCTCAGTGGGAGCTAAACTATCAAGGTAACATGCATAGATGGTAAGATACAGGTAACTTTACGAAACTCTGCAAACTCCTGCATATGACTGCATAGCATTTCTCCAGCTGCTGTGACTTCTCCCAACAGTAAAAATGGATGCTCAGGTTCTTCATGCATCCACTAACATGTTGGTTAAAGGGGAACTGCAGGCTCCTGTGACAGATTTCTGTGGGTTTGTCACCGTAAGCAATACTTCACTTGGGTGATTGTTTATCAGCCCATTCAATGGTCCTCATCTGTCCCACACATATAACCCGTAGGTGGCCTCATCTGTCTGTTGTTAGTTGTTATAACTACATTCATTAATGAATGTTTCACTCTTCTTAATGAACTTGAATTTCATTCAGCAGGCCAAAGTTACAACTTAAGTTTTCGCAGCATATTCGCTTTGTGCCACAAAACACCGATCATTGCTCAAGTAACCAAAGCATTAGACAACAGCCACTTGCAGTCCAGCCACTCTGGACAGCCCTAGTTGTACCTGCTATTCTGTAGTCAACTTAAAATTGTTTTTGAAAAGTAAAGTTTGTCGGTGATACAGAAGAACAGACAAATATTTTCCTAAGCTGCAGTAACAGGCTGTCAGTTTGTTTCAGCAAAGCAAAGTGTACTCTTGGACACACACACACACACACACACACACACACACAATGCATGCGCTCATGTAACCCTGAGCTACAGTAACAGGCTGTCCTCTGCCTGCCCTTCCCTCTCAGACTCTCCCTCTTGGAGCATTATGTCCGTTTGCTGCGGTGCTCGGGTTCAGTCTTTAATTGAGTATGACGTCACGGGCCTTTGAATCTGACACTATGAGGTGTGTCCAGAGAAATATTTCAGGACATTAAACTGACTCTGTGTTCATTGTAAGCAGAAGGGATCTACCAGTCGACCTGCGAAACATCCTGGTTACAGCTGTTCACACTGTTGATTTGAATATCAGTGCTCAAACATTCTGATCTATTCAGACATTTGAGTTTAAATGTAGAGAACATAGAAACGCACCACTCAGCATTCAGCGAGGATTTCATCAGGAAACAGCAACTCTACCCAATCGATGCAGGCCTTATTAGATGACCCTGGTCGTCATCTGATTGTTGGAGTTTTGCCTCTAATGTTGTAACATATTGCAAACAGCTTTAAGAGGTCTGTTGTTGGCACTGGTGCTACATAAATGAAAAATTAAATCAAACTCTATCAAACTGAGTCTGTTTATTTAGCAGTGATAACTCTTTGTGCAATATTACTAACAGTTTTGAAATGATGATTTACATATGAGAATATGAGCAGAAGATATCAAAGTGTTTATGGATTTATTTTAAACAACTAGTTTTGGCTCATATGTTACAAGATTTACTTCTTGTGATGATCATAAATCTGGATTTAGAACTAAACGCTGATCCACTAAAATGTTTCGGTGTACAATAATAACTGGGAGACTGCTGGTGCAATCTGCTGATGGCTTTACAAGGAAAGACGCCTACCTCTGGAGAGTCATGTGACCATGCACAGCGCACGCTCCATTGCTTAAACAGAGGCTGTTCACTCTTTATTATAGGTTTGGAGCATAAGCAGACTGCACACACGCTGAGAGTAGGTTGTCACATTTACAACAACACATCAGAGGCATTTCCTGGATTCTTTTAAATAAGGACGGTTCAAAGGGGGACTAAGAACAAAGCAGCTGATCCACATAAAATCAGAACATTTGATCAGAGCTGAAGAATGTAGAAACGAAGTATGGGACACGCTGCCTAAGCAACCCTGTGCTTTCATGTGATGTTATTACATGAAAATTGGCTTCTTCAACAGTGGCTGTGAGTTTTTTTTTAACTTTTAATCCCACTTTATAAAGATTATATTTTTACATTAATTGTTGATTTTACTGTAATATGAGGCTGTGCCTGACGTAATCACTCTCATCTGTTTTCATTGATACCTGCTGTTATGTCCTGATGTCATGGCCTTCCTGCTTCCCCTGTATGCGCAAAGAACATGGAGCCAATTTTGCAGTATATTACTGCAGGTGAGAATAGCAACAATTAATAATTTGTAGTCCTGGCTCACACAGAGTTGTTGACTTCTCTTTCCATACTTCATGTGTTTACAAAAGCCAAAGGCTCTGCCATACCTGAACCAACGTGTTTCTTCACTGATGAACGGTGAGACATGAGGATAAAAACCCAGGAAATGCTGTTAAAGTGGACTTGAAGATTATTTCGGTTTGAAAACTTTTTTTTTTTCTCTTTGCAGCTTTAAATTAGCGTAGTCAGGCAGTTCCACCCTCGTTACACTTTAACATTTTATGTAATCCTCTAGCTATTAACTCTCACCAAAAGCCTCCCCTGGCCTTTCTCGAAGTCCCCTTCACAGTAAATCTGCAGTAATGCCAGCCTGTATTGGCAGCTGTGTCCCAGGGGGGCACTGCAGCGCACTACCTTGAGATGTCAGCAGAGCCAGCCATGTGCTGGAATTGATCTCTTGGTAATCTTCTCTCTCCCCTGGGCACTCCAGCCTCTTCTGGCAAAGAACGATTAAAGAGTGCCTCGACCATCTTCCCTCCTCCTCCGTTCCCAGCCACTTTGTCCGGACCTCCCCCCTCGACTCGTGCGTGATGACACTTTCCTGTGGCCTGTCTCTCTTTTGTTAAGGATGACAAAAGCCTTTGGATATGTGCATCATGTGAACTATGAGTAACGCACTCATCATCGTTGTTATTCAGATGACAGATGCTCCTCGACTCCTGCAGCCCTGATAAGTACTGTGTACTGGCAGCAATGCTGTGGTACAGTCAAACAATCATTCTTTGTGAGTTTTGCTTTTTGCTGTTGCACCATCATCATCGCCAGCACCACTCCAACCACAGCTATTTTGGGAAGGGCATACATAAGCGTAAGAGAGCCAGTAATAATTACTCCCATCCTTTATGCACAATCGCTCACTTCAGCATCATTATATTCTGCTCTGGAACATTAAGGTTACATCCATGCTGAAATTAACATCCTCATCTTTAATGACTCTCTTCCTCATTTATGAGAGTATCCTGTGCTTGACAAACTGGTCTAAATTACCCTCAGCAGAGGAGTGAAGGAGGAGCACCCGACTTTTTTAGAGTCAAATTACTGTCAAGTTTCTCTCAAGTAAGTTGTGTATATAAATATGGAAAATACTAATCGTCTTATTAAAGATGGCTGAGACTTTAAAGTGAACATTCAGACTTATTTAGATTTTCTTACGCTGGGTTTTGTTGCTAATAAGAACATAATTATTATTTTACTTTTTTCACATTTTTATGTTTTGTGAATGTTATTACTGACAGTTATGGATTTTTAACTATTTCAGTTCAGGGCTGTAGGTGCTGGAGCTCATCCTAGCAGCTGACGGGTGGGGTACGCCCTGAACAGGTCGCCAGCCTACCACAGGGTAAAATAATCCCACTGTCATTTTTAAAAATTCATTATATCATCATGTTGCATTTTTTTACATCTTAAAGGCTTTTTTTCTAATATGCCACCATTGCTGTCGTGTTAAATTGGAAATAATTACAAAGTATTTCAAAACCCATAAAGAAGCTGAGTAGTTTTAATGTCTCTGCAGCACTTTGAATCACCTTGCAGTTGAATTGTGCTACACAAATAAACTTGCCTTGCCTAGTGCAACATCCCACTTCTTTGCGTTGAGAAACTGTTGGGTTGCTTTTGCAGTTTGCTTTGGGTCTTTATCCATTCTCAGTTTTGCAGAATTTACCAAAAGTAAAAAACACTCATGAACGGATGCGACATGCTTTGGATCACGACCTCTTTATCTCCTTCTCAATGCTTTTTTCTTGCCATCATTCTTGTACACATTAATGTTGAGTTCTTGAATTCATCTGACAAAAACTATATAAATAAATATCAATCAGAAGTGTGGAGCTCTTTTAAAGGTTTGCTGACGAAGGCTAATCTGCCCTTGTTCTTGAATGTAATCAGTGGTTTGCACCTTGTTCTAAACTTTTATTTGATCATGCTTCCTTTCATGAGGGCGTCTCTTTATTGTAGACTTTGACATACATTGATACACCTCCTACCTCCAAGTCAAGTGTATTCTTCAGTCATTTAGATGTTGTGAAGTTGTTTTTCTTAAGCACGGAAACAATGCAGCAATCATCCACTTGAGTCGTCTTCTGTGACCTTTCAGGCCTTTTGATGTTGCTGATCTGGTCAGTGCATCCTTCTCTTTAACAATGCCCACATCAAGATTATTATCGTTAACGAAAACTAACGAAATAACGAAAACTAGAAGTGAAAAAACATTTTCGTTAACGGAAATAAAAATAAAAACAAAAAAAGGAAAACTAACTAAAACTGTAATGAGTGTTCACAAAACTAAAATTAACTGAATTTATAGCAAAAATGTGTTTAGTTTTCATTGATGTGTGCGTGTCCTACAATAGCCAAGGGTGAAAATGAAGTTTAGTTTCCAGATTTTTCTTGCTGTCTCATTATGCCAGCAGGTGGCAGCACGTTAGTCGAGTCGTCTGTGTTGCTGCTCCGCCCACGCGCAGAATCATGTCAGGAAAAGTCGGGAGAAAGCGCCAGAGTCCAATTTGGGATTACTTTGAATATGACTGTGTTTTGGATAAAGCAAGTGTCTTGTAGTGGAAAGAGACAAATTATGAGGGACATTTCTAAAGGGAAAAAATCCCACAAACCTTAAAGTGCACTTGAAAAGCTCACACCAGAAGGCTAACCTAGCTTACCTTGAGAAGGTACGGGACCACACTCAACCCTCATCCCCAGAAACAGACGCTAACCCCAGGCAAGGCAGCGTGATGCATCCTGGGACAACAGGACGGGGACATCTACATAACTGTGTGAGTCAATTGCCTTCAAAAAGTTTATCAATTCACTTGAACCAAAATTAGGAACACCCGGTGCTGCAAGAGTTATAGTCTCATTGGGGCCAAGATATACATTTTATAGTTGCCTGGTATCAATGGTTGTTCATCTGCCTTTATTTATTTATTTATTTATTTATTTATTTATTTATTTATGTATTTATTTATTTAAAGAACCCATAGGTGGGAATGTGAGTTGTCTGTCTCTGCTGTTAGCCCTGCGACAGACAGGCGACCTGTGCAGGGTGCAGGGTATGGTAGCTGGAATAGCAACATACCCAAGGATAAGCAGAAGAGCATGACTGATATGATGAAACTGGGATTTTGTTGCACTTAATTTTTGCAAACACGACTAAAACTATAACTGAAACTAATCAAAACTAAACTGAAACTAAGGATTTTCAAAAAAATAAAAACTAAACTAAACTAGCAAACAATTGGTAAAAACTAATTAAAACTGATATAAAATTGAAAATCTGAAGTCAAAACTAAATAAAAATAAAAACTAATGAAAATTGCAAAACTATTAAAACCCTGGCCCACATGCAGAGGGATCTATGTCATGATTAGACTCCAATAAGTCATCATGGGAGAACAAGACCCCTGTAGTCAATTCACGACAGGACCCCTCAGAGACTAGACTTTGGTGGTGGTGAAGTTGGAGGCTCAGATATGTTCTGAGTAACCAGGGTGAGGCAGAGACAGACTGACAGTCAGAATGACAGAGGTACAGTGAGATGTAAAGCTCACAGGATGTAGGCTGACTGGCTCACCGAAGGCAGGGAAGAAAATTATCGGACTATCATAATGATGTCAGTGTTGAAAGTGGTGTAAAGAAGAAAAGCAAGCAGATGAGTAATTAAAGATCATTACTCAGAATCAACTGCAGGTCTTTATCCTCTTAGTTGGTCATGGAATAAGGAACAGGAAGCAACAGGCCACACCTGGCCATGAAACTACTTTCCAGTCAATTTTCCAATTACTTTTGAGCCTCTGAATATGGGGAATGTTGAATGCAATGTTTTTGTTAAACCTCTTTAATTAAAGCTGAAAGTCTGCAGATTGGATTCAAAATCCAGCGCAGTGGTGCAGAGAAAAAATTCACTGTCCACGTACTTATGGACTGAACTATATAAACACTTCAAAGTGGATGGAATCTGTTATGAGTATGAACCTGAATGTAAGGAGACAGTGAGACATCGGAAATATTAAAGTGTGCTGCACTGGAGTTGGAAATCTCACTTGGATCAAATCCAGCCTAACTGAGTAGAAGCAGCACTTCTTTATCTTCATGGAGGAGGCTTCGTACTGGAGTCGGGTAATGAGCTCAACACTTTTTAGAACATTGTCCTATCATCCCATGCTGGGATAACTTGGGCAATCAATTATGAAAAAGCTTGTGGCATCCACACATGCTGATAATTTCATTTAGAATAAATGATTTAAACCCATTAAATTCAAAATGTCTCCGACTCGTGGACCCGGTGAGTATACGGTATGTGTGCAGAAGAAAGAACCAACACGTGCTCGTCTTGTTTTCTTTATAGGTTGATTATTACTTTTGCAAATACATAGTATTTCTTTACAAATATTGTAAGAAAATGAGAACACAGTTAACAGACTTCTTTCCATTTAATAAATATGATTGTAAATGCATAAAACAATTACACACGGCACAGTTGAGGTCGAACAAAAACACTGGAACACCTTACCGTCTGTTCTTATACAAAAGCTGTACAGTAGTAAAACTCTTTTTTTAATTGTTATTATTATTTCTCTACAAAAATAATAATCTTGCTAATTCTGCAGGGCGGAGGAGATGGGGAGAAGGAGAGAGAGTAGCTCGGAGTTAGGCTACAACTTGATTTTCTGCACCCTTGGGTCCTGTCACATCACAGCTCACCCTAACCAGGAGGCCAGAGAGCCACCTTGTTAACATGGCTTCCAGGCTGTTCGACCTGTCTTTCTCCCTGTGAAACTCACAGGCAGGAGGAGGTGCTGTTATTATGATGGCCTTGCTGATCTTGTCTGGTCAGAGTCATTTCCTGTTCCCTGGAGTTAAGGTTCATATTAGAGCCCTGCTGTTTCTGATCACAGGCCTGTGGTTCCAGGCTGCTGTACAGTATCTCCCTCAAGCTATGCAAAACCAGAGACAGACAGAGAGATGGATATGAATGCTCTCAAATACGAGCTAAGTAATTCGTAAGTAATCCCAGCACACCTACAGTACATTCTTTACATTGAAACACTAGTAAGATACTCTTACAGGGGGGCGATGATGCTCATTTTCAGCTCCATAGCTTTAATCTTGGACTCTAGTAGAGTAGCTTTGCATGAGTTGGTGTTAAATAACATGTTTGTACTGGACCCTGGGTTTACCTTCCATCTGAAACAAGCTGATTTGGCACCATGTCTTTAAGACAACTTCTGATTCTAAAGAGTTGAATGGCAGGGAGATGGGTCTTCTGCACTTACAACCATAGATTTGCACCTGAAATGACCATAATGGGGATATCTGCACTCACTGAGCCAAGATTAGAAATCGTATGAAACTGAGCAGTCTGAGCTTTTAGCTAACAAAGATTACTTATACATGCCCTGACCTCGTTCTTTGAAACCTTGGCCATGTCTGAAATAAGCAAAAACCAAAAAAGAAGGCCCCTTAAAATGTCTTAATATATTGCAACAAAACCCCAATCACCAGTTTGTAAAATTACCCACGTACACTGTGCACAACTCCATAAACCGAGCTCATAGCTGAGTACAAATTTTGTCCTGCACCAGCAGACAGAACACACCGAGCCACAAGACAGATGAAGATGTAAGCTGATTTGTTCCCCAAATCATGTTTGCATGCAGCTCTGAAATATGAACACTTCCTCTTGAACAGACCTATGACAACTGAAAATATCACTGGTGTTTGTCTGTGCACTTTTCAGTTTTAAGGGCAGGACACACTGGCTGCATACCAACACACTCATGGCCCGATGTCTGCATGCATCATTTCCCTGTTAAGTATATGGACTCAAGCACTTCAAGTGCGATATGGTGCCAATAAGTGTGATGTGGAAATCCTGAGGCACCCAGCAATGCAAAGAAGGGAAGAATATTCAGATCTTCAGACATGTGATAGCAACAACCTGGCCATAACCCCGTGTGCTTGAATTACAGCACTGTCTCTAACTCTTCCATTCAACAGCTATAAAGAAAGCTGATGATTACAGCCAATTACTTTCAAGTTTTCTCTGCTAAAGAACTATCAGCACTTGAACACCACTAACCAATTTTGCTCCAGTATCGGAGCACATCAACAAGCTGTGCTGCAAAACTACCTGCTGCTTTTACAATTTGCACTAGTTGGTGACAAAACCCTTGATTCATATCTGTTTGCACGTGTAACCTTAACATCTCATTACACAAAGAACCCCAGAGTATTGAACAGTCAGACCTTTTCATTACAACGAGGGCAAATTATCCCGACTAGATAATGGTTCACCTACACTCGAGTAAAAATAGGATGGCACCCTCCCTGTGACTAAGAAAAATCAGTGCTTTCCTGCTGATTCCACTTTTGGAAAGTCTCTGCGATGACCATCTTTGCCCAGAGGCCGAACAAGAAACACTCACACCCTCTGGGGAGCCATTGGCGACCTGCATATAATTGTTTTTGGAAAATATTAGTGCCTCAGTCAACAGCGTGGAGATTTGGACCAAAATTGGAATCGTCCAATCGTTAGCTGTTCATCAGTTTCTCCAGTCGCTCAATTTACAGTCAATCAAATGATGCTGCACAGTTTACATCTCATAACTCGGTGAATTTTGGCACATTTGCAGGAAAGATGATGCAACAGAACAGAAGCAACTTCCTCTGTGCTGTATTTCTCCATCCCGCCGAAATAAAAAAGAGAAAAGAACATCTTAAAAAGTTGCCTCAGAAGATATGAAAGGCATCAATCAGGCATTTACATCTGTCAGATTTCACACACACAGAGCACCAGAGGGCTTGACAGTCCTCTGAGGCTAACCATCCATGTAGCCTGGTAGCATCTGCGCTCTACTTCTCCTGATCCTACAGCATGAAATAATGAGCTGGGATGAAGATGGGTGCTACTTGAGAGCAGGTTGGGATATTACCCTAAATGTGTAACCAACCTTAGCCAGCCTTGAGCTTGATAGGCCACATTAAGTATTCAAGAAGCCAACCTCTTCTTATTCTGTCCAATAGAACGCTCTTAATGCGTCATGTCCGCTAAAAGCCGTCTTCAATCTCTCTCAACCTGTCTCTGTCTGTCTCTCTCTTTCTCACTGCCATGCTCTTCAGATTCTCCCACAAAGCAGCTGCATCCCTAAGTGCCACCTTAAATCTGAGCCGCGATAAGTTGTTCTCTGCATCTTGTAGTACCTCCCAGACTGTGGCCAGGAATGATCTTTCTTTGTGGGATCGTTGCCAGGTCGTCATCCGTTGTATCTTGTAAGGTCTAAAAGGTCCGGTGATATTTGGAGGTCACCCGCAGATTGATGGCGCCTCAGCCATCAAGTGATATTCTGAAGCACAAAACATTTTACAAACTGGCGTGTATCATAAATAGTACCAGAAGCATTAGATTAACAGCAAGGTTTAAATTAATCCAGAGATCCACACCCTGTTGTTGTTCGGTTGTTAATAAATTAAAATTGGGAAAAAAAATTAACACTTTTGTAGAAAATGTGTATTGTGCCATAAATCAGCTTTCTGAGAGACAATGGACCAAAAGCTTTGAGGTGCCCTATTCATATTTTATAACAGTATCTCTTTTTAGTATGACATTTGTTATTAAAATACACAAATTATTTCTAACATAGACATTCATGATTTACAAAATAAATGTGTAATTCACTTCAATAACATACTTCATGTATATTCATGAATAAATAATACACTACTGCTGTTACTTCATAGAACAGCAAACCAATCTCAGACATGTAACCAAAACGCTGCTGCTCGTTACACATTCTCTGCTCTTCGGTTCACGCCGCCGATCCTTCTTCCATTATGGATGCGACTCGTATAAATAAACGGGACTTTTTTTCTAAATATTAAATTTATCGGAGACGTGTTAAAATAAATTGAAAACCTGTACACAGTTTCTTCTGGTTTGAACAGAGCACAGTATGTGTCAGCGGGGTCCAACATGCACAGGTATAAAGCTCAAAACCATTGTGTCCCAAATGGTAAAAAATATCCATGACAGAGCTGGAACAGTGATCCAGTCCAGAGTTTAGACGATGTACGTGGGGAGTTCTGTGGAAAATTTCACATGTACATGAGGTTTCATACATCCTGGTGGAGAAAAGAAAGAAATGTGTCAGTGCTTATTCAGTGCTAGCTGATTACACGAACAACAGTATCGATCATTAAATACTGTAAATATGTGTTAGGAACAGTCTGGACATCTAGGAGACTCATGCCTTCGTTTGAAGTTTTATTTTGAAAACTTCATGAATTAAAGTCCTGCATTTGAGCTCCTTTCCCTTGTTTATTGGTCCCCACCAAACACCTGAGGCCTCCTTTACCAAAGCAGTGCAGGTACTTCAGATATGGATGGAAAAAATACAGCCTAAAAATACAGAGAAAACCCCAATGTTTAGATGACCCCGTTTTAGCAGGCACTTGGCATCAGTGGGGAAGAAAAACTCCCTTTTAACAGGAAGTAAGCTCTGGCAGAACCAGTCATCTGCTGCGACCGGTTGGGGAAGGAAACGGGACAAAAGATGCATTTAAATGCAAAGTTTAATTGACCTTAGGCGGGGAATCAAAGCCTTTCACGTTATAGTCGTTTTACGTGACAATCTCACCTGCCCAGGTGTCGGTTAGACATCACGAGGTGTCAGACAATATATGATTTTTAAACAGCAATGAATGAGCCTACAAGTGACAATTACAACATAATGATTAATGACAAGAAGCGCTTTAAATGCGTGAGTGAGATGACGTGCAGCTACACAACAACAGAGCAGAAGCTCGCTAACACTAACTGACATACACAACTCATCGCACCAGTGCCGGGAATTCTGGGAACAATGAATTTATTCAGATCTATTTCGCTATTAATTTTGTCAAATGTGGACACTTTAAACTTCAAATACACCACCAACATTCAGAGGGATCCACAAAAACGAAAAACTACATCTCCCACCCCAAAGAAAGGCTTGTTATGTGTTAGCATGTTAGACAAGCAAATGTTGACTCAGGATGTACATATGGGTGACAAACTGGAAGAAAAGCTGAATGAATGAGACATGAAATGAATAATGAATTAAAAAATTGGTATGAATCATCTTATAGTCTTCATATCACCAAACTCGGCCGGGCCGATGCATTTTCTTGACAAGTGTAATAAATTTCAAGCTGCATCTTAAAATTAAAGGTGCTATTTAAGTAAAGTAGAGCGGAACAGTTATAGATGTTCCCGAGCCACTTGTTTTTTTTCTTTCATTTGCCACCCATCAATATTCTGAGGTGATTAAAGAGGGACATGAAAAGAGAGAAAAATGTGTTAATTGTACCACTGAGAGGCAATTCCACTGTTTGTCATACTCATTTTCATTTAGTTGTCCTGCTGACTGGACCATTTCACTGAGAAACACATAACAAAACGCACAGTACAGTGTCATGAAACAACACGTGAACACGATGGTGTGAAATAAACAACGGCATAAAAGAAAAAAAATACTGAAACTGATGTTTACCGATGGGCCGCGAGTTAAACTCTGTGTCCAGAATCTCCAAAGAATGCACCAAGTCCTGCTGAGAGCTGGGCGTGGCCACCGTTGGATTCGCTGGACTCATTTCTTGTTCTTTTTCGTTCTGCATCTGCGCATAGACGTTGAGGCCTGGGATCTTCCTTGAGGAAAGATTTACAGTGAGGCAGAGGAATAAAGAGCACGGCCTAAACTAAAACAGTGGCAGCAGTTTGCAGCAGTGCTGTTTTGATCATTCGCATCTGCGGTTCTATTTATTTTGAGCCATCTGGCGATGTTTGCATGCCAATCGGCAGGAACATTAGAAATTATATGGTCTGTAAATGTGAAGTTTGATTCTGTCTCTGCTTGCCTCACCATGACTCTTTATATCATTTTCCCTTGGAACTGCTTCTTGGCGCAGAGACATAATTTAACATTTGAGAAAGGTCAACTGCCAGTGTTCAAAGGGCTTAATATTGATAGCAGCTGAAGACTAACTGACATTTCTTTTGTAAAGACTGACCTGATAAAAGAATTTCTGCAGGTGTGTGTGTGTGTGTGTGTGTGTGTGTGTGTGTGTGTGTGTGTGAGAGTGAGTGAGGGGAAAAGCCAATTCTCCACCCAGGAGCACTGGGTACGGCGGGGTAGACATTTGACAGGCACCTATCAACCTTCTCTTAGCCCCGCGACAGCTTTTGTTTACCGAGCTGTCAGGATGGCTCGACAACTCCCTATCGCGCACAATGTGACAACTATATAGACGTGAACACTTTACCTCTTGAATTTGTAGATGACAAATACAGCTAAACCCACAACCACTACTGATAGCAGCATTAGCATGGCAGAGCCACTGTGGTTCTCGCTGGTGTCCACTAGGGGCGCTGCAGAGAAAGGGGAGACAGGAACCCCAGAGCGTAAATATCACATCAACGACACCACCCGTATTTCCACCCAGCTGAATCATGCAATGAGCAGTCTACACACATGAAGCCTATGTGAATCAAAGATGAATCATTTTAATATACAGTAGTATGGACTTCTCTTACTCTTTATCTTATTAGCCCCTTTAGGACAGTAGCAGCATCCCCAATAGGAAGAGGCACACATACTTGTAACGATGTTCACTCTCTGAATGTCTCTGTGTAGCTACATGGTGGGAGCCAATCAGACACAGAGTTGGGGTTGTTAGTTAAGTAATAAAATACACCTGACTGACTGCTGTTTCTATGTTTTGTCCCGCTTGCTACACAAGGTACAAAGGCCGTTCTGGGCAGCTGTGAATGCACACACATGCAGGGGGGATTGTTACCTGCTGATAAGTGCGCTGCATACACGGTGACTTGGACCCCGGGCCGCAACGTGAACTGGACGAGATTTTGATTCAGCGCGCTGAGCAAAAGCTCGGAAAGCTGTTGAGACAAAGATGGAGAGAGGGGAGCTTCAGATCCCTTTGTTGCAATTTTAATAAATAAAAAAGGAAAATGTTACAGGTCAAAAAAAAGGTAAAGTCAAGCTCATCACACTACAGTCTCATCCGTCTTTGCTATTGACTCGTCATTTATTATCTGTGTTTTGACATTTAAGAGCAAATGTGGTCAAAGTCACGATCAGTCCTTTGATGCCAGGTTGAATAATTGAGTCCAAAACTCGCTTGCCTTTGAAAGCATTTCTAAAAGTTTCAGAGTCTGCTCAGTGAGTTTGTAAATGATAGGAAAAAACAGCCAAAGTGAATTATGAAAGACGAGTTATCTTAATATACTGACGGGGGTCAGGACAAGATATATTATATATATATATATATATATATATATTTTTTGTTTTGTTTTACTTAAAATCCTAAAATGATTTGTCACGAGCAGCAACCTCCGCAGCTGAAAAAGGAAGCCAAAGTGAAGAGCCCATGACTGCAGTTCCTCGAATGACCACTTGAGGCTGGCGCTGAAATCGAATCGGTCCCCTAGACTCTGATGTCAAAATACCCGACTCAAAAGCAGAAATATCCTGTCTTCCTTCTCTCCGCCCAACCGGTCGCAGCAGATGGCCCCGCCCCTCCCTGAGCCTGGTTCTGCCAGAGGTTTCTTCCTGTTAAAAGGGAGTTTTTCCTTCCCACTGTCGCCAGTGGGGGTTTTTTTCTCTGTGTATGTATTATTGTAGGGTCTACCTTACAATATAAAGCGCCTTGAGGTGACTATTGTTGTGATTTGGCGCTGTGTAAATAAAATTGAATTGACATTGGCAGCCTTTGTAAAATAAATGGCAATAAATGCACGACGGCGTAATGGATAAGATAACACATATAGCAGGTGAACACTAAAGAGGCTAACTTTATTCACTGAATAGGATAACCTTTGTGGTGTGGAGGCCTCATGAAGTATTTCGCACGATTATGTGCAGTAATTGTATGTTTAGAGCATTTGTTGTATCTGTGTCTATATGATGCACGGGTGCAGCTCACTGATCAAATATGACACAATTTCATGGCTCAAAAAAGTCAAGAGATGGCCAGGAGGATTCATAAACCATTGGGTGAAGTCGGTGATGTCACCGTGGCTCCTGCGATCCTCTAAAAGTCGTCTGTGCATAAGAACCACTAAAACTAGCAAAAACACAGCAGTGACACACAGTTATTATCAGTTTAATACACTGGTATGAGAACAGTTGCATACTGGGCAGGTGTTGCGCTGAGTTTATCTGAGCTAATTTTTGGAGATTTTTGCCACATGATGTATCTAGAAAAGTGCTATGGAGTGAAATCTATGGGGCAGAAATAAAAAGGTGGTGTAGTTCAGCAGCTGGGTGATAATTATCTGTGGTTTTGTCCATTTGAGAGACACTTTGTGATCGATGTTTGATTTGTTTCCACCATAAAAATATTGACTAATGCAACTTTAGGTTGCCTGTGAAAGACAAATGGAAGCAGTTACATGCGCACCTGACCTGAAGTAGGCTATCACTGCATGCAAATTACCACCAAACTGAATATACTTTGAATACCAAACTTTCTAAATGTAATGCTTTTTGCAAGGCTGCTGAATTATTTGTAAGCACCCATGACCCGAAGAAACCTCGCTACCTCCACCGACAACCCCATCCGAGCTTTCTTCTGTTTATGTAAGAGCCTTTGTCTGTGGGACCTTTCCAGTGTAATGCATAATGCATACCAAGCAGTCTCACTTGATCTCTGCTTTCCAGACAGGCGAGTAACCTTCTGCATTGAGAACATCTGACTCTGATACAAATTGAGCAGATTATCATGACCCAAAGGTAAACTATAGCGAGCGGGAGGAAATCTTACTTTCCTCACACAGATCTTTTCATTTCCATGAATCTCTGTCTCAGGGCTCCAATTCTCAGTCAAATGAGCCTCTTTATAAATGACATTTCACTATCATTAATCTGTTTTTCCTCATTTATGGGATCAGCATATATACTGCTGCATTACTCTGCAGAGCAAAACTAAACAAAATTCTCCATTTTCTCCCTGCAGCAGCCTTTTCCCTCTGTAGAGGCTTCATCTATCTTATCTGCCTCATTTGCCAAATTAATTGTGATATGAGTAATTTCTGTAGTCCTTCATCTTCGCCTTTATACTTCTTAGCTGTTTAAATTTAGACTATGCTTTGACTAATTACTTTTTCCCACTGTATACCAGGGTCAGTAAATCTATTATACATTCTAATAAGCGGAGCTTGCGCTACACTTTAAAGATGCCAACCTTGAATGAAGATTTATCACCGGCTGGTAGGGCAGAGGAACTTTCCAGGCAATCAACCAGGTGTGAGCGGGGAAGGAAGAGGAAAATCTAATTGATTCTCTTCCCAGCTTCCTTCTCTGCACATGCCCGTTGAGTGCTTCCCACAGAGAGCGCGGCCAACATTATCAGTCATTATCTAATACGTGAAGCTGAGGGCTATTTGAGCTCATGTTGATATGCTGGTGATTTAGTGACTGATGGACCACAAAAATTTTCCTTGTGTGACCTTTTAGGCTCTTACGAGATGCTGCCACCCTCTAGTGCTCCCCCCTGCACCCCACAGGATGTGACTTAAGTAAGTCTAAAAGTCATTCCCCCCGATAACCTGTTAATACTTGTCAGGCTTTTTGATGAATCTATTGCAAAGATATTCCTCGGGCGTATTCCAAAATTAGACTTTTGGAGAAGAAAAAACTGGACATGCTTGAGTAGGTTAATACTGACATCTGCTGGAGGAAAGAGCAATTACAGGAGAAGCTGCTGCTGCTAGGAGAAGAAAAATTCCCCTATGAGTCATAAGGCAGAAACGGGGAACAATGCTTCAAACTTGGTATAGTTCGAGTGAGGATAACAAGGTGAAACCATCCACCTACACTGTGGAGATGGGGAAAAGCAGCGAGTCTGGAGGACATGCATCAGGTCAGAAAGCAGGTGTTGTTGCCTCACCTGATCTAAATGAGCTGAGCTCTTCTCTGGTTTCCCCTCAGTTATCTGTTTGTCAGGCAGGAGGAAAAACTCTGCTGCTGTGGGTAAACCTGGGAGGACAGTGACCAGGAGCTGATCCTCTCTCACGCCTGTAGCCTGTAGGACAGTAGAGTGGACAGGGTCAGACTGAACTGCAGCAGTCAGCTCACAGAGATGAAACCTTAACAATAAGTACAAAAAAGCTCTGACAGTCAACGTTCGCCCACATATTTTTGGTCCTTCGTCGACCAGAATTTAGCTGGATTCAGGCTGCAACCATTTATCATTCGAGCTTAAACATTTATTGCAGTCTGAGGTTTTAGAAATGTTCTCACTTACTCACATGAGAAGATCAGTAAGATCAGTGTTACGTCTCCAGCAAGAACAGAATGGGAAAACAACAAAGGAAGGAGGACTAAAGGAAACTAAGTTTCCAAAACATCAAACTATTCCAAAACATGAACACAAATGTCCCTCAAGGTAACAAATTCCATCCATCCATCCATTTTCTTCCACTTATCAAATTCAGGGTCACAGGAGGAAACAAACTGATTTAAAAAAGTGATTATGCCATTTTTAATCATAATTTTAAATGTGTCACACAGTACATTTGATTAGAGGATGTCTGCTACTCCTGAACCCGACTGGAGTCCAAGCTGCATTTAACTTCAGTCCTGCTTTGAACAGTGCTGCGTCAGCCGCCATCTGCTGGATTAAATGTGCATTGCAGTCCAAAACTTGGCTTTGAATATCAGAATCAGAATCAGAATCAGAATACTTTATTGATCCCTGGGGGAAATTATTTTTTGTTACAGTGCTCCATTTTAAACCAACATTAAGACAAGACAGACAATACGCTAACTAAGAATCATTTTCAAAGTGCTGTTTCTGAGTGATGAGCAGCTTTGCAGAAGAAAGTTTACAAAAAATTAAAGCATAAAATTACAATTCCACGATTACATGGTGAAATTTTAATTTCCTGTATCAAAGTAATTGCAATTGATTAATTATAGAAACTTGCTTTATTAGTTTTTTTTAAATAAAAACAGGGCTAAAATAAATGAATCACAGATGATTTAATAAGGTCTCCTTTAAATGTCCTTACTGTTACTGTGTTCATTCAAAGGTACTGGACGCGTGTCCGTGATTGTATTCCATCCTGCAGTAAACTCACCGCAGTGGGAAACAGACAGTTTTGATGCCATATTTGAAAATACTTTGTTTAAAAAATTAAGCAGTTTGTGTTTTTTTGCTGTCGTGATGATGGCTGGATTGCAAGGCAAGAGTAAAGGATATTGTTATTGACGTGTTCTAGTGAACGTTATTTTTATTGAAAAGCACATATTAAGCATACTTGTTATTAATCTCTGTCTCTCTTCCACTGCTTGTCTTTATCCTGTCTTCCTTCTCTCACCCCAACCAATCACAGCAGATGGCCCCGCCCCTCCCTGAGCCTGGTTCTGCTGCAGGTTTCTTCCTGTTCAAAGGGAGTTTTTCCTTCCCACTGTCGCCAAAGTGCTTGCTGATAGGGGGTCATATGATTGTTGGGTTTTTCTCTGCATGTATTATTGTAGGGTCTACCTTACAATATAAAGCGCCTTGAGGCGGCTGTTGTTGTGATTTGGCGCTGTATAAATAAGATTGAATTGAATTATAATACGATAGAGCAAAAATATTATTTTTTCTAAATAGATAGTATTTTTTTGTCAAAATATCAGTTTTTTTCATGTGACAGTCTTGAAAGATGCAAACAGCGTGGCCCGGCGTTAAGAGAATATAACCCCGCCACAGATTTTACATTTTAGGCTTTTCTTTTTCTTTTTTCTTTTTCGGCTGGCTCGTACAGAATCTTGTATGTAATTTGGAAAGAGGGATGTCAGGGTTCACCTTTGAGATAAGTTTTTCATCTCGAGCATGAATGAAATCTTAAAGGTCAGGTGTGGTTTTCAACCAATGGCAGCCCTTCACTTGGAGCTCACTTTCAGATCGCCGCTTAAAGAAAATCAAACTGATGAGCTGGGTTGGGAGGACTGGTGTAATAAAAAAAACATGAATTTCTGGATGCCTTATTGATTCCAGTTGAGGCTGCCAGCTTTCCCTTGTTGGGTTTTCCTCCCGACGCGCTGGGTTTTAACCAGTGCGTCGTGTTTTTGTCTGAAAGTTGTTGTTTTTTCGGCATGCGTTCTGGCCTCCGGGCTGTGGATGTCATGGAAAAAAAAGATGTCAATAGCGAACTGACGTGTTCAGTGAAGACTGAAGACAGGCTGTATATTTTTAGCATCCGTTTTGATTTGCAAGATCAAAAAGTGTGAAAATATGATGGAAAGCTCAGATTGCTTCCTCCTCTGCTTCAGAAAACGTATTGACACTCTGAGGATGCTGGAAGAAATAATGGCAAGTTAATGAGGCAAACTCTGTACCTAACATGTCATGTGTGGGTTTGAATCATGTCGTCCATTTGACGGATTGCAAAGCACTCGTCTCCGAGCGCTCCTTCAGGTCAGCGCAGAACACGCATTAGACCCGCACTGACGTTTATTCTTCTGTACACAACCTCGTTACTGTACGGCCCTGAACTCTGAGGGTCCGCGAGCAGCAGCAATCAGCCAGCTCTTGAACTATCTTTTTCCCCTCTTCTCCCTCTTGCCTTGTCATTTATCATCATAAAAGTCAGATTCATGTCTCCAAGCCTCGGGGAGGTCACGCAGCACTCAGAGGTCCAGCTGAGCGCTGACAGTATTTACCAAAGGAAGGCGACAGTTGCCACAAAAGAGCCAGAGAGAACTTTACCTGGATCAGAGAGTTCTTAATGACTCGGCTCACATCCAGTCTCCATTCTGCAATATCGGGGTTGTGCTCATCCAGGTTTGATGAAAAGGCGAGCAGATGAGATCGGAAATATTCTGCAGGAAGAAAAGTAAATGTGTGAGGGGAGCTTATGCCTTTCATCTGTCATTAAATGCAAAGCTCGGTTTTAAGATTCAGATCATGTACGTGTGCTTTTTTTTCTTTTTGCTAAATTCTGGGTTTATTTTCAGGTTCGGCCTCCATTCAGATCTTACAAGGGGAGAAAAAGCTGCAGTATGAGAACATAGATGATAGAGCGCTGTCCTTCTGTACCAGCTTAGTCATTTTTTTAGCTGCTGATGTTCTTAATAAACTATTCATCATGCTTTGTGTTGTAGTTGTTAATAAAAAGGATTGATAAATACAGTTAGCATGCACCGGATGTTAATGAATCATGTGTAGTAACTTTGAAAAATGAATCTTGGGAGTTCAAAGGTAATGTATGCATCAATTTTCTGCCAATCAATCAAAGTCCAGTATCAGTGGCAGCAGCTCAGAAGGTTATTCTAGACATCAGTTTCTAAGCCACATTTTCAGGTTCCTCCTAGCAGGTCCTGAGGCACTCCAATGTAAGATGAGCCATGCAATCTCTCCTAAGACACTCCTGGGCCTCTCCTCCAAATTGGGTGAAAACCTCCAAGAGGATGTAGCCAGAAGGCATCCTGATTAGAAACCTCAGGTAGCTTCAGTGTGAAGGAGCAGCAGCTCTGCTCTAAACTCCTCCAAGCTCGTATCACTTATATTGTAACACAGTTCGTAATGATTTGTAGTGTTTACTGAGCCAATAAAAGCATCTTTTCAATTAAAGCTTAAATGGTGAATAACTGGGAAAAAGAACGGGAAGTTGTCTCAGAGCATCATCAGTTATGCATCATGTTGAGTTAGAGGAAACAAAAGAGAAATTTAAAGGCGAATATGAACATGTGGACGTTCATGTTTGGACTCGAGATTTTAAAGCTTTGATGTTAACATTTTGGACGACATCATTATTGCGTTTTGGAGCCACAGACGGCCCTATTTGAACAAAAGGAATGCTACAGCTGTCATTTATATACAATTTCTGTTATAGCTTAGCAAAGGAAAAGTTTTAGCATATGGTTAAAAATGACCTCTAAGTCTGGACAATGGCAGATTATTTTTAAAACATTAAGTAGAAGAATGACATCTAAGAAGTATAACATCAAAGGGAAGCAGCATTATTATTCCACTGTGGAGACCAAACTTATCAGCCTGTTTGCAGAGCAACAGATTCCCAGTGGACACTGAGTGAGAAATTCGGCTCACCGTGTACAGCGATGGTTTTTCTGTCCTGCAGAATAGTATTCCCTGCAGACACCTGCACAGTGACTGTATTGATGCCTTCCCGGGAGAATGTGTACGCCACACTTCCCTCTAGGGTGATTACTGGCTGCTGGGGGAGCGAGAGAGAGAGGGAGAAGGAAGAAGGGGAGAGGGAGATGGGGAGTCAGATTGTACGTGCTCCCATGAGAGACCCTTATCAACGGCTGGTTAACATCTCACACTGCTGTTATTTACACTACAGAGGTGTCAGGCTGTTGGCCGACTGACAAAAACACACACAGACACACACGCACGATGACACACAGCGTTGCTAAAGTCTGTGCTGTGCTGCATGCAGCACAGAGGCCTACAGGGAGTTTCCTGTGTGACACCAGCAGCTCCTTACTGTCATTACTCACGTCTCCATTTGTTCTTCAGATAGCTTTAAGATGCTAATGCTGCCACTGTTTATTACCAAGTGACAGAACTGCTCGTCCTCGTGGAAAGGCCCCTGTTAGTGCTGAGCAAACACATTTACCCAGCTACAATTACACAGACAGAGAGGAGTGGAGCATTTCTACAGCTATAGCAGTGCATCCTCAGACCACAATGCTTGAATTGTTTCTTTTTACTCTCTTGTAATATAAATTTTTTGATGTGTCATGTTAAATGTTACGGTTCTCTAACATCTAGTGTATTGATTACATTAGTTGCTAATCCTGTTGATGCTAGTAAAGCCGGGGTCAGCGTGTTTGCACTCTGACAGTTGCTATATTTGGAGGAACAACACTCTACTTTTTCAGGAAGTTCTAATAGAATCCTAACAGCTACTTTTCCAACAGCATAAGGAGCATATCTCTTAGATGGAGTGAAAATTTAAAACTGATTTCTCTGACAAATTCATGCTTTATTTAAGCAAACTTTTCCTCCCAACACCAGTTTTAAATTTTCAGGGTGATTTTCAAGTTTAGGGTGCTATTGCATCTCATCTTCATACCACAGTGGGGGAAAATGACTCCAGGAATCACCTGCAGCCTTTGAGCAGATACACCAACTTTATTTATCTATTGAAGAACTTTGCTGTGTTTGTCCACTTTGTGGTTGCGGTAGCATGAGATGCTGTTTAGCCTTTTACATGTAAAACCTTTGAATAATGGCTAACTGTTAGGAAGTCAAAGCAGCACTGCTGTGTGTAGTATGGTGAGAAGTGTCAGTGTCTGACAGCCAAAGTTCTTGTTTGATGATGACGAACATCACTGCTGACATCACTGCTGACATCACTTACTAGCAACCAGCTGACCAATGGTGAGTTGCAAAGCTAACCCTAAGCAACTATAGCAAGCTAACTTGGTGCATTAACATCATAGACCTGATTTTCTTCTTGTATCAGGAGTTGTAGCTGTGGAGTCAACGTTAACCTTGTGGTCTTATTTACATTTAGTTGGCTAACCTCCCACTCATGAATCATGAGGGATCCCCCGTGCTAAGAGCTAAGCTAGCTCTTTACATCTCCACAATACGTGACAACTTAAGCACTTTGAAAGCAACTTGATCAGACAGTGATACACATGGCAGCACTATCCTAATAGGTCACATCACCATCACCAGTAGCATTTATAATTTTTATTTTACCTGCACCATGGCAGTGAGAACGTGCGAGGATTATATATTTTACTTTTAAAAAAAAGTTTTATATCTTCTGCCAAGACCAATGCCCTTTTTTGACAAAAAGTTTATCCATGCTCAGTTGTTGGACTGGTACTTTTGGCATAATCACGCAAATACTCTGTTAAATGTAAACATAATGGTCACTCAATCCACCAGCAAGGTGGAAGCTGATTAATTTTATTTTGTAAACTGCTTCTGAATTGCAGTGTTTCCAGAAGTCTTTGTTCCATTTTTAAACTGTCACGTTTCGCTATTCTGAACAAAATCCATGCAGATCTTTTGTCTTCAAAGGCCGATATCTCCAAAGCTGTGTCCCCCAAGCTGAAACTATCCACATGGCTAGATGCCGCAAAGGGATTAACAGAAAAATATGTCTTTTCTGACCCTCTAACTCTGTGTGATTGATCGGCTCTGCCTGACTGCAGCAGGCCCTAGAATTGGAGGATTTTTACACTAACACTAAGATGCTTTCACTTCACTGGTTATCAGTAATTAAGGTACTATGTGAACAGGTCAGCACGTTCCACCATTTTTATTGACGCTGATTAACAAGGCTACACATTTTCCAACCTGCATGCACAAAAATAGCTCCACAAAATAATGATTCTCACATTTTGGACCAGAAGAGTCAGCAACCTACTTAATTGCAAATGGGCAAAAGAAGAAGAGAAGTACTGAGAGAAGTGGTGAATTTCTTGAGTGCGCTGTACCTCTGTGTTATTTCCGATCCACCAGATGTAGGTGACCGTTCCCACTTGGCCGGGCCACAGAACAGCAGTCAGGTTCACTTCCTTATTCCTCACAGCCACAAATGGAGCTGAGAGATGGATATACTCCAGCTGACCTACTCAGGCACACATATACATCACAGTGTGAACTCGACGCTCTGCGCCACAGTATGTGAAAAGAGGATAAAAATAAATGAAATAACTTTGTTGGTTCAAATGAGGGGAAAAAAGAGGGAGGAGATGGGGTTTATAGGTGGGTAAGGAGGGTGAGTTTGTTCAAGATTCGCTCTTGCTCTGGGACTGCCGGCTGCCATCTGTGTACTATTTTTCATCCGTGGCACTCTGGAGCCTGCGGTGGCTCTATTTGTACGGTTGGCACATAGGATTGACAGACTGGTAGGGGCAACATTGCTCCCTGATCAATAAGTCAGCTCCGTTACATCTGTCACCCCTGAATACACGGGGGGTGGTCAGCCCTGTTACGTATGAGGTTGCCGTGGCTTCTGCGGGCTGAGTGGCTGCAAAGCATAAGCTGAACTGAGTAGAAGAGAAATGGGATTTATTCTGTCTCACTTGTTTGTTTGGCTAAGGGAGGGGAACATGTTCTGTGAAGAGATAAAGGATAGAATGTCGTACAAGCAGGAAACAGCAATTCCATAGACTCTGATAAAAAGTGGAAAGAGCTGAAACAAAGAGCACAAAAACATCTTTCACAAAACTCGGTATCTCACATGTGACATGCAGGTAGAGCATGGCGGTCTCTGAGCCCAAGCTGTTCTCCCCGGTAGCGGTCACTCGGTAGATTCCCACAGCTTTGTAGATGTGTTTGATCCCCTCCTCGATGGAGCTCACGTTGGAATATGTAAGAGCGTGGCCATCTCCAAAGTCCAGAGTGATGCTCGTCCTCGCCCCGTCACCCTGAACAGGACAAACACTTCCAGGAAATCTGCAGGTATGGCCTTTTATGAAATATTCATTCTGGTTTGAGCTGGCTTTTATTACATTTGACCAACACAGAGCACGGTTTTCCTTCTAGGCACAATAATGTAGGTAATGTTTATCACACTCCCTGCTAAGGGCTGCAATTGTCAGCGTGGTCACTCAGCTCAGTCTCATTTCCAAGGCGTGTAATACTTTTGTCAGACACTGACTTTACTCCAAAGTTAACAGTGTCAATAGTGACATGGATCTCAGTCCTAGCTCATCATGTACGGATGCTTGTAAAAGACACTGTGACTCACAGTTTGTACACTGTCAACTTTTTCCAACAGGAGCACAGGTCACGATCTGCTGCCTTTACATGCAGACGCTGTCACCCTCTCAGAGGACAAAGGATAATTTCCAGATATAAGAGTTTCACTGCAGCAGATAGTAGTTACTATCTGTATTACTAATTATTAATTACTTTGCTTTACGATCTGCATTTAAAAACAAAGACAATCCGCACAGCTGACTCTATAATCACAAGGAAGTCCCACCTAAAAGAAACTGTGCTACTGCATTCAGGACTCCTCAGGCTGGCAGTCCCTGTCTGAGTATCTTCTTTGTTTTCAATGATGATGAGAAGTAACTTGAACCCTAAAGCCTAACACTACTAATACGATAACACCTCTTAGGATCACTAATTGTGTTGATGTGTAACTATGTCAAAGTATGTGAGTACTTTTGGTCATAAAAAGCAAAAAAAAGGTGTAGAAAGGGAATTTTTCTCCCTTTAAACATGTACGTTTAGTTTAGAGTGTGAACACAGGAAAATATGAGAGGATACAGCACAGTCACAGCTGAGGATGCTGGTGTTGCTATAGAAACAACCCAGATAGCCATTTCCAATCTAACTGTACATTTGAAACAATTCACTAATATTTGCTAACAGTTCTGACTTTGCCCTTATTTACACTGTAAATATAATGACACTGACTCTGTGTGACTTCATGGGAAACATTGGATACAGCTCACCTCCTCCAGAAAAACAAGAAAGGTGACATTGGTGCCTAACACGGCTGTCAGCGAACCCTCACTGGTAACCAGGTGGAGACCTTTGGGTGCTTGGATAGGACAATGCTGCCTCCTGGCTGTGTACTCTGCGCTCACACCAGCTGTACAGGTATTGGAGACCACTTTTCTGTAGCTGAAGGTGGAAAAGCAAATGAAACTGATTAGATGTGCCATCAGACAAACACAAACTTCATATAAGGTTCGTATAAACTTCTCTTCGTATAAACTAACCATATTTATGTTTAAAATAACAGCAGAGCCTAATCTGTCTGCACTTCCCTCATTTAGATTCACAAGAAAACTTAACAGAAAAAAGGAAAAAAAACTTTTCAATTTGAAGTGCCAGCAGTGCTGTTTGTGTAGTGAGGGGCGTAGACGCTAACACAAACAATGTGCCCTTTGACAGAAACTCTAAAATGTGGTGGGAATGTCAATGTTCCTGCAACAAAGAGCCGTGCTGAGGCTCCTTCAGAAATTTTAAAAAGCACTTACCCTGATTAATGTTCTGGTGACAATGAATGTGCCATTTTTGCCACAGAGATATTGTGTTGCATGTTTTCTTTAATCATGTTGGTTGTTATACATATTCAGAGTACAGCATTTGATATTTTACAATCCTTACTACATGTCAGAAAATTATATGTTTTCTTTATCCAAGTATCTTTAAACAGAAAGGGAGGGTTTATGACAGTCCCTCTGGACATGAATTATGTAAGAAAGCTTAGAGTTAGCTTTTGCTACCTTGCTGATCTTTAATTTTTTAAAAAACAAATAATCAAAAAGAAAAACACATCAGCTGATCTCAGTGCCAGCCTCAGCAGGTTACACACTGCTCACCAATTTCTCATCCTGTAGGGAGCGCTGTTGAAACTGTTGCACAACTGCAAGCCACTCTGCAACCCACCTGTTTCATGCTGCGTCTGACTAATTAATATCATGTTGACTGTCACTAACAGTGCTGCTGACGTGCCTCCCTTAGGCTTTCCACATATATATGTAACTGAAGGCTCCTAATGATCCCCAGCAGCGACCTTCCCATCCAACTACCAGCCAATAACCTGCCTCAGTACCACATGGAAGCTCCTGTCAGGCATCATAGCAGCTAAGATGAACAGGCACGTGGCTCAATACATGAACCACGAGTGCGACACAGAAAGGAATTGGCAGGAATACCAGAGAAGCTCAACACCAGCTACTGACAGACAGAGCAGTTGCTCGAAATTGAAAGACCAGACTGACCAACCTGTGCACTGCCTGGATTGACTACAAGAAGGCCTATGACTCGATCCCCCACACATGAATCCTCGAGTACCTAGAACTGTACAAGATCAACAGGACCCTAAGAGCCTTCATCAGGAACTCAGCCCTTGGTATTTCTTGCCACATGCCCACTGAGAGAAGGACTCAAGAAGATGTGGAGGGTGAAGGTAACACTGGTCCCAGAGGTAATCGGAGCACTCGGTGCAGTGACCCCCAAGCTAAGCGAGCAGCTCCAGCAGATCCCGGGAACAACACCCAAGATATCTGTCCAGAAGAGTGCAGTCCTAGGAACAGCTGAGATACTGTGCAGGACCCTCAAGCTCAAGGATAAAACACCATCCAAAGAAGCTATATATAATAGTAATAATCTTATTTTCATAAAAGTTAATCCATTCGAATAGAATAGAAAAAAGTAGCCCTTTATTGTCATTGTACACCTACAATCTTTTTTTTTTTGCAACTCAAATCTTTATCAATTTTTTTAAAAAAAGTGCCTTGTTTTACAAAGAATTAAATATTTACATTTACATGTGTTCAGAAATGAAAGTCGGTTTCTTTTTGGATGAGAGACCAACTTACACCCTCCTGACCCTCCACAACTGTGCTGGAGTGTACAACCTACCATCCATCCATTAATTCACCTTCTTAACCACTTATCTAGCTGGAGCAACAGGAGGTGATAGATTATCCTAGCTGACACTGGGCAAGAGGGGAGGTACACAGACAACAATTACTATTCATCCACACCTCTGACCAATTTGGAATCATCAATTAAACTAAAACACTAGTTTCTGTTAGGAACTGGGAAAAAATTCAATCTCCACACCTCTAAACCACCCGTGTGCCATTCTAAAGAGATCACACACAAAAACAGCATCAGGATGCACCGTCTGGTGTCTGGAGTGCAAGACATAAACAACCAAGTCGGATGGATACAGCACCGCAGCTCACTGCTGCACAAACACGGCTTCATTGCCATGCGATCAGGACAACACAAATGTTTCGTCTTGTTACAATCACATTTATTTCTGATTGCAGGGATGTGATCTAATTATTTTTCCTGACATTTTCTCTATCTTAAAAGGTTCTGTCAAAAAATAAATAAATAAATATTGAGAAAAAGAAAATTATGTCTGGTGAAAACGACACCAGATAATGCTAACATGTCACCAGGCTGCCAAAGTTATATACAGAAGGGCAGTTCCCTGAATAGTTTCCTGTAGACTTTGAATACTTTTTGCTTTAAAATTATTTTCTCGCTGCAAAAAAAAAAAAAAGATACATATAGTAATCTTAAAATCTAGTAATGAACCTAAATGGTAGATTTCTGCAGCTGAGATCGCAGAGTGACAACTTTTAGTCAAAGAAATAATCATTAATCCGTTATGACCTTATAGTAATTATAGTAATCCACTCTTTCCAAAGCAGACTTTTAGCAGAAGCAGTTCTTATTCTGGGCGTCAAATACGCTAAAGCTAGCATAATTCAAGTTTTCAAATTTGTATAAAGCCTTCTTCACATTTCTGAATTCACAGCATGACAAACTGCCCCAGCTGTCACAGCGAGAGAGGAGTTATTGCAGGGCTAACTCAGAGAAACGGCTTTCATTCATGCTCCCAATCACACTTTCAGGCACTTTAGAAGCACAAATGAAACTAAAGCATAGGTTGTTGGGCTGTGGGATGAAAATCACACGTTAGCACAGGAAGAATATGCAAGCATCGTACATCTGATCCCCAACAATCCTACGTGTGTTCTGGGTAAGATGGTGAACATCTATCGCCATCAGTTTTATTCACAATACCTCTGCTTACGTTTTCCTAAGTGAACAAAATGGACTAGTCCCATTATTGTTAACATTTAAGACATTTTTTAAATGCATTTCTCCTGAGGACCATTTAGCTCTGAGCTTTAATCCACACTGTGATCATCAATGTTAAATCAGACTTTTTTCCTGGGCGCTTGAGTTATTTTTGGAAAAAGCCACGGCACTTCACACACCCTCACACTGGATTTGGCATTGAATTTTTCATTCATCCCTCTTTGAAATTCTTGACACAATTTTCACCCAAAGAAGATCTTTTTATTACCGGTGCTTTATCCTTGTTGGTTCATGATTGTTTTTTAAAAGTGCAGGTTTGATCATTCAGCCCACATTTTCCTCGGCCCGGCCGTGTCGTCCCTGAGAAACTAATTAAAGCACCCTGAGCTATTCGGCTCAAATGCACCATTCATTTTATCCAATCCCTGCGAGTCGCTGCTGAGACTGTGCATGCTGATTCTAGTCAGCTCTCATCCTCACCCGGTGCTGTTAAGGAAAGTCATCCCCGTGGTGCAACTCCTGGACATCGATGATGGATGGAACCAAAAGGCAGGGGTGCACTTGCCGTCCGTCCGTCTCTCAAAGCCGTAATCACTGCAACGATCCGACAAAACAGACGCCGTCATTAAATCGGGACATGGAGGAGACAGCATTTGGAAAATTCAATTTGAAAATTAGATAAAGGCTGTTACAAGTGTGACACCTGCTTATAAAATGGCTGATAATACTCACAGGGAAATCAATCAAAAGTTAATAAAATATTCTGAAACCGAAAGAGGCTCCATATTGTAAGATCATTTCAGATTGAAATTCAACATGGAACCTTAATGTCATCTAAGTATCGACTTCAAAGGAGCCGCAGCAGCTGCTTCTTCGGTGCTCTTTAAACACAGCCCACGAGTTGTTTGTGCCATAAATTAAAAGGCAGAGCAGCGCTGTGTCCCCAAAATGATAGGGACAAATTGCCCCAATTAGCGCGACATGCACACAGATGCAAAAGTGTTGTGATTGTTAATGAAAGCTATTAGGCTCAGTGATTTATGGTTTTGATAGAGCTTATTTCAAAAGCAGTCCTCCTCGAGAGACCTGCAGGTATGGGACCAACGTGAGGAAAAAAGAAATACGCAGGAAAACAAACATTAAAACTGCTGATAATTCAAAGAAAATATTTTTTGTCTAATGTAGAAAAACATTCTCTGTGACTGCAGCTGTGATATCAGGAGTCACCAGCACAAAGGCAGGTGTGAAATATCATCTTTTTTTCCACTGAACACTTTGTCCTTTCAAGAGGTGACGATGCCACACAGTTATGGGAATGACTACACACACACACACATACACACACACACACTCACACACACACACACAGTTATATGTTTGAGCAGCTAACTGGTTTCCATTTAGCAGCAGCAGCCACCGGGAGAATGTGCCAGAGCTGCTCTGCAATTATAATCTGGAGGATGTTATCCTTCACGGTGATCTCTTATCTTTTAATCCCTCACTTAAACCCAGTTTCCTTAAACCCCGGGACATATTGCAAATGCATCTCTACATCTGATAAGACCAGGGCTCTGTGCCAAATACAAGGAAATACCTCGCGTAACAATTAGCCGCTGCTATGTGTTGTTCTCTGTCCTCCAGGTGATGCCATCATACCCTCGGTGATGATGTATGCGAGTGTCCCACATAACAGAGCCCACGCTTTCCTTTGAGTTACAAGCTACTGAGAAACCAAACGACTCTGATCCAAGTGCCACAAACAGAAGCTTCTTGTGCACGGATGTCAGCAAAGCAAACAAACAGATGGCAGCAGTGGTCCAGAGTGGCAGTTAGAGTGATGTCTGGGAGTCCAGCATGAATGACTTTAACTGCCATAATTATAAATTATGTCAATTTGTTTTCAATATGTTATTTATTTCCTTTATTTATTGTTGTTCCTTTTGGGGTAGGAACTAAGTTTCATTCTGTGTTGTGCACAGGCGCCTTTAAGTGCCGCAAAGTACAGTCTAGAAAGCATGTGCAAAGAAGCTAAACTGTAAGTTGACTAAGTCACAAGAAGGAATAAATAAGCTGTTTTAAAGTAAAAGAAAGCTGTAAAGAAGAAGAAATTGGGAATTATTTTCGTTAAGTTTTTGTTCCTGAAGCGGACTCATTCCCTCAGTTACTTGCAGCCAGCGAGGTATGTTAACTGTGTTTGTGTATCGCGCATTTGTTAACTTGGGTTTAATGTTTATTTGTAATTTTTATGTTTGGTCATTCTGTACTTTTATGTAATGACAGTTTGACGGTGAATTTTATGGTGGTTTGGAGGAGAAGTGTGACGGAAGAATAAATCCATCTGTGAATGAAGAACCGTGGTGTTGTGTATTAACTGGAGGGAATCATACTGACACTACAAACATCCCCGCCCCTCCCTGAGCCTGGTTCTGCTGGAGGTTTCTTCCTGTTAAAAGGGAGATTTTCCTTCCCACTGTCGCCAAAGTGCTTGCTCATAGGGGGTCATGTGATTGTTGGGTTTTCCTGTATCTATTATTGTAGGATCTACCTTACAATATAAAGCGCCTTGAGGCTAGAGCAGGGCGATATGGCCAAAAATATTTATCACGATATATATTTGAAAATTTGCGATAACGATATAACCGACGATATAATTGATGCGAGACAAAATACAACTCCACAACATTACTAGCGCAAAAAGACAACCTTCCATTTATTTTCACTTAAACAAGAAGCTGGTTTTTATGTACATTAAAGCTTTATAAAAATGTAACAGTGCAAATGCAAATTCCTTGCTGAAAGTTTAACCAAAAGGCATTTCCAGTAGAAATGGGCTGACATATCCTGAGCATAACCATGTATAATATCCACTGAAGTTAAAAATAGGTGCTTTGCAACATTAAACTGCAGTGTGCAGTATGTATTTTTCGGACCATAAGGTGCACGGGATTATAAGGCACATTAAGCGAAACAAAGCAGTCAGGAAATCAAACTTTATTAAACTCATTCTTCTTGCTTCCTCCACTTCTGTACCATTGATTCATTAATGTTGAATTCTCTGGCAGCTGTTCTATTCCCATGTTGTTGCAGTATATTAATGACTAACCTCATATTGTGGATGGATTATCTCAGTTGTTCTCCTGACTGAAGTTTGGTCCGTTTACAGCATCCTGCCATGCGATTGCATTTGTCTCTAACCATGAAGAACCTTCACGTTAACTTTTATAAGTGGAAAAGTGTTAGTGTTCGTCCTCCAGCTTCACTGTTTATGTTATGCTAACATAGCTGTGTCACTAGCGATCACGTAGCACATCAATATATACCAGCTAGCCCAACTTCAGTAACCCTACAAACGTCACTGCTGTTTAGTTTCCTGTCTTCATTTATGTTGGAAGTGATAGCAGAGCTGTACGTTTGATTTTTTTCAGAAATCTCAGTCAGAACATGCTATATCATGCTTAGGTAACTAGCGAAACTAGCGAGCTAACTTCCGCTAGCTTCCTGCTAACGTCTAACTCCGTTAAATGTAATAACTTTAGTTTTCATGGATGCCTGGAAGTTAAACTTCATAGTTACACCTGGTAAAGCAGCAATGCTGATCGTTTTATTAAAGATGAAAGAATTTAGACAGTTTTTAACTCTAAGTGATGCTGCAGTGTTGTTTGACCTGAAAAATACGGAGTTTAGGACCCAGATTACTCCCAGATTTAAGAGCATCTTAGTCCGACAAATATGACAATAACAACGGCCGCTTGCATGTTCTGCAAAAAAATGTGCTTTGTCGTGTATCTGACGGACAAACACCAAACCAGTTCCACATCACGGAAGTTGCACCATTTTTACAAACCAATTCTGGTTCATCTGTTTCACTCAACAATCGGCCATGTGCGTATGAAAACAAAGGCACTGCGCATGCGCGTTTTACTCCCATTCTATCGCGATATTTCATTTTCCTATCGTTGCCTAACATTATACCGGTATTACCGTGAACGGTATAATATGGCCCAGCCCTACTTGAGGCGACTGTTGTTGTGATTTGGCGCTTTATAAATAAAGCTGAGTTGAACTGAAACACCATACAATGAAAAATGGGACGGGGCTGATGGGTGCACTAATAGTGTGTAATACTATGAGGGGGACACAGTGTCATTCCTGAACTTAAAGCTCTGGCTAGTTTTTACTTCCATCTGTGGAGGGAAGAAGCAATAAGAGAAAAATGAAACACACTCAGTTTTACATTTATCAAACTGTGGCTCTGTCTGCTCTCTTCTCTTTCCCATCACCCCCAACCAATGGAGGGTGAATGGCTGAAATCCAATAACTGTAATAAAGTAGATTATTCTACCATTTGCTGGTAAATTGTATTGCTGGGTCACTCAGTAATTGACCTTGACAGGGGTCATTTATTTCAGATATATTTTAATGTACTTCAAAGGTCCCTGTAATGACAGGCATTACAAACACTTCATGTTACATGTGAACAGCCATCTTTGAACAGAGGGCGGGGCTTACCACACCAACTGTCTGTCATCTAGAATCCTTCCCAGACACCTTAACACCCACTCATATCCTGGGCCATTTGACCTCAGTAAATCACATGATAGGGTGTGGCCAGGTGTCACAGTGGTTCCACCCGAAACCTTGATTTTGACCCACACCTGTTTTCACACCTTGGCTCGTGTGATTAAGCAGAGGATCAATAAGGGGTCCACAACCCTCCTGGGGGACGCTCCCATAGGCCTTAAAATCCTAGAACTGAAGAAGCTTCTCGGATGAAACGTCTTCAAGGAAACTTAAAGAAGTCCAGACGCTTTTCTCTCCGAGCTCCTTAGACCCGCTCTGCCGTACCACCTTACAGAAATTACGGTGGCTTTGTGTTAAGTTTGCCAAGCCCAGGCAACTGTGATGTAAACATTCCTAACAACAAGTATAAGATATTTTGGTGAGGTTTGCGTTTAGCAGCAATATTTAGACAACACATCTGCTGTGGCTGGTTGGGGGTGAGTGAAGGAAGACAGAAAACACAGTATAGAAAAGAGCCAGAGATCAATAAAAACTAATAATTAAATGCAGCGTGGTGTATAAACACATAGTGAGTGAAAAGGTGAGCAAGAAAGATGCAATGCATCTTGGGAAGCTTGCAGCAGCCTATGTTAACCCAATATTATATTATTATATATAACCCGATATTGCAGAGTAACTATATGCTTTAGCAAAAAGAAAAGTTTGAAGCCTGATCTTGAAAGTAGAGATAGTGTCTGTCTCCTGAATCCAAACTGGAAGCTGGTTCCACAGAAGAGGGGCCTGAAAACTGAAGGCTCTACCTCCCATTCTACTTTTAAATACTCTAGGAACAACAAGTGATATTGTACATGAACTATAAGGTCTTTAAGATAAGATGGGGCCTGATTATTCAAGATCTTGTATGTGAGGATTCAATTCTGGATTTAACAGGGAGCCAATGAAGGGAAGCCAATACAGGAGAAATCTGCTCTCTCGTTCTAGTCCCTGTCAGGACTGAAGGCTTTTCAGGGAGTTTCTAGAACAGCCTGATAATAATGAATTACAGTCGTCCAGCCTGGAAGTAATAAATGCATGAACTAGTTTTTCAGAATCTCCAATAAACCTTTAGTATAATTACTGGAAAGTCTTTTGTAAAGAATTCATATTCTTCAATAAGATTAAATGCAATATTTTTTTGCACTACAGGCTAGATGTGGTTACAGGAACATTATGGTTTAGGTTAAAAATACCTCACTGCAACATTAAAATTATATTTAAAGCTACATCTAAAGCACTGGGTACAAAACATCATTACCAAATACACAGTAAATCATATAACATGTAATATTTTTAAAATACTATCAGCATGTTTTATCAGCTATGACAAAATGTAAAATTCATAAATACAATCTAAGAATAGATAAACTAATGAATATGATGAATCCTGGTACTGCTAATGATTATTAACAATAATGAATTATCATTGTGTGTTCACAGTAAAATTCATAACCTGTTAACATCCACCAGATGTCAGTTCGGGTTAGGCTACATTTTGGCCACATGCTCAACAAGCACAGTTTGCTTTGAGGTCTTTTTTTTTTTTTTAAGGTTTAACAGGTTTATTTACAGGATTGTTCAAGGTCAAAGGCAATAACAAAGTGGATGGTAAAGTGTTAAGAGTTCCAGCAACTTTGGTTTAATATTGCAGGCTTTCTAGTGCACACACACACACACACACACACACACACACACACACACACACACACACACACACACCGAAAAGGGCTCACAGGAGTCAGACTTCTTAGCAAAAACAAAAAACCCAGCAAAAACACAGAGAATCCAAACACTCTGACGGTGTCGAGTGTTTACTCCAGCTGTGTTTTTCTTTTTCTTGTTCAAGTCCTGATCTCTCTGGCAGCTTTTACAATCAGAATTATGATCTGAATGCACTGTGTGCCAAACACATTTTGCTTTTCCAAGAGCAGCTCTATAAATTCTCTACAGGCTCCTCTTGTTTAGGGTGTTTCTGTTTACATCTTCATTTATATTCCTGTTATTTCAGTTATTCTATTATATGTGGTATACAGTATGACAATGTCTAAGGCAGGACAGGGAGAGAAAAATAGAGGATTGGGGAAGACATAATAAAAGAACAGAGTACAAAAAGAAATACACAATGTATCGCCAACTACCGCACCTGTAAGAGAACAAACATACAACACCTGGAACACAGACACTCAAAAACTCACAGGTAGCACCGACACAGCCACGTGAATGGCTCTACCCACTGTGACCCTACGCATGCATGTGCTGTATGAGGGAGAGTGTGTGTGGGTGTGGGTGTGTAAGGAGAGAGCCAGGAAATAACTGGCTCAGTAGGCACCCCCATCTCCCACACCCAGCCACGGGGGGGTGTAGGGTCTGCAATGACACCACCCAGTCCGGGGCCTCCACCCAAGACAGTAGACCGGAGTGTTCAGATGAGTCTTGGGACACACACAGGAAAAGGACAAGACACCCTGGTCTGGGTCTGGGACAAGCTGCACTCAGCAATGTATGCTTCCTCACCTGAGAAAGCCCACCCCACCCAAGGGGGCGCAGACCAACCCCACGCAAGAAGGGTCTTAGCCAGAGACCCCGGGAACCAGGGCCCCAGGCCCTGTAGCCGGACCCACCCAGAAGAGGCCAACCCGCCACCACAAGCGCCCCACACCCCAAGACCGTTAGAGAGACCAACCCCAGTCCCCCACCACCACCAACTGAGGCAGAGACCCAGGCACAGTTCTCCAGCTCCCAGGGAGCCACCAGAGCCCAGTAGTCCCAGATTATACTTATTCAAATCTGATGAATTATTAATGCACAGTTTAAAAGTGGGGATTGTAAAGTGTTAGCACATACAAAGTGGACTGAATGAAAATTAAATACTGACCATTCAAAGTCAGCCTCTGTGCAGTCGCATGGTGCCGATGTCATGGTCACTGAGTATGTCTTTCCCATAACGCACCTGGATGTGGGCTTCAGCTTTCGGTAGATTCTTTTGACTCCCATCAGACACGGCTCACCCTGCAGGGTCCAAAAACAAAGCCAAGCGGAAAGAAACAGAGTTTGAAACTGAAGTGATTTTGTAACTCCGTATCCACAATAAATAACTTACAGGATACAATCAGCCATGTGTGCAAAGAACACCGTTCTTGTTCAGCGCATATTTACGGGCTCGTGGCGTGTGGCGTGCTCAGCTCAGCAACTGTTCCTCCGTTGCAAGCGTCACACTGTCGAATGTGCTGCTTGAGTTCTTTTTTAAGGGATTTTTTTGTGATATTGAGATGAACGACTGTGAAGGAGTTTCAGCTGCAAACGCTGCCAGAACCTAATCCATTTTTAGCCACGTGTCTATGTGTGGGAAGTGAATATAAAATCAGTCGAGTACAAAAAGATGTGAAGATATCAGCAGCCTGTTTCCACTGCATCCTTCATCCTACACTGCTGCTCTCTTTTTATTACCACAACATTCTGTCTTTGTGCATTAGGTGTCACTAGTGAGATGGCTAAAAACATTCTTGCCAGCATCCACAAATACAACTGCCAGCTCCTTCCCTAACTTAAACACAAAACCTCTGTTTCCAGGTGGTGTTTATTTTTTATACCCACACTACATTTGGGCAGTTTAGCCCTGTAATTGGCTTGGACTCTTGTCATCTTCCATGCTATATGTTTTGATCATTAGCCTGCTTTGAGCATATGGGTGTCTAAACCAATTACAGAAGTGGGCCATGAATAAAGGCAAGCTTTAAACGTCTGGCTCTGCTTCAGGCCCGACCAGGCTGAGGAGCTTTCGGAGCAGGTTTAACGTATGCTGGGAGGTTCACTTAAAGCATGAGGGAGGAATCGTAAGGATTCTGCGCTGGGAGGTCTCCAGCTTCACAACACAGCAAAGCTGAAAGCGTACAGCGAGGGGCTCTGAATCAACCAAACTTAAGAACTTGTGTTTGGAGGAGATGGTCTCCACAGACTTCAGAATTCCTTCAATGAATTTACTTCTCATTAGGAAATAATAGTTCATTAAGTAACAAGTTTAATTCCTTTAAGTCCTGCCTTTTACTTACTACCATTTTATTCCATGATTCCTAATCCTAATTTGAAAGCTCTAACCCTAACATTTCAGAATATTGGAATTTTGGCTTTTCAAGACATGCAGTCAAAGGGGAAACTGTCTATAATTCAAAGTTATTTAGTTTTTCTGCTAAACATTGCACTTGGGGTTCGTATAGCTAGGGTACTTAGACCTGGTTTCATAATGATGTGTTTTACTGAAGCAGCTCATTAGTATACTTTTTAAATTAAAAATCATTTTAATAGTCTGCCTCTTTGAAATGTTATTTAATTAAAAATAGTTTTGAAATATAATTAAAGGCTCTAAAACATTTTGTACAGGGTGTAAAAAGAATCAAAACTCTATCCTGATCTGATTAAATGCTGTACCTGGTTGTGCAGGTGCCATGTCTGATAATCTGCCTCTATACACCTCCTGTTGAAAATGGACCTGAAGTCTATTTTCACCAGTTGCCACTCCGATCGATGACTGACATGTCCAAATATCCTGAAAAAAGAAAGCAGACACACACGCTGCACTCGTTAAATACAAAACACGATTTGGATAATGATCGAACTAAAACGATGTTAAAGGAAAAGTCTGGTGAGCAAATCCCACATGAAGATCAAAGCCGGGAGTGAATTCATCCTGCTAATAAGCACTGTCTGATGAATCTTATCATCTAGGCCACAGAGCTGATGTTTTTTTGACCACACATGATTAAAAACACATCTGTGAGGCTCATTGTTGCGCTGAATGTCGTGAGCCATCGTTATCGTGAAAGGAAGCACGGAGGTCTATTAACGCTGATCCTGCGCGTTCAGCTTTCGGATGCCCCAAATACACTTCAGAGCATCAAACTGAAAATGCAACCAGAAATAAACAACTTCATTAGCTAGCATTTGATACTACCAGCAGTGGACAGCTGTTTTAGGAAATTACAGAGAGCCTTTAAAAGTGAAATACTAAACAGCTGATAAAGACTGTGAGTGAAAGAGACAAATGCTTCAACAGATGATCCGTGCAAGAAAACTGCTGCAAGCATGGATATATAAGATTTACAGGTTTGTGTCAGGGCACTGGCTCTTTTGAGATTATAGTGTGTTTGTGACTCTCACATTATAAAGAGGGTTTAAGTTCAATGTTTACAGTTTAGCCTTCAGTTTAGTTCTTTCTATGTTTTGAGTTTTTCTTGTCTTTGAAGTCTATAGTTGTCTATTAGGTTCTCTTTGTGTCCTTGTGTCCCTCTCTCTTGGGATCTCTGGGTCTTAGCCTTGTTGTTATGTCTCTTCTCCCTTTTCTGCTCTCATGTTCCCCACCCTGCCATGTCTCCCTCGTCCCTCCCTCTCTCCTCTCTGTGTCTCTCTCTCTCTAATTCCCCAAGTCCTCGTCATGTCTTTGTGTTTGGTCTCCCGTTTCTATTTCTAAGTCTGTTTCTCTCCCCGGGCCCAGTGTTGAGCTGTGCATCTTAGTCTGTTTCCTGTTTTATTTTGACAGTCTTGCATTCTGTGTTCAGTTTTCCTTCCTCCTGTGTCATTATGTCTATTCGTCCCAGCTGTGTTCCCCAGCGTTTCCACTTCCCTCGTCACCCTCGTGTGTTTATAATATGTGGTCATTGCCGGGTTGTCTGTTCTTATCATGTTCCAGGTCTCCATGTCTAGGTTCCTCGTGTCACCAGCCACGTTCCCTGTGTCCAAGTTTAGTGTTTAGGTTAGCTCTCCCAGTTCAGTTTATCTCAACTCTGACTTTGCCTTTTGCCTTTTGTTTTGTCTGTTTTGCCATTAGTCCGAATAAATCTGCACTTTTGTTAAGATCAGTCCCGCCTGCGTTGTGTGCATTTGGCTCCTCACTTAAAACACACAAGATCTGCCGCCTGCGATCCATCATTGGAAGAACCAACAGGTAACAGAAAGGCACTTTTTATCCTCCATTGTATTTTTAATTTACTAATCTAGCAGTCTGCCTCTTTGAAACCTTATTCATCCATCCAATGATCCACTTTGTTAACCACTTATCCAAGTAAGCATCATCGGGATGCTGGAGCCTATCCCCGCAGGTGTAGGGCGAAACGTAGGGTACACCCTGGGCTGGCTCCTCATCCATCACAGATGAGAGCATATCTTTGGACTGTGGAAGGAAAGCAGAGCACCAGAAAGAGAGGCTACAGGAGGTTTGAGCCAGAATTCAGCTCGGTATCTTGTAAAGCACAACTGCTTATTATTTACTTGATCACTTGATAGCATGACTGAAGTCACTCTTGAAATCCATCCAGTCACCAGTGATTTGTCTAGGCTTAGGGCTTAGGCTTTCGCAACATGCTAAAAAGATTTCAGGGACTAAATGCTGGATTTCAAGTGAACTCTCATTCATTTTGTAGGTACAGTTTTACTGTTAAAAGTGTTTCGATGTAAGTAGTGCAAAGAGGTGAAAAATCTATGTAAAGGAGAGCACATTAACCAAACCCAAACCCGGCCTACACTCACAACCCTAACCCTAGACATACTGCCAGAGACATGGAAGTTAAAACAAAAAGAGTCGCTGTTGCATGGCTCTGTCTTGCAGCAAGTGACCACCAGTTGCTGGATTCTAGTAGGGAGCTGGGAAATTGGAAAACACATTAGACTCGAGAAGGCATCCAACTTTTCATTCAAAGCACACGTGACAGAAATAGTTGTGCAGCGACTACAGAGAGCCAACAGAAAGTTCAACCTCAGCTTACTTTGTCACCTCCACACAGCTTCCCTATCCAATAAAGGGTTTGTTGGTTTTATTTTATGGTGTCAGCACAGACTGAAATGAAACATGGAAAATAAGACATATTGTGCAATAAATTGTTCTGCTGGAAGGCTTTAGTCTTTACATGCGATTCGTTAACAGTGACTAACACTTGAAATGTTCCCAATCTAAAAACGAAATCCACAGTATATAATTTCCAGCGTTATGCTGTTACTAAAAACCTTTTCTTTTAAAGTTTAACTTAATCAGAACGAAAAGCCATATTTTTTTTATGTACTGGTCAGGAACAAAACACAATCCAAGGTTATGAGACTAAGTGGATAAATATTCCATCTCTAGCTAAATTGAGTGGCTGCGTGTCTTTGCACTGACCCCTCCTCACCATTCATACCACAGCATATTTATCACAATCAATCTGTCAATTAGCTTCTGAGGCACCCAGCCATGACAGGCACTTACTGTAAAAATGAGTACAAATTGATAAGAAAACAGTGCATGATGGTCTTATGAAAACTAATGGTGTGTCTGCCAGCTCAGAGGCTCTGCATTCGAGAACTTGTTCTACCAGCATCGCCTTTAGCTCCCCACCCTCGAGTCCCACCAAAAGAAGAGCTGCATTTTCCTTTTTCTCTCTCCAGCTGTGCCCTATCACTCTCCTGTAAGGCCGACTCCACAGCCAGCTGTCAGTCTGTCATTTATGGCAGGTATCATGAAACATTGATGTAATGGCTGTGGTAACACGTCCCAAAGTCCTAAATCTCTGCTCCAATAAGGGAGCAGTGCTGCGTCATAGCATATGCACGCACTTCTGCTCTGGGCTGTTCTAATAATAAATTTGAAAGAACACAGAAGGAATCTTCATAAATCTGATTTCTGAGGGCACGCTAAATCATCCCCATGCCTCTCTCCACTTTCTAATGCAGTTAAAACTTTATAAAGAAATAAAGTTTCTCGTCTGTTTTCTCAGGCATTTTTTGATCATTTTGATCACTCTTCTTCATGCTCTTCAAATGGGCAGTCAGGTTGTCGCTGAAGCATTGATCTCCTGTGATCATAATCAGCAGACAGCCAGTTTTGATGTTGGCTAGACCTTGACAGAAACCTTTTTATTCATGAAAAGGAAAACGCACAGTCAGGAATCCTGAATAGAGCAGAGCTATAGATGGAAACGGCACAGGCTCGGGTCACGACGCGAGAGAGCGCGCATTTAAAGACACCAGCAATTTGCTGTTCCTCTGTTTTTTTTCTACTCACGTCATGATGAGAGTCTCCTCTCCGGGCTCTCCGAGCACCCCGTCCACAAACAAGGGCGTGTTGGTGAAGCTGTATTTGTTCCACTGCCGTCCTTCGTCGAAGCTCAACCTGGGAACACAAACAGCTGCTTCACAAGGGGCCGCTGCTAATCCCTCAACTGTGTGCGCACACTAATGACCCTGAGAGTTGTCTAACGACTTTATTTTATATTCCGCGCAGGGCTGAAGGTTCTCCGCTCGGAGAACGCTGATCAGTGAGAGCAAAAGTCATTACAGTCTCAAACCCAGAAAGCCGAATGACAATCATCCAAGGTTTTCTAAACAGAGTCGTACCCTCCCTTCGTTCCAAGACAAACTCGTTTGCCTTTACTTGACTAACTTAGGACTTGCAGTTTCCTCAGAGAAAATTAGTCATGCTGTGACAAATGGCGTCTCTGTCATAATGACTCACCACAGGTGTCGGATGGGAAGCGGAGTATGTCTTATTGCCACCAAAGCCCCTCCTTGGTCAAGATACAGCACTGCATACTCCTCATCAAAAATCTGCTGGGACAAAAACGCTTGATGTACTCTTACTTGTATACACATTTGCACACACCCACCCTGTCATTTTTCACAACAGACACACTCATACATGCAAATCATGGCCCTGCTTTGCTACATTACCTTCCAAATAATTATTTTTCATTGCTGTGTTTAATTAGAAACAAGCCTCATAAACTGAAGTGAATCTAGTGATGTAGAGGCCGTCTAATGTGCGGTTTATGCAGCCAATGAATTCAGCCGGTCTTTAGAAGTAATATGATTGGTGACCTTAAAAAAATCTGGCTGTTGTCTGAGGACTTATATTCTAAACTTGAGGATAGGCAACGAGCGAGGAGGAGGATGTTTTCAGCGAGAGGACAGGAGGTCAGTCGGTTCATTGTGCTCCATATGGCGAGCGGCTGTTTGTTCAAGATTTAACGGGGCACATCGTTGGAAAAATTAATTATCAGACATGAGGCTGTAATATTAATAAATATAACATATTTGCTGCACTGCATGATTGTGTAATTGCAGGAAGTTGATCTTCGCCAACAGCAGTGACTTGGCAAACTTTGTGACTCTTAAATTAAAATTTGTTTGTGCTTGGAAACAAGAACAACTGATCTGATTAGAACGTTGTGGCGCCCGAATAGAAGCCGTGGGGATGAGTTTGTTTCTGAACAATGATGTTGATTTTTTAATTGGTCTTATTTATATGTGGATGAAAATTTAAGGGGTTTCCTGGCTCTTACCTTTTCTGATGAGGTATTTGATTATTTGTTTGATAAACTTTTAAAGTCAATTTCAAGATTTTGACATTTTTAAAGGACTTTTTACTGTTTTGTTTCGTTTCTTCATAATCTGCATCATTGTCTTGATGTTCTTGGGTTCAGTATGGGTATAAAATATGAGCTCAGGAGTCAATTCATGCTTAGGGTTCATACATCTTTTATATAAAAGTATATGCTAACAGAAAAACATTTAAAATAATTTTAATGAATTTATGAATATTTTTATGAACTCCTTTACTCCTTTTTTCAGAGGGATGGTTATCCTCTAGTCTGCAATGATGGAATAACAAGATTAAAAACTTGAATATTCCATACAACCAAACTATCTCTAAACTTTATATAAAGTGGTGTTAAACTAAAACACGGAGCTAAAGCGTGAGAGGACTCGTTCTGTTTAACAGTCTGGTCACTTGTGATCAGCTGGAAAAGAAAGTAATGTTCTCAGTCAGTAGGAGACTGCAGAAGTTGACAGCGTGGTTCGTACCAACTGTTAAATGTCAGTCAGCTGTTGCCATGTGAAGACTTAGAGCTTAGATACTTTTTCCTCAAATGTGACACATATGCAGAATTAGTTTACCAGCGAGACATCACAACGGTCCAAAAACAAAGTTGCCTCACCTGTCTCCACGTGTTTCCTGCGTCCGAGGTGATGAACACACTGACATTGCTCGTGGTCAGTTCTGCCCCAATGGAGCCTGGACGTGAGGCCAGTTCACAGAAAGGATAGAAAACAAACTTGATCAAGTGCTTTGAGGTGGAGAGACAGTTTGATGCACAAAAAGGAAATTAATTTCTGACAAAATACAACACGACTTTTACACATTGTGTTCAGACAAGAGGTGGTTCTACAGCAGGAGGCACCAGCTTGCAGCTGCAGACAGTTGCTGTAATTACAGTCCTCTGAAAGATCTATTGTGCAGTGCAACATTTGCCCATACCCCTAAATTAACCAATAAATCCAGATTACTGTATCCCTCATTCAGCAGTTCTGACCACATTAAGACAAGCTTCCCTAATTCTGTGCAGACGGCTGTAATTGCTTTAATTTAGCCCGTAATTGGTGCCAGGTGGTGGTTTTTCCAGTTGTCCCCTACTCTGAATGCCTCTTGAAAAACAATAGGCTTCACACTCATCATAACATACAAGCTACACGAGTGCTGAATGTTTAGATTTCTGCTGAGCTCCAGTTGATGTTGTCACCATGCTGGTGTGATGTACAGGTGTGCTGTGGATACAGTGCATCTGTATCATGCACTAACAGTGTAATACACTTATAATTCACAGAACTATAATTGTATACGTGCTAATGTTTAGCATCTCCTCTAGCCTCATTTCGTCTTGTGCTTCATGATTCTTTCTTCTTTGAGTGATTGATAATGATTTCCTCGAGTCTTCCACCTTGACAGTGGTTCAGGGTTGGGTTTAATTAAAAACATAAGATTAGGGAGAACTCAGCAGATGTCTGAAAGACGTCGTTGGTAACCAATTAATATTCTAAAATACACGTTTGCTTTCATCACTGTTCTGCTTCCTGTCTTTGAAAGTTATAAAGTCTCCAGTTTGGGGTCCCATATGGCACTACGGGCGGTCGAAATAACAGATTTACTTTCATTTTGACTTCAAAAGACAAGCAACAAATGCTGCAATGAACAATTTAGAGTTGAGATGAAATCTTGGGATGCTATTATTATAAAGGTCTCATTTTTTCTACCTAACAGTTCTGTTTTAATGTGTCACAAACTGCACTGTCACCCAGACATAGAAAATAAAGATCTACTAGATCTCCTAGCCCTCACATTGCACAACTTATGAGCATAGAGTCTTGCGAAAGTACTGTAGACTACTGCCTACAAATTCCACAGGACTCCAAACAACAGTGACCATGTGGATTATAGTCCAGTTTCCTGCTACTGACCAATAAATGAACTTGTAATAGCAATCTCAGCTAAATAAAGGCCGATTAAATGTTGATCCCTTATCCTACAGTGAGCTCAATGTTCGGTCTCACTACTATAAAGGCTATTTTGCTATAATACTGTCTAAGTGTATATACATACACTTAGAGAGTATATTTATGAGACTGGATATTTAAGCAGAAATATCCAGTCTCATCCCAGCTTTCAGCTCAGAGACATTCCCAAGCATGTCAGAATCTCATCAGCATGTCCTGGTTCTGCCCTTGGAGTTTCCTACCAGACAGAAAATCTGACCTAAACCTATGGTAGTGGCTTTCCCCTGCTCCCCTCCCGTATGAGCTCTTCACCCTCTTTATGGTTGAGTCTGGGCCCCCTACAGAGGAAGCTGTCCTGTTGATACTATCCTCAATCAGTCATGACCCACAGCTTGTGGTCAAACACGAGGATAGGAGCTGACCAATAAATCGACAGCTTTGCCTTTATGCTTTTAACCACAGAGACTGGACCAGTGATTGATCGCATCAGTACTAATCCATCTGTCAACCTCCCGCTCCTCTCTTCCCCCACGGATGAACAAGACCACAAAACTATTGGAATGTTTAAAAGCCCATCCCATGTCACATTGTGAATGGGCTAATGTTCATAACATAACATTAATTAATCACAAGTGTATGAATAGACTCAGTATCAATAGATCATTTTAGCTTTTAATGTGTCTTTCAGCTCATGGACTTGATGACCCTACCTTAAAGCTAACCTTTCCTCATAACTCTGTAAAATGGGATTTTTACACAATGCCGCGATGTCTCCCATGTCATCTGCCACCTTTTTTACTAAGGCAGAAAAAAGTAAAACTGAGATAATCATTCAGAACCCAGGACTTTGAATAAGTTTTACTGTTTTAGGACTATTTCCCAATATTTTTAATCCCCAAATAACTTCCAAATGATGGTCTGGGACAGAAAAGAAGAAATAAGCGAAGAAGAAATAAGTAATCATTCTCATTCATTTTCACCATTCTGTAGCTGAAATAATGACATAGACTGAAATAAATAAGTTAATTGTTTTACTCCCAAATCAGTGAAACCGACTTATCCCACAGTGGTTCATAAAGGTCATGGCATTCATGCTGGTAGGGTAAACTTGGCCTTCTCCAGACACCCAAGGCCGGTGCCTGCATGTTATTGACAGAGCCGGTCCACACGGGAGTAAATATCACAGATGTGAATCCACCTGGGGGCTGCTGATGTCACATTACCTTATTTTTGTCTTCACGGTGAATCAATTAGAGTCCTTTCCTATTTTTCACGTGTTCTCAGGAACAATGCTGCTCTGAGGGGTTTTTCTGTTGTCAAGTTACAGTGGGGCAAAAAAGTATTTAGTCAGCCACCGATTGTGCAAGTTCCCCCACTTAAAATGATGACAGAGGTCAGTAATTTGCACCAGAGGTACACTTCAACTGTGAGAGACAGAATGTGAAAAAAAATCCATGAATCCACATGGTAGGATTTGTAAAGAATTTATTGGTAAATCAGGGTGGAAAATAAGTATTTGGTCACCTCAAACAAGGAAAATCTCTGGCTCTCACAGACCTGTAACGTCTTCTGTAAGAAGCTTTTCTGTCCCCCACTCGTTACCTGTATGAATGGCACCTGTTTGAACTCATCATCTGTATAAAAGACACCTGTCCACAGCCTCAAACAGTCAGACTCCAAACTCCGCCATGGCCAAGACCAAAGAGCTTTCGAAGGACACCAGGAAAAGTATTGTAGACCTGCACCAGACTGGGAAGAGTGAATCTACAATAGGCAAGCAGCTTGGTGTGAAAAAATCAACTGTGGGAGCAATCATCAGAAAATGGAAGACATACAAGACCACTGATAATCTCCCTCGATCTGGGGCTCCACGCAAGATCTCATCCCGTGGGGTCAAAATGATCATGAGAACGGTGAGCAAAGATCCCAGAACCACACGGGGGGACCTGGTGAATGACCTGCAGAGAGCTGGGACCAAAGTAACAAAGGTCACCATCAGTAACACACTACAACGGCAGGGAATCAAATCCCGCAGTGCCAGACGTGTTCCTGCTGAAGCCAGTGCATGTCCAGGCCCGTCTGAAGTTTGCCAGAGAGCACATGGATGATACAGCAGAGGATTGGGAGAATGTCATGTGGTCAGATGAAACCAAAGTAGAACTTTTTGGTATAAACTCAACTCGTCGTGTTTGGAGGAAGAAGAATACTGAGTTGCATCCCAAGAACACCATACCTACTGTGAAGCACGGGGGTGGAAACATCATGCTATGGGGCTGTTTTTCTGCCAAGGGGACAGGACGACTGATCCGTGTTAAGGACAGAATGAATGGGGCCATGTATCGTGAGATTTTGAGCCAAAACCTCCTTCCATCAGTGAGAACTTTGAAGATGAAACGAGGCTGGGTCTTCCAACATGACAATGATCCAAAACACACCGCCCGGGCAACAAAGGAGTGGCTCCGTAAGAAGCATTTGAAAGTCCTGGAGTGGCCTAGCCAGTCTCCAGACCTCAACCCCATAGAAAATCTGTGGCGGGAGTTGAAAGTCCGTGTTGCTCGGCGACAGCCCCAAAACATCACTGCTCTCGAGAAGATCTGCATGGAGGAATGGGCCAAAATACCAGCTACTGTGTGTGCAAACCTGGTAAAGACCTATAGTAAACGTTTGACCTCTGTTATTGCCAACAAAGGTTATGTTACAAAGTATTGAGTTGTATTTTTGTTATTGACCAAATACTTATTTTCCACCCTGATTTACGAATAAATTCTTTACAAATCCTACCATGTGGGTTCATGGATTTTTCTTTCACATTCTGTCTCTCACAGTTGAAGTGTACCTCTGGTGCAAATTACTGACCTCTGTCATCATTTTAGGTGGGGGAACTTGCACAATCGGTGGCTGACTAAATACTTTTTTGCCCCACTGTATCTGTTTGCGTTTTAAGGTGAGCTGATGCCAGCATGTCACATGCTTGCGGGAGTGATATACCGATGCTAAATGCAACAAACACTACAGTGCAACTGCAAAGAAGAACAAGTCATGGAAAATGGACAGAAATGATTAATAACTAAGAGAAACAGACAGATATCTTAAAGTTAACACAGAAGAAAGAAGAAAAACAGTAAAGGAGAAGCATTTTTAATCACTAATGTCTCTGCAGTTTGGAGGCTCTTTCATGTTACCTTTGCTGTATACTAAAATCTAAGCAAACCATAGAATACCTTACTTTATTAACTGAATAATGCACATATTGTTCGACTTTCCTTCTACAACCCTGGCAAATCAACAACAGTGAGCACTGGTTAGATGTTTTAACCTTTCAGTCAAGGGCTAAAAGTCCTTCTTTTATTAAATAATTTAACGACAGATAAAAACATGAGCTTTGTCTTAAAGAAAACTCCTCAGAAGTCCAAGAAGACACGGAGAATGTAGACGACGTGCCACTCGAAACATATTCCCTCTCACCCACCTGATGCGACAATGATCCCCGGCGCCGAGTCCCTGCTGGCTATGTTTCCAGATGTGTAGGGATTTGCAGACACGTGAAGATGGAGATGTAGTGAACAGTACGGCTACAGAGAGAAATCAAAAACTCAGTTATTAAAAAAAACCTCCAAAAGATGCTTCTGCGCAAAACTGCTATTGCCTCAATGTGGATCGGCAACCCTCCCAAGTCTTATGTTTTATCACAAACACCATTTCCCCATTGACTGGCCTCACCATTAATTTTGATTGGGTTAACCTTTACAGGCACAATTCTCATTACGACCCAGCAAAATGCCACTGGTGCAGGCCATGTTGTGACGGGCTGTTTAGAGGTTTATTAAAGCTCTGACATTTCCTGACAAATGACTGTATAATATGGGTGGAAGGCGAGGCATGCCACTGAATCGCTAATTGGTTTATCAAAAAAGGTGATTATTTCTGTACATACAGTCATTTCAAGAGGACATATGTGAAGGTGTGCTACAGTGACACCAACTGTCAAACTCTTGTCATCTAGCGACATGTATTAGTAAAAGGTGATTAAAGTGAGCCGTGCTCATCCGAAACTTGTACTGATGAAGCGTCTAACCCTTGTTCTTTGACACTTGTATATTTTGTTGCTGCCACAGACACGATAACAGATGGCTGTAGCTCCTCCTCACCATGACGCACCTATGGCATCTAAACGAAGCATTTGTTAAACCTCACAATTAGCATTTCAACGGCTGCCACGTAGGTTCTTTTAGAGCCAGAAACCATCAGATCTGGTCCAAGGATTGAGTTATCTGCTAGTCTTAGCAGTCTGATTACCATGCTGCACTGACCAGCTGCACTGGAGGGGCACAGATAGCTGCTGGAAATGAGTGTAGACTAATAAAAAACTAGAATTTCACCAACAGAACTAAAGCACAATTTGGTGTGTACCACACAGTAGGTCATACTTTTCTCAGGTCACTTGATTTTAATAATCTTCTAAAAGCAATCAAAACCGCAAACATGGTGCAGTGGTGATCAGCTCCAGTTATCAGTGATGAGACCTGCCAGCATCATCCAGCCCTGGAGGTTGCCACTTGGTTGCTTCTTAATTAACACAATGTTGTTAAAATAACAATGTGAGCAAACTTGTGCACAGTCTTGTGCTTTTCGAATATCCCTCTCCTTAACTGATCACCCCCATTGTTGTCTGCAAGGCACATCTTTTGGCATTTCTTAGCACCTATCTGGTCTTTACGTTTGACGTCATTAGCCGTTTCCGGGTCCAAACTCCGCTTTAGGTCCTAAAGTCAAACGAACACTGCGGCATCACTGAGAGTTACAAACTGTCTTCCATCTTTAATAAAATGATCAGCGCTGCTGCTCTACCAGGTGTAACAATAAAGTTTAACATCCAGGCATCCATGAAAACAGGATTTATGAAGTTTAACAATGTTTGAAGTTAGCTCGCTAGGTATGTAATCTTTAGATGGAAACATGTTCTGACTGAGGGATTTCTGATCAATTAAAACGTACAGCTCTGCTATCACTTCTGACATAAATGAAGACAGAAAACTAAACAGCAGTGACATTTATAGGGTTTCTGAAGTTGGGCTAGCTGGTATATAATGATGTGCTACGTGGTGGCTAACTACACAGCTTTGTTAGCATGACATAAACACATTAGCACAGTGAAGCTGGAGGATGAAAGCTAATTTTTCCACTCGATAAAAGTTAACGTGAGGGTTCCCGATGGTTAGGGACAAATGCAATCACATGGCAGGATGCTATAAAAGGGACCAAACTTCAGTGAGGAGAACGACTGAGATAATCCATCCACAATATGAGGTTAGTCATTAATATACTGCTGCAAGGGCTGGGCTGTAGTTATAGTTCGTAAGGGTTTAAAAACTGAGATTTTCTTTAGGTTCTTGTTCAGATTAAATAGAACAAGATACAAAGCATTAAAACATGTTAAAAACAAAGAGTAGTTTGGACCCGAAAGCAGGGTTCATATGTCATCATTTAAAAACCGAATACACAATCTGTACTCCATCCACTGACTGACTTCATCCTTGGCCTCTGTATAAATGTCTTGCTTTGCTATGATTCTTGCAGAAGTGGTTCTAGCGTCTAAGGTTGCTGGAGTATTGACATAACTCTACAAATGCTCAGGACTTTTGTGCTTTCTTTACCTAGGTTTTCTCTTTGAGTCACTGGTTTTGCAACATTTCATTTAACAGAGAAATACACAAAGAGGTAAGGTATTGAAAAGAAAAATGTGCTACAAGAAATAAGCGGTTTCCATTTTCAAGGGTAGGTTGTTTACTTGTAATTCTGAACTTTACTAGTGAGTGAAAACTCCACTAGAGTATGAGAAGCCTCCAACTTTCTAGAGGCTCTCAGGAAGGAAGGCAGATAAAATACAGAAAAGCCTTTCTGTCTGACAAGTCTTTCTCTCTGTGTTTCTTTAAATGGGAGGTCAGCTTATTGGACTGAATCAAAATGGCTGACCTTTCAGCTGAGCAGCCTCAGAGCACTCAGCTTTGACGGGCGCTGCTCTTTCCGAGCTCGGGCTCTCGTTGCTGCTGGGATCAGTCAACTCCTGTCAAGGCCTCTCTTTGATGGAAGCGCACACATATAAAAACATGTATGAACGCATCTCGCTGGCAGATGCAAAGAAACTCACCAGCACACAGTGAATGCTGTTGCCTCTCAGGTCTTTGCTCGGTGCCTGCAGTAACTTCCAGTCTCTGCCTCTGTTGTAGGTGATGTACGTCTTCACTTGGTTGTCCATCCTTTTGTTGGCGAGGAACATTCCTTTTATTCCCGCTACCTGGAGAATCAGAACGGTTCACGGCTTTATGTGAAATTTTACTTTATTTGACCAATAAATATGATTGCTTTCCTATTTTCAAGTCACTGTGCCGAAAACGATCGCAACGCATTGCAAAAGCAAATCAGACACTTCAAGGAAATGCAGCCTACTTCTGCATTCCCAACAAAAACCAAACACAGTCACAAACCCTGAGTGGGAAATGATCGACTGTCTGGAGACTTGTGAATAATCGATGTGTGTCTTAAATGAATCTGACTCCCTGTTGGAGACCTGCAGGACGACTCAGGGATACTGAATTGAGTCTGTGACAGTGGCATCAGGCAATGAAACTCCACTTTAGTAATTGACAGATACTTCAATCTCGCTTGGAGGAAAGATTTAGCACATCATGCGTTTCGGGTGGCGACCCCAATCAAGACAGTAGATTCGATTCTATTGCTCAGGCCACAGCAGACATGAGCGGCATCACCAAGGGCTTAATTATTAGATTCACAGATATAGTTCTATTCTACGTTAAACTTAAAAGCATCGTGAGTTCCACAGAGCCTCAACACCAGCTCATAGCACACCTTCTGTTTTTGGATTTGGTGTGTTGTGCAAAGTGATCTGCAGTTATTAATCAAAGGAAGAAATAATCTCAGGCTCCTAAAAATCTATATGGCTGGCACAATGCCCCTTTGCCTTTGTTGATGTCAGCACTTTGAAGCTGTTTCATATTCACACAACGTGCTCTGAAGATTGTAGGCCTACAGCAGCAGGGTTCCTTTGCAAAATGACAAAGTAAGTACATTTCATCACGTCTGCCTGCTAGCTCCAAAGTATTGATCAGCGTTCGTAATAAACCTCATCGAGCAGGCCTGCTGTTTAAAAACAGAGAATTGTCTAAAATGAATACTGCAGGCTCCAAAACTAAAGCTGAGGTTTCTGCATTTGTGCGATGTTCCTGCTTCAGACACAGTTTATTTTCCTGTGGATACAGCATCAGTGGTCCTCCTCAGTGCTCTTCACATACAAGGTCTTAAATAATCAGGCCCCATCTTATCTTAATGACCTTGTAGTACCATATCACCCTATTAGAGCACTTTGCTCTCGCTCTGCAGGCCTACTTGTTGTTCGTAGAGTATTTAAAAGTAGAATGGGAGGCAGAGCCTTCAGTTTTCAGGCTTCTCTTCTGTGGAACCAGCTTCCAGTTTGGATTCAGGAGACAGACACTATCTCTACTTTCAAGATTAGGCTTCAAACTTTCCTTTTTGCTAAAGCATATAGTTAGGGCTGGACCAGGTGACCCTGAATCCTCCCTTAGTTATGCTGCAATAGACGTAGGCTGCCGGGGATTCCCATGATGCATTGAGTTTTTCTTCTTCACTCACCTTTCTCACTCACTATGTATTAACAGACCTCTCTGCATGAATCATATCTGTTATTAATCTCTTTCCCTCTTCCACAGCATGTCTTTATCCTGTCTTCCTTCTCTCACCCCAACCAATCACAGCAGATGGCCCCGCCCCTCCCTGAGCCTGGTTCTGTCAGAGGTTTCTTCCTGTTAAAAGGGAGTTTTTCCTTCCCACTGTCGCCAAAGTGATTGCTCATAGGGGGTCATGTGATTGTTGGGTTTTTCTCTGTATCTATTGTTGTATGATCTACTGTACAATATGAAGCGCCTTGAGGCGACTGCTGTTGTGATTTGGCGCTGTATAAATAAAATTGAATTGAATTGAATTGAAATTGAATGTTTTTTTTACCTCGTAGAGGTCGACCATGACGTTTCCCTCGGGGCCCATGCTGCTGACCACATTCTCCAGAGCCAGAGTGTAGTAGACCCCTGAAGTGTCTGACACATACAGGTTGTAGGTTTCATTCTGGTTCCACTCCCTCACAGCCGCGACGACACGGTTTTCATCCGTACTGATCACATGCAGATCCTGGTAGGAGTAAAATGATATCACAGACCCTTGTTACCCCAGCGTTTTTATCTTTACAACTTATGTTTGTGCTGTTCTGTATCATACAATAAAAAGTCTTGACAATAATAACAAATTGACATATACACCATGTGGACGAAACACATTACACCTCAGACATGGGAACCCATGCATGAAGCTGCTGGCACACTGTTTTTGTGCCGATATAAATACCAGACGAGGTTTGGATCGCTGCAGTCACTGAGCGTTTGCAACTTCGTTACAAGTAATGCATTCCTGTAATCTGATTACGTTTTTAAAGTAACGAGTAAAGTAAGGTATTACTTTGCAAAAAAAGCAATTAGGTTACTGTTGCTTTCCTGTAAGCATTACTAAACCGTGATTTTGCTTGTGCGAGTGTCTCATGACAGTGACTTAAGCATTCATGGTAACAGACGTGTGCAGATCAACAATGGATAATACGGAGTACAGGAGAGAGTACGACCATGCAGGGTTTAAAGCGTGGAAGTACTGACTCCCTAAAAAGGGACAAAAACATTAGCATCAGCTGTTCACTCTGTGTGGGAAGAAAACTTCTTTCTACAGTGAAAAATGAAACTTCATATCTGAGCGAGCTGCCACGGGAATGTGACATTCACAGAGAAACCCCCGGATCCCCCCGCTGACATGACCACTGTTGGCAAACCTCCACCCGCCTCACCCCTGCTAAACAGGGGACAATAGATTTAAGAGCGACAGGACTCAGTGCTGCTGAACCTTTGATTTTATTTAATTTTTGCTGTGTTTTACTTGCATCTATTTGAAAGAGTGAGTGCAAACACAAATCATGATTTTATTTTATATGATGGATTATGCAGGAAATAGGTTTAAATAGCAAATAAATTTCTTCAAACCACAGACAGTTACATACATTTAAATTTTTGCTTGATGCAAGGTGCATAAAGTTAAAAGATTAAAACTAATAAAACAAGTTTTAAAAAGAGACTTTTTCATTTGATTACATTTTATATGATGGATGCAGAAAAAATAGAACTGGGCTGAAAGGTCTGTTGTTTTATTACGTATTCAGGCTGTGTGTCAAGTAACTAAGTACTTTTTAAAATAAGTAATCAGGATTATGTTTTTGGAGAAGTAATCAGTAATTTGTTACTAATGACCTTTTTCAAGTAACTTGACCAGCACTGCTCAGCACACAGAGTCTGCTCTATATCCTACAAGGTCTGGCACTTCATGGATGAGTTGCTGTAGTTCCTAAACAGCTGCACTTTGCAGCAATAGCACCTACAGCTGATGGCGGGAAATCTACAAGCGACCTGCAGCAACAATTTCATCCCATTACAGTCTCACACTGAAATTCAGTGAGATCTTTAGAACGATGCATGAAGACTGCGTGGGTCAATGCTGGACTTTATACACCTGTAGCAATGGGAACGCACAGACCTGGATTCAAAGATTAAAAGGTAGAGCTCAGGACTTTTGCCCATGTAATGCAGCGGTCCCCGGTACCGGTCCACGAGTCGTTGAGTTCACGCTCGGCTGTGAAATTTATGGTTTTCAGGGTTTGTATCGTTAACTCGCCGTCTTATTTTGCAAGAAATATCTCCGAGTTACCATAGTGACCAGAAAGCATTAAGGAGCAGAGAGGAGGATGTTACTCTTAATGTTGTTGGCGCATTTTCAGGAGGATGCTGCTAATAAAGTTACACAATTACACAGTAATTTCGGGTTTATTATTATATTAAGAAAATACCAAAGGTTCTGTCTCGGTCGTATCATTTTATTTTGTTGTATTCATCCGCGACACCTTTATTTATGTGGTGTTATAAGCAATGTGTGAATTTGGTGAATTTGTTGGCGCAGTACCACATTGCCCTGTGTCAGTTCTACTATATAACTACAATGGGAAACAGCCATGATCTTATAGTGATGCAAACAGACTTACAAATGGTTGTTTTAATAGCAAAGTACAATCTTTGCTATTCACCGTGTCAACAGTAAGCTTCTGTTCAGTGTGCTCCCGACTCCTCTGTGCATTTTGCATATTGATATTTTTGTTCATTGCTTTTATCCAATAAAAGTCAACATCCCCTCTTTATGCGTGCTCTTAATATCATCATCAGCTTGAAATTACACTTTAAAAGAACATCCATTTACTGTCATTTGTAATGGAAATTTGTAAAGGCTTTAATTTGTTTTTTTTAGGCAACATGATCTCTTCTATGCTAATAGAAATGTAATTTTTTAGTGTGTACATATTGTTCTTACCCTCCTGCTGGGCTTAATCATATTTATTAATCAGAATCGCTTCACGTTTAGTATTCATGTATTTCCACTAAGAGGATACAGCAATCATTAAGACTACGTCGGGCTTATTGGGCAGAGTTATGCAGCTGAGGCCATGCTGTTTAGTTGTGTGCTTCATCTACCTCTGACTGTGCCAGCAACACCTTGCAGTGAGCTGGCAGCAACCTGGGCGCCCAGAGCTTGATTGAATAAAACATGTTTAATTGTCAACGGGGACGTGACAAGCGAGGCCACGCGCACATGGAGCAGCATGGAATAACAATTCTGGAAACACTGCGAGAGCTACTTTTGCCCTTGATTCGCCCATAAATAACAGAGAGGGCACCACACGGAGCCGGCACGATCTGGAGCGTTATTGAAAGTTTCGCCTTCATATTGAACAAAGTTTAAAGCCTATTTTTTTCCCCTTTAGAAATGAGAAAAAAGAAAGAAGCCAACGAGGTATATTTCTTACCTTGGGCAGCGTATACTTGGGCAGCTTCATAGGGGTGAAGACATCTCTTTTAGCTGACACGTAGTAGATTGGCCTCCCCCCAGTTGACACCTTAAGGTGAGCCAAAAAAGTTTGTAGACATTAATAAAGCAGATAAAGGATTTTCACACGTATAGCTCAACTAATAGCATCTCTCTGTAAGAATGACCTTGACAAATTCCCCAGAAAACCCAACATCTTTTCTCCTCCACACACTTTTCTGTAATATTTCTTACTGAGCAAACTGGACAATTACCTACCTGGACAAACACATACTCATCTTGCACCACCAGAGAATTGGGGTCAATGTAGCCGGGGAATGGTTTGCCCTTATTGGCGTCGGTGCAGTTCTGCAGCTTGCAGGTGACATACAGCGCCTCTGCTCCGACACACACACACACACACACACACACACACACACACACACACACACACACACACACACACACACACACACACGTCAAGCCCTGGCATCAGCAATGGTATTAGCCAATGAAGAAAGGCAGCCTTCACCCAGAGCCAAGCAGCCTCTTTTGGCCCCTACATTACTCGTGTCAATAAAGTGGTCCCAGTAAGGGAGGAGCTGGGTGGAGGGGAAGACAGATGACCACAGAAGCCAATTGCTTTCTTTGCCTTCAATCGCAGCGCTGGGAAAGCGCCTGTCCCCACACGTTAGCCTCTGCCAAATATGTGCCGGCTCCCCCCACGCGCGCATGATCAATAGTGATAGTCTCTGGCTGTGCGACTGTAACATCTGACACGATTGATGTCTGCTATGCATGTTTGGATGATTGGCTTTCCCTTACTGTATTGGCCTCAGAGAGGTGCCATACAAACTCTGTGAGATTGAAAAAACTAACTACAATCATTTAAGTGTTAAAGAGAGACTGAAACGTGGTTAAAACTGAAGTGGCAAAGGCCGATATATCCTGACTTTAAGTTCTTAGTAACACCAATAAAGCTAGATCGTGTTTTTTAACTTCTTTGACCTCCTAGGACCTGGCGTCCACATATGTGGACATCACATTTTGGGTTATTTAGACCAAAATACTCAATTTTGCTCTACAAGGGCCTGATATCCACTTGTGAGGACATTATACTGCCACTGTTCTATCGAAGTTTTATATGAATATCCTCACATATGGCTCTCATTTTTCTTAGAAACAAAGATTAGGTAAAAAAAAAAAAAAAATCTGCCAATTCTTTGTTTTTACTTTCATCAGGTCCCAATCAGCCCAAATATCAAAGAGAAATTAAAAATGCATGCCGTGGAAGAGTTCGGGTCTTAGGAGGTTAAAACTGAATTTTATCCATGAAATATTTTTCTTGCAGAAAAAAAGATTAAAGAAAAATAGCTCCAGCAAATAAATAAGCATCAGTTTGTCTGACAGATTGTGGAATAAGAACAGGCTCTTACTAGTTTTTGTACAAACTTTTCCCCCATTTTTCCACTTTGGACTGAAAATGAAAAACCAATGACAGTCCACCCAAACACGTATTTTTACACGAAACAGGAAAAGAACAAACGTTGTTTCGGTTTATAAGAGTAGGAAATAAAAGGCCAATCTATCTCACTTTCAAAAAAGTTGTTTTTTATTTGTACTTTTTTGTTTGTTTGGTTTAAACTCAAATAGATCCGCGTCGATTGCAGTGATGCAATTTTGAGAAAGAAGGGAGGAGTCTGTGGGAGTGGTGATTTATTAATACCAACCACAGATCGTCCTCTGTGGAAAAAAATAGCAAGAAAATTTTCAGAAAGCTATCACAATGATAGTTATCTCAACAACAGATAAAAATAAATCAAGTCATATCTGATTTACTGAGTTACCTTTGGGGTTCAGCACTGAGCCCTAAAATCTTATGTACTTAGATTATATCTGCAGGGGTTTTAAAACTATTCAAATGTACTTTTGTTTTAGAATGTGCTGTTTAAAAGAGTAGATGCTGTAAGTTTCTGTCCATACTTTTGTTTATCAGTAATTTGTGCTCTTTGCATTTAATTCAATCCTTTTCTATATTTATTTTTATTGGCATTTTGGGTTGCTGCTGAAAATTGCCGAAATTTAGGGAAAAATATTAAAAATATAAGAACAAGGAGTCGCTCCCAGAAAAGTGAAAATGAACCCCAAATATCCCAGTGTTCATTGTCATTCAGGACGAAGAGTGTTTCTTTCTACTTAAAAGAGCCCCCCTGAGCTAAATCACTTGCTTTTAAAAGCATTCTAATATATGCATTACTTTTCCGTCCGTTGTCATTGTGTGTCCCCCGACTCGGCCATTTCCGCTGTCCCTTCGTATTACCCTTCAATGGAATTGTCCACACAACTCCCAATTCTTCTCTACTTTAGCACAATGTTCACGATACAGTACAAAGACGGCAGAAAATGGAGCACCGGACTCGGAATTCAATTACTCACGTCCTTCAGTGATGCTGGTTTCCAGGTGAATTAAGCCCGGCTCTTTGTCCAAACCCATTTTCGACCTGAAAGGCAGACAAATGTGTTTCAGGAACATCACTATTGGTCTTCTGCCTTCGGGCAGATGTCACCTATGGCAGCTGCTGTCTAACACGAGAGATTGCGTGTTGCAAAGTCAGACAAATTTATGACGACGGATAGGTTAAGTCAAGCACTATGACAGTCGTGCTTAACATCAGCAGGAGCTGGCTGCAGGAATTACCTCGTCTTTGTCTTCACTGTGAAAGGCAGCTTAACTTGTAAAGGGAAAAAGAGGGCCTCGGGTTTACTGTGCGATCTAAATGTTCAGAGTCCCCACAAGGTCCTTTTTCGCCCAGAAAAATGGAGGAAGATGTTTCCTGGCATCATTAGGAGAGGAAAAGCCATTGATTTTTCGCACTACAGTAGGGATGCCCGCAGATGGAATAGCATATAATCATTACGGCATTAAATATGTATTAAAAAGACTGGGGGATCAGAGGAGAAGCAAAGGCAGAACACACAGAGGGGAGAGAACGGGGGAGGTGGGGCGAGACGGGGGAGAGAAGCTGGGAAAGAGGCTGTGTCGACAGGTAGAGCGCACACACAAACGAGGAGGGAAATAAAGGGGAGTCTGTGTGAAGCAGACACAATGAGAGGCAGAGACCACTATATCGTTTAATCATTATTATACTTATTGGTAGTATTGGTAATTTCCCAGATGAAACGCAGCTGTGAATAGCATGGCCTAGTTATCTGAGCCACATTTCCATTTTCACTGAATAATCCATTCAGGTACCCAGGAGCAGTGTGAGACGGGCACAGAAGAAGTGGACGGTTTGTTTAAACTTGTGTGTTTTCAGTGATGGCACACCTACAGCGGGGCGTCTGTGTGTATGACACTCGTCTGAACAGCTGTGTGGCCTCTGAAGCGACTCAGAACAGGCATGCATAAAAACGAGATGCAGCCGTCGCCTTGCAAAAGTATATCGCATACAGGCAGCTCTGCACGCTTTTCACATTTGTAATGTCACAGGCAAATTGCACACGTTAAGCTCACAAACTTATTAAATGTGGCCAAAGTTAGAACGGCGTGTGGCCAAGTGCTGCTCAGGTTTACCAAAACACGAAATGAGATTACACTCTTGGTGGCTATGTATATTACAGATATAAGCTCGCTCTGCAGCCTCATTACCACGACTACCACCACACCTACTGCACAGCGAGCGTCCCAAAATAGAACTCTGACAGCTTCTGCAGCATCAGCCCTTCAGGCTCCCTTCACTCCTGGCTGCCCAGCTCGTTACTACCCGACGGTTCCTCTGCAGTTAGTCGAGGTGAAAGCTTTTTGTTACGTGTTAGTTACAGCACAGAGGGCAGACGTGCTAGATAACAACGAGTTGGACAGCAACTGTGGGGCGGTGGCAGTGAGGCAGCGAGGGAAGGCCAGGGAACATTGTAACAATTATGAGAAGATGAAGCAATGCAGCAACGTTAAGATGACAACTTGTGTTGCTGGTTAAGGCCCGCTGAAAGAAATTAGTCGATTATTTCAGTTGATTTCATCTCAGTGGACGAGAAAACTTTCAGATTCACTCCAAACTGGTTCTGAAGCCTTTTTTCATGACTGAACTCGACGATCAGGCACGTCAGACACATGAATAAAGGAAATCTTAAAAACCTCTCTGGCTCATATTAAGTAACATTAACTATGTTATTATTGTGGTAACAAGAAGGTAAATAGTTATTATGCCAACATCAGGAACACGTTTATCGTTACTGGGATTTAGATAGGCTCGTTATTCGTTACTTCATGTGTTGCGTTCGACTTATTTCAGAAATCGGAACACGGACCTGGGAATAATGTCACACTCGAATAAACGGCGTTCTGGTTAGCCTCATCAGAGAATGCTGGATTCCAATATGGCGACGCCCTTGAAAACGGTTGGTGTTGCTAGCCCTCTACAAAAACAAATGACTACTAAACACATATGCAGCTTATCTGCAGTCTGGAGTTACCTACATCTTCCTACTCGGAAGGCAGAATTTCCAAGATCCAAGTACAATTGAAAGCACCACGACTGCAGTTTCTGTGTTGGACATAAAAAGCGCACGTGACACTGTGACGTAGGCTAGAATCCTGGCAGCAGTCGACGACGGTCCAGGCGTGGGATTTCTCTCGTGGAATTATGCACATTCAGTCAGGGAAGCAACACATTAATAAGAGCATTCTGAATAAAACCAAAGTTACTTTCCCTAGTAACTAGTTACTTTGAAAGTAACGAGTAACTGAGTTACTTTTGATAGAAGTAACTAGCAATGTAACTAAGTTACTAATTACTAAGTAACTTACCCAACACTGTTTATATAGCACCACATCACAAGGCCTCAAGGACTATTGTAGCTTTGGATTAATTCTATTTTTCTCAAAATGCCTCGACTACGTTACTTGAAAGTTGACTTTTTCTCACGTGACGATTTAAAAAAAAACAAAAAAACCTTTAAATCATGTACAGTCATGTAAAAAAGGTTTTTTTTAAGGTTGTATGCATCCCTACAAATTCACAAAAACTACATCTCTGACTCTGCTCAGACATGCAAAACTGCCTGTGGGCAAACCACAAATCTTCAGACAAGACCAAAGTGGAGACGTTTGGCTGAAATGCACGGCGCCATATTTGGTGAAAATCAAACACAGCATATCAGCACAAACACTTCAAACCAACTGTCAGCACAACGGAGGAGGGCTGATGATTTGGGCTTGTTTTGCAGCCACAGGACATTGGGCAGCTTGCAATTATTAAGTCAGTCAAGAACTCCTCATACTAAAGTATCCCTGAGTCAAATGTGAGAAAAATAAATAAAGCTTGACTGAAAACGATTATGCAAGAGTTAAATTGACAGACCTTAATCTGACTGTGGTGAGAGCTGTGCATAAACAAATGCCTGCAAACGTCAATGAACTGAAGCAGAAGAGAGGGAACGAATTCCTCCACAATGATGTGAGAGACTTAGAAAGTCACACAGAAAATGAACACTACAAGTTATTCCAGCTACAGCTGATTCTACAGGAGTCATGTAGTGCAATAGGACTGCAAAAAACGTTCCTTTTCAGATGATGGTGTGTCACCGTAACACAGAGGGCAGACAACATGCTTGAGCACAGTTGGACAGCAATTATATGGTTGGTGGGGGAGAGAAGGATTGTCACAATTTCACAGACATTAAACAATTGCTAAATATGGATGAGCTGCATGTTTTTCTCCTAGAATATGAAAAATGTTATCAGCTGGCTGGTTTGAAAAAAATAATATATTTTTAAAAATTTACAAACACTATAAATAAAGAAATATTCGGGCTCGGTTGGATGCGTTGTGCAAGCCAATGCTGTAATTTGTAAAGAACAAAAACCGTTCTGCATCATGGCTGATTTAGGAACTATCCTACACTATCGAGCGCACCGTACGTACCAGTAGAAACGATTGGGAGCCACTCGCTCGTGCACCAGCTGCCACCTCCGTCCAAACTCCACCGAGCTGTAGAGCTGCAGAAAGACAACCAGACATGAGTATTTCGTCACATGCATCTTAACACTTGCTGAAATTGACCGTTTTATATAACACTGGCCTTTTTCAGATCACGAGCTGTGTTTACTCTTTACTGTGGGTTTGTTTTCACACCTTGATTTATTCGTCAATTTAACAGCAGCAGCGTAACGAGGAGTGGGAGACGAGCTTTCTCACAATATCTCACACACATATTTGGCTCGAGTCGAAGGTATTAAATTAGATTAAAATTTACATAATATTCAAACACTGCAAATGAATAACATGGCTTAAAAACATCTAGCAGTGTAATCACTGTCTGTCTTCCCACACGGCTGTGCGTTACTAGAGAACTCTTACAGAGAATATTTTGCCATGAAGCCATTAACACAATGAAAAACACGATAAGAATGAAATGTGTAGGGTGCAGCTTTTCATACGCTACAGAAATGTGCCTCGCTGTAACAAGCCTGCAAATTGCAGCGACATATGAGATATGAGGAGCCAAAGCGTAGTGGGTGGTCTCCATACAGACGTTATTCACTGGTGGGTAAATCGCTGGAAGCTGAGATTTTATCGTTTACACAGTAAGCAGAGAATACATGTGAAAATCTGTGTGTAATGCATCCAGATGTCCACAAAGGAGCCCCCGAGTGTCTCCGTTCATTCCAGACTCACATCCACTGAGAACTGAGAGACTTCAGCTTATTCAAGTTGTGTTCTTCAAGCAATTATGGAATTACTGAAAGACTAACTGACTAATTATCTGTCTTCAAGATACAACGTATTACACTGAATTTGTGATCTCGGCACACTGATATTCTAGATTTTGTTCATAAAGTTAATGATCTGTTCTTCAGGAATAACAGCAGTAATAATAACAGTGGTATCAGTGTGTGTTTGTATTTTTCTTTACAAATCCCCACTCGTCATGTGGGCGGTCTTTACCAGCAGAATACGTTCAAAACCTTTATGTTTATATATAAATATATGTGGTGGCTCCTAGAGACAAAACACGTACAAACTCCAAAACAGAGCTACCTAAGATCACTTAAATTAATTGAAAGCACATGTGTATTGTTTGTGTATTTATACACCAGCACTCATATATATTCAAATAATTTAAAAAAAAAGTTCATTTACCTGTTGCTACCACACATCACACTTATGTAGCCACTAAAGCTCAACACTGCACCTAGCATCCTGGAGCACTTCTGTTGTGTTTTGTACGTGCTTCGGGGTTTGTACGTGCTTTGTCTCTCGGGGCCACCGTAAATATACTTTTATTTATTCACTCCACATAAAATGTAATAAATAAATCATATAATACAAAAACCAACTATTTACATTTCAACTTTTAACTATTTAAATGTTCAGCTTTTTCCTTTTAAACAAATTTAAAGTGAAACAACACAAAACACTGCAAACCACAACACAATTAAATATAAATTATAATATGAAAACAAAAAGAAGATGCATATTCTCTGTCATATGGACCTGCATGAATAAGCTTTCTGAATCCTTTATCATCTGCACCTGAAAATAGTTGTGGATGATTACTACCTTTCTAGTGTGACGTTGTTGTCCCTGGCTCTCTCTCTCTCTCCCTCCCGCTCTGTTCCTGTGCTACTGACTGTAACTTCCGCCCCTCCCCCCTCTGCCCAGCGCAAAGCACAAGGCTCGCGTGCGGAGTGAAGCGGGAAAAAAGTGCGAGAGAGAGGGTGAGAGAAAAAAACCCCTATGGCTCCAAATAAGGAGTTCACCTCAAAGACCCGGCCCTAAGAGCCGTTTCGTTCGCAACCGACACATCACTAGTTTACAGACAGAAAGATGACAGGCGCACACACACATGCTACCACAAACATCAATAATGGGATTTTATTGTACCATACCGCTGTGTTAATCAAGAATCTATTTGCAAAAGGAAGTTATTAAAGTTCTAATTGTTTTGGCCAAATGGTATTTCATAATTAATTTGACTGTTTTTAATTTGTTTCTTGTTTTTTTCATATTCAGTTTCATATTTCACAATGATGTTTTTATAAGCTTTTTCATGACAGTAATGTTGTCTGGATGACGAGTTTGAGACGAGGGAAGTGATGGAAAACGGTGGGACTGCATAACTCATCAAGGAGGTGCTCACGTTTAGGGCGAAATTTATATTAGACATGCTTTTTTTGTAATACAGTCTTTTAAATCTATATTCTTTAGAATTATGTATAATGTAATGTATTATGTAGGATAACTGGATATAAAATGCTTAAATATTAATATTATGGAAAAACATCTCCCAACTAAGAAACATGTTTCTCATATTTACAAAATAAATGAGTCGTGCCAAAATACGGTTTATATTAAGGAGAACTGGTAATTAGAATTAAATGCTATAATCACTGATAATATATGGGAAGCAAAAGCTGTCACAAGGTATCTTATATAGCTAATAAAGAACTATGCCCTTGGAGAAAATGTGGGGAAACAGCAGATTATTCACATATTTGTGGGGATTGTCCAATAATTCGAGGATTCTGGAAAAGAATCAAAGAAGAAACAGAAAATCCTACAAGTTAATCCTCCATTAAATTCAACCTTATTTCTTTTAGGAGTTATACCTAGAGAGGCATATAGCCCAGACAAAAAAAAAGAATCTACAGATACTCCTATTGATAGCTAAGAAAATGATAACTGTGAAATGGAAACAACCAAGCCCACCATTCATAACACAACGGAAACAGAGACTGAAAAGAGTTCACACAACGGAGTGAATGACAGTGAGCGTCCACCAGAGATGAAACTGTGTGACCAGAAACCTGGTGAATGAACAAGAATCCTGAATGTTGCACTATAAGGTTATAAACTCCCCTCATGATATTTTATTTTATTGATCTTGGTCTGTTTTTCTCTCTTCTGTGGTCCTTTATCAGAGAATGTTAACATTGTGTTTGTTTGTTATCACAAAAAATACTAAATTGAAAGTTCAAAAACATCAAATAAAATGTTTAAATATAACAGTTTGTAATATGATAATGAGTTGAATTCCTTTTTAAAATAGGCACAAAATATTATTTCATTAAATATTTCATAAAGGCTTTTAAAATCTATTTAATATTTTATGAAGTGGAAGCAGAAAAGTCACAGTCAAATATCTGCAGACCTGTGCTTCTTACTGTACCATGAAAACTATGATTTTTTTAATCATTTTAATCCTACTCTGACTCTTTATGTGCTATTTGAAATCAAATGTAAAAAATCACATCAATCCATTTTTTGTTTGTTTGATGATTATGCAGGCATCTGCGTGCTGCTTGCTCAGTATATCAACAACCTTGACAGTCTTTTTGTCCCCAAACAACTGCATTCTCTGACAAATCCGTTTACTCTGTAGCTTACAGCTGGAATTTAATGAGCCATGAAACTTATTTCAGTGTTTCAGGCTGGACCTTTTTCCATTTTAAGCATGGCCAGCCATGCAGAATGTGTAAACAATCATTTATTAGTGGATAACAGAAATGTGACTCTGTTTGTTTATATTCATTTATTTTCTAATTGCATATATTTACTCTGTGCTGAAGGGTAGCATGGAGGCCTGCATTCAAAAAACATCCCTGAGACCGTGTCTTGATAGATTATTACTGATGTCAAATCAATGATTGTATTCTGTTTTTTAAAAAAAGTTTTACTAATTACTCTCTAATAGCATTTCACTTTAAAAGCCTTAATTATATGACTATATTGCTCAATATCTTTAAATAAAAAAAAAAACAGCTAAACACTCAGCATGATGGTGACTGTAGAAAGCAGTGGGGCTTCTGAGACACGAAGCTTACCTGCCTCATCCTAAGTATATGCAAACTATATATTCACTATCGCATCTGGTTCGTGCGCATTCGCGTGTCGAACAGCGACGAGACAAATGGCAAACAGCACGGCTGATAAGATTTCCATGACATCTATGCAACGCTGTGCTAAGCAGATGCCAGAGAAAGGAAGTGGGAGGGGGCAGGAAATCACTCTGACTAATTACCCTCCTACAGCAAGTTAGTATGTAGCCAAGCAAGTGACAGCAACTGTTAAGTTGGGTGCAGGGGGTTGACGCAGTCTTTACAACCTCCAAAAGGTCTCTTAGTCAAGAAATTCAACAGCACTGCCAAAAAGGAGGTGAGCAGATTGAAAGAGAAGCACTTTAGGGTGGAGATAATGCATGTGGGTGGGAGCACAGCTGGGTGGGGGAGGCAGCGAGTGTAAGTGCAAGAAAGGGGGGGGTTGAGCAAGTCCTGACACCTGACATACAGCGAGCAAAGAGATGGTACAGAAGCAGAGCATGAAGTTTTAATATACTGTTTACTACATCATCTGCTGGGTGATGCAAGGTAGGACATCACCTGACAGCGCTGCGTTGGTGCTGTTCCTGTGACATCATGTGTCGCTCCACCACCATCAGTGACCGCGCCCCAGCTTTGCTTTCGACACATAATTACCTTTATGAAAGGATGGGTTTTAACCACAAACACGGGCTCTTCTTGAACCCAAGCCTCATAAAATGGGACTAAAATCTGAAAATTAAAACCAAAACCAAAAATGCTGAAAAATGATGATGTTTAATAACAAAGAATCACAGATCCGCAGAGTGTGCTCTTTGCTGTTGTGCGGCAGCAATACCACATGCAGAGATAGACTGTGTCGGTTCCTCCTTTGCTGCTAAACAGCCCCGACCCATTACGGCATGAATCCAGTAGATCCTTTTTATCATTTCAGGACCACGGAGAGCACACATGACTGTGTTTTTTTGTGGTGGACAAATTCAGCTGTGTGCACGCTGACACTATGTGACATATACATTTCCAGTTGGTTTTATCCCTTTAAGTACTGTAAGCTTTCTTAGTACAACAGTGCCACAGAACGTGACAATAGAAAACTGTCGTATGGCTTGCAGTACTACATTTGAACCTGACAACCGTTTCCTTCATAATAACTCTACATGTGTATGGCCTATATGTCTATAGTTATATGCTTTCCTGATTCCAATTAACAAGCGGTGCCTGTCCTGTTGATCTGCAGCTGAATATCTCTTAGTTTGCAACCTTGTGCTAAATTGCACAGCTCTTGGCAGACGAGGTGTGTCATGTTGAAATGAACTGACCTGTTTAGAAAAACAGAAAAGGTGGTTTGGTCAATCATCCATAAACCTACCCACACCTATCAGCAGCACATGGGATTTGCACTCACACCCTGTTTAGTAAATCTGTCCCTACAACTGATAGGCTAACTGTGTGTGTGTGTGTGTGTGTGTGTGTGTGTGTGTGTGTGTGTGTGTGCATTGTGCGCATTGGAAGCATCAGTAAGAGCGTGATTTACTTTCATTGTAAAAGAGACAGGCAAGTTCACCCACACTCTGTACATCCACATATCCACGCGTCCACAACAAAGGAGGATCCCTTCATTATTCATCGCAGCTGAAATATTAGACCCAAATGGGCTGAGCTGCAAGAAAAGCATTTTTATTAATACAGACGGTCATTTTAAAATGTCTATAAATTCCACCTCTTTTTGTTTCTGCCTCAGACATACAGCTACTTTCTCCCCACACTGCTTCCTACATTAGATGAGTCAGTGTTTTCTCCAATCTCTAATTTTCAGTTTGTGTGCTAATAAAATGATGACTGAGAAAAAAAGTCAGTGTCAATACTGAGGCTTAGTTCATAGTTATTTCAGTGTAGCTTTCTCTTTTTTTGACAGTTCTTTAGAAACTCGAGAACTTTAGACGGAAATGAGGAGCTGAATGAATTCACAGCAGAGAGTTCACTCCGCTCGTCAAATTGGGTCAGTAAAACACAAAAACCTTGGCTCCCCCCGACGGATCGTTAGTAAGTTCAGAGTCTGAACAAAGCTACCGTGTGCTTTAATACAGCTCAGATTAAGTCAAAGCTGTTTCATTTCAAAAGAACAGAAACAGTCATAAGCATGATAGAGGTCAGAGGTCACGAGTTCAGCTTCTACCACGCACAAATTCCCTGGAAATGATTTATTTATTTTATTTTATTACCAATACAAAAATGGTTTCAGGTGCACTTTCAGAGCTTGACTGAAGAACAAATCATACATACTGAGAAAATGTAAAAAGAAAAAAGACTCTTTGAACATCTGGGTCACCAGTTGGTTTGAACTTCATATCTGTACGTTTTAAACCAAGTTCAGTTTACTTATCTCAAAATTCAAACGCCGTGAGACTCTCAGTATGTTGTCTGTGGCTTAAAAGAACCCAATAAGCTAAACAACCTACAAAGAGATAAACAACTAAAGAAATCCTCCATATATAGAGCTAATACCACCTGTGAATTATTTAGGTTCAGCAAATGTGCTGAATAAATAAACGGGTTGAGGATGAACAGGTGTTTGTTTGTTTATAAAAACAGAAATGGCAAATCAACAGACTCCACCTTGTTTTATAAATGCAACATGTTTATGAGGTTTTCAAAATACATTTTCTATGAATTAATATCACTAACAGTGAGACTGCGCCCACTGAAGTTTTAAAGTGGCTCATTCTCCTCATGAGAAGCCTCGTTTTAGCCATGCTGGAGGTGTATTATAAAGTCTGGCTTCATATGTGGTGGCATCATTTTGAAATGCAGTGCATTCAAACCAGGTGACTTGTTAACAGCTAAGATGCTTAAGAGATTTAAAGGAATTTCTCAACCTAAAACCGCTCGTTACGTAGCTGCAGGCCCGCGTGAGCTGAGCTGTGTGGGTTCTGGATTATTGGGTTGGTGCATTTTAACTTCCGAATCACTTATCCGTGAACATGGTTCTTTAAACAGCACACAGCTGCAGTGTATGGAAGCCCACTTCCACCAAGAGGAAGAAAAAAGGATTCTCTGGGTTGAATATAGCAAAAGGAAATTAATTTAAGGACTGGGCCTTCCATAGAGGGCTTGTTTGTTGTCTTAGTGTTGCTTGTCTAGTGAGTGCTGTCAGTCTTTTTCAGAATAACTTGGCATTTCTCAAGGCTAAAGTACTGTCCCTGTTAAAAACAGAGGACTATATTATATGCCATTTTGAATTTCTCCACATTTGCAAACAATGACTGGTCACATAAAACAAGAAGGCTCGAAGCTGATATCATGTTATTTGCTATCTTGATGTCTTTGTGACACTGGCCTTTGCCTGCAGAGGTAAAGTCAGAAGATGAGCCAGACTTTTTCAAAGTGAACTTCAGCATACACGTCTGACTAAAAGCATCATAATTCCCATCTTTCTCCTGTTCTCCTGGTGAAACGGGCTTCCACGCCAGTTTTAATATTACTATCCTCACTTATCCGCTTCCCTCTCAAGTGAAACTCGTGAACTCTGACCCGTGCTTGAGCTAAACTCTTGTGTAACAGGTTTATCCGTCTTGCTCCTGGCCACTGTAATCCTGCCCTCATTGTTGCTTATCTTACTTAACGCTCTTTTGATTCCTTTTGAACAACTGGCCACTGAACTCGCCTCAGCCGTTCTCTCACCTTCTGGTCATGGCTGTAGGCGAGAATCCAGTCCTCCTGCTCAGGGTGGAAGAGAAGGCTGAGGATGTAGAAATTCAGCCGGTACTTCTGGTAGGTGGCTCCTTCATCAGAGCTGATCAGAAGGCTGCTCTCTATCTCCGGATCGGTTAGCAGCATGATCTGAAAATGTCACAAAGATGAAAGATTAGGGACACTGCAAGCAGGCTGAGAAAACAGCTCACAAAACAGCAGCAGTAACAGTTAGCCCAAACAGAGCAGAAAGACAGGCCAGCGGAGGATAGCCTACAGTGAAACATTTGTGCATCAAAATGCAAGCGTGTGAGTTTTCTTCTTTGATTGTGCTGAATTATTTGTCGCTTTTCTTCCAATTCACCCACTTGTAAAAGACAAATACACAGAGACAATTCAATCAGAACTGATTACCATATCTGAGATATAAAGCATATTATTACCAGTGAGGCTGCAGATTAGCATATAAAAACTTGTCATCCACAGTCAGTTTTCCACTGATGATACCATATCGCGAAAAATAATTTGTATCTGTTAGGTTTGATGATATAATCAGTATGATACATCTTGCAGCAAATGGGTGTGTGTAACAGCAGCAGCGTGCACCCGCTGTTTGTCTCTGTCTTCATGCTCACTGCCTATGCTCAGTCAGGCCTTAAGAGCTTTGATTTCCCATGAGCTTCTTTCTCTTCTTAGAGGTCCAACTTTTCTTTTGCCGAATTCTGGCACAGCCCCCAGAAAAAGGACAAAAAAACACCGTCCAAAATTCCTGCTTATTATCAGATGCAAATATAATTGAATCGGTGGACCTCAACCGCCATAAGTACTGTCAGCATCAGGAGTAGCAGTAAAGTAGCAGTTTGCTGAGGTCAGACACTAGAAGGTGTTTGTGAGTAAAACACAAGCAAAAAACAACCATCAGAACTCTGGTTTAAACGTCAGGACAGTTCTGACCACGATAATCAATCCACCCATCAGTCCATCCATCACTTATCCTGGTCAGGTGATGTGTTGGGTTAGCAGTCTATGCTGAGACGCCCATAGCTCCCTGCCCTCAGTGAGATCTACGTCTCCTCCCAGTTGGACATGCTCAAAAAAGTGACTCCACTCTGAGCTACTCCTGAATTTGTCTTCTCACAATATCTACAACGCTCAGCTATGATAGTCAGGGTGGGGGAACTCATTATTACAGTTCCACTAAGCATGGTCAGCCACTAATCAGAAGGTCGGTGGTTCGATCCCAGGCTGCCTCCTGGCTGCATGCCAAATATCCTTGGGCAAGATACTAACCCCGTGTTTGCCTACTGGTGGTGGTCAGAGGGCCCGGTGGCGCCAGTGTCCGGCAGCCTCGCCTCTGTCAGTGCGCCCCAGGGCAGCTGTGGCTACAATGTAGCTTGCCATTGCCAGTGTGTGAATGTGTGTGTGAATGGGTGAATGACTGAATGTAGTGTAAAGCGCTTTGGGGTCCTTAGGGACTAGTAAAGCGCTATACAAATGCAGGCCATTTACCATTTACCAAGCATGGTATGAATATCACATTCTGGACTTGCAAATTTACATTTGGATGTCAATTAGGTGACAATTCCATATAAAGGGGTAGATGTGAACCTAAACCTATCCCTAACCAGTTGGCCGACAGCTTCACGGATTTTAAGATGTTAAAGAACGCAAACACCGACTTAAGGGGCAAAATGTGCTGTAAATGTTTTAGAGGAAGCACTGCTTCAGCATCCATTTCTGGAAAGGGTTTAATTTCCACAGGACATGAGAAAAACATCCCCACTGTTCTCCTACTGTCCTGTCAAGGCTGGAGGGAAAGGGATTTGTTACAAATGTGTTACTGTGTACCACAGGCAATAGGCTTGCAGAGGAGCTCCAAGAGCCCTGGTAAATTTTACACTACATACAGGCTGTACTGGCTGAAAAAGTGACGAATATAGTTTTATTAGCTGAAAATATTAATCTAAAAGTTTTGGGATCGAACATTAGGAGACAGTAAAGCACAGTGTTCCTGGCAGAATACAAATACAGCAATATCTGGGAAGTATATGAAAAAAGTTTGCAGGATAAGACAGAAAATGCTGAGCTGCTGAAAGTTCTCGAAGAAGAAAAAGATAAGTGTGTTTAATGTGATCACAGTTCACAGACACTTTTTCAGGTACCTATAGATATATAAGTATAGGTACTGTAAGACTAGAATGTTTGTCGCGTTGCTATTTTGCTCAGTGCTGTTTCTGTTGGTCAGTGTTATTAATGACAGGTTTCCAAACTAAGAACCTAAAACAGTCCAATGGGAAAACTGAAAGTTCACTTATGTGCATGATGATCATTTTACCTTCAATATTAGAGCATTATTACTGAATGTTTTGGAGTTTAAGTTCTATCGTTAACAGTGTCATATATTTCTACTGTCCTATCCTAAATGGTTGCCTTGTGTTTATAAGCTTTTATCCATCCTCTCTATGGTCTGAGTCTTTTTGGTGACTAAGAATATATAAGGTAGTATATAAGGCAGAGTTTGACTCCTTTTGTCAGCCCAATCTTATTTGTCGAGTTTCATAACTGTGAAAGCCTAGCTCTGTTTTTTCTCAATTACAGGCTGTTAAAAGTGCCAAAGCTCTCGCAACGTTTCTGATGCCAACGTGTCGATAAAAGCAGTCGTGTAAAGTTGTATAAAGAAAAGTCCCCGTGTCTTACATTAGGTTTAAAGATGGCCTTTAGCATGACAATCTCCGTGTGGCCATTATGTCACCAGACAGCCGAGAGAATGAGAAGACACACTGCTCTCACAGTCAATATCCGTCTCGGTGTGGCAGCGTGCGGTCGAGTGTTTCTGTTCACTCATGCCGGTGAGTCATTTGTCAGCACTTGCTCGGGCAACAGCAGCCGTGGTAGGCAGGCCCACTAACACCAGTTCATCAATCACAGAAGGCAGATATAATGTTACATACGTGAGCCACATGCTAACCAATCCAATCAAACGCACTCAAATGCTGTCTGAACTACAAACCCCAATTAAGGGTTTTCTCATTCCCTGGAACAGCGACGCAGGTCCAATAACAGACAACTTTATAATTGCTGTTGTGTTTGTGGTGAGTGGAGGATTACAGGAACATTAAACACTGTTGGCATGCTTGCAGAAATGTGTAATCCACTAGTATACATCAAAATATGGAGATCAATACAGCCTGTTACAATGTGTAAATACAATATGGTAATTACTACAGCTATGATGCATGGCTCTGTTTTGGGGGGGGGTTCCCCCCGCTTTGCTCTCTTGTATTAAAAAAAAGACCACTTCATTAACCTTTTCAGACACGGACAAATAATGGATGATGCTGTCAGACAGACACCACAACATGAAAAAAAAAGATTCTTGTAGCGTAATGTTGTTTAGCTCCACAAAGTGAGGGTGTGAAAATAGCTTGGTTTTGCCTTGTTTGCATTCAGTCTCTCGCCTCACTCGCTCCACGTGCAGCATCCCAGCATGCAAAAGAGGCTCGACATAAAACTTCTGCATGTAGAGGTTCACACGAGCTCTCATGAATTCATTTTGTGTGGGCTCCTCCCAGCGCAGAAAGCTAACACATGCATGAACGGACTGAATACAGATACTGGATTCCACACTCTTATACAAAGAAGAAATGGCAGAGACAATGCAGCTAATAAATGTTACATTTTAGACAAAGAGCAAAGAAACTTGTCAGATGAGAAAATGTTGCCTCCTTTTCGAACGCATTTCAGGTGTAGGCTGTGGCCTTTTCTCATTCTCACTCATTATAATGAGTAAGCTCCACTAATGAATATTTTTAATAAAAGCAATGGCTGACATGATTCAGAGACAAACCTGTAAATGCACCTAATGTGGCTTTTAGCCTCTTTTTGCTGAGGGGCTTGGTTTTTAGAGGGACTCGGGTACTGTTTGCTTAAACCTAACTTTGCCTTTAGCTGCAAGAAGCTGCTGTTTTGTACAAAATTTTTGTACAAAATTTTTAAGAAATCTAAATTTATCTGGTGCACGGACAAAAGATTAGTGCTGAGTATGGAGGAGGGTGAAGATTTTACTTGCAGTCCTCAGATGGAAAGAAGACTGAATCTGAATCTTTCTCAACTTTGGGATAGATTAAGTATATCTTGTCTTTTTACTTAATGTCTGTGTCAAAAATGATAATTGTAATCAGTGAGGTCTAAATATTCCATTTCAAATATTCAATTAAATTCAACTATATCTAGGTGTTTTTTTGGGGGTTTTTTCTCCTGTTAACAAACCCAACCATCCATCCATGACGGCATGACAGTTCAACACATTCTGATCCCAGTGCATCAAATACTGCTGCTCATATCCTGTCTTCCTCCTCTCTCCCCAACCGGTCGCAGCAGATGGCCCCGCCCCTCCCTGAGCCTGGTTCTGCTGGAGGTTTCTTCCTGTTAAAAGGGAGTTTTTCCTTCCCGCTGTCGCCAAAGCGCTGCTCATAGGGGGTCATATGGTTGTTGGGTTTTCTCTGTGTGTATTATTGTAGGGTCGACCTTACAATATGAAGCGCCTTGAGGCGACTGTTGTTGTGATTTGGCGCTGTATAAATAAAACTGAATTGAATTCATAGAGTCCCATATGCCACATTGCTGGATCTCTAAGTGCTTAGAGGTTCTTAGGTTTTTCAGCCATGAGACACGGTTCATGTCCGGATTTGGTAGTTTCATATCTTGGATTTTCTTTCCTTGGCTTTCACTTGCCAAATTTGATTTCCACCAGCTGATTACCTTCATTTCCTCGTTTTTTTTTTGCAGTTGTATATATGCTGTTGGCATCACATTTAAATGTATGCATTGGAAAGTGATTCTAAAGGTTGTTTAAGTACAGTTGAGAAGACAGAAGCAAACAGGCTGGAAAGAAGCACAGTTTGCTTAAAGCTTAGCTAAATTTTGTGGCTTTACAAAAAAGCGTCTCAATGTCAGCAGAAACCCCACAATTGTCCCAGCTTGGCACTTAAAAATGTATTCTTCATCACTGAAATGGTGTTTTAACAAAATGATTGCAGTTTCAAAGGACAGTGAATATCCATCCATGAAAAAGACTGAAGATTTTTAGATTTTCTTTTTTATGTCTCAGCTCACTGCTGAGTGTTGAAGTGCTATTCAGCTGTCGTGTTTAATACTCCTACTGCAGAAAACAACAGTCAAACTCGGGGTATTACTTTCAAACAGATCTGTGGCGTCACATTTGTAATCAGTAATATAAACAGAACTTCAATAATGGTGCAGTAATGAACCCACAGTAATCAAATTCAAAGTCACAGATTAACATGTAGTGCCCTTCTGAGCACTGAACAGTCTGGTCACAATGCTTAGGAACTTTGCCCTAAAACTTTTCTTATCAGCACTCACACTCTGTGTGTGTGACTGTGTGTGTGTGTGTGTGTGTGTGTGTGTGTGTGTGTGTGTGTGTGTGTGTGTGTGTGTGTGTGTGTGTGTGTGTGTGTGTGTGAGGCCAAAAAGGTTGAATATGACAAAGGTTAATGAAGCATGTTTGTGACTGCTGGAGGACATTTATGTGTAAGGAGTGTAATCCACCACTGCAGCAGCATAAATACTCTGTAAGAGAATATTAATAAAATTAGCTTCATATTTTCCATTTCATATATTCAGCCTGTAATTGGATACCAACTCCTCTCAATAAATCTATGACTAATTTCTTGCAATACTCAGCAATAAATAGTGTTCGTTGCTGAGACTTTAAGCAGGTCCAGATCGGGAAAGCAGAGGAACAAAAGAAACAACCTGAGATTTATTCTTTCTCTGGGGAAACTCAATTTTCGAGCTTTGGGGATGATTTTTTTTTTAACTTTTATTGCCAAAAATAACAAGGCAATTCACATCAACAACATGACCTGAGACCAAATCTGCAGCATATAATGGTGAGGCTTATTCAAAAACTTAATTTAAAAGAAAAAAAACATATATACACATATACATCAATACCTAAGCACAGATGTAACAATGTTAAGGCTTGAGTGTCCATCCATCCATCCATTCGCTTCCGCTTATCCTTTTTCAGGGTCGCGGGGGGCGCTGGAGCCTATCCCAGCTGTCATAGGGCGAGAGGCAGGGTACACCCTGGACAGGTCGCCAGTCTGTCGCAGGGCCAACATACAGGGACAGACAACCATTCGCACTCACTTTCATTCGCACATTCACACCTAGTGACAATTTGGGTTATCCAATTAACCTATCCCCACTAAGTGCATGTCTTTGGACGGTGGGAGGAAGCCGGAGTACCCGGAGGGAACCCACGCAAACACGGGGAGAACATGCAAACTCCACACAGAAAGACCCCGGCCTGATGTTGGAATTGAACTCAGGACCTTCTTGCTGTGCGGCAACAGTGCTAACCACCGTGCCACCGTGCTGCCGGCTTGAGTGTCCTTTCAAGATATTCTATAATTAGTCTCCATTTTTTCTCAAAGGTTGGCACTTTTAGTTGTAGTTGAGCTGTCAAAGGAGCTTGCAAAGAAAAGCGTCTGGACTTCTTTAAGTTGCTTGAAGACGTTTCACCTCTCATCCGAGAAGCTTCTTCAGTTCTAAGGTCAAATGGTGGAGAGTCCCAGATATAAACCTAGTGGGAGTTTCCCCCCACAGAGGGACAAAAGGACCTCCTGATGATCCTCTAATCACATGAGCCAAGGTGTGAAACTGGGTGTGGGTCCCAATCAGCCAGAGTTTGGGGTGAGCTCATTGTGAAACCTGGCCCCACCTTATCATGCGAATTCCTGAGGTCAGATGGCCCAGGATGTGAGTGGGCGTTAAGGCGTCTGGGAAGGGATCTCAAAACTGGATTATAGATGGCAGAGAGTTGGTGTCGTAAACCAACGCCTCTGTTCAAAGATGGTCGCTCACAGTGGACAAAGATCCTTCTTTTCACTCCTCTTTCAAACCATCTGTCCTCTCTGTCCAAAATGTGAACATTGGCATCCTCGAAAGAGTGACCTTTGACCTTTAGATGCAGATGGACTGCTGAGTCTTGTCCTGTGGAGGTGGCTCTTCTGTGTTGTGCTGTGCTTCAAGCAACTTAAAGAAGTCCAGACACTCCAGACACACACGGACCAGTACCTCCTGTTCGACTCCCATCACCCTCTGGAACACAAACTTGGAGTAATTAGGACCCTACACCACCGGGCAGAACATGTTCCCTCTAAGCCTGAAGGGAAAAAGCAGGAACACACACATGTAAAGGAAGCACTCAAAACGTGCGGCTATCCTAAATGGGTGTTCTTAAAGTCAGCAAAGAGGCACAGAAAAGAAGATCAGACACCAGCTAGGGAGGATAAGAAGGACAGACGCAACAACATTGTCATCCCCTATGTAGCCGGTGTATCAGAAAAACTCAGGAGAGTTTTCTCCAAGCATGACATCCCGGTGTATTTCAGACCCAGCAACACGCTCAGACACAAACTGGTTCACCCGAAAGACAAAGCGCCAAAACACAAACTTAACAATGTGGTGTATGCTGTACAGTGCAGCGAGGAATGCCCAGACCTCTACATCGGAGAGACCAAACAGCCACTTCACAAGCGCATGGCACAACACAGAAGAGCCACCTCCACAGGACAAGACTCAGCAGTCCATCTGCATCTTAAGGATAAAGGACACTCTTTCGAGGATGCCAATGTTCACATTTTGGACAGAGAGGACAGATGGTTTGAAAGAGGAGTGAAAGAAGCATCTATGTCCACTGTGAGCGACCATCTTTGAACAGAGGCGGTGGTTTACGACACCAACTCTCTGCCATCTATAATCCAGTTTTGAGATCCCTTCCCAGACGCCTTAACGCCCACTCACAACCTGGGCCATCTGACCTCAGGAATTCGCATGATAAGGTGGGGCCAGGTTTCACAATGAACTCAGCCGAAACTCTGCCTGATTGGGACCCACACCCAGTTTCACACCTTGGCTCAGGCGATTAGAGGATCATCAGGGGGTCCTTTTGTCCCTCTGTGGGGGGATACTCCCACTAGGTTTATATCTGGGACTCTCCACCATTTGACCTTAGAACTGAAGAAGCTTCTCGGATGAGAGGTGAAATGTCTTCAAGTAACTTAAAGAAGTCCAGACGCTTTTCTTTGCAAGCTCCTTTGACTACGATGACCTGGATGACTGAGAACCTTCACAGACATATTGTAGTTGAGCTGTTATCGGTTCCATCGTATAGACATGTCTAGTTTTCAGAAGCCACTGGGCAACTGTGGGTGTTTCTGGTTTGAGCCAGTGATGCAGGAGAAAGTGCTGCTCATAGAAGAAACCATCAGGAAAGATATCCAACAAAAAGATCAGAGGATCCATTGGGAGGTTGACTGACAATATGTTTTGTATAATGTTCTTGACATCCATCCAGTACTGTTGTATGTAAACACAGTTTACATACACAAACATTTACATTCACAAACCCACACCCTCTCCAACATTTATCACTGACGCTACTTTTGGATAGAAAGGTTTTCAGTGGAGTTCTAAAAAAATCTTAATTTAACCTTCCAGTCAAATTCCTTCCACATTTGACTCCCCACCCCTCTATGGCAGCCACAACAGACACTCTCCCATGTGACATCATCCAACATTATATTGAGCTCCATTTCCCATTGTTGTTTTATATGATAGGTATTATCAGACATGTCAACCAGCAGTTTCTGGTAGATCAAAGACACTTGGTTTTTCAATGTACCCGACTTTTCAAGCAGTTTTATAAAATGGTTTTCCAACCCGATTGGTTCTCTTCTAATATTGTCCCAGTCTTTATGCTTTGTAATGTAGTCCCTTAACTGTAAGTATCTATAATGGTCCCCTGGGGATAAAACATATTTCGCCCTTAGCTGGGCAAAACGTTTAAGAGTATTCTTTTCAAACAGCTGATTGACTGTAATCAATCCTTTCTCCGCCCACCTCAACATTTCCATTTATGGGAACTGCTCGAGACATGGTCAAATTCCCTTTTAACATTTTTAACATTTGGTTCCAAATCTTTACGGTATGCTTGACCCATGGGTTAGTTATTTTAATCTTTTTCCGTGATTGTGGGTTGAGAAATGGGAGACTCCGAAGGGAGATACCTGGTAATGAATACTCTTCCATAGATACCCACTGCATTTCTGAATCACGAATAATCCAGGCAGCCATTGATTTTAATTGAGCTGCCCAATAATACATTCTGAAGTTAGGCAATTTGAGGCCCCCTTTTTCCTTTCCAGACATTAACATTTTGAGTCTGACCCTTGGTCGTTTATTCTGTCAGATAAATTTAGATGTAATGCGTTCTAATAATTTGAATGCAGACTGTGGGATCAAAATGGGTAGGTGCTGAAATAGGAATAATAGGTGTGGAAGAATATTCATCCTTATACATTCAATCCTCCCCATAAAAGTGAGTGGGAGTAGGTTCCATCTGTCCAAGTCCCTCCTAATCTCCTTGAACAACCGATCATAATTGAGTGCAAGTAGCTGATTGGTTTTAGGAGTAATAATTACCCCCAAGTATCTGAAGCCCTGTTTGGAGCGTCTAAAAGATACAAGATGATCTAGCTGTGTGGGCCAGTTGCCAACAATCATTAACGCCTCAGATTTATTTGTATTTATTTTATAACCTGACACTGTACCATAATCTTTAAGGTTGCTCAGAAGAGCTGGGACAGAGGTGACCGGATTCTCTAAAAATAGCAGAATATCATCTGCGAAAAGTGACAGCTTATGTTGTGTATTGGTTTCATCTCTAATTCCTTGTATGAGAGGGTTGGATCTGATCAGTTCAGCTAACGGTTCAATACTAAGAGCAAATAAGGACGGCGATAACACTTCACCCTGTCTAGTGCCACCGCCTAGAGAGAAGAAGTCGGAGCAGTGACCATTAACCCTTACCCGAGACCTGGGATTTTTATATAGTGTTTGGACCCATGAGATAAAAGTCTCATTAAAGCCCATATGCCTGAGAGTCTGTTGCAGGAAGTCCCAATCTACCCGGTCAAAGGCCTTTTCTGCATCCAGGCTCAAGAACATTGAAGAGGTGTCCCTTTCCTGTGCCATAATCTGAAGATTGAGGGCCCTTCTAACATTATCTGAACCTTGCCTATGGAAAATAAAACCTGTTTGGTCAGGTTTCACTAGTGTTTTTGAATTCTATTTGCAATAATGGCTGTAAGAATTTTTAAATCAACACAAAGCAAGCTGAGTAAAGTCGGGTCCTTGCTTTCTTTATGGATGACACTAATAATAGCTTCAGACCATGACTGGGGGGGGATCACCTTTAAATAATGCATAATTATAAACTTTGCATAATATCTGCTCTGTAAAATCTTTTTCTTGGGGTGGAACTGGCGCCACACATCCACTAGGCCCAATTCTTTAATCATTGTATTTAAACTACAAGATTTTTTGGATTTGGGGCCATTGTGTGCCGGGAGTCTGTCGACAGCTGCTTTCAAAGTACAATTGAAATCACCTCCCACCAAGATCATTCCTTCAGATTTTTCTGCTCTTAATGATGCAATATTCTTGAAGAAATTTGGACAGTCCTCGTTTGGTGCATATAAATTTAGTAAAGTAATTTTAGACCTCCCTACAGAGCTAATCACCATCACATAGCGCCCTTCCCTATCTGCAAATGTATTTTCATGGTGGAAATATGTTGACCTTGTCATGGTCCTGGGTCGGTGACCCAGCGCTTTTACTTTGTTATCATTTTCTAGATGATGATTGTTTAAGTTCTGTGTTATTTTCGATCTGCCTCTGAGTCTGCGTCTGTATCTGTCTGTCTATGGTGTCTCCCCATCTGTTTGTGAATCTGTCTGTTTAGTTCAATGTCTTGTCTGGTTCCATGTACCTGAGTTTCCTGTTTTATTGTGAAGGTCCGTGTCATATGTGAGTGTGATCAGTTTACGTTTCCCCTGTCCCGTCAGCCCAGATTCCTCCCAGCTGTGTTGCCCTCCTGTCTCTCATCCCCTGATTACTGGTGTGTGTATTTAAGCCCTGTGTGTTCTCCTGCCTGTTGCCGGTTCGTCTGTGTTCCTCCGTGTCAGTCTGTGTAACTCTGTGTCAGTCTGTTACCCTGTGTTCCACGGTGTCCTGTTCCTCGTCTGCGTCTCTCTGCTATTCATCATCCGTTGTCATATGCTCCCAGGTCTGTTATTTTAGTTCTCCCAGTTTAGGTGTCTTTAGTTGTTTGTTATGCCCCACTGTTTGTTTGCCACTACACCTCTGTAAATAAAACCACCGGTATCTCATCCACTGCCTGCATCTTGGGTCCTCCTTCTATATCCACACGGCTCGCCTCGGCAGCCGTGACAGACCTGCTAACAAGAATTGCAACTCCTCTTTTTCTCCCATCCTGATAAGTAGAGCTATATTGTTGTTCAACCCACTCTCTCCCCAACTTCCTGTGTTCCCTTTCAGAGAGGTGAGTCTCCTGGAGCATTGCTATGGAGCACCTAAAGTTTTTCATTTGGTTCAGTACCTTTTTCCTTTTAATTGGACTATTCAAACCCTTTACGTTATACAAAACACAAATTAGATCTTTCATATCTTAGACTCATATCCTATACAGACAAAACTAAATTATTATACTCAATGAAATAATGGTCCACAATTGGTCTCAGGCCAAGATAAACAAAACCATTTAGAACTAAACAAACAAAGAACATTAAGAACAGTAGCTTCCACGTACCCGACTGGATTAATAACAACCTGAGCAAACCAGTCCGCGGTGTATCCTGGGCGGAGCGTGGTGACAAGTCCTCCGTGGGGGAAAAACACAATGTGTTATTTCGTCGCTGTTGCCCGCTCGCAGAGCGGCTCATTGCGACTATATAAGTATGTGGGGGGGGGGGTATCCACTTGTGTGCGCACTTTCCATCCATTGTACAAGCAAAAAATTTTTTTTATCTCTTCCTAACATTTATGTCCAAGAAAAACTAAAATTAACTCGGCAGGAGTGACATCTCAGTCCTCCATAAGGAAAGTTTTTATTTCGGCAAGGGAGAGGGTCATACCTGCCCCAGTTCCCCCAGCGGACCGTCGGCACCGGGATTGCTCCGTTTCCATGCGCTCCCTCTGGTCGACTCGCACTTGTATCCCCAGCTCTTGCAGCGTCGGCAGGGCTTCCATCAAACTTGAGAACGTCTTCTCACCACCATCCTTGAACAGTCTCAGTTTTGCTGGAAACACACACTTGGCTCTGATGTTTTTCAGCTTTAATTGCTTTACCGCATCTCGTACCAGTGCCCTCCTCTTTTGCAGTTCCGGGGAAAAATCATGGTCAAAATATATCTGCGTGCCCTTATATAAGACACGCTTCTGGTCCCAGGCTTGTCATAGAATGGTCTCTTTCACAGAGAAGTCCCAGAATCTGACCACCAGTGAGCGCGGTGCTGCATCGGGGTTCTTGGGTTTAGCAGCGAGGACTCTGTGTGCTCGCTCTATTCCAATGTTAAGATCAGCGGGAAGTTGAAGAGTTGATTTACACAGCTCTAGTACAAACAGCTTAACATCTCTCCCCTCACTCCCTTCTGGGACACGATAGATCCTCAGGTTGTTTCGCCTTAGTCTATTTTGCATGTCCTCGCATCATGCTGTGAGATTCATTTCTCTATTTAACAAGTACCGGAGGGCTCATTCATGACGCCTGGTGGAGTCTTCGTTGTCGCCGATCTGCTCCTCCATCTCCATTGTTCTGTTTTCCAGCTTTGTCATATCTTCTCTCAGAATCTTGAAAGACGCCTCCGGTCTCGTCAGAGCTTGCTGTGTTTCCATATGCCCGTCTTTGTTATCTTTTCTTATCTTCTCCAGTTCTGCTAATATCCTCGTTTCTGCATCACGAGTGCTAGCAGTAGCATTAGCATCTGCATTCGAGGACAAAGTTAGTTGCTTCAAATGCTCGCCTTTATCTTTATTTTGATCCTGTTTGCTGGATCCTTTGCCTCTCAGGGACAATGCCATGCTGGTTGAAATGGAAATTGCCGAGTTTTAAAAATTGTAGTTAGGAGTAATGTATTAATCTGGACGGAGCTCGTTCCTTATGCTGCTTGATTAGATCAAGGCGTCACCGGAAGCCCCCTTTGGGGATGATTTAATAGAAGTTGCTAGACTTGCTTCATCCTTTTTGATTGCAGAGCAGAAATAATAATAAAAAAAGACAGAGAAGGCGAACACCTAAATACCTAAATCCACCTGAAGTTACAGTTTGAACTGGGATTGACGGAGCCAGCAGGAGCCCAGGAGCCAGCAACGATCTTGTATTTGTAATCAGACACAGGAAAGCTGCACAGACTAATACCACTTTCTTGTTTCCTTTTGACTGGAAATCACAACCAGTGTGGCATTTTTGGACACAGTTACGTTGGGGGTCAAGGACAGTTCAAACTTTCCACAGACTTGAGCACTTTCAACAACAACAACAACAATCTTTATTTATAGAGCACATTTAAAAACCAATGGCATGCCAAAGTGCTTAACATAAAACAAATTAACACAAGTATAAACAGAGTCATAAAAAAATAGAAGTGTAAAATTATGTTCACAGGAAAAGCCACCAATAGAAAAAATATAACTATAGCACATAACTATAGCACAATATAACTATGCCATCAAAACATAATGGCGACAAGACACACACAGCGGAAATAAAAGCATAATAGGAAAATTAAAAGAATAAATAAATCTCTGCAGACAAGGCCAGCATTTAGCCGGTAGAAAAAGCAAGATTAAACAAACACGTTTTAAGCCGTGATTTAAAAGATTGAATAGAGTCAGACGCCCGGATGCCAATCGGAAGGTTGTTCCACAACTCTGGTGCAGCCAGAGCAAACGCTCGATCACCTCTAGATTTCAACCGAGATCTAGGCTGCACCAGCAGTAACTGTGAGGATGATCTTAAAGCCCTAGCAGGAACATATGAGCTTAAGAGTTCCTTAAGATAGCTCGGTGCTGTGTTATTAGTGATTTTAAAAGTAAACAGCAGAATTTTAAATTGGATACGGTATTTCACAGGCAACCAGTGCAAATCAGCCAGGACGGGAGTAATGTGGGCAAACTTCCTAGTTTTGGTTAGAATGCGTGCAGCAGCATTTTGGACTGTCTGTAATCTGTGAAGGAGGGCAGAGTGGAGACCAAAATAGAGTGAATTGCAGTAATCCAGCCTCGAAGTTACAAAGGCATGGATGAGCTTTTCCAGGTCTTTATGCGGGATATACTGCCTGGCCTTAGAGATAAGGCGGAGTTGGTAAAAACTGGATCTAACAACAGCAGACACTTGTTTATCAAGTTTAAATGAGCTGTCAAATAAGACACCCAGATTCCTAACAGTGTCAGAGAAAGAACTAGTGAGAAAACCAAAAGCATCACGAAGTTTGGCACGGAGAACGTTACTGCCAAAGACCACAATTTCAGTTTTCTTATCATTGAGGATAAGAGTATTTGCCAGGAGCCATTGCTTGACCTCACACATGCACTCTCGAAAACAATTCAAGGACGAAGCTAGGTCATCATTTAACTCAAAGTAGATCTGAATGTCATCAGCATAATAATGAAAAGCGATGTGATATTTCTCAAAGATAGCGCTTAAAGGAAGCATGTACAATGAGAACAGAGTAGGGCCTAACACAGATCCCTGAGGGACACCACAGCAAACAGGTACAGCGGAGGAAGAGGAATTGGCCAAATGAACCGAGGAGAGCCGATTGGAGAGGTATGATTTAAACCAATCCAGAGCAGCACCCTTGATGCCTACAGCGTGCTCAAGTCTCGCCAATAGGATGTTATGATCAACCATATCGAATGCCGACGATAAATCCAGTAGCACTAGGACCGAGGAGCGTCCATTATCAGCCATTAGTAGAAGGTCATTAAAAACTCGAAGCAGCGCTGACTCAGTGCTATGATGTGGTTTGAAGGCCGATTGGAATTTATCATTTATGCTATTCTCATCCAGGTAAGCCTGGAGTTGAAGCAAAACTATCTTCTCAAGAATTTTGGCCAAGAACGGAAGCTTTGAAATCGGCCTATAGTTCGCATAATCATTATAATCGAGGTTCCTTTTTTTAAGAACAGGCTGAATTATAGCATGTTTAAAGGCTGATGGTACGCAGCCGGAAAGCAAAGAAGAGTTCAAAAGGGACAATATACTAGGTCCAATTGCACTGAAACAGTCCTTGACTATACGAGATGGAAGAACATCATATACGAGATTAGTATTGTTCAGCTGTTCAACTAGACGCTTAAGAGTAGGGAGTGAAACGGGTTCAAACTGATGGAAGGTAGAGGAACAGTCAGGGGTAAACACAGGGTCTGTCATTAAAGGAAGAGCAGATTTGAGAGATGAAACTTTATCTAAAAAATAATTTAAAAATTGTTCGCAAAGAACCGGGGAGCACGGCAGCGGCATAGTGGGGCAGGGGTTGACCACAGAGTTAAAAATTTTAAATAAAATTCGAGGATTGTTACCATTGGTAGAGATAATTTTTGAAAGGAAAGCTGCTTTAGCCATTTTGGCAGCAGTTTGAAACTTCATGCGGCTAATACGTAGGATGTCGTAAGATGCCTGGAGTTTATCTTTCCTCCACCTCCTCTCATCCTGCCGACACACACGTCGTAGAGCGCGAACAGAGTCGCTTAACCAGCATTGTGAATAAGTCCTGGGGCGCTTCATTTTAATAGGTGCAACAATGTCTTCATGTTCAACAGTTTTTCAGCTGTAAACATTTATTTGTATTGCTTACTTCATACTTATTATTTACTATGACTTTATTGCAGCAACAGAAAGACAGTTATTGACAAGAAGATCACTTTGCTAAATCACTTCTAGTGTTTGTCTGTTCACTTTGTCCTGAAGTGATTGGGATTATCTTGTTTGTTTTTTTTACAAATGTTGCTCAAAGCCAAAGAATGAACTCTGGATTATTTCAGCACAGGCTGAAGGGAAGCAGAAGTCAGCTTCAGGTGCTACTTAACCCAGAGGAACTGAGTCTCATAAGTGAAGCCAAAGGGCAGTAAAGGTGGAGCAGTTTCAGCCAGGAGAGAGTGAAGCATTCTCAAGAGGTTGTTAAAATGTCAGCGGTAAACATGTGCTGGACAGGCTAAAGGTCCCGGCACCTCCTGTTGTCACTGCCAGCACCTTTAACCAAAAATGCAAGGCAGGAAGAAGCCATAAAAGATTAGCTTGTCCATCCAGGAACATGTTCTCATGGATGTTTTCACACACCTGATTCAGTCTTTTGGCCTCATTGTGCGTTTTCTGAGTTAGGGTTAGGGTTGTAAATGTGTTGTTTTTTTCACAACGCGCTCAGTGTGTAATGGCCTTTAGTGTTTTCAGACACTTGGTGGTTAGGTGTGGATTCCAAAACTACTCAGTTATGATTAGAAAATATTTATGGTTTAGGTTTAAATATGGCTGGCACCTTTGTTTATGAAACTCATTACGTACGTCATACAGGCATCACCTTTAACTGCAATATGTCAGTCGTTCTGATTGTAAAGAAAAAAAAATTGAGAATTCTTGAGATTTTGTGTCTCATAAATTTGCAGTAACAGGAAAGCCCCGCACTAAAGCTTAAACTTCCTTTTTCAAAGTAATGTCAGGACCATAATTTAAAAACTGATAATGCTGTATCCAGTAAGGCTTGAAACCAATAGTTGAGACCATAAACTCATCAGTAAAATACTTACCGAGGTCAAGAGAGCCAAGAAGCCAAGGGCCGTTTTCCCCTAAGCATCTGTACAACCACATGAGCTTCTCTGTGCTGGTCATTAAAAGTGTTCACAGATCCAAAACTTCTAATCTTAGATCTTCAGGCACTTCTGCACTGATTTCACTTCGACTTTATAGCTTCCAAGTCTTAAAGGTTTACAAAGAGTTGATGGATTTTAACTCGTAGTCTCTCATAAACTTCTGTGGCCCATGACGCAGCTCTTTCACAGTGACATTTTCTTTGCGGTTGAAGAACTGATACACGAGCTCGTCTTTCCCTGTCCGTGTATATTAAAAAATATATTAATTTACTCCACTGAGGTTGTCTTGGATGTACATTTAATAACTCTGCAATTAGGATCACATCTGCTGAAGTCATACTCGGCAATATTTTTAACGTGGACTGCAAATTTGATGCTTTTCAATTTGTCTTAATTTGGCTGCTTTCACATTGTGCTGTATGATAACGCAACATTCAAAAAGCATAGTTCTATTTTCCAGCAACAGCATGTTAAAGTTCTGACTTTATTTATAACCACATCCATGCAGACATTTGCATGCATATATATGTGGATGTTTTTCTAAATATATATTCAGTCAACAGTTTTTGTTTACACTTGCTTATTATCATCAGCATTTAAAATTCACAAACACTATAAATGTCTTTGTTTTAATTCACTTATTTATGAAATAATGCAGTCTGGTGATTTTTAGCTAATAGCTGAAACAGTCGCAGTGAGATGAACATCAGTTTTGTTCAGCTCCACATATGCTGGCGACGGTACGGCAGCATCCAGCATGTCTATATGTTTCTGAGCAGTCGAACTGATCTTACGTTGACAGTCCTGCAGGAACATGTTTTCACAGATGGACGGCTGAGCTGACTGAAAGGGCAGATTGTCGTCTTCCTCTGTGATTGGGGTTGGGAAAGAGCAGGAGAGAGCCCAAATTTCCCGTCTCGATTTCCACTTGTTACGCTGGGGCACTCTGACTGCTTCTGGGCAGAAACTGTAGACATTGTGTTTAGTTTTAGTCTAAACACAACACAGTTTAAAAAATATACTAAATGCATCAGAGGAAATGTTCAGAGAGCACAGCTGCTGGTCTCTTGAAAGCATTTTCTCATCTTCGTGTTGAAAGGAAAGCTGCACAGACTAATACCACTTTCTTGTTTCCTTTTGACTGGAACTCACAACCAGTGTGGCATGTTTGGATCCAAACTCCACTTCTTTTACAACAATAGCTCCAGAGTGCTACCAGTTTACCCCACTGACTCAGAGTACACTGTCAACCTGGTGTAATGGTGGTTTCTGGTAGCTCAAAATAAAAATATTTCATGTGTTTTTGCTCTTTGACATGAGAAAGCATTTACAGCCGAAGTAGTCTGACTTAGTTTTTAAATTACCCCAAAACAGATCATGTGATTTACATGACCCTTGTATCAGTGTTAACAGCACAAACACACCATCCTCTATCAGCTTAATGGCCACAAAGCTAATGCTAACAGATATGAGGAGAGACTGGTGAAATTAATAATGTTTTAACTGTAGTCCTCAAGCACAAGACGAGCTACTGTGTATCCACGTGGAATCGTGTTAACTTAGCTAAGTGTCTGCATAGACAAGTCAAATCCCTGTCACTACTTTTTCCCGATGAATATTCAAGCCATCACACTCCACTGTGCTACGTCTAAGTGCAGGCCATGAAAGCAAAGAAGAGTTGACGCACATATTCATAATCATCACTTCTGTGCTCGCTCGCCGCCTCGTCCTCCGCATCGACCAGGTGCCTTCAACTGTTAGATCCGTCCTATTAAACGAAACTCCCGTCTGTTGATCGGAGACATTTAAGCCCGATGCTAATTGAATGCCGCCTGACATTTTAGCTCACCTAGACTCCTGCCAGACCTGACAAACATGTCAGTTTCTGCCTCTCACAATAATTGGGTTTTCTATCTTGGCTCAGCTAGTTGCCCCTTATGGCAGTACATAAGTTGGAAGCTCACAAGCTGCGTGTGAAAACACAGAGCTACACGTTCATTATGAATGAACAGAGACAAGACAAACAAGATCCATTTAGATAATTAACCAGCAGCAATCCCACTTCAGACATCTTCATCTGTCTCGAGTTACTGAAATAATGAATTCTTCACAGCGATCATCAATAAATAACACAACAACATATGTCATTTGGAGAGGCCTTTTCCACAACATTTTGCATTAGCATGCTTTTCAAGGGGAGCTCGGCTCTCTTACTCTGACAGCAGCACACACTGACTTGTATAGCTTTCAATCCCCTGCTGAGAAAGTGGGCAATGACCCGTGAAGACACGTAAAAGAATATTGATGGAATATCCCCGGCTCACCTAGATTTACCCATCCTATCTTCTTTACAACTCCCCTTCTCTCCCTCTTCCATCTCAGCACCTCACACTCTGTCAGCCCCGTCTCCATCTCCCTCCATCTCTCTGTCCGTCTGGATTTGCGTCTCAGAGTCTGTCTCCCCCCTCTGTCACCGCGCCTCTCCACGGGCTCCGGGGCGCTCGTCTCTCCGCTCACCGCAGCCATTTGGAGATTGTGCCTTAGGCCTGACAGATGTTGCGTCCCCTCTGAGCAACCAGAACCTCCATCACCATCGTCACCTCAAACGAAACCACTGCTGTGTGGGCCAGGGGAGCATGGCTGATTCGCTGCGATTATTTTGGCATGCACCGTGTCCTTAAAAAGCTGGTGGACCAGACGACACTTTACCTCTCTTTTTCTTTTTCTTATCTCCATGCAACACGCAGCTCTACGTGCTGTTGTCGGTACACTGAACATGCACCAGGTGGTATTGCTCCAGGTTTGTCTGGTGTAAGTAAGCATGTGTTGCAATGAATTGACCTGTTTAATTAGAAGTGACGTCGCAATTTTATTCTAGCACTAATTTAGCTCTTGGCTAGTTTATGCAACGTTTTCTGCTGAAAATATGTAATAAAAGTTATTTGAATATGCATTCTCCATAAATAGTCATTCTCATCTTGATGTTTTTAGTCTTGAGGGGAAAATTGCATCTTTTCACTTTAGCACTGTCCTCAAATAACAGTCTGTCTTTCTTTGCATAACAAAAAGACCAAAGCAAGTTTGGAAAGATTCAGAATCTTGAAATGTGACAATGATTTTTCATTGCGTCACTAATAATAACACTTTTAGAGCTTTTCATGTCTCTGTTTCAACGACGGATGTTTGTCCTGGACTGAAGCTGCTGCATGAAAGACAAATTCTATTCATATATCTTTAAAGGCCTCCACATAAATCATATTTATGAGCAGCATGAGGCCATCAAGCTTTAACCTACATTGCAAAGACACAATCAAGGCTTCATACACAAGTGTTTCCCACCGAGAGCTTTAAGTGCTGCATTTTCAAACAGCTCAGTTTATTCTTATTTTAAATCCATTTATTCTGGGAAACACTTCATTAAGTATGATTGTTTGTTACCATCTGAAGTTAAAAGTATGTACAGGAATTACAAATGAATAAAATAACTCGGGTAATAAAAGCATTTGTCTGTAAATCTGTGGAGCTGAACAAACCTGTCAACATCAGCGAGTACACAGCACTCACATTTTGATCTCTCTCCTTCAGCGTTTCTGTCTCTGAGAGCGGCATGTTTAAAAAAAAAGCAGCATTTATTTAACTTAAAGCAGATATTTTATTTGAAGAAAAAACACATGATGCAACATTGTTGTCCTATTTCGCCGTTCTGAGCGTGACTGTAAGAGAATACAAGACAAACTGGGAAGAGCAGAGCTTTTAGCTTCAGTTAACCCTATTTAACCTTAACATATAACAGTCTTTGAGTCTGCTCAGGATTGTTTTCCTGCCGCATCCTTTTAATGTTCAACACAGAGTAAAAAAATTCTTGTATTTCACGAGTGATTCAGAGGCAATGATGCACGCATGTTCCAGTGTAATTATATCTTATTAAATAGTGTCAATGCTCACTGACAGAGCTGGAAGAAGTTATTGCTAATGCAAAATCAACTTTTCTGCTCCTGCTGCTTCACATTAAAAGCACTCAACTGGCAAAACACAAGCTGGCTGCTATTGTGAAGACATAACGGGAGACAATGCACACCTCTCATCAAAAATGCACCAACAAAACCACTTTTCTCATCATCAAATCATCTTTAATATTTGACTTTAACATTAAATACACTTAGCTGTAACACTTGGAAAATAAAGCACCAAGTCCTGGTTTCCTTATTACTGCAATATAACTACAAAAAAGCTACAAATTAAAGTTAACTGTTAATTTAATGTGTCAGGAAAGTGACACATCAATCGACCTGCTGATGGAAGTCAGGATGTCGACCCTGTGAGGTTAAAGTCATCAATGACAATCAATCTAACCCCGATGCTATTAAAATTTGTTCTCACAACTTCTGCAAACTTCTGATTTTTTTTTAACACAGTCTGACAGCCTGACTGTTTCCAGACTCTCTTCTGCAACAGCACCTGAAGAAACCACCGCAACCCTGGAATAGACTGCTCCGCATCTGTGCTTCACAGCTTGATTTAGAAAGTAGCCGTGCCCCACTTATTCAGCACGTCCAGAATCAGAGAGCCATGAAAAAGGCTGTCTTGTAGCATCCAATGCCAAGAAAACAGCTTCAGCTCAGAACAAAGGAAAAGCAAAATAAAGCAAACTTGACTTTTACTCGTTATTTTTCTTATTTTGTCTCATTTGGGTGCTTTTCCCCACTGTTTTTCAAACATTCTCTACTTTTATTATTTGACTTGATTTGATGAAACCAGAAATCTCCTTAAAAAATTAAATTCATGCAATTCTTTGCTAACATGCTTCTCTTCATTTTGTGCATTCCACTTATGACTTCTGTAAAAATCCTGGTCTCGTGACACACTGCGCGCATTTCAACACTTCATTCAACAAAAGTGACACATTAAACATTTGTTATTCCTCCAGGAACTTAATCCCATCATTGAACTACGTGGCTGACAGAAGCCGCCCTACACATTTCTATTCCAGCTATAAAATCTGTAAGCTGATGATGTGCGTTTGGGTATTTCACTAACGATGGTAAAGGAGTGAAAAAATGTTTTTTTACTTTTCCTTCCTCACTGCTGCTGCACAGAAATGCATCAATGTCATAAAATGCTAAGTATTCATGTATGAAAGCGTTTGCATGATGATGAAAGTCTCGGGACATTTTTCGTGTGGATTCTGTTTGTCTTCCTGTGAAACATTTCTCTTTTTGTTATTGTTGTCATTGTTATTTTGAGGACACTTCGAGGACATGAAATATTTAAGTTCACTTTTAAGCCTTGAACTTATACAGAAAAGCGAGACAATGAACAGAAGTCTTTGAAGCCTGACTGTGGGAGAGAGGTCTCTTCTGAGGTGAATTCATATTCCACCCACCTGCCTATTGTTGCCTTCACAGCTCCACAATGGCCATACTTGTTTGGAATACTGCACATACAAACACAGGCATGCACTCCCACAAATGGGTGAGCATTCAAGGCCTTTGTCACGAGAGAACATTTGAGCCCTGTGACTTTTCTTTTACTCGGTACATTGATGAAAAAGAGTCATTATGTATTCCTTAAAGAGAAGGCTGAGCCTGAGAGGGAAGCAGCTCAGACTGACTCTGCTGTCACTCAAATGCTTCCCCTGGAAAAATCCCTTTTGTTTTCAAACCATTAGAGGCAATAGCCATTTGTATGACTGCAATCTGTGTGCTTTTTTTTTTTTTGTTAACCAGCACTCACCATCCCAGCCATTTACTGTAATAATGTGCTCTCACACAAAATCTCCGGCTAAAACCCCAAATTACTTCCCCTAATGTGTACTCGAGCTCTGTTCTTTCATGTACAGCCTCAGTATGAAGCCACAATATGAAAATTGATGTAATTGCTGTGTTGTCAGTCTGTTTTCTCCATAAGTGACCCCCGGGCCATGCCTCTGTTTATTTATTTTTTTGCTCTGTCATGTTTTTTCCCTGTACTCCCATCGCCACTCTTCCATGCTCACTTGCTCCCTGTCAGTTTATGTGCTGTCTCTTTCCCCCCTGCTCCCTTTCTTTCCTTCGCTCCCTGTGCAGTTTCTCTCTGTCCCTCTCCACTGCTTTACTCCCACTATCCCCCACAGCCACACAGGCCTGATTTACTTCCACTACTTGATGAAGAGAGGGGCTTTTGTCTGCCACCAGCAGTAGTCACATGGTGCTGTGCCCGGGGTGACTGACGAACCTGCAGTCTCTACTGCTTCCCTACTTTCCAAGTATGTGGAAACAGCAACAATGGAGGAAAAAACAGTTTGAGTCTGGAGTGCTTTATAGAGTTGCTTCTTCTCTGGTTCCACTCTTTTTTTTTATTTAATGTTAGCGACGCTAGCAGTAGATAACAATGTCAGTCTATCCTGCTATATGTCAGCCTAATGCTACCATCAGGATGAAGTATTACAACAAATATTGAATCGACTGCAATTAGATTTGGTTCAGACATATTATCTAAGCAAGATAAATGCTCTCTTGTATCAGCTCATGACAGGATAATTGCCCTATTTCACAATGACATCATGAATACTGTCTTGTGTCTTATCTGAATAAAATGAAAATGGTATCCAGGACAGTGATGTCCAGGATCTGATGTGAGAAATGAAAGAAACTGCCAAAGCTGCAGTTCCTCTGCTGTCCACTTGAGGCTGGATCCAAAGCCTCAAGTGAGCATCCTACAAGCCAATTCTAAATGCAGACTTGTAGATTTGACTGACAAAAGGAAACCTACCATGCATGTTGCTAATGTGCTGCAAAAGTGACTGACTGCTCGCCCCACATCAATTACATCTTACACATTAACTGTATTTCAGGATATCTCAAATCAGTAGCATTGCCCCGGGGCAAGCAAGGCAGTTAGTGCTTGCCCAGTTTCATCTTAAAACATAAATTAAGACCAAATCTCTCTCCTTACGTCTCAAACAGTGTTCAGTCCAGTAAGTTTTTCTCATCGTCTATCAGTGCCAACTGTGGTCCCAGTTTGCATGAAGGAGGTTTGACTCTCAGTCCAATTCCACTTAAGTATGTGTTCATTTCATTGGTGTGTCTGTGGCCCATTTAACAAAAGTTTGAGCTGGGCTAACTTAGAGGCCAGCAGGTCTTTTTCCTGGTACTCTGTGCATTGTGGATAAACCTCCAGTGTTACGAGAAACTAACAGGAAATTAACATGCTAGAAAAGTTGCTACTGGCTCTGCTTTCACTGCTCTGAGATCAGTTACCATCTGCACATTTGCATAGCATAGCATAAGCAAGTACTCAAGCACTTTGGGATTTATCAACAGAAGTCTCAGTTGCGAACCGTGCTGGCCACCATGTGTGATATAAGAAACTTTTAATAACCCACTAGATTATGATTTTCTTGGAAAGAATATTTTTTGGGTTCGAATCCACCGGGGCCTTTCTGCGTGGAGATTACATTTTCTCCACATGTGCAAGTGGGTTCTCTCTGGGTACTCCAGCTTCCTTCAACAGTCCAAAGACATCTAGTTCTTAATTGTGCATACATGTGTATGTTTTTGAATAGTAGTTTGTCTCTCTGTGTTATCCCTGCATCAAGTCAGTGACCAGTCCTGCCTACAGTAGCTAGGACAAGTTCCAATCCCCACATGACCCTCAGTTGGATAAGTGAGCAAACACACAGCAGAACAAACAGTTTATGTGGAATCCAGTTTGAATCACTGATTGTTCCCACAGAAATGCAGTGTAAAACTCTCCTTCTTCTTTGTTCCCGATTAACAATTATGTTGGAAAATCTTCATTTCCTGATTAAAAACTTATAGATATGCTCTATAAATGTGTAGTGTAGTCTCCTTATTTCAAGGAGAATAAAGCACCCAGTGATGTCCAACACCCATTGCTTGGGCTAAAGAGTGTCTATGCAATCTGAATCTATAAAATCTGTAGTCTTAAGCCATTCACTTATGAATTCTATGTTACATTATTGACAGATAAAAAGTGAATTTGATGTGTTTTGCTAGCCTCAGCTTGCCTAACATTATCAATGAGTGCAATGAGCATACTGCTCTCAAATTCTACTTTACATCTTGCAGATGAAACAAAGCCTAGTTTACCAAGTCATTTTTCCTCTGCTCAACATTACTAGTATGTTTTGCATGTAATAAACTCTCTATAGACTGACAAGGATGCTTTCAGTAGCATTTTTATTTTACACGTCATATTTTGGCAATATGGTGATACTATGGATGTGTGAGAGAAAAAAGCGTAAGTGTGAGACAAAGAATATATGAATGCGTAACTTTGTGTGAAAGAGCTTATTTAGGCTCATGTTTGTGTATATCTGGCACGTGATGGTTTGTATGGCTGACTGACATTTTGGCTTTGTGGTAGAAAGTGTGTCGCAATGCGTGTGTGACATTAGCAACATGTCAAGTTATTTGCTGGCCTTCATCTGTTTTCTGCTCTGTGAAACTGGTGATTGCTGGTTTCTGTGGACTGAAATGTTTCTGTGATGTCTCTCTGTCTCTCTGCATCATTAGAGACATCTTCTTTGGGTTTGCCCAGATCCCATCACTCTACAAGCAATAAAACAGAAGATAGCCTTGCTAATACGAACATTTCTACCCCAGTCTGCCACTCATTTTGATGCAAATAAGAGGCATGTCATAAAGACTCCATAGTTGGCCAAATATGTATCGTAAAAGCATGAATAATACAAACATGCAAGAAGAAGAGATTTTACAGCTTACTTAAACCAAGTCCCAAACAGACATGCTTAGAATTGGGAACTTAAAACGGTAATCACTAGTCTAGTGTTGTTGTTACACTAACATTTAGATGGATGTGACAAATAAAGACAAGAGAAAAAATGGATATTTAGGGTCTGGCAAAAATGTGTGGATTAATTATGGTGTTTCATAAACCCAAAATAGCCATGGACAAAACAAAATTTAAAACATAGAAATACACAAACACACAATCAGAGATGCCCAAAACCCTAATGGACCAAAGCCATAATGGAACCTGGCAAAATTGACCCAAATGGACCTGAGCACAGAAAAGTGGTTAACCTTGACCATTTGCTGATGTGCTGCCTCTAATATATTTTAAGCCTGTATACAGAGCTTGCCTCAGCAACCCCATCCAACCCTAAACCAGCTGAGAAAACCTATGATTTATATCCAAGCAGCTCCCAATGATTAGGCTGAAAACATCCACGTTCAGCTTCAGTTCATCATCTACGTTTAAAGGGATAAAGCAACTCAGCTCTTTATAGGAAAAACTAGGCCCATCCAATGTATTTGACTTGGTTGACTTTATTGAAAAAAACTATTAAAACGCATAGGGCTGCAAGGACAAATAATTTGCTTTTGCCAGAAGGCAATGCAACAGTTCTGGCAAAGGGCTTTTAATTTGAGGTACTATATACTGCTTATGCCTGATTGATAACTTCCCATCATGTATTTTGTCATCAGATGAAAGCTAAAATTTCTCCTTATTCCTGGACCACATTTTCTTTTTCCTGTTTTTGTGTCTTTCATTGATTAAGTATTGTGGTCAGTAAGAATTTCCTGTTTTGCTGTGATTATCAGTATTGATTGAATTTTGCAGATATAGAGGGGTAGACAGATGACATCTAGTCAAACGGTATCATTGGAAATTTCCAGCATTTCTGAAGCAGAAAGAAAAATGGGAAAGCCAATTATCACATTTACTCTACGATGATGAGTTTCTACACCGATCGTTCAAAAGTGTAAGGTTGCAAAAACTGTCTGTAAATGCTGTCATTTCTCATATTGACCTATATAACACGAAGACAAGTCGAGATACGGACTGTGGGATGTAGGGATCTTAGGACAGAATATCATAAACTTGTTTTTCTGGAGCATCACTAGATCAACAGGAAGTCATAGCCTGAAGATATTTTGATAAAAGTCATAAGCTGCAATTCTCAGACTCTGATTTCTAAGATTTTCGGTTCTTTTGTTGCCACTGTAGACCAACCTGTAGATGACAGTGGATTTTAGAATGAAAGGTTGGGCTTTTTACATGCTAACATGTGCCAGGTCAATGGTGAGGCGTCTAGGGTTAGTATTGAGGTTGCTTTTTGCAACATGTTCTCAGAAACTAGATGCTGAATTATTTTTGGGGGATTCGGAGTATTTATGTTGTAAGGGTTTTATTTGAGTGTCCAAAACAGGAGAATATCCTCACCAGTGGTAATTCTGGTGAAGGAGTTTTCATATACAGTATAAAGAGATCTTGTCTGGTGGAGCAGGGGTCATATCCTGCAGATTGTCTCCAGACTCCCCAGGTTTGTGTGTTAACAAAGACAGACTGATCTGTAGTTGTTTTCCTAAGCGCTATACAAATGCAGGCCATTTACCATTTACCATTTCCTCAAAAATTTCTCACTAAATTATGCTGTAGAAAATCCCACGGTCAGAGAAAGTCTCTTAATGCTTTGCTGACGATAACAGAAGGACATTCAAGCCTTTCTGCTGAGTCCTGGATGTCTCTCTCCGTGTTCAGGTTCATCATCTCATCATCTGGTTCAGCACCTTTAACAGACCTCAGGGGCGTAACAGTCACTGCCCAACAACCTATATCATATGGCCAGCATCTGAACTGAATTGGGGCTGCATTCCCTTTTCATAATTAGATGGTAATTAACTGAAAAACTTCGTGATTAGAGTTGTGTAAAGGGAGTCATGTAAAGCGACTGTGAACACAGACAGGTGGTTAATACCATCAAATGACCCAAACCAAAGGAAGGGCAGGGGCACTGATTGAAGGGGTTGTCTGACTTCTAATTGATTTATATCCATGTAGAACTGGGAGAGATTGTTCCTTTCTGTCAGCTAACTGTCATTTTGGTTTGAACTTGTTAATAAATGAGTGAGTTCAGTGCTTCTTACTGAGACTGTAGGCAGCGACAGAGAAGAGACATCAAACCGAGACCAGTGAGTCAGACCACATCAATATGTCTGCATGCATTCAATACTGCATACTGTGTGACTGGCATGCCAACCGTGAGGAGCAAACAAAAGTAACTCATACAGTCAAGACAATTTTTAAAATAGGATACAGAAGAAATGACAAAAGAGGACCATTACCTTTCTCTTGTTGTTGGGGCTCACGTACAAATAACTGAGTATTGTCTTTGCTCCTACTTTGTCATTCAGCTTCTGGTACGTTGCTCCGTAGTCTGTTGACCTGAAATTTAATCAGAAAGGTCTGATGAACACTTGGTGAATTACTTGCTGCAATTAAAAGACTCCTCTTGAGAATTCAGTGTTGGAGGGGAAAGAGCACAGACTTGATTAAGTCCCTTTTGTGCTCATGGCAACATGAACCCCAGCAGGACTATTACGGTCACTGCTGCTGTATTTATAATCCAGGCATGGATTGCAGCATTAATAACCTGATGTAGACATACTTGAGTAAATGCAGACACATGTTATCAGTGAACTCATACTGTACCACCCAAGAGCTGACCACTGCTCCTGGTCATTTTGAAGATAGAAAAATGAACTGGATTATTTTTAACTGTCTTTTTCAATAATTAAAGCAAAATATGCACATTTTTATTTAAATCATTTGTCAAGGGTCAATATAATATATCCACCTATCAAACCCCATAAAACCCAGAACCACATGCCTGCAGACCAGTCAGCAACCACGGATCACTAGGACAAACAAGTATTTTTCAGCAGGTTGCAGGTAGCTGCTGGAAATCACTATGCCTAGAGACTGGTCAGTGATAACCACTGGTCACTAAGAAAGAATGAGACCATTTCCTGACCAGTAGTTGTTGGAAGTAGTTTCTTCTTGTTGGTAGGTGAAACTGGTTGCAAAGAGGTATACAGTGCTTCACCAATAACCGTCTTACGAATGCACTGGTGGCCTGCAGATTGCTGTAGTTGATGCAGTTTCCCGTACTTTGTTTGAAGATGGTGTCATTTCTGCCAACTACTTACTAAGTTAAACCATGAGGAGTGTGACACAAACTGAACACAGATACAGTTCAAAATCAAATTCAAATTTTATTTGTCACACACAACCATACACAGTATGACATGGAGGTGAAATGCTTGTAGCTGTACAATGCCCGACCATTAAATGACAGAAAAAAAGTTTTACAATATTTACAATTTACAGGTTACTACAAAAATTTACAAATTAACTTAGGAATTTACAGTAAAGAATGTGCAAATAGCAGAAGAGATTATAAAGATTATAAATTATAGGATTATAGGAAATGTGTGGTGATGCGTGTGGTGACGTGTGGGAGACTCCAGTCCTACACCTGGTTCAGGGCCCGAATAGCCTGGGGGAAGAAGCTCCTCCTCATTCTCTCTGTTTTGGCCTTAAGGGAGCGGAAGTGTTCACCTTCAAAGCAAAAGTTGTGTCTTTTGAAACATGTTGGTTTCAGCTGTAAGGCCAAACTTTCACTCTGCAACATTCAACATTTCCGGTTTCCATCACACAAGTTTCACACGAGTTAGCAAGTGTTTGCTGACAAGTCGCCATCTTCCATGCAAACTACAGTTTACATCAGCAGTCTGCAAGCAACCAAAGTAATTACAAGGAGGTTTATGGTGCAGCACTGTCCATGTTATTGATTTCACACATCCATCTAAGCGCATCCACTCGCCAGCTAGTCAGAGAATACACACTTTTCCCTACTGATGGTCGGTTGACCAAGGTATTGCTGACCAGTCTCTAGACCTGTGTAATGAAGTGGTGCAATGAAACAGTGTGAGTAAATGCATACTGAAACTGTTCACTGACATTCTTGATGTCTTTCACAAAATGTGTTTTAAAGTTTTAAGTATTTAAAAATGTCACGATTACATAAATATGCAGAAGGTGAGCTCTGCTTCACACAGAAACCTGTTATGAATATTCTTAGATGGCTGCAGCAACATTATACAAAAATCCGACATCGGAAAAACAAACAGACACACTGTAAACGTTCTTTCATGAATCTATGAATATCATTTAAATATACAGTTTTTCACTTTTAAACTTTACTGATCATGACTGTAATACACAATATCTTTGCCTGCCATACTGCAAAAAGACACAGTACAGGGAGTTTTTTTTATGATATTCATGTAGAAATGTAAACAATGTATATACAACTGTGCATGGGGATCTGAAAGCTATAAAGCAGCCAGCTGAAGACAAAAGCAACAAAGGGAACATGACAATGAGCAGGAAAACTGAAAGACTGGAGAAATTTTAAAAAGACTGGATCAAGATAAAAGCTACATTTTTAAAATTTGTGCATCAGAAAGCGAGAATGTAAAACAATGCTTTGCTAAAGGCTAGAGAGTGTCTTCATAAAGCCTTTATGGAATGTTTTCTATGCAGTTTAAATATATTTTATTCTCTTTTAACTACTTCCATGGATGTATTACATATACCGTACAACAGACGAGGCCGCACTACACTTCAAACTTTAGCCCTGCTTACGTCCTTTTACTTTCGGCATCACACTTCCAAAAAAATTCCATTATATACTAAAAAAATCATAAACACACACTGTTATAGGAGCTTGCAAAGAAAAGCGTCTGGACTTCTTTAAGTTGCTTGAAGACGTTTCACCTCTCATCCGAGAAGCTTCTTCAGTTCTAAGGTCAAATGGTGGAGAGTCCCAGATTTAAACCTAGTGGGAGTTTCCCCCCCACAGAGGGACAAAAGGACCCCCTGATGATCCTCTAATCGCCTGACCCAAGGTGTGAAACCGGGTGTGGGTCCCAATCAGCCAGAGTTTCGGGTGAGCTCATTGGGACTCACACCCTGTTTCACACCTTGGCCTCCCAAGATTACTGCTACAGTAGCAAATGAAAACTCAGAAGAAAAACATACACGCCACGATGCAGACGCATAGAAGTTGTTTTCTCTCATGCATGAGCTTCAGTCTGCAATTATCCGCGTACTTGACGATAATATTTATATCCAACAGCCATCGACTGCACTTCGCCCTTAGATGTTTTTTTTACCACTGCGCTCTGAGAGTCATACCAGGAAGATGGCTTTAGAACTCACTGCGACTTGGCTCTTTCTGTCACTCTGCACCATGTAGTATACTGTATAAGTATACAACACTTCAGTGCAGTGCATCTCTAATGAAGTACAGACAAACCTGCTGGCCCAGGAGTGCTTTATTCAGAGGAAAGGGAAGTGCAAAAAAGCCCGGAAAGTCATGACATGAGTGAAATCTATCAGTAATTAGAAAGCAATCCTGACACTCGGTCCGGCCAATCACATGACCTGAATCCATCCGAAAATCTAGAAAGGACCAAAACTCAGAGTCCATAGAAGGGTTTTTGTTTCGCATTATTACATGTAGCTTAATTTATGGACATCTCTTTGCACGTGTGGATTGGCTGGGTCGTTGCTGATATCTGATGGGAATTTAATGTCAAGAGCACCTTTAGAAATATATTTACTTTGAAAACTGGCGACACGTTCAATGCTTATTTTACCTGGGTAATAATTTGAAATAAATTGCAAATTTTGGATGTGTGTAAGACAGTCACACTACAGTTTTGAGCGTTTAATTGGTTATTAATTCAGAATCCGGGGCACAAACCCTAACACCAGTTTTTCATTGATTTGTATCCTCCCGTTCTAATTTCTGTTGATGTATCCTGAAGTTCTTTCAAAACCTAGCATCTGGAGGTTTAGAGGTTTCCTTTTCAAACCCAACCTTTTTCCAGTTTCTTTGGTATAAATTTGCACTGATGTTGCATTTTCTTGGTTGCAGGTTGGTTGGTAGAGATATGAAACATTTTTCCAATTTCCCTGTATTCTTTCATCAGTTTGTGGAGTAGTTCATACTCAGTACATTTAATCTATAGACTTGTGAACCTGATTCCTGTTTTAATCAGGAAAAAGATGATGGCAGAGATGTTCACGTTTGGAAACAGGAGGGTGTGAATCAGCGAGGCCCAACACAGAACGCATTTTTATACCTTTTTTCTAAAACTCTCTTTTGTGTTTTTCATTTCTTTATATTCTCTGCACTTCAGTTATGTTTTAATTTGTTTTTTGTTAAACTATAGTTAGATTAACACAAAAAACATCTACTCGATTACATTTATACATTTAGAATTAGATGTTTGGAGCGATGCAATACTAGAAGTATTTGGTTATAAACATTCAAATTACCAAATAAAAACTAATCAACTAGGTTTAAGAAATATATTACTTGCTTGGGGTTACAAAATGATCATGGTTTGTGTTACAATAAACTTTCATTGTTCTTGGTTTCCAGGGAAACCAATAATAAGTCAAGAGCATAAATGCTGCACGTACAAAACATAATTCCAGTGAGCAGTTTCAAAGTTGTGATGTCAAAAAAGGTGCATTTGTGTAGACGTCCACAAAAATAGAACACATTTTTCTGACTATTTTACATTTTGATACAAGATCACGCTTAAACTTTTTAAATTTGATTTGAGTCTTTGTTGTGTTGCTGTACTGTTGCTACGATAAGGTAACACGAATGTATATGATACAATCCACAAGCATAAACTAAGATTCACATATATGTGCAGTGATTTGTGTGTAACTTTTGAGGATTCACAGGCTCATGCTCCAACCCACAAACGAAGCACTTTGATCACACGTATTTTACAAATGACTTTATCAATTAAAAATCATAAATAGTGATTATTTACGTTTAATTATTTAAGTCCAGCTTCACGAATCGGATATTTTTCTCCCTCAAAAGCTCTTCTGTGCATACAAAAGTCTAAAACTACACGCCAGGTGTGTGTGCACCAATCGCCTGATACGCAGAGACGACGTCGCATGTCCACGCAGGATTTTGACACAAATTTTCCCGCTGTGAGCTTCGTACAGATCAACAAATGTAAGCTGCTTTGAAATCCCAGTGTAAAACTGGGACATCTGGGCTTCCTCTCTTCTTGCACTGTTTTTCTTTTTCTTATCTTTTTGTTGTTTATTATTATTGTTTAATTTCAGACAAAATTAGCCCGTATCATTAAAAGGAAAACAACAAAGACAAAACTTACAAAATATACAGACAATGTTTATAAAAAGCTGACATATACCTTGTGTCGGTGTGTGTTATCACTGTCAAAGCTCAGCACACATATTTACACAGTTCCTCAGTTTAATAAAACAGACATTGTTTTTTCTAAATAAACAGAACAGCTCATCACTCCACTGGAAAAAAGAACACGTTGGATTTACTCAGTTCAGTCAAGGACGTTGGTTACGCACTTGTGTTTTGCTTTGGCAGAAACTTAAACAACTTAAATCAACAGAACTCATTCATATGCAGTAAACCTGTGCATTTGTTACTGATAAGATGTGATTGAAACATGTTTAGATGAAGTAAGTCGAGCTCTTGGAATATTTTAATCCTTCACAATTTTCTCACTTTATCCCAACACTGTTCTATAACTTTTACCCCAATGCTACTTGGTCACGTGTTCAACAATGTCTAGAGTCTGTTTAACATAAATGTTTAATGGATTTACAACAACATTCCCTCTATCCATTCTTTTATCTTTATCAGGGTTGCAGGGGGTGGGGCCTATCCCAGGTGTGAAAAGGTAAGAGGCATGGTACACGCTGGACAGGTCGCCAGTCTGTCACAGAGAGGCAAACAACCATTTTTAATAATAACTGCACAACTTTTAACCGTGGGAGGAAACCAGAGTACCCAGTGCAAACTAGACAGCTTGCAGATTTGAACCCAGGCCCTTCTTGCTGTGAGCCAACAGTGCTGACCGATGTGCCACCGAGCTTTCAATACAGGCTTCACAAAAGTAGGAAAGCTATGATTACAAGGCTCAATACAGAATTTTCTTTACATTTTTGTCCTTGAGGGGTTAAACCACAATAAATAGCGATAGCATACACGTGGTGTGTGTGGTGGGTTGCCTCTTAGAACTCCAGTGAATTTCCTGTGGTTTAAGATGTCGTGTGATTTTTGTAAATGTAACAACCACCCAATTTCCTTTTTTTGAGTGTAGAAAACACAATTTTACCAATTATAAACACTACACAATAACCTGCTAGGAAGAGGGAGTCAGTGCACGGCTGCAGATGAGGGAACACCATGGTTGTACATCTCTGTGGGTCATCCTTGGACCGTGTGCTTGTGAGTGGGGCTGGGCCATATCATACCGTTCACAGTAATACCGGTATAATGTTGGCCAATGATGAGAAAATGAAATATCGCGATAGAATATGGGTAAAACGCGCGTGCCTTTGTTTTCATACGCACATGGCGGAAAAAGGCACGGCGGCGACGGAGAATGAGGAGGGCGAAAGCGGATCGTTGAATGAAACATGAACCAGAACTGGTTTGTAAAAATGCTGCAACTTCAGTGGTGTGGAACTGGTTTAGCTTTCGTCCATCAGATACACAACAAAGCACTATTTTTGGTAGCGCATGCTAGCGGGCCGTCGTTATTACCATGTTGTTTGGAAAATACGGCGCACTTAAAATCATCCTTTGATTTTTCTGAAAGTCGACAGAGCCTTTTATAATCCCGTGTGCCTTATGTATGAACTCTGGTTGTGTTTACTGACCTCGAAACGACTTTATGTGCACGGCGCTCGAAAATCTGTCAAATGTTTTAGTGCGACTTTGCTGAGCTACGAAGCCGCACCGCTTGATGGATTGTCGGAGCATTACGCCTATCGTAGGTGATACATACTGTGCTTCAACATAATATTACCGTGTTGTGTGTGTGTATAACCTCTTTTTAAGTTTTGTGGATATTATACATGGTTATGCTGAGGATGTGTCGGCCAGTTTCCACTGGAAATGCCTTTTGGTTAAACTGTCAGCAAGAAATTTGCATTTGCACTGTTACATTTTTATATAACTTTAATGCACATAAAACAGCTGCTTGTTTAAGTGAAAATACACTGATGGGTTTTTTGCACTAATAAAGTTGTGGAGTTGTGAAGTATTTTGTCTAGTGTCAATTATATCGTCAGTTATATCATTATCGCAAATTTTCAAATGTACATCGTGATAAATATTTTTGGCGCCCTGCTCTACTTGTGAGTCCTTCTGGAGGGAGTATACGCTAACCAACCTCTGTATATTCTGAATATAGAAATAAGCTACACTGTAGATAACAACACTGTGATGTTAATCTTACTGGTCCCTGTTAAGAGCAGGCTAACATTGATGTTAGCTGATCCTGAACACTCCAGAGAGGGATGTTACGTGTAGTTTTAGACATTTTTATGCACAGAAGAGTTTTTGAAGGAGAAAATATCTGATTCGTAAAGCTGGACTTAAATAATTACGTGTAAATAATCACTATTTATGAACGCATTTGATCACATTGCTTTGTATTTTTGTATAGACTGTGAGTTACACACAAATCACTGCACATATTTGTGAATCTTTGTTTATATGCTTGTGGATCATATTATATGCATTCATAACACTTTTGAGCAAATTTCTCTCCATATTTAATGAGCTAAAGGTGAAGTTATCTTAAAGATTAACAGCAGCTGTGTGTGACAGACACTGGAAACAGTCACTCCTTATTCTGCATATAGTAACTGGGTAGCACAACGGCTGACAAACTATGTTTTCAACCTCATTTGCACTTCAGTTACCACGGAAGCAGTAACATCTAATTAAGCTGTAAACACACAAACACGCAACGGTGTGAGGATTACACATCATTATTACATTGCCACTACCACGTCACGTTTTGCCTCATGCCTTTACTATCCCAGCACAGAAAAGTCAGAAAACATCTCACTGATGTTCACATGACTATTGCTCAGAATTCTCTCGAGAGATGACGAGAAACTGCAACTTCCAGCTTGTAAAAAAATATCAAGATGTTCAAATTCCCACTAATACTTGTAACTATGGTAAGAACTAAAAATACAGTCTTGGAACAGAATTCAGTGGTATGAAGCAAACGCAAACCTGCTGCACAACCTTATGTATAAATACTGTGTGACTTATTAGGCATAATTTAGAAGCCAAAGTTTTCTTATTATAAGATCTGAAAGTAGCAGAAATGAGGATGAGATAATGCTGAGAACTCTCACACTGTTTCACTACGTGCAGGCTAATGGGGCAAGAACAGGAACAGGAAGGCTCCCAAACTTGATTGAGAATCATCAGGTTATAAGATTTTATCAGTTACAAAGTAATGCAGGTATGCTTATCAGTATATCAAAGGAATATTGTTAATCTGTGGCTCATAAAATATGCTAAGCTCAAAGCTTACACTGCTGCTTACAGCTGTGTGCACTTACCTGTGCATGCTCTGGATGCTACAACCATCAGTTCATCTTTTTTATCATTTTGAAGCCATAATGACAAAGATGAAAGACTCAAAACTTCCACTTTACATTTTCTCACATGACTGTGGGCTAAATGTCACAGTTTGACAGAGGATTCAAGCCCACGAGTGAACTGAAGGGTCAGAAGTGGCTCACACGTGTCTGTGTGGCATGGCTGAGCCAAACACAGAAATCTGAGTTCTGCAGAAATTATGAATAAAATAAAATAAAATGGAGCTGTATTTTCCCCAGGTCAATTATACATGTTTAAATTCTTAAGTCAACTGAAGCCAGATTGTCCTCAAATATGAAAGGAAAACTGAGGAACTTGCTGATTTATTTTCTCGCTGAGCGATCGATGCGTTCACTCAAAGAAGCTAGTAAGAGCCAGCCTATCCTGACTTCAGTTCCCTTTATTCCAGCGTATTTCACGCCACCCTCTGAACTGCATTCAGTAAAAAACAGATATCTTGTCTGACATGACTGGCAAGCAGAGACACTTCATCATTTCTTAAACCTCATTTACATAGAAGAGAGTTATAAACCCGTTAAATCTTCAAATGACGGCTAAAATATTCAAATGTTGGTCAAAGTGCTAATGCGAAATTTGTCTTCTGTCGTATTTTTGCATTTCAGACTATCTCTGAAAGTTTGAGCGACTTATCTGAGCTGTCAGCTCTAATTTATTTTGAGAGGCCTGGGGCTCAATCAAGGAGCTATTCTAATTCCACATGAAGATAGAGAAAAAGCCCAAAAGCATACAAATCTTTCAAAGGCAGCAAAGACACCGGAGAATGTCTTGAGTGACTTCAAATAAAGCAATCACTTACATCGACTGATGTGGGAGTTTTTCTGACCGGCGTGTTTTCTGTGGCGCCGTTAAATCCACACTGAAGTCCTTGTTTAAAGGGTTTGGCGATTTCTGAGAGAGCGACACTTGAAGTTTACAACCAGCCGTGAAAATATAGAAATATTCATGGGAAATTGGCAATTTTGTCTCACTCGGTAACCCTTTGAGATTTTCTTGGGGCTAGTTTCCATGGTGAGCAAATGCTTTCCCATCCGATGAGCTCTTCTGGAGGGAGTCATTTCCGTCATTTATCAGAAACCATCAACACCTAAGACCGCTGGACAATGACATCATCGGTCTATTGATCGGCTCCTGTCACAGAATCACTTGATTTAGGGCCCGGTGAATCTGAACATGAAGCAATAAAATGGCGCAGCCCCAGCAGATCCCAGGAAGATGGAAGCTGCGTTAAATGAAAAATGATAGTTTCTGAAGGACGATAATTCTGAGCGAAACTGTCTCGGTGGGGACTTCTCAGATGCTGTTGGCTGGTTTTGCGTGTATGTAAAGAGCAGCTCTGACCACTCTGTGCTGTGAGGACGTTAGCTCCTCAGGGGCTGCAGGTGAGCAGCTCCACACCGTCCACACGCTGGGTTAAACAAAGGGGGAATTAATGAAACGCCGTGCGAGGACACCAGAATGATATCAGTCCTATTACGGCGATATGGCTCAGTGAGGAAAATGGATTCGGGATATGCTGGGAGGATGACTGAACTCCTCCCCATTAAATCTTGAAACACACTCTTACACACAGACGCTCGATTAAAAGCCTCAAACCTCCTTTAGTCAACGGTTCTTTTTTTAACTTTCTCTCTAAAACAGATTAAAATTATGTCTACAGCTGCATATTAACAGACTTATTAGATGGAGTTTCAATTAGAATTTTCAGAGTATAGTATAAGTTGATACGCAGCCACTAGACATTTACATCCTCCGTGGGGATTTTGATTAATAGCGGTTCAGAGGATGGAGAACTGCACGCGTCCCGGGATAGTTAACGTGAGGTCACTCGCTGCATTAGCGCGCTTAAACTCTGCGGCACTCTTTGAAACACTGGACAAATGGCAGCTGAGCTGAACGATCCAAGATGAATTTATGAAACCTTCAGCGCGCTCGCACAGTATATCTTTTGAGTAGCAGACTGAATCATAGCCTTTCCTCCCTCGCTCTATATCTGCAGTCCCTTTCCATCATGTTACTGCCCATCAGGGCTGGTGGCAAACTTCCACACTTAAAGCTGCACCGGGCAGGATTGGTGTTTTTTAGGGCAAGAAAAGAACAGTCTGACGCTCTGGACAGAAAAATTACTTTTCAGTTAAACCTTTTGTTTATACCAACATGCACACCCCCTTAAGAAAGGATCACATTAAACTGATTCCACCTTGAGAATATATTCATGCTGCTGGAACCCACTGTATAAGGACAGAGCAGCCTGTTCTCGTTCCCAGGGTGTCCACATCTCCTGTTCTTCAAAGCTGCTGGCATGTCACAATCACAAGGTTTTATTTATATAGCGCCGGTTCATCTAAAGTCATCTTAAGGCTATTTATGTTACAAGGTAAAGGCTTTACAATATTAGAGTGAAAATCCAATAATCAGATCATCCCCTATGAGCAAGAACAGTCTGAGGACAAAACTCCCGTTTAACAGGAAGAAACCTTAGTGAGGGAGAGCCATCTGCTGTGACTGGTTGGGGGTGAGGCGAGGGGGAGTTAGCCAGTTCAGTAATTACTAATGATGGTTTGCAGCAGTCAACACGTGGAGAGTGAAAAAGGGGAGTGGAGAAGAAGAGCTCAGTGCATCATGGGAAGCCTCCAGCAGCTTAAGCCAATAGCAGAATAACTATCCGATGATCTGGGGTCACCCAATCCAGCCCTGACTATATGCTTTATCAAAAAGGAAAGTTGTGAATGCAATCTTAAAAAGAGAGAGAAGGTCTGTCTCCCAAATCCAGACTGGAATCTGGATCTGATAGCTGGAGGCTTTGCCTCCCACTTTATGTTTAGAGATCCTCTGAACCACCAGTAAGCCAACAGTCTGAGAGTGAAGAGCTCTGTTGGGAGAATATGATCTATGAGATCATTTAAGATATGATGGGCCTGATTATTTGAGACACTGTTTGTGGGGAGAAAGATTTTAAATTAAATTCTGGATTTAACAAGGAGGAGAAGCCAATATGGGAGAAATGTAATTTCTAGTCTCTGTGAGAACTGTAGCAGCAGCTTTTTAAATTAACTGAAGGCTTTTCGGGGAGTTTTTAGAGAAACCTGCAAATAATGAACTTCAATAGTCCAGCCCAGAAATAATAACTGCACTTTCTCCAGAATCACTCTGAAAAGGATGTTTCTAATTTCAGTTGTACAGATGAACAAAAGCAGGGCTTTATTTTCTTTAATTTACACAGAATGTAGTTTTCACTCAAAACTTGCAACGGACCCTTGGTGTGATTTAAACACAGTAAATAGCAATGACAGAGAGTGATTCGCTGAGTTGCTGATGCTCGTTTTTGAAACCTAAAGATGTTTTCTGAGCCTGAACTAAGGACGCTCATTTATCTGCCCACCTGAGACTGGCTGCAAAAGTGAGTCATCCCTACTTCTCATCTTCAAATGTCCAACTTTGCAGTTTTATAGCACACAAACAAAACATGTTGGACTCCCTGGATGGCTTCTGCCCTCATCTTTAAGCTGTGGGACTGACAGGTGTCCTGACAGGCAGCTGCAGCTGCTAGGTAGACTTCACCTCTGCTAACCTGGGTCACTGGACTGGACATCTCAACCATGTTTGTGATTTCAATGCCTTTTGGAGCATTTTAATGGAATTATCTGAGAAATAATATGGCTTTCTGCCTGATATGGACTGTACAAAAAGCACCCTGGTGCGTTTGATGACCCTGGTGAAATCCACAAGCAGAAATGTATTAGCTAAACAATAAAGCTGTTCTATATACTACAAGTGTCACTGAAGCTTTGAACTCCACATACTCTGTATGTTGGCAGACGTCTGAAGTAGGTAAAGTTGTGCCAGAAACTTAAGCTCTGCAGAGGAAAACATCCATAAATCTGTTTGAAATTCACAGGCAAAATGTTACCACTGCATATCGTCAGAATAGTAATCCAGCTGAGTTACAGTGGCAAGAAATTATTACTTTAGAGAGCATTATATTAAATCTCTGCTCTTTTATTTGGGCTTCTGAATTCTGAGTGTGTAAATGTGCCGACTTTATGATCCTTTGAAAGATGACACAATGGTGTGAGGCCACATTTCAAGGCTCAGATGACTAGACACTGGAAACAACACAGAGGAGTACATAATTCCTGGAACACCGACACTCACCATCGGAGAAGGTCAATGAACCTGGAATTGTAACTAAAAACAAAAAACTGTTTTTACCAGGCGGCAGCATCAGGGCTGAAACACCAAACTGAAAGTCCCAGAAAGTGCAGTTCCTGTAGTGGCCACTTGAAGCCGTCTTGAGGGTGTCTACATTTTAAATACAAGCTAAAGTTACTATATGGTGTTTGGGCCTTATGCTCAATCTTTAATTGGATAAGTTGAGGATTTCTGAAGGATTATTATCAGTGTTTATTGGCTGTTTGTTGTAATGTTGCTGATTAGTTTCTAATTCCTCTCTGGTGTGATGATGTGGAACATGCGCTATTAATAATTCTCACAAGTATCTCTTTGGATAGACTCCGACCTCATTAATTGAGGACTTGTAATTGTGAAATTGTCACAGACTTAATGTGTTTAAGTTTGAGTTCAGCTTTGTTGGCAGTCCAGCCTTCGCTTTAGAGGATTGTCTGCTTGGTCGGGGGTCAGAAACCTTAATTATCAAAACAGACATTTTTGGGTAATCATTAACCAAGAAAAATAGAACTGCAAACCATATTTGAAAATCATAATAAAGCTGAGACAGTCTATTATCAACATTATTAATCGATGAAAATAATTAAACTCTATTGTGTGCCATGAATATTTGATACTTTGTTTTATATTTGATACTTTAACATGTTTTTGCTGTATTTTATGAAATGATAGACCTGAAAAAAAAAAAACTTTTAAGATTTTTTTTTGTGGTAAAAAAATCATTTTAGATCTACTTTGCAACAGAGGCTCTAAAACTATGAAGGCCACTGCTACTTGTCTTTGTGCGAACAAAATTCAAAGGTCCAGATCAGTGTTTGGCAATTCAGTTTTTTCAGTTGAATTCAATTTTATTTATAAAGCGCCAAATCACAACAACAGTAACCTCAAGGTTCTTTATATTGTACAGTAGATCCTACAATAATACATACAAAGAAAAATCCAACAATCACATGACCTCTTATGAGCACTTTGGCGACATTGGGAAGGAAAAACTCCCTTTGAACAGGAAGAAACCTCCAGCAGAACCAGGCTCAGGGAGGGGCGGGGCCATCTGCTGCGACCGGTTGAGGTGAGAGAAGGAAGACAGGATAAAGACATGCTGTGGAATATTAACAAGTATGATTCAGTGCAGAGAGGTCTATTAACACATAGTGAGTGGCAAGGGTGACTGAAGAATAATAATAAAACCATAGATCTGTAAACACAACAATACACTGGTTGTTCAAAAAGAAAATTACATTACAATTTCCATCCAGATTTTTTGTTTGTTTCTTGTAGATGACGCCCACAGCTATGGAAACTCAAGACCAGCTGATTGTGTCTGCTGATTTCCAGTATTTTGTACCAAAGCTCATAGATGTTAAACATTTGTAGCAACAGTGTTAATATGTAAACAGAAGTGGTGCATGTTGCCCCCCTCAGCTGAATAATCACCACTTGTTAATGACCATCACCAGTGTTGGGTGTTGTTACTTTGAAAAAGTAATTAATTATAGTTACTAGTTACTTCTTCAAAAAAGTAGCTGAGTTAGTAACTGAGTTACAAGATTCTAAAAGTAATTAATTACTTGAAAAGTAACTATTTCATTACTTTAAAAAAATGTTTAACCCTCTGGAGTCCAGGGTATAATTGGCCATTTTTAACTACTTTTGAATTGTACCTCTATATTTCACCTTTAAAAACTATTTCCTTTGCCTTGTTTGGTATCATCCTTTTCAGCACAACCTCACGTGTCTGAATTTACAGTTATGTTTCCATTTTGACATACTGGTGTTAGGAGTTGGGTTCTGGTTATGTGGTGTTTTTTGTCTGTATGTCTTTTTTGGTGCCTCCCTTTTTGTAGGCGGGGCAGTGAGTCACTGAACCTGGCACACCTGTTACTCATCAGCTGCATTCTTCAGAAGTGTTCTTTAGGAGCTACCTGACAGAAGACTAGTGTCGGAGTATTGGCGTTTTTGGAGAGTCTGAAATTCTGCCCCTGCCTGCTGGAGCCGTTGGATTATTTCTGGTGACTGTAAGGAGTTTTGGTTCCTCCCTAGGATTTTTGCCTCGACTGGTTTGTTTTCCGTCTGGAGGTTTTGGCATTAAACAGTACCAAATAAGCGCTCCAACTCTCTGTAAAGTTTACTTTAAGCTTTTCTCGGTTATCGGGCAAAACCCTCCTAATTCTCGTCCCTCTCCTTTTTTAGATCGAGCGCACTACCTGTGTGTGTTTCCATCACCTGCACGTCCTGGCTCCGCGTCCCCATTCATACACTGTTGTATATACTTTGTCCTTGTAAATACCTCCCCCCTCACTGTAAATAAACTGTCTTCACCGCAACTCTGCCTCTGTGCGTTCTGCTCCCTGGGTCCATCTGCATTTGCCATAACAAATGTATTAACACAATTGATCTAAAAGCAGACAAAAAACATAAAATCATAGTAAAAAAAGTTATATTTTTTACTGTAACAACCACAAAATGTTTATTGAATCATATTTCATAACTTTAAATGCAAATATAAATTGTCAATTTTAAAATCATACGCACAAGTTTTGCAAACAAAGTTATTTGCAGCCATTTACCTTTTGCCCTTTTTTTTTAAATAACCATTTCAAACTATTTACATAACAATCAGCTGTTCCACATTCAATAAGATGCCACACAAATTATTTGTGCCACTCCAAAAATTTCTGTTGACTATAAAGGAGAAGATCACAGCCTGATACCTGCAGCTCTGACAGGTCTCTTTTTCTGCTCTCTCTCTCTCTCTCTCTCACTCTTAAAACTTCCCCCTCTTCCTAAACAACCAAATGTCATGTTGCCATATCATTTTTGATTGGTTGACATGGTGCAGAGAGGGCTTGCTAGCGCTGTCCTTAGACGTTAAACGTGGCAAAACTATTGAGGAAAAAACGCCACGTATATATTGTTTATCATGACTCTGGTTTTAGTGGCCTATCAACACAATTTATAAACTGGTATATGTCACCTTGTTGCTTTGTCATCTTAAAGTGGTCATGTGATTGGCTTGCCACGACTACTTTGTTCTTCCTCAGTCAAACAGCAGCACTCATGCGATTGTTTTACCCCCTTTGCGCCAGGTGTTTGTGCCAAAAAGTGATCGCCGCCCGCAGGAGCGCGCGCAGCTGCTTAAAGCTGTAGCGCCCAGATTACTTACATAGACAGCTACTTCTGTGCAACTGATATAAAATGCTGTAAACTGAAGTCTGTTTGTTGAAAAATAGTAACGCGACTGCACCGCATTTTCTTGTTAGTAACTGTAACGGCGTTGTAACGATAGAAATAGTAATTAGTTAGATTACTCGTTACTGAAAAAAGTAACACCGTTACTTGTAACGCCATTATTCCCATCACTGACCATAACAGACAGTACTGGACAAAAGGAAGAAAAAAATTCCAAGTCCTTATTTGGGACCAGGCATTTGGGTCTTTAAGACTCCCTTCAAGCCTTCTGTATCAATAAATGAAGTGAAAACAAACATAGAAAAACATCTAGTTATATCAAGGCACATCAGTGTGAGGCTTTTACTTTATTTGTCTGTTATTGCTATAACAGGTTGACAAGCACCCATCACATCACATGACAGATATACGGCATGATGAAGTTTCAAGCTGTTACCTCATGCTGCTATTTGGGGCCGCAGCAGGCAGAGATGCTTCAGACTCTGTAAGATCTTCTGGATTGCCGGCAGAGCAGCGGGCTATCTTAAATGTAGTATATGTGGCTTTGCTCCACGCTCTATCTCACTGACTGTAAATTGTCCACTAATGTTCTACACTCTCATTATCCTCTTCACTAGCTCAAAATGTGCATCATCTGTTCACTCATTTGTCTTTCTGTCAATCTGTCTGGCTTATCCACATGCACCTTTAATCATGTGTCCATTACAAGAGGCTCTGTTTTCCCAACGTATCAGATTTATAACGATGTCAGTGAAGCGTCAGTAGCAGATGCACCATTGCCAGGGTAATGCGGTAGCGGGATCTGAGACACAAAGCTACAGCCTCACTTGATCCTCTATGAGGTACGTGCAGTCATATAATGGTACATTTGCTATAGCCGTGCATAAGAGCTTAAGCCTCGAGGCTGTCTCTGTGGAAAACTGTGTTGTTATTCTGCAAACCAGATGGCTTTTTACTCCACAAACGGCACGAGTAAAGACAGACAGTCGAAAAAATCATTTAAGCATTTTAGAATCAGAGTTAATTTCCATCCTTCACATTTCCATTGGTAAAAAAACAGCAAAAGCGACACTCTGGGGTCCACTTGTAAAGTTTTCACACAGAAACACAAACACAAATGATTGGTCGCACATATTTGCTGAAAACAAAACTAATCTCACCTCTGTTTTCAGGCTAGCTGGTACTCTCCAACACTCAACTTCAAAAAGGCTTGAAATATTCTATTACCTGTTTGAAAGTTCATAACTTCAACATAGAGGCAGGAGAGCAGAGCAAATAACCCACAAACTTTGGTGAAATTGACGATAATGACAGTGCAGATGCTGAAGACACAGACAGGCTTGAATCCTGAAGCCAGATTTCCTTAATTTTGACTTACAGCAGATCAGCAGGTGCATACTAACTGTGGCAGACTGGTGCACAGTAATGTTGGCCTTGCACTCACATGTAGAAGAACAACTCTACTATGATGTAACCGAATTATAGAAACTGAGGTACAAGTGGATCGTTGGCCCACTGGAATCCTGAAGTGTCTTGATGGTTCAGGTTATGACCATGCCTCTGCCACTGTGGAAGCTAAAGTGGAGAGCAAAATACGATCAAGTCTTACTTTAGGACTATTGTTTATTCTAACCAAATGCCAAAATGTTCTGTTTATTCACTGGAATGTCATCATTTGATAACTATAACCATGGAAATACAGCGAAATCACAGAATTCCATGTGACTCACACATACAGTCAATCACTCAACTCATTACGTTTATAAAACACACCTGTCCACAGAATCAATTATCAGTTTCTTCCATTGCAACCTGTCCACCAACTCTGGGAAGACCAGAGAGCTGTCCAAGGACATCTGGGACAAGATTTGTAGTATGACCCAAAGAACACCATCGCAACAGTCAAGCACAGAGGTGCAAACTTTAGGCTGTTTTTCTGTTAAGGGCACATAATGGCTTCACCACACAGGAAGGCCAATGGATTTGACCATTGGCCTTCCTTAAACTCTTGGATGAAAACTTGCTTCCCTCAGTCAGAACCCTGAAAATGGGTCATGGATGGGTCTTCCAGCATGACAATGACCCAAAACATACCACCAAGGCACATTGTGTGTGTTTGGGATCACTGCCATGCTGAAAACTTGAAAGCATATCAGATGCTTTCCAGCTGGTATTGCTCTGTAGATCGAAATCTGCATGACAAATTTGGAAATCACTACAGTTTAACCAGGTGGGCATTTTTAAAGTGCGTGCTGCTGATTTATATACTCTAGACAAACTATAGTAATCCAATTGCTTTAATTTACTGCGCAAGCTGGTCTGTGGTGTATCAGGAAAAATGAGTATTAGTCAGTTCTTGTGTTTACCTGACTTTATGTAGATGACTCAAAGTGAGGTTTTGAAAGCACAGAAGGTAAAAAATGTACCAACATACCAAAGTCTGTTCAGGGTTTTTGTTTGTTTGATTTTTAAATAACCTTGGACGTGTGAAATTTAATGAACAGACCCACAAAATCAAATTTAGATGTACCATCTCGAATCAGCCCAACCTTCATGACTCGGTATACAGGCGCACTTCTCTGAGAGTTTTAAAGTTTGATATTCTTTAAAGAACTGAGTCCATCAGGAAAGTGAAAGGTGCAGGGTGGCGTTTCCTGTCATCACACGCAGTGAACAAGCTCTCAATGCTTTACATTGTTACAGTGAATATAGTATAAATTCACAGTATTTAGTGGAACTAACATACAAAATACTTGATTGTTTCTTTAACATATCACAGAGAAAGAATCTGTGTCTGACACTTGCTGACACTCGGTATCATCGCAAGACAAGGATCAGCTTGTTTGAACACTTTGCTGAAGCTACATGAAGTTAAACATTCAAACTCACGCTGCTATATTTTTATGGCTGCAACACTACATCAAATGGAAATACTCTGGATGTTTTGTGCACGTCTCCCTCGTAATTCTGTCTGACAGGCAGTCTCTCTTATCGCCACTGGAATTTCAAATCAGTTCTGTGGTTTGGAATAAAGCTCAACAGCAGAGCTGGGAATCCAGCACAGTAACCGTCAAGCTACTGTTGGATCTTTGCACACAGGTGAAACTGTAAAATGAGGCTTTTTTCTGTGTGTGATTTAAATTGAAGCTTTTGTTACCATTTCACTTTGAAGCTTTGTTGCCATTTAATTTTTGCAGTTCAGTTTCAGGGATCTTACACAATTATTCACACAGAAGCTTTACAATCTTTTTCCTTTTAAATAAAGTAAAAAATCAAAAGAAGAGATGCCATGCACTGAAAACCTCTGATGATTATTCTTGTTTGTGCAGCACGAGTTATGGTGAGCAATTACATTCAGTTTTCTGCAAACTTCAGAAAATTGGTTTCCATCTAGTCTGAGACTTGGCTCAATTACAGAAAATTAAGAGATTCTTCATTTTTGTTTTCATGCTATTAACCGTCAAAATTCTCTCCAAACAAAGATGTGCTTCTGTCCCAGCTTCTGAATTTTTAAGTTGACTGTTGAGACTCTTTTTCAGACATTACATACACCCCATTTCCTAAAAGGCATCTGCAAATATTACATCAGACTACAGTCTGAAATGAGGCTAGTGATTTAAGTTAGGCTACACTTGTAACAAGGCTGGTCGAGGTAATTTGCCGGATAAGACCACCAGCTCCACTGGCAGTGATTAGTGACTTTCATGTGAGGGTTTTTTGATGCCCACAGACATTAAAACCAACCGAGGACATTGCTGTTAAGGCTCGCCAATTAACAGATCTTTCTTTCCCTTTCCTTTTTTTTTCAGGCTGTGAATGTTTCATTAATTCACATTATGAGAACTTTGTGAAAATTGGTTTCACTTATTCCTGCGAACAGAGCTGGGAGCAGCTCAAACCCCCGTATTAAAAACATCAGAAGTATATAGAACCGCGTTCGGTCCCCTTTGACCAATTTGTTGTGTCAGGCTCTGCTCTGCTTGAGGCTTTTCTGAAAATGTCATGAGCTCATGTAGTGTGATAAGCTTACCTCCATAATGAACTCTCGGTCACGCTGTTGAGGTTGAAGTCAAATAGTTTGGTCAGCATCAGAATCACCTACAAAACAAAAAAAAAAGCGTTGCAATTAGTGGCCTATGCAGACTTATTAATCCAGTGAGTGGTGGCGTGTCAAACGGCAGTAGCGTGACACCAACGCTTTGAGGAAGAATACAGTTTGGCAGAAGCCATAAGTCATACCCCCTCCACCAAGTCAGCCTCAGACACTAATTTTTATGTATACTGAAACACAGGTTTTTGTTGTGACTGTATAACATAGACCTGACACAGAAAAAGTCCTGGTGTGTTCTTTCTCTGCCTTCAAAACCAAGTTTACCTGCTGTGCAGCCTGCCTTGAGTTTTGGGTGCATTATGCTAGCAGATGCTAATGTGGACTCGAGCTGATGAGCGTTAGTTAGCTCAGTTCAGACTACAGTGACATCATTTGAGGACAGCTCACTCTTCTGGTGTTTGCTTTCCTAAAGAGCAGGAAAAGGTGGGAGTCTCCACTTCTGCTCAAGAGGTTCAGGAGAGCGAGCAGTGAAAAAAAAGAAACTTTTCTGGGACGTGAATGCAAGCTCTCTGCAGCTTTTCAGAAAATACACATGAATCCGTTTCTTTTCACATAGTGGCTAAAAGCAAATACTCAATCTGACCAGGACGTTTTGCAAACAGCGCTACTGATTTCCATACCTGCTTCTATATTTATTCAAATGGGATTTTGGGACTACCGGCAACACATGTACAGCCAAACACAGCTTTTGCATGTTGTGCTGGTTAGCAGTTTGACTTTATAGGTTGGACGGTGTGCTCAGGAGATTGTGATTGCGATCTTTTCTCACTCACTTCCTGTTGTGCCATTTGTCTCCCGCAGATGTGGCTTGAAATCGGTTTAAATTAGAAGAGGAAAGCAGGGAGTTTCTCCACAGAGCCCATGCTATCTAAACTACTCCAGCCAATAGTATGATTAACTGCTATCACTAAATCACTTTATCAGAGCATTTCCAAAATTAAATCCATCCATCCATTTTCTGCCATTTATCCAGGTTTGGGTCAGAGGAGCAGCAGTCTAATCTCCACCACCTCCTCCAGCTCTCGTGAGATACTGACGCATTCTCAAGTCAGCAGAGAGACATAATCTCTCCAGTGTGTCCTCAGCCTGCCTCATGAGGTCTGCTTGTAGCAGAACTTTTCCGAAACACCTCACCGCCTTTTTTTGCCCTGACTACCTTAACTGGCCCCTTGCAAGCCAGCCTGAGCCCCGACCCCCTTAAGAGGACACTAATTTATAATAATAATGGATTGCATTTATATAGCGCTTTTCGAGACCCTCAAAGCGCTTTACAATTTCTGTCACTTATGACCCTGATCGTCTTTGTTCAGTCACTAGCAGCTGGTAAAGGTTGAATCATAAGTAAATTAAAAGCTCTGTGTTCATGCATAGCTTTGTTTTTCCCACAGCAGGCAGCTAAAATATCAGCATCACTATGTTCATTCTCTTTGTGGAATAACCACAAGACACCTGATCTCCTTCACCTGACGCAGTCACTCATCACCAAGCCAAAGTTGTGACTTGTCTGCAAACCTCATCCTAGCCATCACAAACAGTGAAGCCAACCATAACTAAATTACATTTCTCTAGCGTGTCCTCAGTCTGCTTCATGAGCTCTGCAGACGTCTCGTGTTTCCTGTATTTCCTTATGAACAGAACTGGGAACAAAGGGCAGCCCTGGTGAAATCCAACAGCAAGCGTGCGCAAGAGTCTGACTCCCTGAGCAGCCCTCAGAGCACAGCACACCCCAAGAGACGTGGCCTCCAAGTGCATACAACAAACTCCAGCACGTTATTTGTCCCATCATGGACGATTTGTGAAACACGGGGTGTCGGCGTTGGAAGCGTACATTTAAATGTAATTTAATTTCAACACCACCCATATGTGTGAGCAGCTTCTTCTGCACACGCTGCAGTTGCTTAGCATGATCGTATCTAATTGTTTCAAAGTCATTACTTAATCGCATAAGGCTGATTCTAAACGCCATAAATATTCCTTATTCCGCTCAGACCCCGAAGGTGCCAGCAATGAAGAAAAGTGGGTCAGCTAAAGTCTGGGGGGGAAAACAGATTGTGAGTTTCCGTGCTGCTTTACTTCTTTTACCCTTTGAGCAAAATGTGATGTTTCTGCCTCTGTTTACTTTGTGACTGGAGGTATATTTGAAATGGATAAAACTCAGAAGAGGCAGGAAAATGTTCTCAGGGAGCGCCGCGGTTTCACTTTAATATACTCTGTTTTCTAACAGTTGTGCTGAGTCCTTCCTTTTCCATGCCGTTTCCTTTTGATAAAGCTGTGTATTTTGCCGTTACCTTTCCATTATCAGATAACCCCTATGCATTGTGGGTAACTCAGGGCGCAGCAGTCTAGTTATATGAGGTGGGCGATTCTACCGGTTGTGTATATCTAAATATCTATTCACGTAGTGCATTGTTTGCGACGGCCTGGTTCATCCTTATCTCTGACTTTGCTGTCAGGGATATGTGTTGCTTCCCACTGCACACGCTAACATAAAGAACTTAAATCTGTGTAGTTTATACTTGTTGCCTTTAAGACGTACCACACTGTGCTAGACCAATATCCAGCTGATTCCCCTCGGCCTGACTGCCTTTGATACCTCCGCACTGCCTGTTACGGAGGCAGCAGCTGAACCGCCGAATGACTTGTGTGACTTTGTGAAACAGCTCCACCAGCATGGGGTTCCTGTGAGTACAAGCAGAACAGATGCACCTTGGGTAGCAGAATTACATTGCGAGGTTGGGGCTCCTGTGATCAGGCTTATTAAGTATGCGCTAACATCTGCAGCCCCTGAAACACTCGAAACGTGCGGTGCACTTGGCCGACCCGCAGCTGGCGGGGTTTCGGTGTCGAGGATGTGTTGTGGAAAATAACCGTCAGGACAACAACTAGTAAAAAGGCATTGATTAAGAGCGGTTCAGGAAGTGGCTGGCTGTTTTCAGTGTGGGGAGAATTGGCCCGGGGAATGAATAACCTTAAATGTCCGGACTAGACCTTTGCATGCTAATGACTGACCAAGTCCATTTAGCTGCCCAGCTGGAGGCTGAATTCACAGCCGCGCCACACAGTTTCCTTCTTTCTCTCTACTTGCTCTCTTTATTTCCTTTCGTCTTCACTTCCCAACACTGTTTCTGTGTAGGAGAGGGAGAGAAGGGGGGAGGTGAAGGTGAGGGTAATGATGCAATTATGTTTTTAACATCTCTGAGCCACTTTGCTGCGTGTTTGTGTACGCGCCTGGTTTCTGGGGGAGGTGAAGCAGTTAAGCTTTTACATCCCTAAGTCGTCCCTTGTGACTTGTGTACATGTTTGCGCATGCATATTTGTGTGTGTACATGCTGTGAAAGGTAGAGCTCTGAACTCTGGATGGAGTAGTAGCTCGATGACTTGGCTGCATTAGTTGAAGGGCAGCGTGCGTACAGGCCCTTCTGTCTGCCACATATGGAGACTGTGTGGGCTGCCATCAGCGAGCGGCCCTGTCAGATGGGCTCCCACTGGAAAGTGCATATGCTCCATCACTGCCTGTGCCAATTAGGCCTGTGGGCTTCTCCTACTGTAAATACTACGATGAGGCAAGTCTCTTCTCCATCAAGGCCAGAAGAAACCACCTCTGCACAGACACGCACTAACTTCTGACAGTTTGGAGAAGTGCAGGAGAGCATGAAGGCATCAGAAGGAGATGGGACATAGCTGGTGTTACAGCAGGAATCAATGATTAGGAAAAAGCTTTAAAACAAGCTTCATGCAGGCTTACGCTCACGCCTTTGCAAAATACTGTATCGTATCTCTTACAATGTCGGTGTATATTCGTTTGGACAGGCGGCGGTGTCACAAATGTACAGTATGTGTCCCATACAACGACTGGAATGATGTCCACTGATGAAACAGTTGCTGCCATATGTCAAGAATATACAATAATGTGGCTTCAGGATCACCAGCCATCCCTGCCTGCCCGACTCGAGATAACAAGACAAACAGAAACGGCATTGTTATGGTGGGCGCTAAAGCTAAAGCAGCAAGCTGTAACTTTTGCTCACTGAAACTAAAACAAGAACAACAGCTAAGCTAATGTCACGGGCATGAAGCTGCTCAGCTTGTTCCTGTTGACTGAGCAGAGGTGTTTTGTTCGTTAGGCCACTTAACACTGACCTATGAACCTGTCAAGCATTAACAAGCACCTGGTTCATCAAGGGATGAACCAGTGTTGTGTCTACATGTAACAGACCACTTAGCAAAGAGCCGATTTTGCAGCACCTCATTTGTTCTCATTTCTTTTGTTGAATCTATGCCAAAGAAATGCAACAGTTTGACAGGCACAAAATAGTGTTTTTGCACCAAGAAGGTGATTCCCAGAGTGCTATTAGCCTAAAAACTGGCACATCTCAGTACAGTGTGCAGTGCATCCTGTGTGGACCAAAAATAAACCTATACCCAGGGAACAGTATCTGAAAGCCATATCCTTAAGAAACAGGGAAGAAAATCCAAATATGCAGCTTCAAAATTGTTGTGAGTATGTATGTAGGAGGTCAGCAGAGAGTGTCTGCAGCTATTTGTAAAACAAAGAGCTCTGAAGCTCCTTCAAGAGGCCTGGAAAACTGAAGACTTTTAAAGAAATAACAATAACAATTTGGTGTTGAACAATAAAGGTGTTCGTACCAAATACTGACTTCTCATTAGAACTGTAGAAACTGTGTAGGTTTGCATATATTTCCTCTTTTGTTTCATCAGCATTAGATATCATATAGCACAAAGGGGATCAGACTAAGCAAACAGATGTGTCTGTTTTCAAACGGCATCACTGCAGTTTCCAAGAGGTTACACTTTTACTTCAGCTCAGGGCTGAACGAAAACAAAATAACTCGTTTCTTTGTTTCTTTGGCCACAATCAAACCATCAAAATTTAATTCATCCTTTGCTCAAGTCCCAAAATTGCGATAAACTCGACAAGCTTCCACTGAAGGACAAAGTTCAAAGAAAGAAACGAGTTTGTCTCTCACAGTTGTTCAAGAAGGCCTTCAGACGTACAAAGAAAAAGTCCAACAATATTAGTCATGCAAAGGGAAGCCGTAGCTGGAGGTAAGGATCAGTAACAACTGTGTCTGTGCAAAGCTTTAGGTATTTAAAATATCTCCCTATTATTTCTTTTTAATCAAAAGTATGCCTTTGCTGCTAGCAAACACTGTTATCTCCTATACTGTTTGGTAATTGTCCTTGGATAGAGGAGAGAAAATATCATCATGGATCAGAATTCCCAAACATGCATATACAAACAACAATTACCGTTTCCTGGGGCGTGAGAAGGCAGAATAAACAAATATGAAATGCAGAGCATTAGCACATATTCTGAAGCTTCCAAAAGAAGGAAATGTGCTGCGTTCATGTTCTGCAGGGCATTATGAACTATTTGTTTTTCTCATCTCAGTTTTGTAATCACGTGAGACCAGATTTCTCCAGGGGACAGGGCTTTGTGCACCATTTCATTACTGCGAAAAAAGAAGATTCGAGCAGAAAACATACAAACAAAAGTTTGTTGCCACAGAGATGCATTTAAGTTTCCTTTTAATCTACAAATTAATTCTGCAATGAAGACTCGGGGAGGAAAAACAGCGCAATACACACACGAAAAGATGTAAACAAGTTTTACCTGCCGACATTTGGAGATGCCTCAAACTGTCAGGCTCATGGGGAATCATTGAGTCAGGAACGCGCCTCTCTGTGGATTAGCCTGTCACATCTTCCTTTGGAAAATGCACCACTTGTGCCTATTGCTAATATAAAAGTAAAACATGCCTGGGAAACATAGTTTTCAGCTACTTGTCACAAATCTAAAAATAATGCAGCTTCATCAAGATCAGAATTTATCAAGGCCTGTCTGGCAGCAGTTCCCGGGGAGGATATATGCATATACACACACACACCACTGCATGCTAATGTTCACCAATCGGGGGGTGCTTATCAGTAAATAATCAGTCTTCTGTGGTCTCATTTGACCTGATTTCTCTCCACCATGACACCTAGAAGCTGTAGGAAAGTTGCACCATTAAATTCAAATTTCCTCCTCCTCCTCTTTTTTTTTTTTTTAAGGTATCAGAAAACGTGCATTTTCTATTTTCACTTCCATTGGAGCAGATTATTTTGTGTGTGCTTGTGATGTTTGCAGAGATGTTTATGGAATACTGAGGAAGTCTGCAGCCTGCTGTTTCATTTGTCGCCTCTTTGATCCCCGCAGAACTGTCAGCTTTGTTTCGTTGTTTCTTTTGTGAAGACGATGATGCAGTCTCAGGGTTAACCACTAGTGTTTTCCCTGAAACGTGGCTTTTTGCAGCCTCTAATTGGTTGTTACCCTTCTTTGCAACTTGCACATTTTCTTTCAGCACATCTGATGGATGTTGTGTATGAAAATTATCGCAATTAAGTAGCCAATCTTTCAAGTGTGGAGCTGTTAACGCATTTGAAGACATGAAAGGCTTCAGAAAGATATTAACAGGATACTTGCTGGTAATGAGCATTGCAGTGTTTTAAACTGTCACATTTTGCTGTGAAGTAAGAGGCGAAATAATGCTGCGCTAACGTGTGAGCGATGATTTATCATGCAAAGCCACAATACCCTTACCTTCTCACGTCACATATTCAGCGTATTTGCATCTACACAGCTGCTTTTCTCATCACTCCCATTTGAAACAAGAAATCTTCTCCTAAACCAGGAAACGCAGATTTGGCCAAGTGCTTTTTTATTTTATTTTATTTGAAATGATGATGATGATGACCTATAGAGAGCTTAGCTGGGATTGCTGGTAAGCTGCCAGTGGATGCTGGACTTGGCTGAGGCTGCCCTTTGTTACCAAATCTGTTCATAACTTTTAGTGCAGCCAAGGTTCACTCTTCAGTGACCTCAGGATCACGGCTTTTTTGGGGGGAACAATGTTTTGGGGGGAACAAATTGCTTCAGCTCACACCGGGACAATTTGAAGCGACGTTCGAAGGAGCTGGGACGAATTAACGCCTCCACGTCTGAGGTCATAGTTCACGACCAGACAAGAATGGATTGACCACTTCAAGCTGGGAATTCCCCAAGTGGATGATTTCAAGTATCTTGGGGTCTTTTTCAAATGTAATGGTAGTGTGGAGGAGTGCCGTTTTTCACGTCATGGGGATTTTATACTAGTCTGCTATGGCAAAGAGAGAGCTGGGCAGATTTGATCCGAACACGACAGGAAGGTTCAGGCAAAACTCCTGGTAGTGACCAAAAGAATAGGATCGCAAATACAAGTGGCCTCTTGCTCCAAAGAATGTGTGAGCACTTTGCCAAATGCAAATGTTTAAGCTGCCAGCAGCTGCTGCTCATCTGCAAGCTGCTTTACAACCCACCTCCACCACAGGTTTTATTTACATGCTGTTTCTGGGGTTTGTGTTGTCTCCCTTCCCCTGGCTTTTCCTGTATGTACATAGAAGAGACAGAACCATATCACCAAATATAAACGATTGTAAGTGAAAATATTCTTTTGATGATAACAGTTTTGACTGAACTGTTTTCTTCTTAGCAATCTTACATATATATCATAATCTTATTGCTAAATGGCACACATCTCATATGATATATATCTGTGTGTGTGAAAGCATGGAACAAAACCTGCTCAGTGTTGAATTTGTGTACTTGCACAAGAATTGTGTTACTGCTGATGTTCCTGTGAAGAATGCGCATTTAGTCATTAAATCACTGTTTAGCACTTTGTCATAAAGAGGAGATAACGCCTGACACAATTACTGAAAAGAAATGCACGGATATTCGTCCTGCTGATAACAGACGGCGCATCACTCCACGCACATAACAGGCTCACTGTGCTGAATGGAGAGCCGAACAACAACCTTGCCTCAGTTGAGAGAAACGTCATCTTCCTATGCAGGTCATTTAAACAAACAGAGTGAATATATGAATTTTAATCACAAGTATCACTTCTTGTGTTGCCCTGGGATATTTTTTATATGAAGTAATAAAAAAAATGACTTGATTCATGTAATGCACGAAAGACTATCGACTTTTGGGAAGTTTATGAGAAGCGCTGCAAGCGGTGCCTTGCCCAGAGACAGATGCATTTGTCCCCAAGCGGTATTAATAAAGTACAGTCAGGAGTTTTAATACAACAAAGGCAGAGGTCATGCTGTGAAGAGGCAGCTGGAGCCTGGAAAACACAGTCGTGGAAATCTGTCATGTCATCTCTTTGAAATCTGTTATCATATGTACAGTAGATGGACTATAAACATCACACGAGAGGAACTTTACTGCTGAACGTGATTAATTATTTAAATTGGTGCTGTTAGAAGCACCGCTGTTTGGCTAATTGTTTAATATGCTTATAAAGAAATTTATAACAACTTCATCCCCAGACAAGACACGGTGGCAGCGGCGAGAAAAAAGAACTCGTCAACTTTGTCAAAGGGAATTAGGCTCACTGATTTTGTGTAATTTCATCCCGTTTGGATGCTTTAGGGCTGGGTAGCTGATGCCCAAGGCAATGCTAGATTAAAAGAAGCTCCCTTAGGACCTGCCTGGAGAGCAAACCGATGGTGGTAACTAACAAGCTCATGTTTTCTCCCTTTGTTCACATAATTCAGAATTAAAGATTCCCTGTTCTCATCATTTGCATTTGATTAAAGATGATTAGATAAGCTGTGATAAAAAAAGAGAAAAACACTTCAGTGGCTCCTTTTACCTCCGCTGCAGCTTAATCAACATGGACATCAATGTAGAGCTGACATTGACCCTCTTTTGTTGTAGGCCTTCTTCTCCTGTATCATCAAAGCACCGCATAAATTGCTCTTGCAAATGTTGACATTTTACATTTAATTCATTTGGTGATGCATTTCTTTAAAGAGACACTGACAGTATTTAAAGTGAAGATGGAAAATTAGACGATGATAAGACAAAAGACGATAAGGCTTTTCAGGGAGGAAATTGACACGTCTGTTAAGAGGAATACATCGTAAAGGGATGTAAATTAATCACACTGGTGACCTTGTCTCAACGCTGCCGTAATGAGATGATCAAGCATCGTCCCCTGGGAGTCTGGATGCCTTTTCCCACATGTTAATTGACAGTTGTATCACTGCCCACGCAATTAATAGAAGCATCGAATCATGCAGCACGCAAAGTAATCTACAGATTGCTTTGCTGCAGCAGAACATCAAATGACGTGACGTGTGCGCTGCGGTCGCTGCTTTCAAGAGACGCCAGGAAGGTCAAAAGCAAATATTCAGACTTCACTCGGGCCGAGATACTTTTGGCATTTGATCCGTCTCCTCGTGATACCATTCCTGACCAAGAATTCAACCTAGCCCACACAGGAAGTCATTCAAGGCCAGGCAGTCGAGCCAGCCGGGGCCTTGGCTCCAGTGTGCGTGTACAAGCTGAGGCAGAACCCATGCTGGCTCCCCTAATGCAGGAATAAATCCAAGGACAAATGAGCAAGTTTGGCAGGACTGAAAGTGAGAGCAAAGCAGGCGAATCAGAAGAATTGAGTCATTTCTCTCACTAAGTATCAGCTGTAGATGCTCAGTGGCATCTAACCACAGAATCCATTTGCAGACGATGCAACGAGAACTATTGATCTGAATAGGTGTCATTACCTGCAGGTTAATGTAGAGGACAAGAGTAAACATGATCAATGTCTATCTGCTGTGGCCTGTCTGCTTGGTGTCAATGATGGGCCTACACTGTATCCTCAGCTCGATACGACTGCTTCTTACACTGCTGAGATAAATAGCTCCTAAAATTAGAATCCTTAGGATATATTCGTTACATCAAACTGCATTTTATCTTTTGGATTCAAGATGTGTTCTGGTGCACGCTGGACTAACAGGAAACGCTGTACGCACATACAGGATGTGTGCTGGAGGACAACCGTCATCAAATGCACACATTTATTGTAAAGTAGAATCCTTTTAAATAAGGGTAGAGGCACTCTGAACTCATTGGTGGTGTTGCAAGTGTATCTCTATTCCAAGGTGTCCACATGACACCCGATCCCCCTCTAATTTTGTCTTACACAGAAATAAAATATATAAAACTATATTTCTAATGTCATAGTCATTCGGGTATATTTCGGCATAAAATGTGAAATTTCTTGTCTTGACAGTCATACCCACCAAAACCACTATAAACCACCTCCTCAGTATGCTCAGTGGGATAAGAAAAGGACCTCAGACAGACGGCCATAGTGATCGATGTAGCTATACCAAGTGATGACAAAGTCAAGAAGAATGAAAATGAGAAGCTCCAGAAATATAAAGCGCTGAGCTGGAGCTGGAGAAGCTGTGGAGGGTGAAGGCAACAGTGGTTCCTGTGATAATTGAGGCACTCAGAGCTGTGACTCCCAAACTGGGCGAGTAGCTCCTGCAGATTCTAGGAATGACATCCAAGATCTCTGTCCAGAGGAGACAACAGCAAAGATACTGCACAGAACCCTCGAGCTCCCTCTGATAGACGACCCGAGCTTGAAGGATAAAGACCGTCCGCATATTTAGTCAAGTTAGAAAAACTTATTTGTTAAGGACATCTGTTAAATTAAATTTCTTTAGACTGTATGAGCATATATCACAGTTATGCACAGAATGACCTCAATTATGACATTACAACTAAAATTCCCATAAAAGACCTCCCAACTTGCCGCTGATTAAAAGAAAGAAACCTTTTTATTAACCTGGAGTTTTATCCTCCACAGGCAAAAAAGGCTGTTTTTTCTTCCACTGTGTGTGTGTGTGTGTGTGTGTGTGTGTGTGTGTGTGTGTGTGTGTGTGTGTGTGTGTGTGTGTGTGTGTGTGTGTGTGTGTGTGTGTCTCTGTGTTCACATTCGTTATTCAATGGCCTTCAACTAACATGAGTTTAATGGAGAAGGTCAACTACACTAAAATAAAATAAGAACTACAGGACAGGTGAAACACTTATTCCAAGACAGTTTTTATGAAATAAACAACATTTCATAAACTATTCATGTCATGTTCCTGGGTCTGCTGACCCAGCGTTTTAAGTTTTAGTTTATTTGGATGTTGTTTATGTTTAAGTTCATTAGATTAGCGAAGTTCATTTGGTTATTAGACTCCTATTAGTTTCCCTCACCCTTTGTGTTTCATGCTGCGTGTCTTATGTTATCAAGTTTGTATTATCATGTCTGTCTCATGTTTCCTGTTTTATTTTGAAGGAGTCGTGTGTTCTTTGTTCATTGTATTTAGTTTCACTTCCCTTGTCCTGTCATTAGGCTCATGTCAGTCAGCTGTTCCTCCATGTGTTCCCACTTCCCCTAATCACCTCCTGTGTATTTAAGTCCTCTGTTTTCAGTGTGTGATTGTCAGGTCGTCTGTTGTCCACGCCATGTTTCCTATGCCATGTCATGCTTCCAAGTTTCTTGTCTAGGTTTTTCTTATTGTTTGTTTAGATTTCCCAGTTTAGGTTTGTGTTAATTTTGCTTCAGTTTGCCTTGCCCTTTGTTTGTACCTTTTTGACCAGCCATATTAAACGGCTCGCTTTTTGTTAATATTTCAAGTTCTGTTCCCTGTTCCTTGGAGTCTGCGTTTTGGGTCCTTTTGTCAACCCCTACAGTCTGCCCTCGCCAGACTGTGACAATTCAAGTTTTTTTTTTTTTATAGCACACATACTGTACAAGGTTTTTTATGACAAATGTTTGTTATCACTCTCAGAGGAAAAGGACCAAGCACAGGACACAGAGACGAAATAACATTTCTGAAATCTGAAAAAAATGAAAATAAAATAAAATAAAAAAATAAATAAATGGAACCAGGTGAAAGGTCCATGAAAACAGCAACCAGCTAAAGTTTCACAATAACACTGAGAAGTGGCAAATCCAGCACAAGTGAGACAGATCAGGTGGGACATACAGTTCTCAGGGACAAATAACTACCAAAGGAACAAAGTAAGACTGACAGCAGTGTAAGTAACTAATTACCAAATAAAAACAGGAAACTTACTAGAAACCAAAAGCACGACAGTCTGCACATCAGTCATCAAATAAGTAAAAATGATAGCTGTGCTATACTTGCATCTCAAATAATCTCTCTGAAAGAAAAAGTTTCTTATTTTTTTTCCTCTCACACTGTGAATCGCCGCTCTCTGTCACTCTCTGAAGCCTCAGTGCACACTCACCCAATGAAACAGCAGAGAGGGGGAGAAACGGCTTTTGCCAAGCGAGCGAGATGATTTTATGAAGCAGTAAGATGGGCCTACAGTCGGGAAAGTTTTTTTTAGGCCTTTTTGAAAGAGAAATATCTGTAAGGGGATATAAAAAGTGGCTAAATCTAAAGACAAAGTCACTGCTGAGAGAGAGCGATGCCAGGCGTCACAGCAGGGAGGGTTTGGAATTTCTGATTTTAGAAAAAGACAAAAACTTGAACACAAACACAAACCCAAATAGCCAGATATTGCTGTGATGCCTTTATTGCAAAGTTGTGACACAGATGCCATCATTGGGTGGGTCAAACACAGCATGTACTTACAACAGGCTGGACGCAAACAAGGCAAATTCCTATTAAAATGTAGGTCTAAGCAAATGAAATGAGTCAAGATGCAGGAGTGATCGATGGTTGACCTGCTTCTGCCAGCCTCTCTATAGGATTTAATGGCATTCCTAACACCATCCAATTACTTACCATGGTATCATTTGGGTTGCACTGACGCCTGGATGCTGTTGGAAATTTCATACTGGACCTTTTCCAAGTTAATGCATAAATTAATAAGGGGCTGTGGGAAGGGGCCGTGGAGTCTATTGCTGAGGATTGAGGAGTGAACTCTAAAATACAGCTCTGCCATAGAGAGAAATACACTGCAGAGTTGGTGGTAAACCATAACTTTCCCATCTGTTATCTGCAAGTATATTTATTGCTTACTGTGGCTTCCTATAGCCACAAAACAAAGGCTCAGCTCACTTCTGCTTATTATAAAAGAGTAGATTGAACCAGCAGGATTCTCTGTGGTCAGCTAAAACCAGCAGAGGGAGGGAGTCCTCAGGGAAGCCGGCAGTAGATTGAGAAGAGACGAATTACCAACTGGCAGGTGTATAAGTAGCTTTAAGTTTTTATCAATAATGATTTATTGACGAAGAACGAGATCCATAACAAGGGGAACTGACCCTGTAACAGTCATTTAATTTTTAGTAACAAAATAAAGGCCTGAACCGATGAGTTTCGGCGTGGATGTTTTCCACAACACCTAAATGACTCATCAGTGAAATGACTGGAAGCTCTGAATAAGACAGCAAACCTTCTACCTGACTAATATTTGCAGCAGTTGAGCTGTCAATTTCAATTCAGACTTGAAATGAAACTTATCCCGACTAAGATCAAACCACAAAGTGAATCTGTGAAAGGTCACCGTCTAATTTGTCAAACGGTTATAAGCAGATTGATTTGTGGGCTTTGACAGTCGCTGTAAAATCTGCACGTTTTCCTCGCAGTAAATGACATTTTCAGATCTTCACTGTGGTTGGAGAAATGCAAATGGAGGAGCTTTATTGCACTTCACAATGGCGTATTCAGTGAAATGTAATTACTGTTGTGTATCCAGGAGATATTGTGATTAGGAAAGGATGTAAAAGCGCCTAAAGGAGCAAGAGCCCAGCTCAGCATTACAATTCTTTTACTCTTCTCATCATATTTGCCTTATCAGCACTTACATGTAATTTGCCTGATCAGTTTCACTGCCTGCATATTTACCTTCTATAATTAAAAATTGGTTCAGTGCTGGAGGAGGTAATTGCTAGTCATGCGTAAGGCTGCACCATAAATGAGGACGTGTATAAAAGAGCATTTGGAATTCAAATTCAAATTCAAATTTTATTTGTCACGTACACAGTCATACACAGTACGATATGTAGTGAAATGCTTGGACAACTGCTCGTGACCTAAAGAGAACAAAAAAAGGAAAAGGCTATGAATAAGATAGGAAATAAATATGAAAAATTAAAAAGGGTAAATTTAACTAGGAAGGAATAAAATATAAATTAAGGTTAAAAATGAAATAACTGTACAACACAAATTAGAATGAAGGGTAAATTTAACTGGGAAGAATAAGATAAAGATAAATATATAAATTAAAGTTGAAAATAAAATAACTGTACAACAAAATACACAATATAGAACTATATAAGAATGTATGAAGAAATCTAAATATAAATAAATATATACACAAAATTCATTTTCTGATGGTTTCAGAGACAATAGGCAGGAATGCCTTTGAGTGTCAGGTAGAAGAAGCACTAAAATTGTCACGAGATACACAGACAGCAGCCCACATCTCTTGTAAATATGCTACTCGTGGACAACTGGTCAGTTCTAATGCCTCAGCCTCAACCTGAGCTTGGGTCCATACTGAAATGCCAACATCTCAAAGCTTTGCAGAGATTCAAAGAGGTCTGGTGTTGTGCTAATTGGCTGCTGCTTCGCAGGCTCAGGAATTGGTACATCAGCTTCCTGTGCCAGACCTTTAAAGTTGCATTCAAAAACACCCATGGGGCCAGAGGATCATGCAAACGGATACCTTCAAGCCCGGTTACAGAAATAGCTTTTAAATCAATGTCAAAAACATTAACTGCTATCAGCAAACTGGTGCAGACTGAACATGACCCGCCCCAGCAGAAACCAGTCCACAGGAACACAATGACTGCCGGAGGAATAAATCATTCAGTCACCTGGTAAGCCTTTGAAATGTATGTCAAGATATTTTGGTTTTATGTCTGGGAGCTGTCATGTCATTCATGGGTTAGTGACATCTGTGGGTGACATCAACTGTACTGATCCTGTACATCCAGAGCAGTATGACTCTACATGGTAAAGGTTTGTTTTTTTTGATGCCTAAGGCAAATTTTGCTAAAGCTAGATTTATGGTAACTTGGTGTCCATTTGTGCGACTTTTGAGGGGCGCCATTCCACTTCCTGTTATTCCCGTTGTACAGAAACAGGCTGCAATTCAGCCAGCAGGGCTCACCAAATAGTAATCAGTGAATGAAATCTGAATTGAAATTAAATAACACTTACACGGTAATGTATTCTGCCTCAATCCCAATCACACTTGAGATAACTGGAAGTTTAAAGCATAGTTATTTGAAAGAAATTTGCACGAGGTTTTATGTGTTTAAGAGCTGAAGCTGGTTGTGTTGTTTCATGGTGACGCTCTCAGGCTGCTGCTCTTCATTTCACAGCTCAAGTAAAAATGACAGATTCTGTAAAGTGTCTCAGGGTTTTGTGATGTTTCCAGTGCTAACAGAAGGATATTCCACCACAGTACAAAACTGTGAAAAAAAAATCTAAAACATGAAACTAATGTAAGGTTTGATGTCTATCCAAACCATGATGAAAACTGGTACCTATCTAGCGAGCACCCTCCGTGAACCCCGAAGCCCATGAAAGGGAAATTCTTGAATATTTCAAAATTCTGTATCAGTCCTTCAAAACGCCAACAACACTTCACTCAGGTACGCTGTGCTGTGCGTAGGTTCAGAGCTCACTGATGGCTGTTAGACCATCTTTTCAGAGTTCACTGAGAAGAGCAGAAAACACACAAAGCGTGGAAAAGAAGTAGACAATTTTAACAGTTATCTGTATAGCGTGGCATCTGCCTTCTACGTCAGGGACGAAGCTAAAAGAGCCAAACACAGCACAAACAAACAGTAGTAGCTGACATTTTCTATGGTACCAAGCTCAAAATTCATGCAGGGTTTGCCATTTCCTAAGAAGAAAAAAAGGCTGCAGATTAGTGCTCATAGCATGTTAACGCTCCAGCCGCAGTCCATCTCTCAGAGGTACAGAAGTGGATGGGCAGCAGGTGGCACGCTGTAAAAAGCAGCTCTTAAAGTAACATGATAGGAACAACTTTGTTTCCAGGTGAGGTCAGTCGAAAGACTTTTAATGTCCTGATGCTTTCATTTTGTGTAGACTTGTTTTTGCCGAAGGTTGGCAGTCTTGACTTATCTGGTCCAAGAGTTTAGCTTGTGAGTTCATGTCTGGATAGTCAGGAGCAGCTCAGGGGAGACTGTGGTGTGTAGGTGGAAGAAGATGGACAGGAAGTCTCTATTTTCTCTTTTCTTTTTTAGTGTTCGTAGTGCTCCGTGTTGCCATTCTGCTCTGCAATCTAGACTTGGTATTGCACACCCTCTCCCCACCTCACACCACCCCCATCCAATCTCATTTGAGGTAGCACCTTTCCTTCTTGTTGTTGAGACAGCTTCTCTCCAGCCCCTTTCACCATCCCATCATCCCCATCTCTTTAAGCGGGGATTCAGTGACAGCACAGGCTGATGTTTGGAATTAGGCAGACTTCTGTGGTGAGCTGGCGGCGAGCGCTCACCGGAGCAAGCTGAGCACAGCCCGTCAACATTGCGTAGAGTGATTGTTCTAAGGACCTGTAGCGCTGGTCTCTGCGGTGGCTACGTACAGTGGGTTCAAATGAGGGGCCCCGAGATATCCATGTTCCTTTTACTGCTTGCTCTTTCTACTGCATTTCTTTCACTCACTCCGTTGAGTCTTTTAAAACTAGACTTTAAACTTCTTTTTATTCATTGGCATTTGAGTCTGTCTGTTTTGTCTGGTGTCTCCTGCACCTCCATGACTGTATATGCTAACCACCTACTAGCCTGCATTTTACTTATTTCTTATTTATCTCCCTTTTTTGTTTCTATCCATTCTGTGCTTTTTAAATAAATTTGAGCTTGGGAACGGTGGCTCGGGGTTATTTGAGCAATGTTTAGTCCTTCAGCTGAATCTTGATTTCCTCGAATGTGTCAGCCTTTACTCTCATAAAGAAGCAGAAGGTCTACTCCAATTTATTTTAACGTAGACTCGTGAAAGCCACACTGTAAGATTTGTAAAGAAGTACTGAGTTTTAAAAAAAGAGAGATGTGGATTCATATTCACAGGAGGAGAAAAATAACTCCAGTAAAATGAATCTCCTTAAATACTCAAATACAGTGGGGCAAAAAAGTATTTAGTCAGCCACCGATTGTGCAAGTTCCCCCACTTAAAATGATGACAGAGGTCAGTAATTTGCACCAGAGGTACACTTCAACTGTGAGAGACAGAATGTGAAAAAAAATCCATGAATCCACATGGTAGGATTTGTAAAGAATTTATTCGTAAACCAGGGTGGAAAATAAGTATTTGGTCACCTCAAACAAGGAAAATCTCTGGCTCTCACAGACCTGTAACGTCTTCTGTAAGACGCTTTTCTGTCCCCCACTCGTTACCTGTATGAATGGCACCTGTTTGAACTCATCATCTGTATAAAAGACACCTGTCCACAGCCTCAAACAGTCAGACTCCAAACTCCGCCATGGCCAAGACCAAAGAGCTTTCGAAGGACACCAGGAAAAGTATTGTAGACCTGCACCAGACTGGGAAGAGTGAATCTACAATAGGCAAGCAGCTTGGTGTGAAAAAATCAACTGTGGGAGCAATCATCAGAAAATGGAAGACATACAAGACCACTGATAATCTCCCTCGATCTGGGGCTCCACGCAAGATCTCATCCCGTGGGGTCAAAATGATCATGAGAACGGTGAGCAAAGATCCCAGAACCACATGGGGGGACCTGGTGAATGACCTGCAGAGAGCTGGGACCAAAGTAACAAAGGTCACCATCAGTAACACACTACAACGGCAGGGAATCAAATCCCGCAGTGCCAGACGTGTTCCGCTGCTGCAGCCAGTGCATGTCCAGGCCCGTCTGAAGTTTGCCAGAGAGCACATGGATGATACAGCAGAGGATTGGGAGAATGTCATGTGGTCAGATGAAACCAAAGTAGAACTTTTTGGTATAAACTCAACTCGTCGTGTTTGGAGGAAGAAGAATACTGAGTTGCATCCCAAGAACACCATACCTACTGTGAAGCATGGGGGTGGAAACATCATGCTATGGGGCTGTTTTTCTGCCAAGGGGACAGGACGACTGATCCGTGTTAAGGACAGAATGAATGGGGCCATGTATCGTGAGATTTTGAGCCAAAACCTCCTTCCATCAGTGAGAACTTTGAAGATGAAACGAGGCTGGGTCTTCCAACATGACAATGATCCAAAACACACCGCCCGGGCAACAAAGGAGTGGCTCCGTAAGAAGCATTTGAAAGTCCTGGAGTGGCCTAGCCAGTCTCCAGACCTCAACCCCATAGAAAATCTGTGGCGGGAGTTGAAAGTCCGTGTTGCTCGGCGACAGCCCCAAAACATCACTGCTCTCGAGAAGATCTGCATGGAGGAATGGGCCAAAATATCAGCTACTGTGTGTGCAAACCTGGTAAAGACCTATAGTAAACGTTTGACCTCTGTTATTGCTAACAAAGGTTATGTTACAAAGTATTGAGTTGTATTTTTGTTATTGACCAAATACTTATTTTCCACCCTGATTTACGAATAAATTCTTTACAAATCCTACCATGTGGATTCATGGATTTTTCTTTCACATTCTGTCTCTCACAGTTGAAGTGTACCTCTGGTGCAAATTACTGACCTCTGTCATCATTTTAGGTGGGGGAACTTGCACAATCGGTGGCTGACTAAATACTTTTTTGCCCCACTGTATAGTTAGTTAGCTTTCTAATATAACATAACATATTACCAACATTTTATATTCCGATAGTATATCACTGTTATGTGTACAGCCTGTTTCCCTGCCCCCGACTACAGCTTACAGTGAAAATAGCCCCGCCTCTAAATGTAAGCATAATGCAATAATAATAATGATACTACTACTACTGATAATAATAATGATAATAATAATGATAATAATAATAATAATAATAATAATAATGATGATGATGATGATGATGATGATGATGATGATGATAATAATAATAATAATAATAATAATAATAATAATAATAATAATAATAATAATAATAAAAAAAAAAAAATAATGAAAAAGCAGGGACAGAAGCAATCTATCTCTAGTACCCGACACCATTTCTTGTATTAAGTTGAATATCTACTGTCTCCTGCAAAAGTCTTGACCCCTTTCAGTTCTTTATATTTTATTGGTTAAATGGGAAATAGGTGTGCTACATTTGTCTTCAAAAAAGATTCCCAACACCACTTGCTGAAATGCAGCCCCAGACCACGGCAGAGTCTCCAACGTGTTTTAAAGATGGATATAGGCAGCCACTGTTATGAGTGTCTACATTCATTAGTCCATACAGATTTTCTCCCCAGGTCTCTTGATAACAGCCACCGTTCTATTGAGAACATTTCTGATGAGGCTTTAGTGAACAACTGAGTTTGAGGGCTTTTTTTGGCATTTTCACTTAATTTTGCAGGAGGACTTTGGTGAACCGCACTGTAATATGTGAGCCTCATAAACCTGTTAAACCAACTAAAAGAAAGAAACTGTTTTACTGGTTTTACCAACTTGAGATCAGATTGGTTCAAATGGATTTAAGCTGTTGTTTCAAACCATGAAATGACAGTTACAACTTCAAGTTATTATATTTAGATGTGGGCAAGATTGCATTTAGTTAAACAAAAGTCTATTTGTCATACACATTTATGATCACAACAAATACTTTTATTTTATGGTTGGAATTAAAGTTGTTGTAACAGCTGTGATGTCTTTGAGAACCTAAATTAGGCATGGAGACATGTACTGCCCAGCCACAAACAAACTGGAAGAAGATAAGATAAGATAAGATAAGATAACCTTTATTAGTCCCACACGTGGGAAATTTGTTTTGTCACAGCAGGAAGTGGACAGTGCAAAAGTTATGACGCAAAAATTAGAATACAATAAGAATAAATACAGTACACAGCTGTACAGAATAGAATAAAATAATATACTATATACAGTAGAATAAAATAGAATAAAAATATACAATAAGATAAAAATAGAATACGAATGCTATATACAACTGAGTAAAAATACAACGATGCCAGAAAAGATTATTGCACTTAGTGTTATTGCACATGTGTGGATGTGTGTGTTTGTTCAGTTAAAGTCTTTGTTGTGGAGTCTGACAGCAGTGGGGAGGAAAGACCTGCGAAATCTCTCCGTCCCACACCGTGGGTGCCGCAGTCTCCCACTGAAGGAGCTGCTCAGTGCTGTCACAGTAATGAACCAAATTAGTCCAATTATGTTAATTATTGAGACAAATTAACTGAATGGAAATGGAAACACAGAAAAGGTTTCTCAACACTGTGAAAAATGTGTAATTCCACTTCTCAAGCTGTTTGGCTTTCTCCAAACATGATCTAATCATCCCAGTGATAAAAGCAGAATTAATGAGAGGATTATCAGTGCTGCCTGGCTGCTTTTAAACCCGGGATCATTCCAGACCCAAAAACATGTAAGGAGCAATTAGCATTCAGCTACAAAAGAAAGGACTCGTGTTCAGCAGGGGTGTTATACACTGTCTCAATTATTACTAAACCGCTCTCAATGTCCTCAAAAAGAGATAATCGATAATAGGAAGACTTTCAGTTTCACAGGAAACCTTCGATTAGATTATCAGATGATAATATACTGAAAAGGTCAAGAAACTTGCAACAGTTACTGCATCTTTAGTTTCATTCAAGTTTCTTATTGTCAGAAAGCAATAAAAATATTTTTTTGCATGTAGTTTCTTCCTGCAACTGAAGGCCATTAGATCAGGTATTCAACAGCGCAGAAGCTTCTCAGCACATTGTACTTTCACACGAGGTCTATTTACTGCAGCAAAATGTAATTCCTTTACTCATTCTGCCTTCTTAACCCTTCGTGGCTTAGAGTGCTGCCATAGCACATTTCTAAATATGCGTGAAATCCCTCGACTATGCTTTCTGAAGCAGCAGCCACGCTCTCCTCCCAGAACGCTGAAGACTGGCAGTCTGATAGTGGAGTTGTTTCACTGCATAGATCTCATTACTTTAAATCCTCAGCTCTGAAACAGAAGGTCAGGGATCAGCAAATCCTCACTTCTGGCCAGGCTTATGATTCCATTCTGATGCAATTTTCCCTCTCCAATTCCCTGATTATCACACTCCTGCCCGCCAATTTGATATCTCATCTGTCTATGTTCAGACGCATTCACTCTACTTCAATTTTCACCGAGCTCTGGCAGGAGACAAAGCATCCCACAGGCTGTTTTTTCCAAAACAATTTATAGCTTTCTTTTCTTTTCTCTTTTGGCACGCGCTCGCTGACACACTCTGAACACTTTCTACATCTGAGAAACTGACCTGTTAAGCGTTTCTTGTTCCCGTTTCATGAGGAAAACTGTAAACGCCAACATCTAAGCTAAAAATATTTGGAAATCAAAGGTTGGCACAAAAGAGAAACTCCTACATTCTCCACTGATGTGAGTTATTCACTTTGACTTCATTTATTTCCATATCACATCTGATGATTCTAATATGAAAACTGCCTGAAGGTGTCGTTTAATTTGATATTTGTAGTAGTGGCATATCAACAAACGTACAGATGATACTAAACTCTGCTATAACAGATTTTAATTTACTCGATGTAAATGAAAATCTGTTATAGCCGAGTTTAATATAACGTTTTGAAAAACTGAATGAAATATTGACTTGATGCATGTGAACAGCAGCTGGAAAATGACTTACAACAATAAACTTTTTAAATTAAATATCAAACACATCACGCATTATAAAAATACTAAATAAAAAAAAGACGAAAGTAATGAATTGATTTTGGGTTTTTCCAGTTTTTCTGGGATGTCCACTTATGTTTGAATATAAGCTCCAGCAACATGTCCAAATCTCTGCTTTTCTAGAGGTCATCGACGTTGCTGATCACATAATTTATTAGCAACGTGTAGTCACTATTTACGACCCCTTCATATGAACAACCCATAATATGAATTGCACCGGTCACTCCTCTCTGCCTGTGCTACATAATTTTGTGGTCACCAGTGATCTTTGTGTGTACCTGGGGAAGCAGTGGTTGGAGGAAGTGAAAGAGAAGGAAATGCAAGCATGTTGAGGTGAGGGTAGAGACTGTAAGTCTAGGGACTAGGATTGGTGAAGACAGAGAGGTGGATATATGATGGAAAGAAGGAAGGTAGATATATTGTGCATAAGACCAGGTAGAAGGGAAGCAAAGAAAGGAGCATTAGAGGCGGATACAAGCTGCTTTACCATGATAGAAGGAAGCATGTGTCAGTGTGTTGTGGAGGTGAAGAGAGGATCATGAATTTCAAACTGGAAATCGAAGAGGTGATGTTGAATGTTATCAGTGTGTGTGCCCCACAAGTTGGATGTCAGAAGAGAAAGTTTTAGAGCGCGGTGATTGGAGCAGACTTCAGTGGACGTGGAGATGAAGGGAGCAGAGTTAGTGAAGGATTGTTGGGCAGGCATGGTGGGAAGGAAAGAAAGGCAGAATGCCAGATGTTAGTGGAAGTTAGGAAGGTGCACACAGGTGGACTACGTCTGATGTAGAAGGTGAAATCTGAAAGTGATAGGAGAGTATAAGGTGGTGTCAGAGCAGAATGTAGCTTGGTAGCACTGGATGGTAGTCTGTAGGTCAATGAACCAGGGGAAAGAGTTAAATCATGGTACTTGAAAAAGAAAAAATGTTGTGGGGAAAAGTTGAGACAGGCTCTAGGTGGAGGGAGGAGTTGCAAATGATAACTAGGAAAGTTTTTTGGTGTATCCTTTGGACAATGAAAAGTGGACAATGAGACTTGGTGGTGCAATGACGAAGTACAGAAAACTATTCAAAGGAAGAGGTTAGCAAAGAAAAGTTGGATGGTCAGTGAGATGAAGAAAGTAGGATGAAGTACTTGGAGGCTAGCTGAGAGAGAGGGGCCAGAACAAAAGTCTTACGGTGAGATGTACATGAGGCTGGACAGTAAGGTAGGACTAAAGGACTTGTATTGATTGGCTAGTCAGAGAGGTCAAGCTGGAAAGAGATGGGATGATGAAGATGGACTTTGAGGAGATGATGACTGAAGAAAATTAGCGACAGAGAGAGAGGATGGATGGAGGAGAGTTTGTTAATCAGTAAGTCCAGATGATGAGTCAGGAGGAAGGGAGCGGAGCTATGAAGAGGAGGGAGTGGATAGACAGTTGGTGCAGATGACATATCTGTGGAGGTATGGCAATGTTTGGGAGAGAGAGCAGTGGACTTTTGAACCATACTGTTTAACATGCTCTTGGAGAGTGAGAGGATGCCTGAGAAATGGAGTGGCACTAAAACAAAGACAGGAGGCTGAGCTAGAGGTGGAAGAGCTGAAGATGCTGAGATTTTATTGAAAGTGACCAGCATGCACGAGATTACAAATGAGTACATCAGAGGGACAGCTCAGCTTGAGCGATTTGGAGACAAAGTTAGAAAGGCAAAGCTAAGATGGTCTGGACATGTGCAGAAGACAGATAGTGGATAAACTCTGCAAAAGATGTTGAATACAGAGCTGCTAGGCAGGAACAGAAGAGAAGATTCATGGATGTAGTGAGGGAGGACATACAAAGGAGGTGGATGGGGCAGATGATCAACTTTAGTGACCCCTAAAGGAAACAGCTGAAAGAAGAATAAGATATGTCCATGTTCTCTCCCATTTTGCATTTCGATTCCTCATGCACGTGTACGTCACGCTTGCACTGCACTTTGCTCAAATCAACGGGAAACTGTTACGGCAAAGTGGAAGTCCTCAAAAAGAATGTGAGTCAGAGCGCAGCGGTGCTGTTGTCATGTTCCATCTGAAGGACCCTTTACTCTCTAAATCCCTATAGCAGCTGTACTTTCTATGCTTTCTATTTCACATGATCATATGTAACTAATTCTAACATGAATCAGACAAAAATCCCAACTGTTTCCTCTTTGTTCTCGTTGTTGGCAGAAAATACATAATTCAAGGCTATTACAGTTAAATAAAACTAAAAGAATTTCATTTTTATTTATTCTACAAATCTTCAGCCAATTGTGTCCCATTTATAATTTAACAATTTATTCATAATTGAAAACATTAAAACTCAAATCATTACTGTTGCTTTTTTCATAATGACTCATTTCCTTTTTTAATTTTGGCAACTGAAGAAGAACGGTAAAATACAACATACATGGGTAACAAACTGTAAGATTTTCATTAAGCTAAACGGGACACCAGAAGAGGCAAAAGTACTGATAGTGAGGAACATGGAGGATCTGGACAAGTATAACTGACACCAATGTATCAATTACACCAGGAAATGACATGGACACGTTGAAATTAGTTCTTCAACAGAAAGTAATTGATCTAGATTGTGAATATAAGGAGCATAATATAATAGATCCAGAAATAGATTCTGAAAGTAACTTTCTCTCTTCTTTTGTTAAAAATTGTAATTATTTCACTCAGGAACAATATGAAAAAGAAATTAACCTAGACGGGAAGCTCTCATTAATTCACTTTAACAGCAGAAGTATGTACTCTAATTTTGATTTCATTAAGGACTATTTGCAACAATTTTCTCGCCCCTTTAGTATTATAGCCATCACTGAAACTTGGTCCAATGTCGATAAAGGAATAGATTTTTGTTTGAATGGATATGATTTAAAATACATGAATAGATTAAATAAGGCGGGCGGCGGGGTTGCTATATATGTTCATAACTCTATAAAATATAATGTTGTAACAACTATGTCTATGGCTATTGATGGAATTTTGGAATGTTTGACTATTGAGATTATGAATGAAAAAAAGAGAAATGTTATAATAAGTTGTATATATCGGACACCCAGTTCAAGTATTGACACTTTTAATGAATGGATAGAAAAAACGTTTGCTTCGGTGAACCAAAAATTACTATTTATCTGTGGTGATTTTAACATTGATTTGCTAAATCCAACAAGGTTAAAAGCCATTGATGACTTTACTGACACGATGTACAGCTTATCACTATATCCAACAATAACAAAGCCAAGCAGAATAACATCACATAGTGCCACTATTATTGACAATATTTTTACTAATGTCATGGATTTCCAAATTAATAGTGGCCTGCTTGTCTGTGATATAACTGACCACTTACCAGTTTTTACTTTGTGTGACTGTGATTTAAAAAAAATAGATACCAAGATCATGATAGCAAAGCGAACAATAAATGAAGAAGCAATTCATGCCTTCAATTTCGATTTAGCACAACAAGATTGGAGTTCGGTGTATGAAGAGTCAGATGTGGACAAGGCTTATGATAATTTCCTAGATATTTTTACTATGTGGTACAATAAACATTGTCCTGTAAACGAACACATGACAAAGAAAAAAAAGATAAAAAGTCCTTGGCTCACAAAAGGAATTATTAATGCTTGCAAAAAGAAAAACAATCTGTATAAACAGTTTATCAAAGTAAAAACAAAAGAAGTGGAACAAAGATATAAAGCATATAGAAATAAATTGACTGATATTATAAGAACGAGCAAACAACTTTATTATAGAAGAAGATTATATGAAAATAAAAACAATATAAAAGGAACTTGGGATGTGTTAAACAACTTAATTAAACAAGGATCTTCTGGAACATCATATCCTGAATATTTTACTGATGCAAATGGTGAAAATCACAACATGAGTAATATTGTCGATGGGTTCAATAAATTCTTCATAAATGTTGGCCCTGAACTAGCAGCGGACATCCCGTGTCATAAAAATGAAAATATCAGTAATATAAAATCAAATCCCTTTTCACTGTTCCTCTCAGCTACAAATGAGCAAGAAGTAATAAATATCACATTAAAATGTAAAAGTAAGTCTTCAATGGATTATCATGACATAAATATGTCTGTAGTTAAACAGGTTATTCTGAATATTGCTAGTCCCTTAACATATATCTGTAATTTATCATTTCAGTCCGGTTGTTTTCCAAAAAAAATGAAAATTGCGAAAGTAATACCACTATATAAAAGTAATGACAAACACAGTTTTACCAATTATAGGCCTATTTCTCTACTGCCTCAATTCTCAAAAGTTCTAGAAAAACTTTTTAATTCAAGATTAGAAAAATTCCTTGAAAAACATCAAATAATAAATGTTGGTCAGTATGGTTTCAGAACGCAAAGAACCACTTCAATGGCGATAATTGAGGCAGTAGAAGAAATTACTGATACACTGGATAAAAATAAATATGCAGTTGGTATTTTTGTTGATCTCAAAAAGGCCTTCGACACAATCAATCACTCAATTTTACTGGATAAATTGGAAAGATATGGTATTCGAGGGAAAGCTGGTAACTGGTTAAAAAGTTACCTAACGGGTCGGGAACAATATGTTAGCATAGGGCATTACCATTCAGAGAAACTTGGTATTACATGTGGTGTTCCCCAAGGGTCAGTGTTGGGACCAAAACTTTTCAATGTATACATAAATGATATTTTTGATGTTTCTCAAGTACTTAAACTCATACTGTTCGCAGATGACAAACATATTTTTCAGTAGCGATGATTATACTGATCTTGTAATGACCGTAAACAGGGAGCTAAAATTAATAAAAAAATGGATGGACATAAATAAATTATCATTAAATATAAATAAAACTAAAGCAATGTTTTTTGGTAATTTAAAATATAATATAGAATTACCAATTATCATTGAAGGTGTACCAATTGATAATGTGAGTGAAAACAAATTTTTGGGAGTCGTAATTGATAATAAAATTTCATGGAAACCCCACGTCAGACACATAAAAACCAAAATTTCTAGAAGCCTCGCAGTTTTGAACAAAGTGAAACAATTCCTTGATAAAGATGCACTTCGTACTCTGTACTGTACCCTGGTTCTTCCATATCTTACATATTGTGTGGAAGTGTGGGGAAATTCATATAAAAATACAACTAATCCATTAGTCACAGTACAGAAACGAGCACTGCGTATTATTCACAAGGCTGGTTATCTAGATCATACTCACAAACTCTTTCTTCAGGCAAAGTTACTTAAATTCCAGGATCTGGTTAATTACAATACATCCATAATTTTGTATAAAGCTTTTACTAAACTTTTACCGGCAAATTTACAAACTAGATTTGAAATTCGAGAAAAGGTTTATAATGTGAGAGGCTTTGGAGAATTCAAATTACCCAGAACTCGAACAACCCGTAAAGGCTTTTGTGTGTCTGTATGTGGTGTGAAAATCTGGAACAGTCTGAGTTTACAATTGAAACAATGCAAAAATATTCATAGATTTAAATTTCTCTACAAACAGTTGGTCTGGTCACAGTATACTCAATGATGGGTTTTACTGTGCTCTGTAATGTCTGTCCTCTTACCATTGCTGGTATGGATTCCAAAATAAAAAATAAAAAATAAAGTGTGCGTATGTATGTACGTATATGTACTTGTGTGTGTAGATATATATGTATGTATATGTATGTGTGTTTGTTACTTGTAGTTATTACTGCCTGTTACCTGTGGTAATGCAATTTATAATTTATATATTCTGTATTCAGTTATGAAGGCTCTAATTGTTGGTTGCGAGCTGCCGCTTAGATGCTTGTATCTGCCCGGGGCTGTTGATGGGTCTGTATGCAATGATGGGCGTAGCTGCGGGAAGTTTATTGTTTTTTTTGTTGATGAGTGAGTATAGGGGTGGGATTTAATAAGTTTTCTTCGTCCCACTCCTTTTTCAGGCAATTTTTGTTTTTTGTTTTGTGTATTTTATGTTCAATATAGGTATTTGTTGTGCCTGAAAATGAATAAATAAATGAAATGAAATGAAATGAAAAAATGAAATTTTAAAGACAGAGTTGCTGGACGCATCTGCAGCAGATGATAAGCGTGTTGGCTTAACACAACAGGCAGATATGTGATATGAAATTAAAAGTATAATGAAATGAAAATAAGGAGGAAATTCCCATTAGGAAATAAAAATAGATGTTTGGAAAAAGGCATTTTGAAACTATTTTGCTTATGAAACAAAACACCCACGAAGTAAGGACCTTCACTTTGCTAAAAATGGTTATTATCAAAGATTAGTTCAGATTATTATCGGCTCTCACTGATCTATGGGGGAGGAGCTATTAGTTTTGCAAAAATTACAACCTTTCACAATGTTGAAAAAACCACAAGCACACTGCGGTGCACAGAGCAACAGTGCCCCCAGCGTGGCTAAAATTAGATTCTCTATGGGACGAATGCCAAGAGGGACTTTTCGGTCACTAAATTTCTGGAGGTATGCCATTTCCAAAAAAAAGACTATGTTCTAACACAATAATATCACTGTCAATTTGATCTAAATGAAGTGAATTATACTCTGAGCAGAAAAGAAAATGATGAACAAGCGCACATGGTCACCCCCTCACGCAAATCTAATGTGGAAGCTGTTCCAACAATCCCATAACTTTATCACACAAAGAACATCAGATGATGCATAACTGTGAGTCTCCGGGGTGAAAAACATCCCAGCAGCAAGACAAACAGGTGGCGAATCTGATTACAACTATGTCAAGGTGTAGGGAATCTGTATTAGCTCGCAGCCATTCTCCGAGGTGCAGCAGATATGATTTATTGTGGACAGAGTGAGGAGCGTTCACACGATACAAATGAATCCCCTGTGCAACATCAGGAGACTGCACTGCTATCCTGTAGGCGAGGACACGGTGTAATTTTGGGACAGTTTAGCATATACGAGCCAAGGTTTAGCTTTTGCTCTAAAGATTTGGACGCCAAAAAAGGGTTCAAAAATACTTAAAATATGTCTCTCAAACATATATACACAAGCTGCAGTTTATTGTCGTGGCTCACTGACAATTGCATAATGCATCTTTAATGTTGCCTGTTACACTACAACCCGATTCCCTTTGATCCCGCCTTCCTTAAAGGAGCTGCTTAGTGAGAGCCATAAAGACTCAGGGGTGAATAACGTCCCGACTTCTCCTATCAGAGTCAGACACACCAGCTGACAAAGTATTACCATAACAAGCTGCAGTGCAGTTTCATGACTTGGCAGAATTGTTGGTGTCAGCTAAACAAAATATGTTTCTGACAACACGCACAAACGAGACCTACAGACATTAGAGGAGAAAAGGAGAAGACAAGGCCGCCGCACATTATATACGTGTATCTTTCCTCATCGATAAACTCTCCAGAATCTAAATTTCTCACTGCATTGAACACTGTGAGTTCTTCATGGAAATGACCTGTAAAGGTCTTTAAATGTTGGCATTTGAGGGAAATTTGGGACAGTAATAGATAAATTTCAGGGGCATCCAAAAATAAAAATAGCAAGTCTGTGTCCCCTCAGCGCATGCGCCATACGAGACGTGACTAGGAGCCGTGCCAGGCACTCGCAAATGAGGTCTGAGCCCCTCAAAAATGATCCTTTAAGCTGCTATCAGCACAAATACAACGGAAAGCCACTGCTTTACATTTTCATTGATTGAGGATTAACTTTTCTTGTGATTAAAACCCCTCTTTCAATGGAGACCACAGTGTGGCCATTAGGCAGCATCTTTCCTCTCGCTCCCACCGCCCACGGCCCTCGTTACTGTCAGTAAATCTATGATATCCACGAGCCGTGCTTCTCTCTGACCGTCCTGAGTGGACAGACGACGCCAACGTTCTAGCCAGAGCTTTTTTAAAGGATATGCCCCATGATGTTAAAGGCTGTTACTCGTTTACACACAGTGATCATTGATATAATTATGTCTGTGAACACGTGCACGATCAACTGTAGGCTGCAGATGGACTTTAAAAAAAATCACTATTTCCCAAAGTGCTCGCAGCAGGCAGCTGTGTTTGCTTTTTATAAATAGAGTTTAGCGATCACATAGCGGGGGGAAGAGCTGAAGCAGTTAATAACATAATGTATGCAGCCCATTTTATAGTAAGCTGGGGAATATTAGCTGATAGCTTGGACCAGAAATTGCACATATAAGCAGAAGATGCAAAGAAATTACGGCAGCCAAGCTGGTCTTCAGCTTCCTGCTAATTCAAGTCCATCAGCTAAAATAGAATAAGAGAAATTCAATGAATGCATTTTAAATGGATGATATGCAAGTTTTCTTTTGATCTTTTAGGCCTTTCTTAGTAACGTGATGTGTTGTTTGTAATAGAGGTCACACAGCTGACATTTTGTCTCATTAACGAGACGTGAAAATAAGAAACAACCGAAACAAGATTGTAAAAGCAGAACGTTGCAGAAGCTGTGGACGCTTTTCTCTTGTTTTCAGATTTATTGCTTGTGTATATTATTATTGCTCATGAATTACACATTACAATAGATCTGAGGGCAATTTCATCAATATAGGGATTATGGCTTAGTTAAAATTCTCTAACTGATGCCATAAAACAGCCACTTTAGATGCATTGTGTGGTAAAAGCAGAGACTACAGACGCTGCCTTCCTGTCACTTTGCAATTTTCAGGTACATGTCTAATAAAGATTAATGGCCTGCATAAAAGAAAAGCTCGGGAGCTAAACTGCAGTTTTAGAATGGCAGCATATCATAACGACACAAGCATTTCGACCGCCTATGACAAACAGCGATCTGCACTGCAGCAATCTCTGGTAACGCCTCACTGTAACTCCCCAACAACTAAAAACGAAATCAAAAACGTTATCAAGGATTGAAATTACACAGCTTGAGTGGAATCTTTGTGGGAGGATAAAAACTCATAGACGTCAGAATTACAACAATTAACAAAGCGGAAGCGATATAGCTCAGAGTTAACCTAACACCTAAAGGACGGTACTCAGAGTTATACTCCGGGACATAAAACCTACCCTATGTAATCAATTTAAGCAGAAACATCTCATTAGGGACCTGCGACGCAGCCGCTGATCTCCATACAACAGCTGGCAAGGGCGCCATAAAGGGGCCACCGTGGCTGATGCTTCTCCCATTAACTTTCAACTTATGGATACTGTGGCTCTTCTCCAGCGATATCTTCTGCCCCGCCATTATGACTGCCAAGGTCATATCTGATGAAAACATGATGAAGCAGCAGTTTATCTTTCTGCTTTTTCCTCTCTTTCCTTCCCTCTCTGGCTCCATCTACCTCTCTCTAAGCCCCCCCACCACCTACCATCACCTTTCAATCTCTCTCCGTTTCCTGGCGCAGAGTTATTGAACAGTGGGGGGCTGCTGAGTTTTAATTACAGGAAGATTCGTGGAGTTAATTGAACATAGCGAAGGCCCTAATTTCACTTTACAGCAAATCAAGATGTTAGTTATGTAAATTCTGTCCTCCGCGTCCCACTGGGGGGCCGGGGACTTTCTGCCAGACATCAAAGTCATTCTCTCCCCATTGGCACCAAGCTGCTGTCTCTGCAACTTACCTGAAGGACTCTTAATAGAATCCCCTCTTAAAGACACTCCACATACCCAGGGTTTTCACTCGGGCAGTCGTAAAGCTGCATATGAAGTGCATTACTTTCATTATTCTATCAGTCGGTGTCAGCACAGCGTAGACTGAAGTCTGTTAGACGTAATCTATGAGAAAACAACAGCGCTGCTTACTTGATCTGTGACCTCGGTCAACAATTCCCTGGTGGATTTATGGTCTTTTTACACATTTCAAGTCTTATTTAATACAGAAGTAATGTTCATTGTGTAAAATATGGTCTCCATTTTACAAAAATAGGTGATAAAGCAGCAGTTGCCATCCTGTGCAGTGTCCTCAGTTTTTCAAGCAGACTCGCCCGCCTCACCACATTCAGTTTGCCAAGGAAAAGATCAGTTTGACTCCTCAAAATGAGACTTCACAGTGGCCACATCCATCTTATATAACAGATGTGTTTGGGACCAACCCATTCTCATTCCTCGAGCACCAAACACTGGTGCCGTTTTAAAGCAGCTGGTGTCTCAAAGACACACACAAAGTCTTCTTTGCCCTTGATGCATTGGCCACTGCTGTACTAGATTTTAGCCTGCTACAGTACCTACATGTATGAGCTGATGTTCTCATTTTAATTATGACAGTGCCAGCCTTTTTTAGGAAATACATACATGCAGATGATTACTGTTAAAATGACTCAGAGCCATCAAACTGAAACTTTTGTCAGAGAATGTTACACAATGAGTTTTGCATCCAACTCATTGTGTAACATTTTATTTGGTGGTATTTGATGGTTTGGGCCCCAGGAAAACTAGCAACCACTGTTGTGGAAGCTAATGGGGTTCCTTATAAATAAACAAATAAACATTGTGGCTTTAGAAAAAGCGAACGTGAGCGCAGAAAAATCACATCCTTATTTTCTTCTATCAGTATTTTTCCCCAAATTTGATTGTGAGTAAACTGAATCAGCGTTACCAGGATGATCTGACATTGGGTTACCAGGATGAACGAAAACTGACCACATGTAGGAAACCCCTGTGGTTTTGGTGGATAAACATAACAAAAGACAAGATGTGTCTTGATCACTGGTTTCTGACAATGTGGTTGATGCCCTGAAAACAGAATACATGATTAGGGCTGGGCCATATCATACCGTTCACGGTAATACCGGTATAATGTTGGGCAATGATAAGAAAATGAAATATCGCGATAGAATATGGGTAAAACACGCATGCGCAGTGCCTTTGTGAAAAAATCATGGCGGCAACGGAGAATGAGAAGGGTGAAAGCGGATCGTTGAATGAAACATGAACCAGAACTGGTTTGTAAAAATGCTGCAACTTCACTGGTGTGGAACTGGTTTAGCTTTCGTCCGTCAGATACACAACAAAGCACTATTTTTGGTAGCGCATGCTAGCGGGCTGTCGTTATTACCGTGTTGTTTGGAAAATACGGCGCACTTAAAATCAATCCTTTGATTTTTCTGAAAGTCGACAGAGCCCCTTATAATCCCGTGTGCCTTATGTATGAACTCTGGTTGTGTTTACTGACCTCGAAACTATTTTATGTGCACGGCGCTCGAAAATCTGTCAAATGTTTCAGTACGGCTTTGCTAAGCTACGAAGCCGCACCGCTTGATGGATTGTCGGTGCATTACGGCTATCGTAGGCAGGAGCCTCACGGAGTGATACGTACTGTGCTTCAACATAATGTTACCGTATTGTGTGTGTATATAACCTCTTTTTAAGTTTTGTGGATGTTATACATGGTTATGCTGAGGATATGTCGGCCAGTTTCCACTGGAAATGCCTTTTGGTTAAACTGTCAGTGAGGAATTTGCATTTGCACTGTTACATTTTTATATAACTTTAATGCACATAAAAAAACAGCTGCTTGTTTAAGTGAAAATACATTCATGTATTTTTTTTTTTTTTGCACTAATAAAGTTGTGGAGTTGTAAAATGTTTTGTCTAGTGTCAGTTATATCGTCAGTTATATCGTTATGGCAAATTTTCAAATGTATATCGTACTGGTCCTTCCACCAAATCCATCAATGAAAACACAAGAAGTATACCTCCATCAGAGAAGAATAAATGTTGGATCTTCTTCCTGTACCTTAATTATTGATCTCTTCATCCGAAATCTAGCATATATAGAAACGTGCTTTAAATACATTATGAAGACTGACAGCTGTAGGGTGAATGAACACCACAGAGAATTCTAATGAGACTGAATAGATTAGAAGGAATCCTTTACTGCTGACAAAGTGTAAACTGTATCTTAAGTCTCCAGTACGCCAAAGACTTGTGGGAACACAATGAAATACTGAAAACTGTGATCCAATTTGGAACAATGAAGCATCATTAAATTCATCAGTATATAAACCTGAACATAACTGGGGGTTAAGTTCTTTGGGATGATTTGATTGAAACAACAATGAGGTCTAAAGGGCTAGAACGTGTAAATAAAATCCCCACGTTCTCCGTGTAACACAGCACGGTAAGAAGCTGCAGCTGCACAGCACGTGTTGATTGATTTAAGCTCTCTGAGGGGCTGATTGGCTAGCGCTATCCACTCGGGTTTCTGTTTAAAGTCCCATGATATCAACACCGCTGCCCTATTGGTTCTGCAAAGGGTTGTTCACTCGGTTCCCCAGAAGATCTGTTTGTGCTTTGGACCTCACGGGAAATCCCATAGAGCCGAAGGCGTGATTGATAACAAAAGAAAATGGCCTCCCTCCCCTCCTTATCTCGCTCTCCATCTTCACCACCAGGGTCTTATCTTAAACACCTTGCAGCGGATAGAGGCACCAGTCAGCTGGAAGCTGTCGGTAATGCGACAGGGGCCTCTCTTGGGTTGATGGGACTGTGGGTAGCTCCACACTCAACACAACACGAGGCTGTATTACACAGTTGGAGCTTGTATATTTTTCATATGCTGCTGATACACTGCCTTCAAAAAAACAACACTTACATACCATAAATATGGAACGATGCCTCAAGAAATGACAGAAAAGAGTGCAGGCTGCTGGCCTCTCCTTTGTTTCTGGGACTTCTTGGACTCAAACAAAACTCGGAAAAGTTAACACATTTCTCATTTGAGGTGTAACAAAAGATGTCATCCATCTTCCATCGATTTTCTTCATCCTCTGTGCCCTGACAACAAGTTGTAAAGAGCTCAGTAGGATCCCTCTAAAAGCCTCAAGGACTCAATGTGGCAGCAGGAGGCCTTGTGATTTGCCACAGGAAGTGCTTTCTAAAAGACAGCACAGCCTCGTTTCCACGCTGAGCCAGATTGCGGACTATTTTGCCAATCTGGTGTCCCGGCATAAGTGAAGGATACATGTTCCATGTGTTCCTCTGCCAAAGCTTTCTTGTCGACGATTGCCTGCATCCATGCCCAGGACAAGACAGCATGAACGACTAGAGGAGAGCGAAGTCAAAGGCGCAGATATGGCACTTACTTAAATGTCATACTGTCTATTTAATTTGCATGTGTGAAGCATCAGGACCAGAGAGACTGCCAAGTCGCAGACAGCAACCTTCTGCTTATTGGTGACGGGGGGAGAATGCAAACCCTCAAAATACAGCCAGCCGGCCGGATGAAGGCAGATATGCGAAAGTTGAGTCGTGATGGTACCGATTATAATTCCGTGTACGTTTTGCGACTCTGGGACCCTCTAGATCCAAGTGCAAGGAGGATTTCTTTGCAGGTGTCTCGCACAGCTGCACTTATTTCTCCTCTACAGTCGCGAGAATCTTAAATGTCATCTTAAACAATGTTGGCGAAGGCTTCATACTCAGCATTTAAAACTCATGTGGGTGTTATTTGCTTCACATCTGTCACTCATGTTTAACGAAAATTGTTTGGCCCAGAAAAGATCTTAGAGGACAGAGAATAGACCCCCTCCCCCTGCCGCCGCCGCCTTAGCTTCAGCACAGATACACACAAAGCTGTAATAATTACAACCACTAGAATCAGAGCAAACAGATCTGAGTATCACAGGTAGGAGAAACAAACGGATGGCCGTGTTCTCTGGGAATGAAGAAAAAAGGCTCAGCACATAACAGGCCCAGCACTTACAATGAAACGCTGCCTCGCTCTTCATCCCTGTCCTCCTCGTGGTTTATATCCCTCTTTTTTATTCTCATCCCTACAGAGACTAATTATTTTCTGAAGTTTTACCCATTCCTAGTCCTTTGTATTTCACTTTCGTTTCCCATCCAGATCGACTTTGTTTTTTTTCTCTCTCTCTCTCTTTTGGTAAGTTGCCTGAGGTTTATTTAAGACTCCTCATGCTGTCATCTGTTTTTAGAGGAACAGAGAGGGTTTGGATGTATGCACAGAAGCAGACAAGCTAAAGGTTTACGTCACTTTTCTTTTTGCGTCTTGTCACTACGTTCACACAGAGGTTGCATCGCTTAGCGGTGCCACTAAGTTTTGTTAATATTATAACCAATGAGGACATTTTGTGTGCTCCCAGGAAAAATGGGTAAAAAGTGTTGTTGTTTCTCAGTCATGCTTTCAGCACCGCTCCCAGAAACGTGAGAAACCCTGAGACGCGAACACGCCGATATGTTTTATTTGACTTATTCAAATCTCTAGACTTGGGCGGATTGTGGGTGACATGACATATGTGTTTTTGTTTTTATGAGAAGCACATCTCTGGCTAAATTTGGAGAGTAATTTGCAGCCAGGCTCACGCAGAGTTTCATGCTAATGATTGATAATGTTTTATTAATGCAAAATATTCTCTGCCAAGGATCTAAACAAATTGTGGCAATTTAGTCCTTCCAACGTGTGGTATCAATCATTCACACCGAGTAGTGATCATGCATCAATGCTGCTTTCCTCTAAGAGAGGTTCAGAGGTCCGCAGGCAGCGGCGGCACATTTCTGACAGAAGAAAATCAAAAGTTTTCTCCTCCGAAGCCTGATGATTGTTTCTGAACTGTCTGTGTGCTAAATGATTTACCTGGAGCGTAAGCCTTTAATTCCATCACTCGATATGTATACAGGAAACGATTTACGAACACAGACTTTTAAGCCAAATGTGGGCAGGTGGGTGTTATCCACAGGCCTAATGAGTAGCCAGCCAACGACAAACAGCAAATGAAGCCTCGGGGCATATTACGCTGCAGAAAAAAGCTTTTTCTTCTTTATGCGTTTTGGCAGGGACATCATTTAATAAGGGAGTCTCAATTACCGGAAAAGGTGTGCTCTGATTTGGGCTATGTGTTGCTCAGAGAAATGACAATGAAAGCACCCGTGATGAAACTAAATGTCCTCATTTGCAAAAAGCATTTCCTGTATAACTCGATAATAATCGGTTCATGCCAGGCTGCGAGTCAACACCATGTGTAGCAACATCATGTACACATTAAAGCTGTTTGTTAGAGGAATTGGACATAATTTGTGGCATTATTATGTCTGGATGCTAAATTATATAATATCTATTGATTGATCTTTTGGAAGTTTCTTTTTCTTTGTCTGTCCTGCTCCTAGCCTCGACTCCAGCACAAACTATACACAAAGACGATAAAGGCAGCTATTTTGATGGAAAAGGAACAGATGGAGGGACTATTTGTTTTGGGGGATGAATTCTGACCCTAGCTGTGTTTCTTCTGGCTAACCTAAGCTAATACTAGCATACCTGCTAACACAGACAAATTGCAATCCATCTCACATAGCAAAATGGTGTCATGTGGACACGGTTGGCTAATTCATCCAAACTCCCAGGGCTGCTACGATCAGTTGGCCTTTTTTAATTTACTATGAGATTATTGCTAACTTTAATCACAGAACCTTTGACGGCAGTGACTCGTCTCTACTGAACAGAAATCGGTGTATTTTCCAATTATTTCTCTCCGTCTAATAAACAAAACAATCTTTTTCACTTGAATGCAATTAAACTCAAATATTCCCTTTTTAAAATATATCTTGGGGCTTTTTGAGTTTTTATGTGATAAGACAGTGGAGTACAGACAGGAAGGCTGGGAGAGAAACCACGAGGAAGACATGCAGTAAACAGCCTCTGGGCAGACTCAACTGGCCTTTGCATTACCTTACAGCAAATGGGTCACCTGCTCAACCCAGAGAGCTAAACTGGCACCTAAATCAATTGTCTCATGAAAAAACAGATGACTTTCCTTTTAATTTAAAGGCCTTTTATTTATATATATATATATATATATATATATATATATATATATATATATTCAGAAAAACCTACAATCTAATGGGCAGCGTTGAAGGTCTCATCAGTCCTACCCAATGGTCGCATATGATGCGTGAGCACAAGAAACAGAGTGATGATTCTGATTCACGTTATAATTTTAGGTGTCACCAATACAAACTATTTCTTAAAATTGTTTCTAACATTTTCAACAATGCAGACAACAGAGGATTTGCTCTTGACCCGCATAGTTTTCATTGTAATAACATCAAAAATTAGAAAATCTCAGGAATACATTTGTGCTGTTAAAATGAATCATTATTATATTCCAAACAACTTGCAAGTGATGAATGGCTTAATTTCAATTTTAAAAGCCGACATCCAAAATTCTCATGGCTTTCTCCCAGTTCGCTAAGAGCAGCAAATCTGCTTTGGCGGAAAATGAAATTGCAGTGTTCATTGGCCTTTATGCAAACTCTCTAAGAAAGAAGGCATGATGACAAAGAAGAGATAATCTCAGTCTTGAGTCAGCCTAAAGCTTTACATTGTGAGTAGCAGAATGTCCATATGTCAGTAAGAGCAAAAAAGTGTCGGATACTCCTGCACTCACTTGTGAATGATGTCTGCCTCCCTGACCTTCACAAGTCTCCCTGCACATTCAGCTGGAGGAGGAGGAAGAAATGGAAATATGTCGTCTAGCTGCCAGTTCAGGGAGATCAATCACTTTAGACAGGTCATTGTTCTTCTCAGTGCTTAAAAGCACAGAGGTCTATCCCTGAAGTACGGAAGGTGCTTCGGGCAGGAGCCTTGGCTGCCAGCCGGAGCACCAGAGCAACCGGATTAATCATGAAGCTGCACAGCGGGGATGGGACAGAAGGGTGACAGGATGGTACTTTTTATCAGTGAAACACTTTTTTGTTTCCCACTTTCAAAGATCTTCCGTATGTTTAATATTTATATGTAAAGTGTGTTTAATGTTCATCTGTTACTCGAACAAACTCGTATAAAACTGCATGCCTTATGGCTGCATCACCGCAAACAGATCACATACGAGCTTAATCAAATCAAGTAATCTCTGGTTTACAAGGGGGGGCAGCTCAGTCTGTGCTGTGCCCAGTTAATTGAGAAGCATATGGCTAGTTGGCTAATTAAGCACGAAACCAAAGTAACTCGTGCATTATCATCATATCTCCTCTGAGCTAAGACTGATTAGAAAAATACACTGTAATGAGCATGACTTGATAGACGGTTCAAGCTGTAAGAAAAGCTCTTCTTTATGTTGGAGAAGAATGTCACACGCTGCGCTCCAGATTTGCAATAGAGACGGAAAATTTAATAAAACTCTGATAGTCTGATAAGAAAATCTCAGGTTTAGGAACGAATCAAAAAATTACCCCTGACTCTCTGTGAGCGGCTGGTTGCATCATTGGTTATCAAAGCCGACCTCTGAACAACAAGCTGGTAATTTTAACCAGTCATGAATGCAGCAGTTGGGGTTTGTGCTGCACACTTAAAGCAGCCCCGTTCACTTTATTTCCATGTTGCTATTTTTATACAGAACTGTGCAAAGGTCTTGAGCCAGGCCTCGCTTCTTCACATTTGGGAAATAGATGCTGCGAAACACATGCTAACATGTTTCAATAAACAAAATAGTACAAAAGTAGAGTTTGTACAATTCCAACAAGCTAGAAAGTCAATATTTCAGAATGACCATCATTATTCTTCAACATAGCCCCGCCCTTTTTCCACTTTGTAAACAACCAATAATCAATTCCCCAAAACTTAATACAGATATTTGCTGTTCGTGCTCCCCTTTATTAACGGGGTGAACTTGGTAGATAAAGTCAAGTCAAGTGGCTTTATTGTCATTCCAGCCATGTGCAGTGGACAGTGTTGGGGAGTAATGGAATACATGTGTTATGGATTTGAAATACAAAATATGAGTAACTGTATGCCGTTACAGTTTAATAGGTGATAATTAGTTATTTTGTTGAAATAAATGGACTGCACGGTGGCCTTTTCCTGTTTCATATGTTAGGCTATGCCCTCTCTATCCCTGGTAATTCCACACATTGCCAGAAACCCAAACAAAACACGCAATAATAGGCTCTGACCGGAAATCTTACCGTGCCATGCAAACTCTGTTTGTCAGCAACCAAGTTGCTTTCAGGGTCAAAAAACTCCAACCTAAAAAAACCCATCTGGAAGTAAGTTAAAAGCTAACGTTAGCCTGCTGCAACTACCTTGTTTTAGTTGTGGTAGTTACCTGGGTTATGGGTCATGTGCAGTTCTGAAAGCATTAAGTAACTTAACAAAATACGTTACAAACTACATTTTTCTGCCGTGTATACTGTAATCTGTAGCGGAATACATTTTAAAAGTAACCTCCCCAACACCGACTGTGGTACAGCACACAACAAGATGATGTTCCTCCAAGACCATGGTGCTACATATGACATATAAGAGACAATCAACACATAAAGTGCGCGCAAGTGTGCAAAAACCCACAAAACAAAACAAAGACAGTGCAGACACAACACAAGGTGCACATCTGGTTAAATTTCCACCTCCAAATAAACGCCGCTTCTCACCAGCTCCCCAAAGCGCTAGATAAGACAGTCTTAAACAGGAGTAATGTTCAGAACATCAACAAGATTGTTTTCTCTGTCTCTCATTTATATATCTATATTTGTATTTATACAAAAATCCAGAATCAGCTGGGTGCAACACAAACTGGAACAGCTTTCATATGAAACAACAGCTATACTGGGATTATTCTGAGTAGATTTATTTTGTTTCCATATCCACCTAATCAATAACCTCACCTGCAGGAGATGATGCAACACAGTGCAGAAAACAAAGGAGGCAAAAACAAACAGCGTAAAATGCCTAACTTGAAAAAAAAGAAACACTTTTGCTGCACTGCATCGGTCAAAGTGTCAGAAGCTGCTGTATAATAGCAGTGCTTTCTGTTATCAAGGTGGAATAATGAACAACACAGACTCAGATGACTCAGATGAAAGATACATGACTTCAATATTTTAACAGTACTGTATATTGTGTTTTATACACACAGTACATTGCAGGGGATCAAGTCGTGTTGTTGTTTATCTCGCTCTATATTTACCTCGGCATCAGTGGATGACAGGGAGACGCAGTGTTGCTTGCAGGCGTATATATGAATGACTACACTGCTCAACAGGGAGGAAATGGGTAGATGGGGCTGAATGTAAATAGCATTAGAAAATACTGAGGTTGTGTCTATATTTATGGCAGGCATAAGAAGTGACAAGCGAATGGGGAGAAGAGGGGCGGAGAAGGGAAAGAAACTTTCATCTGTGAGAATGAGGGAGGGGGTGGAGAAAGTTACAGCGGCTGTAATGCCGTCTGAAACTTGCCTGTGATGGAAAAGTAGAGAAACTCTTCATGACTGTGTTTATCATTGATCTGTTGTGGTTTGTCATAGGTGCTACAGGAAAAGTTTTGTCTCTCGCACTATTTTCACACTGATAAAAATCTGTTCCTGGGCTGTTGTAGCAGCGCAGGCGTTATAAGAACTGAGCGACTGGACATCAAGAAGCTGGTGAGAGGATGCTTGAGTGGGAAAAGAAGAAAAGAAATCACTGAGCTGCGAGATCAAATGCTGCTTGAGGAGCGTTTTGATTGATAGGTTCACAAAGATGGGAGCCAGAGTGAAGAAAATAAGCAAGCAGATGACGAAAACTTCCACAATTAGCTGAAGATCAGGGCTAAATCTTTCTGTCACAAGTTTAACTAAGACTGTGTGAAACCCTGGAGACTGAAAAAGCTTCACATCAATATCCACTGTACCGCTATGCAGTAATTGAGGCAGTGACATGCATAATTACCACGTGTGGAAAAATATCAAATCGTATCGACCGCTAATGTTTAGACAGAGGTTTGGAAGGTCCAACATTTCAAAAATAATTAGCAAGTAAGCATTTTAGAGTCGAGAGGAAGTTTTCAAAAATATGATGGTTGCCAAGCCCTCCAGCACCCATGTGAGATCAATATGGCCTGAATTAATGAGCAACTTAACAGGGCACTTAAAACCCTCTTAAGAGGACAGATAAAAACCTGGTGAACTTTGAAAGGTAATGAACATTTTTTATCCCCATGAAGCTGCTGGCTTTATTAGCCGAAACAAATGGAACAGGCACTTAAATCAGACACTAAAACTAACTTCTAAATAAAGCAAGGTGGTTGAAAATACAACCGAGATAGCAAATCCACAGCTGCGGTTGGAAAAAAAGCGAAGATGGGAGTTTTGTGTTCTCCAGCTTCTTCCTCTCGAGTACTCCACAAAGACTCCTCAAAGGCAGAGATGATCTAAGACCATCAGATGCTTCGGGCTGCGATTTGACATTTGAAGAATGGAGGCTCAATTCGTCATTAATCTTGTTTCTTGTGATGATAGAAGGCAGCTGGTTTGCTGTCCATCAGATTCTGTTCAATTGGCGAGGATCAAAAATCCAAAACAATCACCTCGCCATTCAGTTCAGTTGGGTTTTACAATTAGGAAGTTAACTTTTCTGTTTTACCAGCATTTCTGCAGGTTCATACCCTTTCAGATCTCTGTGTACTGCAATTACAATCTGACTGTAATCAACTGTAACTTTGAGCTAACGCCGCTGTTTTTAAAGATGAACCAATTAGAACATGCAGTGGTGGGCCCAAACCAGCAAACATGATGAGAAATAAGCACCGGAAATGTTGTTGTAGAGTGAATACTGAATAAGTGAGCAAATAATTCTATTTAGGTAAAAGCAGAAAGGTGAAACAAAAGTGCCTATTTGTAAAAGAAAAACTGTCTCTACAGATTCTGGCTTCCACCAACAGTCCAAAGTGAATGGTTGTCTATATTTCTGTGATAGCCTTGCAATAAACTGGTTTCCTGTCCAAGGTGTACCCCACCTCTCACCCTAGTGAGACTGGTGAGAAGCAACAGTCCAACCGTGACGCTGAGTTGGATTACCAACATAAGATGGATGGATAATAATTCCACTTTTTTGGGTTTTTTTAAGCGAAATCACTGGATACTTTCTGAAAAGCTTGACTTGTTTATTCATAGGTGAGCACTCTCATCAAACACTTAGAGGTTTGTCGGGGGCACTGATGTAGATGTGTGACAGATAAAGCTCTGAGGGATCAGTAAGAATATGAATGAATTATAGTGAAAGTATAACACTACGTGTACCATCATACCTTCATGTAAAGGCACAAAGTTGTCACCGGAGGTTTAGGATCTGGTCTCCATAAAAAACACGAGCTTATAAGTAAGCAGACTCTGTCGAGTCCCTTGGAGGTAAACCACTGAACCCCGAAAGGGACAATAAGATACTTTATTCTCTAATAACATTCAGCCCTATAAAACTATGTATTGCAGAAGAACATACACATAATTGAATCCTAATAATGAATTTGTTTATGTGTGTATAATGGTGCTGTGTATTATTCTAAATACAAACAGAATTGAAACAGGGAATAGTTTATTTTACTCATTACTAAGGTTTTATCGGACATAATTTAAATAATCACCTGGTCCTTAATTTAAAAACAAGAGTTTCCCACCAGAGTTTCAGGTAATGATATTGCAATCAGCAGACAAATGCATAAAACATCCATCTGTGTCAGCGTCAGTAGTGTTAGAAGGTTTTATAGAGAATAATAATAGTACGGCTGCCAGCAAAATGTCATCAGAGCAGCTGTACTGTGACGGAGGGAACGGTTTGTGCTACATGAAGTTGGACGATAAAAGAAAAAACAAACAAAAGCAAAGTGGTCCATGATTAATATGAGATGCAGTCAAGGGAACGACAATCACGCAGATATGAAAGAATATTTGAAATCGCCTCCGGTAGCCGATGTTAGGTGCAGCAGAGGATGAAACTGGACAGTTAGCTGTAGAAACACCACATGGGAACTGAAAATGTTCATAGATGAAAAAAAAAAACAACACAATATGATAACAACACGGTGAAGTGAATGTAAAATATGCATTATTAACTAAGTTGGTCTTAGTTACAGGATAGATTTGATTTTACTTCATTTCATTCAGATTAAAGCTTGAAGAGAGTGCCAGACTCACACAGCAGGTCTGAAACACTCCTGAGCACTGCATGTAGTCAACAGGAAATTACAAGAAAAATGGTGAAGGCCACAGATTCCTTCAACTCACATTTTCCACTAAAGTACAAATCTGTTCATTTGAGTGGTTCTTGAATAAAGTCCAGGGAACCCCTGATAGGATGATGGCCATTTCCACATTAGAGTAAAATGGTATGGGGCTGATTAGGCACCAGTCTAATATATCAGACCAGTAATATACGAGCCATAATCAAGTCTGATTGTGGCTCCTATATTTCAGTTGATGCCCACTCTAAAGGACAAAAACCCTCCCTTAACTATTTATAACTAGCTACTTCTCAATTTTTGCTTGATTACTTTAATTATTTATTTGCATTTTAGCTCATTTGCTATAACATAGCTAAAACTATAGACGTTTATTTACATGGCTTGATGGATGGATGATGTCAGCTGCAATACAGTTTGCAAATAGTTTTGTGAGTTTTTACAACAATTTGGTTTTATGTAGAATGGTTTTACACTCTTAGACATTAATCTGCACCGATCCATTTTCTATCACTTATTACACTATGCTGTAGTATACTGTAGTCCCTGGCTAACACCTCCAAACAGATCCTCAAGGGCATTGCTGACATGGTCCAAAGGCTCTCCAGCGTGTCCTCGGTCTGTCCCGGGATCTCCTTCCAGTTGAAGAACATGAAACTGTATTTTGTCCTGTCTTTCTCGCCTCACCCCCAACCAGTCATGGGAGATAGCTCCACCTCCCTGAGCCTGGTTGTGCCGGAGGTTTCTTCCTGTTAAAAGGAAGAAACCTCCGGCACACTCTCACCAAGTGCTTGCATGTTGGAGTTTCTCTTTATTATTGTAGGGTCTTTACCTCACAGTATAAAACACCTTAAGTCGACTGTTAAAGATTTGTTAAAGATATGTAAACAAAACCAAATTGAATTGTAAAACCTTCTGAACATCTGAACCTCCTCGGCCACTTCCATTTTTTGCGGCGTGCCGTGGCTTTGCTACTTAAACTTCTTAACATCCACCACATCACCACATCCACCCGATGGGGGAAAAGCCTTTTCTGAAAACAGAAGCTGTTACAATTAAAATGAATTTCTGAAATATCCATCCATCTTCATCCTCTTTATCCGAGGCCGGGGGCAGCAGCCTAAGCAAAGAGGCCCAGACCTCCCTCTCCCCAGCCACCTCCTCCAGCTTATCCGGGGGAATACCAAGGCGTTCCCAGGCCAGCCGAGAGATATAATCTCTCCAGCGTGTCCTGGGTCTGCCCCGGGGCCTCCTCCCGGTGGGGCATGCCCGGGACACCTCGCCCAGGAGGCGCACAGGAGGCATCAGATGCCCGAACCACCTCAGCTGGCTCCTTTCGATGTGGAGCAGCAGCGGCTCTACTCTGAGCCCCTCCCGGATGGCCGAACTTCTCACCCTATCTCTAAGGGAGAGGCCAGCCACCCTTCGGAGGAAGCTCATTTCCGCCGCTTGTATCAGCGATCTCGTTCTTTCAGTCACTACCCACAGCTCGTGGCTATAGGTGAGGGCAGGGACGTAGATCGACCGGTAAACTGAGAGCCACAGCCCCAATCCGTCTGTCGATCTCCGGCTCCCTTCTCCCATCACTCGCGAACAAGACCCCGAGATACATGATATCCTCCACTTCGGGCAGGAACTCATCCCCGACCCGGAGTGGGCACTCCACCCTTTTGTGGCTGAGAACCATGGCCTCAGATTTGGAGGTGCTGATCCTCATTCCCGCAGCTTCACACTCGGCTGCGAACCGTTCCAGTGCGAGCTGGAGGCCCTCACCCGATGAAGCCAACAGAACCACATCATGTGCAAAAATCAGAGATGAGATTCTGAGGCCACCGAAGTGAAAGCCCTCCGCCACTTGGCTGCGCCTAGAAATCCTGTCCATAAAAATTATGAACAGAACAATTTTGATTATTAATTGATTATTATTATTAATGTAATTAATTTATTATTATTAATTTAATTATCACAGTGGCACGGTGGTTAGCACTGTTGCCGCACAGCAAGAAGGTCCTGAGTTCAATTCCAACATCAGGCCGGGGTCTTTCTGTGTGGAGTTTGCATGTTCTCCCCGTGTTTGCTTGGGTTCCCTCGGGTGCTACGGCTTCCTCCCACCGTCCAAAGACATGCAGCTTGTGGGGATAGGTTAACTGATTAATCCAAATTGCCCATAGGTGTAAATGCAGGAGTGAATGTGAGTGCGAATGGTTGTCTGTCCCTGTGTTGGCCCTGCGACAGACTGGCGACCTGTCCAGGGTGTACCCCGCCTCTCGCCCTATGACAGCTGGGATAGGCTCCAGCGTCCCCCGCGACCCTGAAAAGGCAAAGCGGGAGCAAATGGATGGATGGATTTAATTATTACAGTTTTTTCTGTTACAAGCTTTTACATTAGGTGAACCCACTGTTAGAAAACCTTTTTTGTTGGAAAATAAATAGTAGGTTACCAGAAACCAAACCATGCTCACTCCTAATAACCTTCTAATAACCTAACCTGTCATCAGGTTAAGATGTATTATCAGGAAAGGGACAGAATTTAGCAGCGAAGCACGGTGGGGTCGTGTTTAGCGTTGTTGCACTAGAGCAACAAGGTCCTGGGTTCAAATCCTTTTTCCTTGTCGAGTTTGTTCACCTCGTGCTTGTGTGGGTTCTCTCTGCAGCCTCTGTCTTTCTCCCACATCCAATGATGTTAAATTAATTGGCTGTGAGTGTGATCGGTTGTCTGTATTTTTTCTTAGCTGTGAGATATACTTACAACATTTCCAGGTCTAATGGATATATTATGAGTGTCGATGTAGATGTTTGACAGATGGGATTTGTAAGATTATAAAAGCACTATACCAGTCTATATTCAAATATATTAATGAATAAAATACACTACTGGGTGCCACCGTACCTTAATGCGAAGGTACAAAATTGTCACCAGAGATTTTAAAAAAAACCCACAAGGGCATAAACAAGTATCCTCTGTCAAGTTCTTTCACAAAAGTGGTAACCCACTGAGCCCCTAAAGGAACAATAAGGCACTTTGTTTTCTAAGAAATTACAGCACTATAAGAAGATTGTGTTATGTCTTACTGTGTATTACATGGATAACCTCATCCTAATATCCATTATAGGAAGCTAAGTATATAAATCAAAAGACCGAAAAATGAAGAAATAAAGGAAAATTGATTAGCACTCATTACAGCCGTAAAAACCTTGAGGCTCTTATAGATATCGGTCCAGAACGTTAGCAAGGCTAAAGAGAAATGTGCCAATGCCATCCACATTGGAAGGCCCTGTGTAAAGGCTCTATGATACAGACTTTTAATGAGAAAAAAGTCTATCTCATTTCTCAATAAGCCAATGCAATTTCCAAGAATAGATTAATAGCCAACTCCATTAATTGATTCACACAGAGAGCATCAAGCACGACCCCATGAAAACATCATCTACATAATATTCATTCACATGTGGTACACCCACACCTCTCAGTTCACTGGGTGACTCAAACCTCTGCTCTACGCATCTGGATTGCAGATTTCTGATGGTAGCGACAAACTTTGTTTTCTAAATTACACAGAGCTGTGATGGGATCTCTGTTCCCCTAAGCAGATGGCTCTTTTTGCTATAATCAGTGTGCTAAACACTGAGTAATACAAACTTTAATGAGTTCAATGCAAACTTTCCCTCACTCTCTCACAGCTGCTTTGCCTCTGAGTCACAAATCAATCCATTATTACAGGTAAAACAACAGCAGAGCGAGAGGGAGGGAACTCTGGTCATTAGTGCTGACAAATGAAATGCCTGGGGATCTGGGGTAATTCATCTGCAGCTGAATATTCTGCATCCTGGGCCAATAAGGAGGCGGATTTGGTCCAATGCTATAGACCGCACATCCCAATGAGATTCTCTATTCATTTGTAATGTAATTAGTGCAAACCCAACCGATTAGGAACATTTTAACACACCACAATTCAACTGACCTTTGAGATAAAACTTTTTATGACGACACTGCAGGTCAGTCATGTGATCTTGGTGAAGAGAGATGATTTTGCACACGATGAAAACATTTATTACACAAGAGTAGAGCTAGTTCAACATCTGAGGTGCTTTTAATTGATTAGAATGACGCTAGGCTTTGCCAGTTATAACATGAATTAATTACTTTATTTCACGTCGTATGTTTCGAGCTTTTGGCTCGATGACATATAATTTTGTCTGGCCCTAGTTCCCATATATGCACTTGCTGACAGCCTACAGCCATAATTTATTTTCTATGACAAAATCTCCTATGAAAAATGACAGCCATAGGGTAGAATGGCTTAGGTATGGATGAGGGTGAAGCTGTTGCAGTCAGTGGATGTAGACTGTGTTGAGTGGAGAGTAGAGGACCCAAATGCAGACAAAACAAAGCATGGAAACAAACTTTATACTAACTGAAAGCGAGGCGTTTATTATGGCTGATGGAGAACTACAAAACAATGCACAAGATGAACAGAGATGAGAATAAACAATAACCTAACCTGGGAAAACTAAAACTAATCATGAAAAAGAAGTTTTAAAAGGTTCATCACACAAGTTGTTACTTTTTACCTTACACTAGAAAATGAAATGAGATCTGCAGAAGACGATCCGTGGTACACTTCAGATCACAACTTCTGTTATGGTGCATGTGGAGTCTGCTCTGTTTGCAGTCAAGATGAAGTACAAAGCAGCTCAGCTTTATTTCAAATTCACTAGTTAACTGCAAAAACAGGCCAAAAAAGATCAAGAGAGTGTCTCGGGTCCTGAAGGGCACACAAAACTGTGACTGTTCCACCCCACAGACTGGCTTTTCTTGTATTTCTTAAGTGCCTGGGGACTTTCAACCCCAAAAATCCACATTAATCATATGTAGTAGCCTCTGTGAGGCTCTGAAGTCCCCGGGTTGAGTTGCTCTCTGTTCCTCCTTGTCCTGAGTCCGACAGCAAATTTAGCTGAGACCTGTAGTACTGGATCTCTTGGGCACAAAGTGACAGATTTATCACTGGCTGCTAAGACTACTCTTATTTAGGGCTTCATTTAGACAGATCCGTGCTCATTGAGAGTACGGATGGCGGTGGAATGTAACTCACTGAGTGAAAAAACTTCTCAGTTATATTTTCAAAAATAAGAAAGGTAAAACGAGTCGTCAAATATATTTTGGCAGCTGATAATTTACCTGAGCAGCCCACCCAGTGAAGTCCAAGTGTGCTAAATGTTTCACCCCTCGCAATGAAATGTGACATTGTTTTCTGTATTTCTCTCCCTATAGGCCATCTCTGGCCAGACATTAAACAGCGTCCTGATTTTAAAAAGGAAGTCGATCTGCTCCACACACTTTTTAAAGTAGCTGTGGACTTGACACTCGAGCGCTTGACATGATGCAACTCATTCTCAGGACTATAAATAATGAACTACTTCTTTAAATACGAAAGCTTTATGGATATATTAAGATGATGTAGAGAAGGCGTTGGCAGAAATCTCTGCTATTTCATACGTGCTGCACCCACCATCATATTTAATGAATGTGGTCTAAAATAAAGAGCTCACAATTGTAAGGGGCTATTTCTGAGGAGCCATTCTGTGCTGAAGAACAGGAAGGGTTAAAAAAAATGCAAATGTCCTTTTGAGTCATTCTTGTGTGCTGACAACTACTTTAAAGGTATAACAGTATGAGTATACTGTAAGCAGAGTGAAGGCAGCTCTCTTTGTGTGAACACAACCAAAAACTCCTACAAATTACTTGACAGACTTTGTTGCTGCTCTGAAGAGAAAGTTGATATTATTACAAACATTTGTCTGATGAGCTTTTTAGCCCGGGATGACAAACGATCATGCATAATTTGTCGTAATTATGCAGACTAATGCAATTCTCCGTAAAGCTCTATTCTCTGCAGTCTTTTGATAGGGAAAACAAACCCAAAGCAGAATCGGCTGCAGCTCGCCAGTCTGTCTGAGCCAGCTGTTTAACGGGGATAACAAAGAGCCACCATTCAAAGTCACACACAACACCGAAAGGGGAAAAAAACACTTTTGATTTGCATTTTTCTGTTAAATAGAAAGAAATCATATTTGATGCTATGAATGTCTTCAGAAGTTGTGTTTGTGTCACCAGTAATGCCACCTGGCTGCACGTTTCTAAAGAGTCAAGCGAGCTCGAGTTACAGTGAGAACCTGATCCAGAGAATCCTTATCACAAATTATTCCACTTATACAGATAAGAGTTTATTTTTCCTGGCTCTTGATCTGTATCAGCAAATATGCTTTTATTATCAGCTGTAGAAGCATATGGTAGTGTCTAATTTAAAGTCTGTGTTGATTCATTATCACTCTGAAGCCTGCACAAGAAGAAGCTCCAGTACACGTGATAGTTTTTACTTAAAGCTGCATTCAGTCGATCAGTCTAACGTTTCTGTGATCATATGTACTTTTTCCATGCAGGTTACTGAGGTTCAAACTGCTTCATGGATGATTGGCAAACACAAAAATGGAAAATGGTATGCAGCGTTGAGCAGCCTTAAACAAATTAAAATGATAACACCTCATAGAAATGCATTTTAAAAAGCTTCTAAGTACAATGAAAGCATCCCAGTAAAAGTAAGAGCAATCAGTGAATAATGAGAAAGTAAAATAAAAACTTAAATAGCCAAAATAATAACAATAAATCTCATTATATGAAAACCATAATACAGTAAGATAAGTAAACCAAGCCTACCAACCAGGGTTTTAAGCTGCTCTTGGATCGTCGCATTCGGACATGTTCAGCAGCTAAAAGCTGGCTCCTCACTTAATGTCTGTCATCCATGACAGACGACCCGAGGGGCCCTGTGGATTTATATGCTATAAGCATGTGAGAGACATCAGAGCAAAACCATGAAATACTCTACATTTAAATGTAAGACTAACATTTCAGTTTTGTGAAATCCAGAGAAACTTGTAAACTCACAGAATTGTCACCTATCTTTGTCATTGAACAGTTTTATAGCTAAAATATTGGCTTTCAGCTTACACATCCAGGAGGCACAAAGGCACATTAGCATTAATTTAATTAGAGATGTGTTTCTGTATGTGATGCAGTTTTAAGGTTAATGTTCCCTTTAGCAGTTTTTTGGTTTCTAAGAACTTTTTGACTGCAAAATAGAGAAACCTGAGCCCTGGACCCGTACAGTGAGGAGCTCTATTTGCTGTGACATGTGAGATATCTGCTGAAGCTGAAATAGGACTAGGCTGTACTCTGGTGTAATGCAACCTTGTACCCCAAGATGGTGCTGTGAGCCAGTGTAGAGCAGTGTATCTTCCCTGACCCGAAGATGAGACATAGCAATACTATTAAAGCTAAAATATTGCTACATAACTCATTTTTCTATGTTACACTGATTTGTCATATTTTTGTAGCTGGAAGAAGACAGATTTTTAACAAAAAGGCATCAACTATTTAGATTAGGTGACAATTAAAGATGGGAAGAGATGGTCTCAGTCGCAGGTTTTTTAAAGAAGTTTGCTTTGAACATTATGATCCAAAAAAGACAAAGTATGGCTGCATTGTGCATTAGACATTATAATCTCAATTGTACTCCCTGATTATTGAATAACATAACCATTTACCATTTAATGAACTCCAAATGTCTTTTTAAAGAAATCTAAACATAATTCAAATGAAGAACAAGCAGATAAAGAGTTTGGAGTAATGGCCGATGTCTGGTAGCGATGCCCATCCTGCTGGCAGTCTTTGACTAAAAGCCAACATTAGCAGTATCTGTGAGTCCAGAACATGCAGAGGTTCAAGCACCCACTCACTGATCTCAGGAGCACAGTGGGGAGGGAGATGGAGAGCAGAAGCCAACAAGTAAACAACGCCTCAGTTGTGCACCGCGAAAGTGGACCAGGTGACTCTGGAAGACCACAGAGTTAAAAGCAGCTGCTTGTCCTTGACTTGTCCTTCTAGATTTGAACTAAACTTAATCGGTGACGAGGCAAAATAAGAACTTAGTAATAAAAAAGTAATTATTTTTACCAAAAGCCAAAATCATGATTATTCAAAGAACAATGTTGGCAACGTTGTAGAGTTTGCCTTCCTCGTGGCTGATACGTCGGTAAAGCGTGAGAGCACAGCTTCCGCTTCAAAAGGGGACTTCAGAAACCACAGGGTGGCGCCACAGTGGCATACTGTCATTGATATGCAAGCTATGGGTTTTCTTTTAATTTGTCATCCATGTACATATCAAACCTAGAAGTCTGTGCCTTTATTTTGAAGTCAAAGAACGAAATGACTCATTTATTTCTAATTTCCACTATGACAGCAACCAAACAGCTTCCAGTCTGAACCCAGAAATGAAATGAAGCAGCCTTTATTCTCCAAGTCTCTGCTTTTTAATTTAAGAATATTTTCAGAAATGCATTTAGTCAGAGTTAAAAGACTCGCGCTGTCATCACTCACCGCTTTAAAAAACGTCCGCGCATGAGTAACTTTTAGGTCCTAATGAGATGTTAACTTGGTGAGATGTAGACTGCCTCGGCTTATCGCACCTGCTGCATCGCCCTGTTTCCTCACAAGCTCATAAACAGTGAGTAACGGCTTTCATTTTATCTTTAATAGAGGAATAATTCTGTTAATATTTTATGACGATGGGGAACTCAGTACATTAAACCATGACTTGGTGAGTGTGCCGCATGCTGATTGAATTCAGGTTTTGGTGATTCTGATGAGGACACTCATTTGGCAATGAGAGAGATTAAAGAAGAAAGTTTCTAAACCAAGCTGTGCAGCAACATTAATCGATGCAACGAGGAGGTGTGAATAAGAATTACAAATTACAATATGGTGCACATCACAGTGCTGAAACTCCTACCTGCTTCATGTAATGACTACACTCACTGACTGATGGATATACACAACCTGTCCTCTCTGCTGAAGGCAGAATAAAAAAATGCCAGAGACATTATACAGAGAGTTATGGTTCTCTGGGGGGGGGGATCCTACAGAAGCAACGCAGTCACACGCTGCAAGGATCAGTACGAGCATGCTATTCAAATGACAGCAAAGAGCTGGATTATCACCCCCACATAGAGGATGGCGGGATACAGGAACATGCCAATAAGAAAGGAAAAGAAAAAAGCTGTCTTTCTGATTTACGGCTAAATAGAGTTAGACTGCAAATCATTCATTCTCCATTTCATCCAATTTCTCCATTTGTCACACACAATGTCTAGTTGTGAATGCAGACAGGGAGGCTACTAGTCAAAGTTCTCACAACGCACAGCTGCCTCTTCCTACATCTGATAGAGGGAACACATTGATTCATCAGTGTGTCACGCACGCCGCGCCACGTTGCTGCATCTGCACTGTAATTATAGCAGAACAACATCAACACATGCGTTGGAGGGTTCAGGTAAAACGCTTTAATAAGTCCTGACACGTGCTTCTACATTAGCCGACTTCCACTTTTCACACACGAGATGTTGTCACTTAAATATGCCAAGGCCGCGCTGCCAATAACGGCAACATAATTTAGCATCCTCGTGCTGGCGCGAGGTTCCTGTAGCTCAGAGGAACTGAGAAGCACCTGCAACACATTCTTTTTCTTTCCTCCTTATAGCAGCAGCATGTTAACTTGAAGGTAATTATGTAGAAAACTACTGCCAGTATCTGCTTTTAACATATATACAGGTATCGTCACAGCTGGAGGTTGGATTAGCCTTAAATTTGTGTCCAGTTTTCTAAATTTCTTTCTCCTTTTTTATATCTGCAGAAAAAAACTTTGCACAAGAATAAATTAAATAAATAAGTGTATTTTTAAGAACAGGAGGAGGAAATGAAATAACCTGAGGATCTGACTGCAAGAAATTAGTTTGGTTATTTTATAGGGGGGTCTGAAGAGTCTATGATTAAAAAATGAAACAGAAACTCATAAAAAGCAGCCAATAGTTGCTTCCGGCACCATATTTATTAATTTAATTCAAAGATATATAAAATAAAAAGTGTGGATGCAGTGCAACAATGTTTAAAGCAAAACACACCTATTTTAGTCCCTAACTTTTATACATTAAATTACCCTTTTGTTACAATCCCTGATTAAAACTTGTTGAACGTTTTTATTATTTAGCAAATTTTACACCTTTTTCTAATTTTAAGTCATCACTTTACTCTTTTGAGACTGGATTCACTCTATTCTGCACATTTGCAATTGTCCCTAGTTTGGTGTTTTAATTGGAAACTTAATTTTAAACACTAGATAACCACTTTATTTATTATTATTATTATTATAATTATTAAATAAGACTCTCAAAGCCCTGCTTTAATATGGTTTAGGGGTGGCTGTAGCACAGGCAGTAGAGCAGGTCATCTATTAAAGGCCTGGGGGTCGATCCCTGGCTGCTCCAGTCTGCATGCCAAAGTATCCTTGGGCAGGGCTCTAGAGTGCGACCAATTTGGTCACAAATGCGACCAAATTTTTCAGTGGTGCGACTAAAAAAAAATATTTGGTTGCACCTGTGCGACCAAATGTTCAGGTAGCAAAAAAAAAAAAATCTGCAGCCTTCCCTGTGGTCAACAACAGACACATTTTGCCCCTATCGTGGACTAAACCAATCAGAGATAGTCAGGGGCGGGACCTCTCTGATTGGCCGTGGTCCAGTTGAAAGTGCAGGTGGACGTGGGAGGTGAGTAGCTTGAATAAAGCGATATCGATTCATTAAATCCTGAATCGACTTTTAAACATAACTGTGTTTTGCCAGAAACGCCAGATTCTCAGATTAAAGCTCACAAAACCATTTCAACAACAACCAAACAGCAGATGAGAGCAGGTACACGGACTCCACACAAAGACGTAAACACAGACCGACGCATCAGAATCAGCTTCGTCTTTCTCGGCTTTCTCACCCGCCGGCCCGCAGACGGACACGCTGTCGGAGCTCAGCGATCCTGATGCGTCCGGTCCGCGCTGTGATTACGTCTTTTTGCGCTGATTCTGAGCTGCAGGTTTTGTCTCTCCAGCCAAAATCCACCGAGCCAGCAGCAAAAGAAGCAGCAAACTGCGCTTCACATTTGATCAATGTCGTCATGAATTTTGCTGTTGTTCACAGCGCTTTTTCTTTTTCACTTAAATGACCTCGGACAAGAAAGCCTATTTTTTCTGTTGTTCAATACTGAAGAAATTTAAACTTTATATGCAGAACATTGTAGAATATTTTTAAGGTTTTCTGCTATAAAAAGCCAGACCAGGAAAATCTCCTTCATGTTTTTCTGTGTTTTATTCTCAGTTACTTTCACACAAAGGCATCTGCTGTGATGTTCACAATTCTGATGAAGTCAGTGCTGATAAATGATCAGAATTATAATATTTCTGACTGTCTGAGGCCAAGTTGAATCGAATCGGGACTTTGAAAACCGGAATCGAATGGATTATAGAAATCAGTGATGATACGCAGCCCTAGTGAGCAGCCTAGGCAGGACAGAAGTGGATGTAGCTGTAATAGGAAAAGAACTATTGCTAACTTTTCTGTTAAGGCCTGATCCTTCTGAAATTCATAGCCAGTGCTCTGACACGGTGTCATCAATCTTTGAATGCTGAAAAAGCACAGTGTATCCAGAAAAACACATTATATTATATCAATTATTATAAAATTTGTGTGCGCCTAACTTTTGTGCCGGTACGCCCAACTTTTTAAAGTTAGGCGTACCGGTACGCCCATGGCAAAAAGTTAGTCTAGAGCCCTGTTGGGTAAGACACTGAACCCTGAGTTGCTCTCCGATGCGTTCATCTTAGTGTGAATGTGTGTGAATGTTAGATAGAAAGCACTTCGGCATAGGGCAAAGTGTCTGTGTGAATAGGTTAAGGAGGCTTGTAGTATAAAGCACTTTGAGTGCTCGGGTAGAGTAAAAAAGAGCAACGTAAGAACCCGACCGTTTACCATTTAATATTAGAGCACGACATCTGAGAAAAGGTTAAAAAAGCTGAAAATATCTTCAAGTTATTCTGACTTTAACAATGCAGGAAACAGTTACCTGGATTATCACCAACTGATTGAAACACATCAATGTGCTCAAGACTCTGTGACATTCATGCCACATTCACTGCTGAACGATGTGGTGTCTTTAACTTCCTGTCCAAGGCAACTCAAGGCAACGTGAGGAGAAAAACAATCTTTACAAATATGAATGCATGTCGCTTCTTCAGACTTTATTATCTTCTTTATCTATTGTCTTCTGTTACATCACTTGTAGCCAATCATATCTTCCAACAGCTGCTAACGTGTGAAATACCAAAACAGAGGCGTAAGCGTGCAACATGTTTTATCCATCCCAATAAACAAACATTTCATTTCTGTTCATCATTAAGTCCCGAGCTGCTCACCGTTAATGAAGACTTCTAATTATCCATTCACATTCATTTCTGCAACATTAATTCATATGAAAAAAAAAACGTCATTTCTCCTTCCTGTGACATTGCTTTGGCTGGTCCCATCCCTATGAGCTAAATATGTGTATCGCGACAGGCAGAAATAGCAGAGGAAGCTGAAGCAGACATTAATCACTGAAATTAACAATCTCATGATTGATGCTAATGAAAAAAACTGCCTCCACTCTCCTCCCCCATGACTTCCATTTGGAAAGTTCAGCACCCTCGTGGATGCCGGAGATGTCTTTTTTATCTGCAGCATCATAACCGTAATGAGAAGTTTGTGTTATGTTCGAGTTCTGCGTCTGGTAAACGGCAAACTGTCAGACCGAGAGACACAAATGTGCTGAGCTGCGGCTGCTGTCTGGGAGCTTTCAAAATGAAAAGCCAGAAAATGCGACAGGTTTATCACAGAGGGAACCAAACCTTGGGATTGACAAGTTACAAGTTTTAAAAAGGTTTCTTTTGGATGTCATTAACATAGCAAGACATTGCCATCTGTCATTGGGAGATATACTAATTAAAGCTGCTGCAGTTACGCTTTCCATATGGATCCACGTTGACAAGACAGAAAATTTCTCATCCCGTCTAATGACACAATGCAGGCGTCATTCTGACCTGAACCTCAATTCTCCAGCAATTAAATCCTGCACAGGGCTGGTAAGACACAGCATGCTGCATCTCTCATCATCTGTGAAGGAAGCACTTTTATTTTTTTAACCCTCAGATCAACTCATCAGTGCAGCACTGAGGGATCAAACAGGCTGGAATTTGCTTGAGGTGTGAATCAGAAGAAGTCCTTCGATTAAGGAATACGGTAATAAGACCTCCACTTGAACTAAGCGAGGCGCTTGAAGCCCCAGGCGAAGGGAAAGCACAAGGAAATCTCATTAGGCACAATACTTTTTCAGCACAGCTGCCCCATCACAGTGTCGTGCTTAAGGAATCCCAGCAGTCAAGTTTAAGGGGGGAAAAAAAGCAGCAACCTGAAGAAACAAAGACATCCCGCTCGCCTCGATGTGCTTCTGTGGCACTGAAACAGACGTCTTTAAAAAAGCTGCCGAGCTGCAAAATTCCCACCGTGAGATGAAGCGAAAGTGCTCTAACCAGCAATATTTCAGATTCCCAGGTGGAAGAACGGAAGCTCGCATACGAGGCACATATAAACAGAAAAAACGCCTACCCTGAGATAACAAGAATAAAGTCACTGGGAGATATAAATAGACAGCTTCAAACAAGTCTAGACTCTGTTCAGATGCTTGCAGTCAACTCTCCTGCTGTAGAGGTGTGTGTGGAACAACCTCTAAGGCCAGCTACAGTTTTTGGTGCGAGGGAGAGATCGTTTGGTTTTTAAAAATCTAGAATGTTTTAGTCAATGAGAGACTTTATTCTGTAATACTGTATAATCTTTATTAAAGTCGAGTCACTGAGATCCTAATGCTAATGAAGCCATGTTAGACAAATTATCAGTTCTTTGCATGTGGCTGATCTTTTGAAGGAGTGTTGGGGAAAAATTATCGATCATTTTTTGAGACAAAAGTCGAAATTTTGAGATTAAAGTCGAAATGTGGATATTACAGTTGTTACAGCTGCTGTACCCAGCACGGGTCCTGCAGGTTTTAGATCTCACCCTGGGTCAACACACCTGAATCACATGATTAGTTCATTACCAGGCTTCTGGAGAACTACAGGACATGTTGAGGAGGTCATTTAGCCATTGAAATCAGCTGTGTTGGATCAAGGACACATCTAAAACCTGCAGGACACCGGCCCTCGAGGCCTGGAGATCCCAGTATACACTTATTTGGCTGTACCCCCTCAAATTTTACATCTCATTCATTTAGTTTTCTTTTAGTCTTAAACAAACAAACAAATGAAAAAAGCATATGCATGTTTTTCTTAAAAAAAAAAACCTATTTTGAGTTTAATCTTAAGTCTATCAGATTGTCAATTGTGGCCTGTGGAATGTTGGTCCACTCCACTTCAATGGCTGTGCGAGGTTGTTGGATATTCGTGGGAACTGGTACACGCTGTCGTATACGCCGGTCAAGCACATCCCGAACATGCTCAATGGGCGACATGTCCGGTGAGTATGCTGGCCATGCAAGAACTGGGACATTCTCAGCTGCCATCTGCCCTGAACAATGTGAACCATGATTCATCCGTGAAGCGCACACCTCTCCAACGTGCCAGACGCCATCGAATGTGAGCATTTGCCCACACAAGTCTGTTACGGCGACGAACTGGAGTCAGGTCAAGACCCCGATGAGGACGACGGGCATGCAGTTGAGCGTCCCTGAGACAGTTTCTGACAGTTTGTGCAGAAATTGTTTGGTTGTGCAAACCAATTGTTCCAGCAGCTGTCTGGGTGGCTGGTCTCAGACGATCTTGGAGGTGAACCAAGGTCCTGGGCTGGTGTGGTTACACGAGGTCTGCGGTTGTGAGGCCAGTTGGATGTGCTGCCATATTCTCTGAAACGCCTGTGGAGACGGCTTATGGTTGAGAAATGAACATTCAATGCACGGGCGACAGATCTGGTTGACATTCCTGCTGTCAGCATGCCAGTTGCACGCTCCCTCATTGCTTGTGGCATCTGTGGCATTTTGCTGTGAGACAAAACTGCACATTCCAGGGTGGCCTTTTGTTGTGGGCAGTCTGAGGTACACCTGTGCACTACTCATGATGTCAGATCAGCATCCTGATGTGGCACACCTGTGAGGTGGGATGGATTATCTCAATATAGCAGATGTTCCCACTACCACACATTTGGACTGATTTGTGACCACTGTTTGGGAGGGATGGTTATATTGTGTATCTGGAATGAATTTTAGGTCTCTACGTCCATCCCATGGGGAATGGGAGCAGTAACAAAGGTGTTGCGTTTATATTTTTGTTGAGTGTATGAGACTTATCATAGTTATCATAGTATCTTCCTTTAATTATCATAGCGTATGTATGTATATATGTCTGCATGTACCCCATCTCCTCTTTAACAGGTGGAGAAATCTGCACAAAACTTGCACGAGCATTGTCACATATCCAGGGATTATTAAAAGCTAGATCTTTTTTAAAGATTTATTACAAATTGAAATTCTTTGGAATTTTGTATTTGACATTGTGTGATCCATTTCTATTTGTTTTACATGTCACGTTCAGGATATGTTGCCTCTACATTAACGGTCACCAAAATTTGTATCTGTGGTGGAATTCTGTTTGAATCACCACTAAATATGGAATAAAAAAATCTGAAAAAGTAGTGCAGGCCTGGTGAATATTAGTACAGTTACTAGAGTTGTGATTTTGGTCTGATTGTATTAGAGTAATGCTCCAACACTAACAGGGTTCATCAGCTGAGGACCATAAATGCAGGAGCGATACGAAAATTTAACCAGCACATTTCAAGTACAAACACTGATATGAGTCATGCTTAAAGGCACCAAAGTAAAATCTCAACTCCAACACATCATTTTAACCTTACAGGAACTTATAGGTTAACTGTTAAAGGTTAGTCAGAGCTCTTCATGGCAATGCCAGCTGGGTAAAAGACTGAAGAACACAGAGCTAGAAAACCAAACCAAAATAATGAATTATGCTGTTAGAGAATAAAAGTGGTCCAGAGTGATATTCCTCACATTACAAGATTACTGATTAGATCAGCTTCTAACTTTAAAACATAGTATAGCTTTTGGCAGTGGCAGGAAGCTGTTTTCAAACAGATACATTTTAAATCCACTGTGTAAACCACCAAAGACGAGCCAGGTGCAGTCAGCTACCTGTCGGTGAACATAGTGGGGTATTTGGAGCCAGAGAATTTCCTCAGGTGATAGTATGAGCTAAGGGAAGAATGAATATTAGGTTTACATTTGCCAAGCAAGCAGCAACCTCCAGGGCTAAAAAATAAATAATAATAAAAAATAAATAAAGCTAATACATAAAATGCCAAAAACTGCAGTACCCAGAATGTCCACTTGGGGCTAGCTTAAAAGCAAGCCAGTCCCCACAGAGTATCACATTAAAATGCCAATTTTTACAGCAGATAAACACATCTACTGCCATTATGATCTCCTAGTATCCTATTTATATCACATTAAGTTAAAGCTGCCTCATTAACCAACCGGGCTAGCGCCTAGCAGAAAAGTAACAAGTCCTCTCATCAGAATATGACAGTCCGAGCCCCTAGCCCACTCACATCCTGGGCCTTTTGACCTCAGTAAATCACATGATAGAGTGGGCCTAGGTTTCACAATGGTTTCAACCCAAACCTTGGCTGACTGTGATCCACACCGTTTCACGACCCTCTTGGGGACACTCCCACAGGGCTTAAAATCTGGGACTCTCCACCAGTTGCTCTTAGAACTGGAGAAGCTTCTTGGATGAAACTTCTTCAAGAAACTTCAAGAAGTCCAGACACTTTTCTTTCCAAGCTCCTTAGACTACGATGAGCTGGATGGCCGAGAACCTTCACAGATATACGATCCTAATCCTAGTTTGCTATTTTTGCCATGAGCGGATGGCAAAAATGGCAAACAAGAGTTTTTACTCTGATCTGATCTTCCACCAAGTAAGAAAGAAACTTTTAAAATACTTGAAAGATACTGTATTTGTTTTGATTGACTAGTTAAAAAAAAGACCCATATGATAATGATATGAATTTAAATGTTAAAGTTGGCTAAAATTTGTTTTCATCCACTTCTTTGCGATTCAGGGTCACATAGTGATAATAGCAGGGTTTCGAGAGACAGACTGTACCCGATCTAAGACCGGGGATGAGCTTTAAACGTTTGACAGTGTGGTAATTGCTGCGGTAGTCTTTCGTCCCAGTTGTAAACCATCTATATCTGCCAACATCCAGATGACCCTCAATTAGCTGCAAGTGGAATGAGAAAACAGGTGTTTTGTTTGTGATCGCACAGCCTCAGTCATTTGATGGATGCACCTCATCCGTTATAATGTATTCAGTTATTGTGTTTCAGCAGAACATCTTAAAGTGCATTGGCAACCCAGTGTCACAAAACATGTAACAGACACACCGGTCCAGGCAGAAGTTGCATTACCAGTGGGGGGAGATTATACAGTAAAGCCAAGATGTCGCAGCAAAACACATATGAAGTACATTCAGAAACCTTAATCATCAGAAACAGTTAAGCAATGAAACAATGTGTTAATAATGTCTGTTTAAACATCAGCCTGTAATTATGCTGTTCTGTGTGATCTAAGGTGAGCACAACGTTGAAAACAAGCAGAGGAACACGTCCTGGCGAGAAGTACAGACTCCATCAGTGCCGACAGATAGAGCTCCTTAATGTCAAGACTATCTGCGCTCATTGTGTCAGACTTTATTTGAGTAACAAATCAGTAAATGTCACAGTCACATCAAATAAAACCTGCACAGCGTTCCATCACAGCACCACTATCTACAAAGCACTTTCTTACTTTTTATCTTGAGCTACTTGTGAATCAGAAAACATTTGTTTCATTATACCTTTGGATTTTGGAAGTGTCGGAGGTTATGAATGTGTCAGACTTACAGTAATATTTTATAGCAGTCTTTGTTTATAAGTTTTTAATCCATCTGTTTTGCTTTTTGATTACACCTGCTCAGGCCCGTGACACTTTCACAGGTCTGTCTTCCTTTGCCTTCTGTATTTTTCACAGGTTACATAAGCTTGCGTTTTCCTGGGAAAGGAGGCAAGTTTGTGCATCTCAATAACCAAACAGGGGAGAAGCATTGTCATTTTCATCAGCGATGCTTCTGTTTCTGCACCTCCCCTCTCTAACCTGATTCAGTCAACATCTGACAGCAGAGAGTGAGATGGAAAAAGAGACGGTGGAAGGAGGGAGAGAGGCAGATGTAAGGAAGTACCCCCACACAAAGCAAATACTGTTCCCATCTTTTTCTCTGCTGCTGCCATGTTGTGGGTAGCGGTTCCTTTTTAAGGGTTTTTTGTGTCGCTGCACCACAATAATAGCATATTCAATGAGAAATTTACAAGGACAAAAACAGTAAACAGATAGAAATACATAACCTGTATGATTTGACTATATACTCCCACACATTATCAGTTCCTGAAATCTTTGTGTTTAGGTTTCTGTTCGAGTTCCTAATCTCCGTCTGCAGATGGACAGCATTTCATCAACAGCTTGGACATACCCATTCAGGGACACTTCATATGTGGCACCAGTTCTGCTGTTTTTTGCAGATATAGATATGCTTGTACAGGCTCTTCTGTTAGCAACCTTGACCTTGTCTGCAGGGGGAGTGTGCTTTGCGTAGAGTGAGTGGCCAGATCACTTTGAGCCCCAACTTCCCTCAGCATGCTATGCTGCAATGCAGTCTGTCATTTAAGCATTGATCATTCCTTTCATGATTTAGAGCAATCAAGCGCCGAGTGTAGTATTGAAAAGGGGCTACATGGCTAACGGCTCAGTAAAGTGCATTGTTGGACTTTGAATTTAAATCTGTCCTGATTGGCCATACTGTGTGAAGAATTGCTGGCATATCATTTTGAGGCTTTGCTGGACTGCAGTGTGCAGGTAGACTAATATAAGCTCGTAGAGCATTCATACTTTTCATGTCGGTTTAACATTTCTGCATGGGCCATCTAACTAATACCAGTTTTTACATGTAGCATATTTCTGTACTGTTTGCAAATCTTATTCCTTTTTGTAGTAACACATTTCTGCCATTTCCATAGTCAGTGGTCTCCAGAAGGACTCAGGGGGAGGGCTGAGTGATGTAGCCCCATGAAGGGGCCATCTGGCCTGAAGAGCTCTACCTGACTCTGCCCCCTACACCAGGGCCACAGGCACCTGGTAAAGTTGGCAGGCCACTCTTTGGCGATGTTCCAGCTCTGGAAAGATTTCACTTTGATTTGGATGGGTCTCTTCAGCAGGGAGTCCCTCTGGCCGGAAAATTACCAAATGGAGCACAGGAAGTTCAAAGTGCAGCTCTGCAAGAACTTCATATGCATCTCACGCTGGCAGAGACCATGAAGCTCAAAACGGGATGCTTTTTAGAGATTAAACTGCCTTAAAAGGAAAATTTAAACTGTAGAAAATAACAGTTATTCAGAAACAACACTTGGAAGAATTGGAAGTGTCGAACTGGTGAAATATTATAACATCATTAACACTTCAGGAAAAACAAACAAACTCAACTTTCCAATCCTTTAATAGTTTTTGAGGATCCCTACCCTGTCGACAGACTCTAACACTTGGAATATGCCAGATGCGGGGACACTGACTGTCATGTGACCACTGGAGCCGATCGCACCCAGCAGATCCGCTGCAGCACGTTTCAGAAGCATCCCAGAAAAGTATCATCGAGACCATTTCTTTACTGAAGCAAGCTGCACAGAGCAGGTGAAGAGGTCGTGAAGTCAAACATAGAAACAGCAATGACAAGGCAGTCACAAAGACGCAGACCAAACGTCTGAAGCAGCCCTGGTAGGACTCGTGCAAGACGCACACCCGGTGTATTCACACATGAACGTATTCAACACAGTACACACATACGTCAGCAAAAAGCCCTTTCCTAATCCCTACAAAAGAAAGGACCAGATCTTTAGACTTTACTCTCACGTTCTTGTCCTTCTAATAAATTCAAAGTAATGAGCAAATCTCCACCCCTCAGAAGTTCCACATCCTTCTTTTATCTCCAGTCAGACACTCATTTGGCATCTCTGTCCCCACATTTTGAAGATATCTGAAGAAATTTTGCAGAGCAAGTGACATGATTAATAATGTATTTCCAGCCATGCAGTACTTTAAACTATGTAACCTCCGACGCGCTTTTAACTATAGTGTAGTTTTTTGGAACAGCTGTCTTTTTCTTCTTAACATTTTTGGCATTTTGGATTTATTACACAGGATTATTATTAGATAGTGGAGACAGTTTACAAGAAAGTGGGTACAGGGAGTGAGGCAATGACATGGAAGCATGTCATTGCCTCCTGGGATGGACTCAGAGCTCTTCCAATAGCCTTAGCCTCAACACACTGGTCACCTGTTCAACCAGGTGAGCTATCGCACCAACCTTGTGCCCATTTCCTACAGCAGGATGGCATGATTGGGATGGGAGCAATGTTCATGGCAATGAAGGAACATGTTAGCATATTGCTACACAGAGGCAGATGCTAAATGAGGTTTTGGCTGCACAAATAAATTGTGCAAGTGTGTTAATTTGGGCTTTTTTCTCTGATTTGTGTGTTTTTACTGCTATTAGCACATCTAAGAGAGAAGGAAGAAATGCTAATGCTGAAACTGACATGATTTTTACTACCTGGTAAAACTACAATAATTGCTGCAATAATTGGTGTTTAATATTAGTAAATGGATGAGTACTGTTGCCTCACATTCAGTAGGTCGGGAAACTTATTCTAATGTCTCTATTTTCAAATCAACAGATTCCTAAATTGTTTTATTATTTGAATGCTAAAGCAACAGCCTTGGGTTATCAAAAAATATCAGAAGTAATATCCGAATTCACCGATCTACTCCTTTTATCTACCTCCTACTATCGCACACCTCCACATTGCACCTCTCGGGCAAGTGGTGAGTCAAAGATGTGAAGAGCCTATCGCCGCTCACACAATGGCAATCGCACGGAGTATCGCTTTATCTCACAGAGCTGAACTCGAGCTTTCTTTCCACTCTCCGTGCATAACCTCAGCGGTAAAAAGAAGCATGAGAGGTACGGCACGTGGACACAGCGCTCAATTAGGCATGACGGCCACTTTTGTACTTGACCCGAAGCGCTATGATGTCTTCTCAGTCTTTCTCTTGCCCGGGTAGGATTCCTGCTATGATGTAGTCCTATTTTAAAAGGTCCTCTCGGCCCCCTGGACCGACTCGCTGCTGAAAAGATGAATGGAATATACTGCTGTATTCTTCTTGTCCAAAAGGAAGACCTGAAATACTAATGAGCTAATTCCTGCTGTAGTCAGATACACTTATCCAATTTATCATCCTGCTATTCGCAGTCTGCTGATTTACATAAAGATTACAACCAAGCAAACATTATTTTCATTGCTGAACCAATTTTGTATACAACGTTTGGTTGTGACTGAATCTCTTCAGTAGAGGATGAATGACAATGAGACAGATTCCAATTAGCGAGCCAGCCTGTCCAATTTAAAATCCACACATTTTAATTGTATGCATTTTCCCCCAATTAAAAGTACATTTAATTGTACTGTACTTCATTTTGTTATGTGTTTTTTGAATATATTTACTGCAATGCCAGCGTTGAAAACATCTTTTCTTCAAAATGATAATTTCTACTGCATTATTTATTCAGGATGGATGGATCTGGTATTTGGATCCAAAAGGTCCAATCTTGACTGGAAAAACTGAACTGGATATCAGTGACAACGTGCTACAGCTGATCCATTTTCAGCTTATATATACTTTTGTGCTGTTAAGATGTTATATCTTTACATAATCTTTACATAATAATAGACATGGAAGGGATTTTAAGTAAAACATGATGCTGTCCTGGATTGGTGCTGAGCATGTTGCATTTCTAACAAATATTCTTCTCATTTACTAATTTCTGGTTTATTTCTATTTTGGATTTCTTTCATCGATTCAAACCCTTTAAGTGACCCAAAATGAGCATTGGGGTCTCTCCTTTCCTGGTGGGCTTTTATTGTGAAACATCATCGGAAAATGTTGAGTTTTGCTGAGAGCTAGTCGGGTGACTACAACCACCCAATTTTTCCTATAGCAAGCGTAAACGGAAAACCAATCAGATTCGAGACTGTGCACTGGTCAGCATAGATAGATTTCTTCCACAGCATGTCTTTATCCTGTCTTTTATCTCTCTCCTCAACCGGCACAGCAGATGGCCCCGCCCCTCCCTGAGCCAGGTTCTGTCGGAGGTTTCTTCCTGTTAAAAGGGAGTTTTTCCTTCCCACTGTCACCAAAGTGCTGCTCATAGGAGGTCATATGATTATTGGGTTTTTCTCTGTATGTATTATTGTAGGGGCTACCTTACAATATAAAGCGCCTTGAGGCGACTGTTGTTGTGATTTGGCGCTGTGTAAATAAGACTGAATTGAAATAGAATAGGTATTGTTTATTCTTTCTTTTTCTGTCCACACAGACTTTTTCACTTGCATGTAACCAAAGTTTTCTTGAACGCCACAGGTCACTAGAATGTTTAGTGACCACTAATCTTCTCCCTCGCCTACAGATTTTATATTTTCATGCACAGATATGTTTTTAGATGTTACCCTCACAGTACCTTAACATTGGTCAGGAGGACAAAGCAGAAAAAGTGAAATATTTAGTGACTGAAAACTGTATTTTCTTTATTGAAAATAAAAACTTAAAACTGTGAACTTGTCAAAATGACCTTACACAAGTGAAGAAACCTCCTTAAAAAGTATGTACTAACTCCGAAAGTCTGTGTGCATGCCTCAGAGCATATGGATGTTTTCTACATCTGATCCAGTGGTGCTACTCTAGACAGCAGTAAAGCAAGGCTGTTGACACTGCAGCTAATGCGCTGTGATTGTTGGATGCTGGCTTCAAGAGCCGTGACACGGGGAGCTCGCTCGATCAAAGCATCGTCCAAGGGATACATGGTAATTCACATGGTAATGACAGGGTTGAGGTAAATTTGTTTAGACGTCAGCAGATGTGGCAGATACTGTATCTCCAGATGTCTTCATCTTTCCCTAGTGTGTCTTTTCAAGGATGACAATATACACAGATGGGACCTGCCAAAAAGCAGGAAGTGATTTCTTTTTCTAGAAAGGTATTTCAGGTTCGTAAAACTCCTGGGCATCTCTTTCAGGGCATTGCCCAAGATAGAACAAAGGCAAGCCTGTGACAAACGTGAACAACAGTGCAGGACAATTTGATTTGCCCACATTTTTGGTCTGAGCAATATATAATGCATGATTTCACAGCTGTTCGTGACATGAGCCTCAGTCATGAAACGGCTTCCATTCAGTCACTACAGAGCCATGGTTTGATTTTGATTCCACACAGTTCTACTTCATAAATCCTCAATATTGCTCTTGTTCCGTTATTCAGTCTCATAACCGAGTGTTCATCAATTACCTGCAGCCATAACGGAAAAGAAAACCGAGCAGCAGCACGAAGCATTATTCTCTGAAGTTCTTTTTTATAAACACTTGACACAAAGTGATAATAATATAGAAATAATATATTAAGTCAACTGTTTCCTAATGACTTACTACATATTATATACGCATGACTTATACATATAGACTCGTGCAGCATAACATGCAGCTGTTCAATTAAATTTTATCTCTATCTACACATCTGTTGCACATTGAACTCCTACACAGCTGCTCAAATCTTGTGTAGCGTTATTGCGCAGACGTCAAATTGTGATAGCATGGAAACATTACACATTGTGTCTGGATCATCCAGACACTATAAACTGTCAACATGCTTAGTTGGTGTGGTTTTACATACGCTCGGATTGGCCCATTAATTACTGTTATCTCTGAAACACCCAGCTTCCTATTGATTGTTATATCAAATGTGTTTAAATGAAGTTTATAAGTGTGATCACACGCACGCGCAGACAAGGAATAAATGTTAAATAGCAACCTTTGATTTTTAAAGTGCTCCAGAACCTATATACTAATAAAGACGTGGTAATTTGCGGCATTTCTCAACCCAAACATTAAGTCAAAACAATAAAGCCAAAAAATGCACTTCCTTTCACTGCCACTTGAGGTGAGCTCCAAAAGTGATTTAGCCCCCATAGACTCTCATGTTAAAACTAGAGATGGACCGATCCGATATTAGGTATCGGTATCGGTCCGATACTGACCTAAATTATTGGATCGGATATCAGAGACAAATAAAAAAAATGTAATCCGATCCATTAAATATCACTAAAGCACTTCACAAAACTTGCGACATGGTGTGACTCAGCTCATAACCTTAGCACGTCGGAGCAGTATGCGTCACGTGATAGAGCGGCTGTAGCGTGTGAGACCTGTGGCGGTCTGGTTGAGCATTTGGAGCCTCGCTACCAACCCAGCATTTCATCTCTGAGAAAGTTATCTCAGAAAGAAGTAAAGCAAGTGTGTAAGTTCATCTCTGAATGTTTGTAAAGCATTCCCACGTTAAGCTTATGACTGCCTCTCTCTCTCTCTCTCCTGCTGCTACTTCAATCATGAAACTGATCAATGATCAGCTGATCGGCTTTTCTGTTGCGAGTCCGTCTCTCTTGTTTGTTTTTGGCCCACTTTGCACCAGAAAGAGGAAACCAGCAGCTGAACAACAGCAGCACGTTTAAGCTTGATAAGCTGTTGTTAGAATTTATTTAATATTACTTTCTACACCAGGATCTTTTTCTACGTAGCTGACGCTGCTAACTGTGCAGGGGCGGATCTAGCAAAGTTTTGCCAGGGGGGCCGATAGGGCATTAACAGGGAAAGGGGGGTACAATGAAATGCTTTTCTTTCTTATTCTTATTTAAAATGTCTGGCTGTTATTAAATAATTATCTGAATCTTACATGTATAGAAATCCATTACTGAATATAGTGACTATTAAGTCTAATATATACCCTAGTGAGCTATAGTATGTTTTCCTTTGGGAAGGTACCACCTATGCAGTCTGCAATTATGTTGAAGAAAGATGTTGAATCTATTTAATTATTGTAGAAAAAAAGTGCATTAAATTAAAGTTGATTACATCGATTAAGCATCATGAGGCGGACGGTGGGGTGTGGTTCCCTTTTTTTTTGCTGGGAGTTGACAACCCTATTAGTTAGGTTGTTTAATATTTCTGCTAAGTACTCTTTAAAATACCAGAATAGGAAGGATGGAGCAGGCTTAAGTTCATTAGATTAGATATTTCATAGTTCAGCATTGCTGAACTATGAAATATTTTGGGTGCAGTGTACTTTTTGCATACAGGTATAACAGAATAGCTTTAGTGTTTTGTTTTTTAAAACTTGAGTATGAACTTATACAAAATGCAGCAAGATATTAAAAACAGTTTTATTGATTAAAAAATACATTATGGCAGATTTCCAAATTTATGATATCGGTATCGGACACATAAAAGTGGTATCGTACCATCTCTAGTTAAAACTGCCCAACCTTCCATTATTAAAAAGCCTTTGTACACTATAATACAAATAGTTTTTCATATGATAGTTTCAAGCTGCATAGCATCTATAGGGTGGGTACATTCTTATACAGTATAATGGATCTATTTGGATACTGGAGTTTGGGGTGCAGATGTTTTGGTCATGTCCCGTTATCGGCGTCTGCCAGGCTTCACCTCAGCTAATATCAGAGGCTGAACTACTCGTCTCCACTACGTTGGCAATGCTCGTGCTTTCTGGAGCATTTTAATGAAATGCCATGCGGTGCAGACCATCCAAGAAGTCTGTGCTTTAGTTTTAGTAGCATTTGCTAACTATGTTTGCTAGCATTCACTGACAACTTAGCACTCCACCCACTTGTCCAAATATGGTCACTTCTGGTTCCGAGAAAAATGACTTCATTGCAGCGGCCCTAACTTGTGGCTATATCCTTCCACAGACATAAAGTCAATGGGAGTTCATTGCTAAAAGATAAATCTGTAAATAACCAAGAAGAAAGGAGCGCAGAAAACACAGCCTGCGGTTTGAGGTGTCAATTCTCCTTTGCAGTACATCTGACAGCATAAGCTCACAAAGCATGTTACCTCCAGCAAGATGGTAAACCAAGTAAAACACTGAAACTGTCAGGTGATTCTCTCTCAGCAGTCAAGAGCATCCTGACATTCAGCTGTGCTGAATCTCTGCGATCTGGAGGGAATTTCTATTACAGCTGTAAGACTATCATCCTCTCCACAAAGACCATCTCTGCTTTACCTTTTTACATCAGCAAAACATCATAATTACAGGATCGGCTCCAAGTGTGTACTCTGTGCACTCTGACTTTCTCATTTTCAATTAAAATTCATTGTACTGATTTGCAGCGCTAATGTGGTATTATGCACTTCCACTAAACACAGGTGTTAACTGGGCTAATAGATGCTGAAAGAAGTGTTTAAATGGCATGTGTATGATGAATTTACCGTCACGTTTCATAAATCTTAATTATAAGGAACCACAAAGTCAGTTCACTGTAACTTTTTTAATCATGTTGAGAGATATAAAGTGTTAAATATTCCAAATGGGAATTATCATTTAAAAAAACCATGATTTTAGCATTTTATTCTCTAGTGTTTGATAAGGTTTGTTTATTCATCTAGAGATTACACTCGGGTATACATGGACACTCACACCAGCCCTTAGGAACCTTGGCAGCTTCTATAGAAAAGAAACACTGTGTGAGCTTTAGCATCAAAGGAGATAAGAGAAAAACAAGAAAAAATGCATTTCAACATATATTCTTGTTATTGTACTTTTTGAGAGCAGTGGCCTTTGCAGCAGAAAAACACATTGATCATAATGAACAGCACTGTGATATGGACTCATTATAAGATTTGTCAATTGCAATGTTAGGTCACCTCTGCACGCACAGCCAGGAAGAGTGTGGGCTTTTGTAAAGGCAAAGAAAAGGGAAAAAGGATCAGTTTGTTGTCGCTTTTAAAGAGAAATTGTTCGCTATGCACCATTTCAATTTCAAGAGCATGAGTGGGCAACACAAGGTCTCCTCTGAAGCTGGATTTTGCTATGAATGCAGACAGAGAAAAAAAAACAGCTGCTTATCAAATGCAACCGGCGTGCATTTAAAAACCAGAGCCTCTTCCATCCATCGCCTGTTTCGCCAGCTATCCCTACCGCCCTGTCTCCATGCTATATCAGGCTCGGTCAATTAACTTGACCGGCCGTCTCATCTGCTTCTCTCAGTCAATGCGCTTTGCTCTTAGAAAACACCTTTTTCATCTTTCAGACACATTCCTGTGGTTTACAGATTGCCAGGGATTCAATTTGAGCCACAGAAATGTCCCGTGCAATTCTCGAGCTGATCAGCGAGTGAGATGGGACCGCAGCCTCTTGGCTGCCTTGCAATAGCTGCAAGAATCACCCTTGTCAATCTGAATTGCTATGTTGGGGAAGAGGTTTCAAAGGAAGTGCGTAATATATAAACACCACGACCACAGATTGAATGTTTGTGCCAGAGAGCAAATCTGCACTTGGAGGGTATCTGCTAAATCTCTAAAGCTGAACTTTTTCAGATATCCCAAAGTAATTTAAACTCCTTGCTCCTGCTTAATACACTCTGTGTGCTGCATAAATTACATTTGCTTCAACAACTTCCACAAATGTCCAGACAAAATCAGATCTGTAAGTGAGCTCCACCTCGCAGCTCAGCCTTTAAGCCACGCTTCAATGCTCTCCTAATAGTGTGCAGAGCTCTTCTTTCCCGTACACCCATCACTTCCATCACCGTCATTCACATCAAAGTGTCAATCACATCACGGGGGCAGTGGGGCAGCTGCAGTACTGTCGCCAGCAGCAGCAGAAAAGTGAGTGCACTGATGAGAAATGGCATTGTGTTAAAAAAATACATGTGTTGTATCACAAAGGTGCACATAGAGGCATTTGCAACGAGTCAAGGCCAAGGCTTGCAGGTTTTGGGTTTAATAACGGGTTTCATTATGACAAGGCTAACAAATCTTTAATGAAATCTTTTATTGCTATAAAATCTCACACTCTATGGCACTACTGTGTCAGACATGTTAGGCAACCCAGCTGAACTGAACCAGTTTCAGAAATGATCCCTTTATTTCTGAACTATCAGGAAATGATTAAGTAAGTGAACATACAGAGACATACTGAGACATTCAAGTCATTCCCACAAAGGCCATTCTTTTTCCTGAGCTAATACGTAACGTTGCTGGGACTCATTAATTACGTTGTCCTTATTTCTCACACTCTTACACTACTTGCCCTGTCATTTGGCTGATAAATACACACTTAAGCTGAAACATAAATCAGTTAAAAAGATCATGTAAAGACAAAAAACAAATCGACAGTTTGGTCCATTTGTCCTTTAAGTTGGAAACAATGATTTTAATTGAGTTAGCCTACACTGTAGGAGTCCAATGAACTGACTTTAAGATTAGAAGCAGAGGGAAATATTGCTCTTACATACGTTTACAGGATTTAGTTAAAACATCAATGCCAGTGAGCTAAAACAAAGAGCCAATCCACTTAGCACAGTACAGACTATAGGCTTCTCACAGAGTGAAAGAGCTAGCTTGCGGTATGCTAACCTTCCCGCTAAGTTGAGAAGGGTCTGGCTGCAGCCACTGTGGAGATCCACAGTAGGTGGAAACACGTGATACAGTGGAAACCGCGAAAGCGGATCGTAAAGGCTGGGACAGAGTCATTCATATAGATGTCGCATGGCTGAGAGCGGCTGGCCCGGGTTCGAATCCGACCCGTGGCCTCAAATAATGCATTAAAACAGCCAAAATACCCAACATGGAACCCTAACCATACAATTTGTTCCTCTCCCAACAAGAAAGCTTTAAAAACCATCAATATTTGTAATATTTTTAATGTCTTTCTTTCATTATTCAATGTCACTGTATCGCTCGCTTTCTTTTTAAAGTTAATTTTCTATTTTTTTTCTCCCTTTTAATCTTTCTCTCTATCTTATTTGTTGAATTACACATACTCTCCCACTTTATTATTATTTTGCACTACAAATGTACATTGCCTCCTCCATGTATTATGTTTGTTGTCATTGTTCCTTTTGAAATAAAGCTGGAGGGGAAAGAAAAGCATACTGTGGAGCTCCACAGTGGCTGCAGCCAGGTGCTCTTGCCTAAGGTTGTGGTGTGACTTTGGGAAGGTGCGCTACACTTCTGGGAACTGTGAGTTTGAGGTGATGTCACATTATTTTAGCAGGAATCTTCCACTAATGTAAAGATGCTTTTGATGCTCTTAGTTTTTTCAGCTTAATGTAGAGAGTAGCTTACAGATTACTTTGGAATTTTAGTCTTTAAAGACTTTAACGTTCATCTTAACTCGATACTGTGGCTTAAATTGATGAATTTCTACTGTTTCCTTGCTTGCCATTAAAGACAATTATGCAATGGGTCAATTAAAAAAAAAAAACAGAATCAATTGATAATTTCACAGTCAATATAAAAGGAAGAAACTGAACAATCAGCTACCTGTATGAGATCCTCAGTACTCTGTGCTGTGTATAAATTTACCCACTTTCTGCAAAGTCAGAGGGTCACAAATTGAGTGTGAACCGTACATGGTTCAAAACTAAAGGATTGTAGGAGTAATACTCTCAGGATCTCCTGAGAGTACTTATTAAATAAAGTGTCTGTTCATAAGGGCCTCGCAAGCTTGGCTGACAGTGTCCCAATATCCCACATTATCTACAAAATGTATATATTTTGTGAAGAGGGAGCTTGCCTGCAGGAAGACAGAGTACTCAAGAGACTGAGTTTACACCATATGACTTCAGACTGAAAGAAATAAGGACTTATTTGTGTGGGCTCACTTGGGATTTTGCTCGTAGAAAGACAGAGGGACTAGGAACCTAGTTTGTTTATAAGCATGTGCAGCTTGATGGCAAGTAAACGCTGTTCAGCGGAGCGTGACAACGTCCCCCCTTCCTGATCACTCCCAGGCACGTACCCGAAGGATCGCTTAGCCCACACAGCAGCTTCGGTTGTTGTTTCGATGTGTCTTTCATGCTTCCTCTCAGCAGGATGTGCTAAGTAACAGGTCTGAAAGCACACAGATTAGACTCCACTCGCATTAAATTTGGATGCTCACAACCTGATTTGGAAGCTCACACTGTAATTGCAGCATTACGCAGGAAGAGTCTGGCCAAGACACCGGGTGCATGTGAGTAAAATAAACAGAAAGAAACAGACATGGATACAGATTAAGGAGAATAAAAGCACATGAAACAGAGAACTGGCTGTGTACAAATATCAAATGTGACCAAATCAACTTAAAAAGATGTCATATTAAAGGGTAAGTCGCTCATGGACACACTCATGACTCAAGTGTGTAGGATGATGTAAACCTATCATGTATAATGTATAGCTAGTAATTCGAGGCATATATTTATTGGACTCGATTTTTACCCAAATATTTTACAATAAGGAAACCAGTTAAAACGAATAATGAAATTATTCCTGACCTGCTGTCCATCTACACCAAGCGGTGCACGACTAAAGCCAGGAAGATTATGATGGACCTCTCTCATCCCAACAACGGACTCTTCTCACTGTTGAGGTCTGGGAAGCGCTTCCGGTCCCTTAAGGCCAAAACAGAGAGAAAGAGGAGGAGCTTCTACCCCCGGGCTATTCGGTCTTTGAACCAGGTGTAGGACTGGACTCACACACTGTTTATTTGCACATTCTTTTACTGTAAAAGTTAAAATCTGTAAATTTTGTAGTAATCTGGCAATAGGTCAATTCTTACTGTCATTTAATGGTTGGGCATTGCACAGCAATAAGCATTTCACCACATGTCGTACTGTGTATGGTTGTGTATGTGACAAATAAAATTTGAATTTGATTTGATTTGAACAGCGATGCGATCGATATTAATTAATTTCCGATCTATGGGTATCAGCATTTACAGCGACTAGTAAACCAAAAAAGAGAAGGCATCGGAGAAACGCCGTTCAATTCTGCTATGCGAGCTGCTGTTGCATCATTTATCAGCAGAGGTCACTCTCTAACTCTCTGTTAGCAACAACAACTAGCTGATCTGAGCAGGCTCAAGCAAAAGGTAAATGAGTAAATAAATAAATATACCTGACAAAATTTAGGAAAAACTGTGCATATTTAGTGCCTGAAAGAACACTGAACACATCAGCCAATATATCGGAATATCTCATTTTTAAATCATCAAAGATCAGCATTGGTTTTAAAATCCTGTATCAGGTTCTACTAATAATCATCTGGATTTTGTTAAAACATCTGTGACTTTATTTGCTCCAAAAACACATTAATGTACAGAATACAAGTTCTCAAACGACAGCTCATAAACTGTACTTTTATATTTCTTGATGAAAAAAATCTATTTCAACAAGTTTTATACATTTCTCTTGTCAACAAACAGAAATAAAGGCATTTGTAGGTTAATTACTTGGCGAACCTTAAAGTGACTATTTGGAAGACGCGCTGTTATACCTGTGAAACAGTTGAGCCACTGCCTCGACTTCACTGTCAGGAAGAAGCCAAGAAAACATCTATAAAAACAGCATTTTTAACAGTGTTACATAAGAAATTGATTGAAGTTTTTTAAGGCATCTGAAGATACAGCGTGTACACCTGAAAACATGTTAGTAAGGGTCAAGTGAAGAATGGAAACTAGAGACATGACAGTGAGAAATGGTGGAAATAAGCTTTAAAAACATTCAGTTTAATTAATGAAAGCACAAACGTAAAGGTTATTTTCAGGTTTCTTACTTCCCTTCTTCAGGATTCTTTTAAGCAACGTTTGTTTCATTGTAGCTCTTATCATGTTTTAGGATTCATACTTGTGATTTTTCACTTGGTGGGGGGTCTGGGTGACCTGTCACATTTAAAAAAACAAACATTTACCTTGAAAGAAATGTGACAATAACTCACTCTTATTGAGTGATATGTCTAAAGTGACTGTTGTAGTTTATTTCTGTTGTATTAAATGTTGTTGTTATAAGAAGGGTATTCATCTCCTTCGTCTTCCTCCCTTTGGGGGGTCATCACAGCAGATCATCTGCCTTCATCTCACCCTGCCCATAGCACACTGGTCTACTTTCTAACCCGACTGTTCCGCTTCTTCTTTGCTAATCTCTTACCTTGAATGCTTTTCTGTACTTCCTCGTTTCCCCACTAAGTCTCCTTTTCCTCCTTCCTCTGTCAGGACACCAAACACCTTCTAAGGTTTCCTCACTACTCCAGCCGTACTGTCACAGCTATCTGGTATCTCCCCCTCCACCCAGATCCTTCTTCAGCTTCCACCACTTAATTCTTGTGTCTGCCTTCACTCGCTTAATCTTCGTGATTTCCAAAGTCATTCTGCAGATTACCATCCAATGCTGCTAAGCTACATTCTGACCACTGTACAGTATAATATCTCTTTCAGCTTGCTCCTTCTGCATAAGATGTAATCCACTCGGGTGGATTACATCACCTACACGTCCACTCAAGTCTCCTCCAAAAACAGAAACAGTCACCATAGTGTCCCAGGTCAACTTTGGCACAGAAACAAACATGTTTACAGTTTTCCGCAAAAATTGCTCTGCGGCTAATTTCCCCTTCATAACAGCTGTGATCTTTTTCTGAATTTATCAATTTGTCAAGGCTTAAAGTCAGGAGCACAGAGCGATGCTGCTGGAAGCTGTTTGATACGGTTTGATTGGATTCAAGTCACTGAACTGGACTTTTTTACCATATTTGTATTGTTTACTCTGTTGCTGCACAGTTAGTAGGTATGTGTAATTAGCAGGTAATAGCTACTACAATTTGTATGCTTGTCACAGAGCGAGTGTGTGTGTGTGTGTGTGTGTGTGTGTGTGTGTGTGTGTGTGTGTTGACGCGATTGGGATTGAGGAATATTAAAAGTGTTAACATGTTGCTAAACTTTACTCCAAAATTGGTCATTGTGTGCAGTTTAGAGCGGTTGTAATGACTGACCTGATGGTGTATTTTGTGCTATTCTTTTCTTATGAAAACAGATTTTCTTTGAATTTGATTTTGAGAATTTTCCAGGTACAATTAGAGAAAAAATATAGAGTCAGTCTTTATTATTCTGTGGATACAAAATGTTATAGCAGTTTGTCCAATACCAAAAGGTTGATTCTGTTCATCTGGACATAACGTTTTTTGTGGGAGAAATGTTTCGTCAACCTTACAAACAGTACATTTGCACAATGACTGAAACTAGCCCACTGAATGAAAAGTGAGCTGTGAGGTCAGTTCCTTGATCATAGAATGCTACATCCACATGAACAGACTCAACATTTTGGGATCTATCGACCTGGATGATTGAGCGTGCATCAAGACAGTTTGTCCAGTAATTTTGCTAACAGCTAAAACGTTCAACAGTGGCGTTAGATTACAGCTATTATATCACCAAAGTCATTGAGATTAATTATCAGGGCACCATGAATTCTGGTTTAAAAGTTCATGTCATACAAGCTGTGATATTTCATTCAGGATCAAAGTTGGCGACCAATTAAAGAGACAGCCATTACTGTCCCTGAGGCTGCACTGCGAGCAAATGCATTCCAAACTTTTATGACAGATAAATTTTAAAACCTTTAGTGCACTTTCAAGAATAGGCTTTTATACTTGCGACTTAATATGTTGCAAGGCAACAAAACAGGATTGTAAAAAACAGATGAGCCGTATTGCCCTCTAACCACACCAGTTTTCCCTTCTTCACGGTTCCTTTTAACGTGGCATATCTGTTCTAAACGACATGTCTGATGAGCCGGTTGTGAATGTTTTCCATCTACTGCTCGTCTCACAACTCCACGCGGTGTCGACAGTCCTCAAATGTCTGAAAATGAGCAAACGGCAAAGGCTCGGTGGTGTCAAGAGAACCGGCAGAGACGTGACTTTGGTAAAACAGATCTGGGGTCTGCGGTAAACTGGGTGTTGCTACGGCTATGGGAACGCATGCACAAATAGATTCTCTCAACACCTCTGGAGATGGTGTGAGACTGTCAGCTGAGACAGCATATGTGAGTGAGCTTCTCACAACTCTTCAAAGAGTGTCACATGATCGACTCCTCATTAATTGGTGACAAAATCTTATGATGCGTTACTTTTCTGTTTGTATGAGAGGAAAAAAAACGGCACGCTGCGTCGTCTCTACGGGGTTTCATTTCATAATTTACCTGCTTCTGTTTGCTTTTATTAGGTACGTTCCCACAGGGCTTGTCCTATGTCTCTGCAAGCTCAAAAGCAAACGTCTGAGGCTGACAGGCAATATGTCAGCCTCCCTCTGAGTGACAGACCAAGGTACTTAATGCCTGACATTTCATAATGTAAATAATGCTGTGGCGGTGCATGTCTTACATCCATCTGAGCAATATGCCACCAGTCCCAAAGTGACTCTGCTCTTTACCTGTAACCTTTTTTCATAGAATTTCAATGCTGCTCCTGCCAGTACCAAGAACACAGTCAGTATTTGATCAGTTAGATCTGCCGCTCTCTATCTGTATTACTTGTAGATGTCAGTTGAAAACAGTTGGCAGTTTGAACAGTGATGCAGAAACACTGTAGCACTTAACCATTTCACTGGCCCTTATGGTGCCTCAAATGAGCTTTTATTATAAAGACCACTCTTGTGATTTAAATCGTTCTTTTCAACTCTGTGATCTAATCTACAAATATTCCACAAAATAAATAAAGTAAATGTACAAATAATGAAACACTCAAAAATATTAAGGAAAACAGGTGAAAAACTGAGTAGAGCTGAAAGTGGTGCAGGGCTACAAAAGGAGACAACGGGGGATTGATAAGAATGCAGCGATTTCAGTTACATAATCAATATTATATTATCACTTATCATTTGATTCATTATTGATTCTCACTCGGTTCTCATCAGCTTCTCTTTGAGTCTCCATCATCTTTAAGCATCATATCAAAGACTTTATATTAATGGAAATTAACTGTATGCTCTGTGGGTAGATGTGTGTGAATGTGGGAGATTTTTGCCCACTGTGATGTGATCAGTGTCGTGGTTGTTACTCAAAAAACTAATTATTACACATAATACACAAATACTAATTACTCCAAGGAGAAAGTAGTTCCTTATACTACTCGTTACATTACTTTCATGTTACAGTGTAAAATGATCTGAAACACAGTGTCTGGTGATTACATAATTACCATTTAACAATGTAAACCTACAGGCTACGGCTCCACACACCAACATAAATCTCTATCCTTGTAAGAACACATATGATCTTTCTCTTAGCAGAACACAAAGATGATGAAAACCAAAAGCAAAGTTATGTCCACGCTGCAGACTGCGCTGCTATTTTCCTCCTCCAACATATGAACTGAAATCAGCTGATTGTTGTGCCAGTACAACGACCGATAAGCAGCTCAAAGGGCAGACAGACGAATAATTCCAAGACATTGGACTACTGGCAATGGTTCTCGACAACAACCAGTTCTCAGTTCTTCTCTTTTAAGGGGATAACTTCCATCAATTAAGCTTGGCTGTTTCATGGGTAGGACCACAGACTTGTCAGTGATGATACAGCCTGCAGACTGGAAGCCTGGTATCATTAAATGTGGCAGGTTTTACCACTACACTACTGCTGAGCTGTTTTGTGGTTTTTTGATCATCGTATGCTATAAATGACCCACTAACCCTATAACCGTAACCTTAATAACCACAATAATAACCTTTATACTTGTCATTCAACACCACAGAATGCATTTTAAGTACACGATATGCCAAGTCTATAAAATCACATGGGGAGGTATAAACTGTTCAAAAGTTTTGGCTGAATCCACTCTGAGCTCTACGTAGACCTTAAAACAACCAAATGCATCTGCTCAGGGTTCCCAAGAGGAAGAGAATACATCAAAGCTCAAGACGCAAGTCTTCACTAATCCATTTAGTGAACTAAAAGCAAACACTACAACATTAAAAATAAATCCTGTAGCAGACGGCAAGACAATGAAGAGTCAGAAAGTAATCAAGTTGAAATGAAACGGGCGTGTTTTTAAAGTTATAAAGAAAAGACCCAAATCGGAGGAGCTCAGGTCAAAGTTTGGAGTTACAAAACTAGATTTCCTTCATTCCTCACAGATATTTTGTTTTGCATATTTAACCTTCATCTGTTTTAGGTTTATTTTTTTAATTCTCACAAGTGCCAGTTTAATTTGATCCTGCATATTGGTCGGTTTGGAGACGTAGATCATAGCAGCTGTTAAACTGTAAGATGGTAATCCTAAATTTTTTTGTTCTCGTTCGTTATACAAACTTAAAGCTAATCCGACAGCCAAATTTGTTGTGTTGAAATGATCGAATGCTGACGGAGCAGTGGGGAAAAAAATGTTTGTCCTGTCCTCTACTGTTAGCACTTAGCTCAAATTGAATCAACACTTACAGTATGGCAGTTACATTTTTTACGTTTTACTGGAAATGAATGAGAAAGACTTTTAATTCACAGCCTCCTTCGCCTGTTTGATTGCACTACTTGTGAATGACACATATGAGTATTGACGGATTCTCAGTGACACCGTCTTTAGATCTTGCCATGCCATTACTACAGTGCGGTGCTGTCCACCTACACAGCTCAACACAGCAAGTTCACAGCAGCTCTCTGTGCTGTCAAATGTCTTTCTGGAGAGTGCAAGGAAGTAAAAGAGACAGACACAAAGAAAAGGATTGACAAGCACAAAAAAAGAGAAAAGTCCAACAGAATGACAAATCATGCCCTTGATAAACACTGGGGCCATTCTCTGGGAGAGGGAGAAGTTTTAGAAGTTAAACTTTGGGCATGTGACCAAAAAACTTGAGTCCTGGATTTTTATTGAAGCTGGACATAAGTGTATGATAAAAGTACAAATCATGGGCGTAACGTAGAATACACGTGTCCAGACTGCCTTTTTATTACTTTCGTTTTGATGCCGGGGGTATGCGTGCAAGCGTGTTTTCCTTTGTTTGTTGTTTGAGGCTAACGTGACTCCTGTGGCCAATGTTTCATGAGTCATAATTACAACCTCCAATCCAGCCTGACATACAAGCTTTCAGTAATCTGGGACATCTGAGGGATGAGCCAAAATGCCTTAAAGGTTAAATATTAAGAGCATCAGAGCCCTTATCTGTATCCCTTTCACTTTGGCTCCGTGGCATGCCGTTGACTCATCTGTTTATTTATAAAGTGGCTCCGATTGTAAAGACCAAGCACATCTGTTCCTGCTTATAGCAACAACTCGACATATTTAATGCAGGATGTTCTCGAGTTCGTCGTCTGCATCGGCTGAAAGAATAGGGGCAAATTGTTTCACAGTCACACAAGTCTATTCATATCACAAAACCAAATAGGGCTGCTAAATAGTAATGACTGTTTGGTTTTTGAGGGTGAACGCAAGTTGATGGAAGCAGAGCAGCAGAAATGAAAAACAGGAGGAAAAAATCCAAACCGTTTCTGACATTCTCAAGATTTTTTCCTCCCTCGTCTCCACTGTACGGTCATTTTGTGTCATGAGCTACACTAGTTTGTCAAGCCCACAGAAACACCCGAGGCACAGGATGGGATTTCAGTCCAAAGCAAAGTGCAGGCCATGGGAGCCGGTGATACGTGTTTGACTGTAATTGGTTTGGTTACAGACAGGCCTAAGTGGTGTGGGTGTAACACCGAGCTGTGCAGTGTGGAGCAGTTGGACTTGGACATTTGGAATTGAGAGAGGGGAAAATACTTTCTATGTTTTATTGCCTTCCAGTCGAGGCTAATTATGTTTTGACTCTGAAGAAGAACAAGCAGCCTTGTTGAGATATCAGTGCTCACAGCAGATGAATATATTTGAACTGTGCTCTAGTGATTTTTTTCATTAAGCTTCCCAAAGTCTCTCTTCGCATCTCGTGATGTTAATTAAAGTTTCAAGCAATTATTTTTTTAAAAAGCGTTTACGCTAAGATAAAGCATGATTTGTATAGGTTTTGATTCGTGCGTAGATTCGAGCCGAGACAAAGTGTTGAGCTCTTTTCCTCCTCCTACACCCACTGCTTGTTCCCTCTACAGAGGGAGCAAAAATGCTGCATAAAAGGCAGCTTCCGATAAAATGTGGACGACACGGCAAGGAATGACACATCCACTGCCAGCTCATGTCCGAGTAGACTCACACCACATTCTCCAGATACTCTGAGTGTTGGGATCCAGCATCATCAGCTGGACCCGAACGCTAATTCTAGTCCAATTACATTCAGTCGCCGTTAAGTGAATGGCTTAAAATTCCACGAGTGCGACGAGTGTGAACCTGCTCTAAGAGCTGAACCGAGGCAAAGGACACGTTTGACATCGTCATCACCTGGACAACGGCCACGATGTGGAAACACCCACAAAATTAAGACACACTCTTCATCCTGGTGACACAACAAAAGAAAAGCCAAAGTGTGTCTCGACCAAAGTTTCAATACCAAAAGCAGTGCAGAAATTATAAGCCAATGTTTCCATTAGGATGTCATAAAAAATAATAACCTTTTTAAAAATATGTCTTCAGTCATTATTCCAGAAAAAACATCAAAAATCCAGTAACTATGTGAGTGTTTTGGTTTCCCTCGCATTAGTGTGAAAAGGAATATTTTGGAATCAAGAGACATTATAACGCTTTCTCATGAATAATTAAAAAAAATGCAACCCTAAAAATGTTACAGTTGCAGCTGTGAAATTCTGAGCTGACATCAACACCTGAAATCATTTTGATCAATAACCTTTTTTTCTGGTCTAGAGGAGCTTTCTCTCTTTTTCTGGTAACTGATTTCACTTTAAATTGATGTTACGGTTAAAAAACAGAGAAATGTTCATAATAATTATAAAAAAGTATGTAAACTTTGAGGTATTAATACCACTATCTGTAAATATTTTGCCCATGCAAGAAAAGCAGGCCAATACCAACACTTTAGTGCAAATCCTAAAAGAACTGCATTTAAGGAATTCCACTTTTTCTATGCAATCATTTGTTGTTGTTTTTTATCACACAAAATAAATAGTCTCTAACACTGTCCAGCTAAACTCAGCCCCACTGCTAACCCTCAAAACCTGCGAGGTGTCCTAGCCCTATGCTATGAAAATATGTCATTTTTGTTTTTGCAATTGTTGTCTCGTGTGAGGCAAAGAGGAGACAGGAAAAAATACAATATTCTGATTGAGACACTTTAAAAAATATGTATTTAATTTAGATCTTGGAATGGGGTCTAACCACAAACACACTTTTTACTCTGGATGCCCTGAAACATCTGACACCTTATTTGAGACTTGACACAGAAGCTTTGCTGGTCATGTGCTCTGTAAATATGCTCCATCCTCATATTAAACTTGGAGAAGTGAAGCAATAATTAAGCAGCCTGTTACAGGTGCACTTGCAGTTTCTTCCTCCTGCCTCATGAGGAACTCCAGCCGTGACCTGCAACACCGTCAAACCTAATCTCCTCAGTCCTGCCATTAAAAGAAAGGGCCCACGAGCAAATGCAACTGTCGACTTTGCAGTTCCTTTTACTGGCGTGTCTCAGGAAACCTGTCAGCAGTAGAGAAAAGAGGGAGGCTCAAGTTGCTTCACCTCTCCCACAACCTGCTGCACTACCTAAAAATCCTGCCCTCTGGCCACAGATGCTCAAAACGAACAACTTTATCCCGACATCAGTTGAGTTGCTCAGACTGCAGAAGTTCCTGAGATAAAGCCCCTGGACTCCCACCCCAACCCGTCTCTGTACCTTCTTCAAGGGGTCATTCTTTGCCCACCAGACCAAAACCACGTGCACATTTAGGCCTGATATGAGATTCAAATACCATGAGTTAAAAGATTCCTGTGGAAATGATGGGCTAGGACTCCTGACTTGTGTTCTATACATTTCAGATCCTTCATTTAAACCATGAAATGTGTGGAAATGTGTAGATTATTACATATGTGAATGGCCTGTATTTGTATAGCGCTTTACTTAGTCCCCAAAGCGCTATGTGGACCTGACAGTTTAATTAAGAAGTGGGGATCTGTACTCTCTCTCTCTCTCTCTCTCTCTCTCTCTCTCTCTCTCTCTCTCTCTCTCCCTCACACACACACACACACACACACACACACACACTTTAAGCAGCGGAGACTCCGTTGGTTGTCCTGAGGCCGGTGTGCCCACCTGATGGCGACCAGCCTACGCGCACACTTGTCTCTGCTGTGATTTCGTGCATATGACCAGTGATGCTTTAAGCTGACACAGTGAATCACTTACGCTGCTGTTCTGCCCGGACCAGTGCACCATAGCCTGGTTGTGAGACGAATCTCCGGTCAAAGCGAACGTCGAACTGTTAAGTTTTAGCTCCTCCTGTCTCGGACCGGCGGCTCTCCGCTCCTCTCCGCTCCAGCGCAATTCAGAGCGCGCCACTCTGCGCCCAGCCACCGTGCCCGTGGCCTCTCCCCGATCCTGATTCTGGGCCGAACGGGAGGATCCGACTTTGTCCCCGTGGCTGTTCCTCCTGGCGCGCCTCCTCACACCTTCGACACGGCCGTTCTTCTTCTGGCCACTCGCCGACACGTTGGAAACTTTCATCTGCGTAAACTCGCTCTGGCCGAGTTCGCCTTTTGCGCGCAGATCTCGTGTATTCCGTTTGAGGCTCGTCTCCGGGTATTCCACCCGAGCTCGAGCGCATTCAGCGGACCCAGCTGCGCAACTGAGCCGCGGAGTTTCCGCACTCGCGGCCCCGAATCTCCGCTCACTGTTCCCAAAAACTTGTCCCCTGAACCCTGTTGCGGACTCGCTCGTGTGAAATTTCAGCAGTAATTCCTGTCCGAGCCACTTACTTCCAGGCTGGCATGAGCGGCAAGTTATCTCAGCCTCGCCGGCGTGAAGGAAGCAGGGCACCGCGAAAAGCAGAAACCAAAACGCGCGGTGCCACTTTGGGCAAAATATGACCTCCCCGTTCATCGCGGGCGGTGCGCAGGATGCCGTGGGTGCTGGATGTCCTTTCCCCCTCGACTGTCCTCCCTTGATTTTCGGGGTGTAAACTGGTGCTCGGCTCTGGAAGAGGAACTGCTGCAAGTTGTGGCGTTGCCCAAATGCAGTGTTGTAAAAAGTGCGGCTGAGCCTAAGTGGTCCAAGTTGAAGGATTTGATCAAATGAAGCCGCGCGCGCATGGGGGAGGAGCTGAGAGATCCAGACTGAGAGATGGAAGGATAATGTTGCGACTGTCTTTCTCCATATTTGTTATTTGCCAGCATATGGCAGCCTATAATTAAAGCAGTCAGTGATACAGTCATTTTGTTCTGCTGCTCTTTTATTTCTCCTCACAGCCACATTTTTAGAGGAAGCTGCTGCAGCTTGTTTTTTTCTCCTCTCTCCTGTTGCTGATTTTATCACCAACCTCCCTCCGGGGAAGCACATTTCTTAATTTAGCAAATGAAACGGAGTTATTTTACCTGTGATGAACTTGTTTGGATCGGGCCCTTTCGGGTCTCAGCGGGAACTTCGGGTAATTGGAACGTATTAATATGTTTCCAATTAAGCGCACTGTCACGGATGACATATTCCATGACTTATTAAACAGCAATAAAGAATTTAGCAGCCCACGCGGGAACATGAGATTTTTACACTTTGCATCTCTTCATACATCTCTCACCCCTCCAGGATGTGTTTGCGTTTACTGTGCGCACCAGTCCAGCTGCGGGGAAGCTCAGTGTGGACTGAGTCATGAGTATTTAAATGCTCTGGGAGACATCGGGTATGGTTTAGTGTCAGGCAACAGGGGGCGAGTGGGACAAGGCTGGACATTCATTTCTATCTGACCCTGCAGTTCTCTGTGCCTAATAACTGAAGGATGAGCACTTAGTAGCACAAAGGCTATACAAATGGCCACAGACTACTACAACAGCTGGCTGCTTTCTATTTTACAGCCATGAGGGAATAAAATGGACAGATTGTGCCTGGAGATGTGATAATTTTACCACAAGGAAAAATATCTAAAGGCGACAGATTAAAGTGTAAAGGCTCATTGAAGTATTGCCAAACAACACTCCTGTGTAGAGAAACGCTTCCTCCCAACATATTTGTGTCACGTGCTCTGAAAAAGCTGCTGAATATAAACTCACTGGGTTTGAAAAGAGTCTTCTGTTGATAAGGACCCATCTGGGGTGATAACAGTGCAGTGCTGCTCATTCAGAGCCACCTTCACTGTTTCCTGAGAGCAAATCATCTCATTTCTCCGAGCTTTGAACCATAATCAAGCCATTTAACAGTGTCATATCAGATGATGATTTTAGACTTCCTAAACTGTCTAAAGCTATATTTGTTTTTATTTGTTTGCATTTACTGTTATATTGTTGCTCATGGGGTTATTAAACCCGATAAACAATCCACTTAGCTCGCTATAACCTTCAGAGACGGTGGGAAAATGTATCCTGCAGCACTCTCCAAGGTCCTGATCCTGAAGTTTTCATGGTTAGTTACAAGAAGCTATCCTCGTTAGATGATCCCTGCACTCACAGTTTAATGCACTTTGCCAATAAACCAGGCTTAAAGAAACTCATTTGATTCATTTCCATCTCCACTTTATTTTCTATTAAACTCAGAAAATACTAAATTTTTGATTAAAAATATTGGCTAATTTTGAATTTGATGACAGTAACAGTGACAGGACCACGTACCACTGTGTAGCATCCCCTCTTCTTTTAACAATCATCTGTAAACATCGGGGACCTGAGAAGATCTCCTGCTGGAGTTTAGGGACAGCAATGTTGTCCTTGGTCTTTTTTGTCATATCTTTGGTTTCATGATGCTCAAAATGTTGTCAGATGATGAAAGGTCGGGACTGCCGTGATTTCTGGAGGTGTTCATGCAGTGATTTCCGTGACAGAATCATGTCTGGGCCTGAAGATCACACGGATCCAATATTGATTTTCAGCCTTTTCCTTTGCGCACAGAGATTTCTCCACATTCTCTGAATCCTTGGATGATATTTTGAAGACATAATCAAAGATTTTTACGTTAAGGAATGTTATCCCAAAAATGTCTACATTTGCAGTCTGTTGCAGCTGTCCATCTTTACTACAGGGAAACTGGTTCTATAAGATGCTCCTTTAAGAGCCCATCATTTAATCGAACAGTTGCCGATTAACCTAATTAATTTCAAAATGTTTCTCCAGCTGTTTCTTTTCGGCCCCACTTCCTTCTCCGGCCTTTTTTGGCCCCATCCCAAAGTTTTTGAGACATGTTGCTGCCATCAAATTTACAATGAGCTCATATTTTTCAGGAAATAGTAAAATGTCTCATTTTAAACGGCCTTAATGTGTTTTCTGTGTCATACTGTGAAATTTGCATACCACTCAATTCTGCTTTTATTTACATTTTGCGCAGCTTCCCAACTTCTTGGAGGTCGTATTTCTCTGTCTGTTTATTTAAGAGCTGGTAGAGCCCCTCAGCTCATTTTCTGTCAGAAACCTCCAGTCATTATGTTCTTGTTGTTGTCTGTGTCATAGAGTCACCGTGAGTTTAGAGTTTAGAGTTTGTGTCACTGAAACAGTCTTGTTTCACGTTGTCCAGCATAACTGACCACAAAGGCTGTGTCTATATACTGAGATGTAACCCGTTCATAACCTCGGCTAGCTCTAAAAACAATACTCACAATAAGAATCAGAATATGGAGCGGTCGTGGTTAAAAGAAATAGTCCCCAAAATACAGGAAAAAAAATTTTTTTGTTTATTTCAGCATCATGGGTTTTTATGTTGGCATCAGTGTCTGACTTTTATTTACATATTACCTTTAAAAAAAAGAAGTAATCCCTTACACTACTTACATTACTTTTCAATTGCTTGTCCGCATAGACCGTGTTAACAAACTGGCTGAATGTTTCATATCTACAGATATACAGATACACACTTCTTTTAATACCACATTTAAAAACAGGCATTTTAAATATTAACACAAAGCTGAAAGCAAGATGGGCAAAAACAAACCAGAGAGCACTTACAGAGAGAAGATACTGACAGTGATTCCACTATGGAAGTGAGTGCCGGTACAAATACACAGTCCTACAAGCCTGTACATCTCTGCCCCATCAGCCTGGCTGGGATTGGCATGGACTCCATCCAAACTCTGACATCAGCACAACTGACTGCAGTCGTCTCCTAAGTGATAGGTGCCACTGCCAAGAAAAATACACCACTGCTCCATGGCAATAGGGCTGGAGGTTCATGACAAGCAGAAAAGAAGCCAGTTTGCACTGCTAACCTGCACCAGTGACTTAACAGTCAAACTCTGCACGTTCTGAATGTTCTGAGAAATGCCTGAAGGCGGTCAGGCTCGATGAGCCTTTTGGAGTGTTGGTTGCCTCTTTACCTCTTCTGAAATCCTCAAGAACTGCCTAGCTGTTTGGTGAGACTCCTGTCTGAAGTTTAGCATTACGGAAAATTTCTGTCTTTAAAAGAAGTCTGCACAAGTTGTTTCATAATGAATGCACCTATATTTTTCTCACCTGAATCTCACCAAAAATCATTTCTACGTGAGAGCATACCAGTCTCACCTTTCCATAACTGAAGTCATGGAGAGCGACGTCAACAGCGAGAATAAACTAAACCCATGTAACAATAAATTGCAGCACAAGCTTATTTTAAGGTAATGAGGAAACAGTGTTGTGACGGCACAGCTTGTGTGCCAGAGAGCAAATGTCCCCTTAAAACAACACACATTAAAGGGGTTAATATGAATATTGTATAATCCTATTTGTTTTGAACACGCCAAATCTTTTTTTTTTAAATCACAGACATCAATTGTAGTATCGACCTGAAATATTCTGTATTACTCTGGTTAAGCTATACACGTGATTTTCCTGCACTTCACTGTTCACCCTCAATATTGTTCTTTGGTAATATGGATGAAATGGCCCTTTAAATTACCCTCTCTGCTTTTTTTGTGACCGATCCTCCCCAGCCATGTTCTACCAGAGACGTTAAAGATGATAAGTGCTGCCTTTCTTCATGGCACACAGCATTAGGCAGACATATTGTACTGGATTAATGGTGCTGCAATGGGCAGGGCCCACATGGCTAGCAGACACTTATCAACCCGTTTGTGTGCGTGCGTGCGTGCGCGTGCATTGTAACCGTCTCACACCACATCATCTCCTGTCCCTGTCTGGACTCACCATCCATTCACAGGGAATCGATGCCCTGCCAATAGCAGAGATGGATTTTTGAGGATGTTGCAAAAGGCAATATGCAGGCCTGGGCTGTCTGATTTGTGTGCATCCCTTTGGACTATGAATGCACAACAAGGTGGTGAGTTTCAGAAATCAGAGAAAAGTGTTCTTGTGTGAAAAATGAGGGCAGGGAATTTACCGCAGGGCTTCAAAAAAATCTAACATAGTAAAATGAGCATGACTGAGAGCCTTTAAGCCTTTCCAGAGGCAAGTGGAACTACTCAAATGGTCTTTGCACTTACACAGTGCAGAGTGTAAGTGTTTGACAGTTACACTTTTGTCCTTTTCTTTGCTTCAGAATATTTGATCTGAGGAGAGAAAAAAAACCTTTTAACACCCACCGTGTCACTGGAAACCCACCTACGGTTAAGAGTAGAGGAAGGGTTCAATTAACGTCCACCAATTAACGAACACCCAAACAGGAAAGCTTTTAACAGAAAACTGTAATACCAAAGTGTATAATACTTCATTTGATAGAGCAACATCGTGTAGCTTATGAAAATCTGCTATTTTAGCGTGTGGTTAAATAAAGTTGGGCCACTGGTGACCACATAGATTTTAGGAAATCAAAGCCTCAGTTCTATTTTGTGTAGATTTACACGAGTGTCATAATAAGTGCCATTGAATCCTCCAGGAGTTTTGGACCAACACAGACATCAGCAGGTATCTTCTCTGGGAAGTTCTGCTTGGTATAGAATCTGTTTGCCTTTAATCTGATCGTCAGCAGGCAGCTCGCAGTTCAGTCAGACTGAGATCAGCTGACTGATTGAGCCTATCCCACCTCAGCTCCTCTGAATGATTTAGTCAAGTCGGGCGTGTGCTTAATCGGGCCGTTCTTGTTCTCCTAACCAAGTAGGTTATATTGTATTAACCTGACCTAGATGGGACATGAACCGCAACTTATTTAACTGCCACCGAGGTAATCAAAGTCAAAGTCGAATTTCTTTATATAGCACATTTAAAACAACAACCGTTAACCAAGGTGCTGTACAATTAAGATAATTAAAATAAATAAAAACATAGGGAGACATGAGAAGAGTTAAGAAAAAGAATCATTAAAATTAGAATATTTGAGTAAGGAATAAGATCAATAAAAGTAACACAAACTCATTCTGATTTAAAAGCAGGTCAATCATCTGCGTAGATACTGGTAAAGCTGAAAGTTAGCAGCAGAGCTACTTTGACAGTTGTGACTGCACCTAAACTTGGCTAATTGCAGTTTAGGTGTAGTCACACCTAAACTCCACCGTGCTCTGCAGCTCGTTCCACTCCACTCGCTCTGCACAACATCCAAACGTTTGTGTCTCAGTGAAGGAAATTCTAGTACATGTAATTATCAGGTGTGTGTGTCTGTAGTGTGCTAACCAAACTAGCTAAGCTTCAAATAAATAACAAAATACAGTTTGAGGTTCAGACTTTGCTCCATTTTTCTGCTGCTTTCTTTTTATGTGTTACCTTAGGCCTCAAGTTCTGTCTGCATCATTGACAATGAAACATGTTGGTCTGCATGCGGGGGATAGGAATGTAGCTGCTTTGCAGTCATAGATGGCATCATGCAGGTGATTTTTTTTAATATACTTTCATTTTTAATGTCCATTTATTTTTAAATGTCCTACTGCAGCCTGGTGTTTGTTTGGCTTTTCAGATCACATCATTATATGTGAAACACAGCAAACACAGAGTCCCTATTATCATTCTCAAAGCCTCACATTATTTCAGCCATTCACCTAAACACTAGCACTGACTCATAAAGCCAAACCTTTTACAGCATTGGTCCCCCTCCCTGGGTCAGCTCCTGAGGTTACTCCCAGCCCAGTAAAAGCTTTCCAGCTGTATCACAAACAGGAGCTGGAATCAGTGGAACAAACATGGATGTCCCTTTTTCCAGCCTAAAGACATTCCTAACAAGAAAAGGAGAGGCAAAAGTCCAGTGAATGCAAAAGCTAAGCTTGAGTGTGTGGGGTTTTTTAGGTGTAAAAGCAAGAGTTGAAAAGAGGAAGGAAGTCAAGAACAGAAGCCAAGCAAGGAAGAAGAGGGTGGGTTGGCACTGGGTAGTAGGGAGATTAAGTAAATGGCTCTTTTATATTGCCTGTGTTCAACTGAAATGGAAAGTTACTCCAGATAAATAAGCTTCCCAGTAACACAGACTTTATTGGTATTCATACACTGCAGGGAGCAGACATGGGGTCAGGAGCAATCAGTTTGCCATGGGCTCATGGAGAGGGGTGCAACATCTGAGTTCAACATCTTTCAATTTCCAACATTTTTTGGCATGTTTGTGTCTCAGCCTGCCATTAATTGCAAAACCGTCCACCCATAGCAGTATGAGTTTGTGAGAAATAGACTGCAGCCTAAATCAAAGCCAGTTTTTCACAAAGAAGAAAAAAAAAGAAAGAGTACCTACAGAAAAAGACCAGCAGTTAGTTAGGATTCTGCTTCCAAACCGGATGACGCAGCTCTGCTCTGGAGTGCCGTTACATGTGAAAAGCAATAACTGCATAATAATACCATGGTTCTGAAACAGTGCTCATTTTGAATCCTCACTGTTGACCATACAAGTGACCATATTTGGAAGTGCTCAGACTGTCAGCTAGCAGTTTGGGAAAGGTGCAACATAACAATAACATAACAATAAACTGCAAGAAACTGGTCGCCGAAGACACCAGCAACTTAAAAGTGAACAAGAAGTCCAGTTAAGTGAAATAAATGAGGTGGGTCGAGGTCTGCTTTTCAGCAATTAGTTACAGCTGCTGTAAAGCTGAACTTCTTAACACAGGAGACTCACTTTTAGAGTGAGTGGACATTTGAAGAACTGCAGTTTTTGGAACTTTGTCCTGGCGCCGATGGCGTCCTGGATAAACCCAAAACTAAAGCAGTGAGGGCTCACGAAACAATCTGATACCAGGTAATACTGTAATCCAGCACCAGCACCTTTGACAGAGTTAATCCAACTGTGCAGTGCATCATGTGAAAAACTCTCTGACAGCTTCGTGCACAGATGACTTGTTTGCTCTTTTGCATTGCTTTCACACTGGACTTTATCTTAGAGTACTTTATTCTCCTCTGCCCAGTTTCCAGCGGCACTTTTTGGGGGCACATCTCAACCAGACTTCACCAGAAGCAAATAGTTTTCTTGCAATATACCTAACAGGCCAAAGAAGCAACTACTGTGTCCTGTTGAAAGAGCAATTGTTAGTGAACAACAGAGGAAGAAGGAGGGATTTCATCGCACAGTGACTTCATTCATACTGTGCATATTTCACTAACAAAGCCAGCTCTCACTAGTAGCATCCAGATTCTTCTGCCTTTCTAGAAACCCGCCCTCCCTCAATTTGAACATCCTGCAGGGGTGAAATGACTCTTCCATGAAGTACTGGTGATTGAACACATAATCAGCTATGCTTCTGACATCCATAGTAGAAACCAAATCCACCTGCTGTTTATCCACCAGGTTTTATTCAGGCACAGATAAGCCATTAGCTTCTATTCATCAGGCTGGCCTTTCTGTTAGAAAGAGGCAGAGTGGTAGGGGTGCATTTCTGAGGCTGTCACTGCAGTTTCCTGCTAACGTTTTGAGTTCTCATATCAACCCTAAGAGGAAAGGAAAAAAAGTTTGAAAAAAGGTGGGTTAAGAGGTAGAACAAGATCCTTCTTAATCCATTCGAAGGGCCAAATGAATGACGGCTTTAAAAGCTTTCCTACCGGGGCTGAAATATTAATATTTGCTCCTCGGGAACATTACCAGTATCCTCAGAGTGAGGCAACAATAATTATTAATTAATCTCATCTTCAGTCCACTGTGCTGGATGTTCAAAGTGCCTGCGACCTTCAGAGGGAAAGCAGAGCACAGCATTGGCTTCTACGTGGAGTCAGTAGACTAGAAATGAACAATCTGTTACTATTCTTTTATTGCAGATGGAGCTCATCTTGCTGATTTGTTTACCTCAGCGGTTGTGCTCAAAATAACTTATTCATAAAAATGTGAGAAACAGTGTCACTCCAGAAGACGCCGCACTTTTGATGAATAGACTGTTCAGGCTCTCTTTTGCTTATTGGCTCTTCAAGCAAGGACGTTATTTGAAATAGACGGCACCACTTCACACACAGTTGTATTGAATAATCACGAGGCCCTTGAAAATAAAAAAAAAGTTAAATGCTATAAGCTGTTCAGATGGCTTCACAACACACAGACTCACTTTCACCAAATACTCACTCGCTGGGATCATTGGCTTGATGGATTTCCATCTGTAGCACAGGGTTGTTATCACCTTTACATTACACGCTGCCCTGCAGCAGAGACGGGTGATACTTAAATAAAAATAACCAAATCAAATAGAATACGTGCACTAAAACATACTGCAGCAGAGTGACGCAGAAGCTTATTAATGAGTGATTGTGCTGTTTAATGTAGTGGGGCAAAAAGAGCAGTCTACAACATCTACCTTTAGTCAGCCCGTCTTTCCATCTCTCTCCTGCATCATGCTGGACATCTTCACTGTTCTCTGCTACTTCCTGTCTGAAGAAGCATCAGGATTACAGTCATATAGAATACAAAAAACACAAAAGATACAATGACCATCAAAATATTTCCGATCTGCTAAATTTAAGCAGTGGCATATATTCAGTCGAGATATGTTATCTATTAAAAGTAGGAACGCAGCACTTAAAGTAACATTTACATTAATAAAAGTAAAAGGGTTCAATCAACAGAAACCTTTAATGTTATATTGCACACCCATATTACAACGACAGTAGATCCATAGGTACATTCCTTAAAGACCTAATAGCATGATATGATTCTAACAGAATAATTATTATTGTTCTTCCTCACAACTAAGGTGTAACTAAGGTGTTTCTTGCACTACAATCAGTGTTGGTCAAGTTACTTGAAAAAAGTAATCAGTAACTAATTACTGATTACTTCCCCAAAAAAGTAATCCCATTACTTTACTGATTATTTATTTTCAAAAGTAATTAATTACTTAGTTACTTGTTAAAAACACGATTTACAACCTGAATAGGTGATAAAGTGATAGATCTTTCAGCCCAGTTCTACTTTTTCTACATAATCATCATACAAAATGTAATCAAATGGAAAAGTCTCTTTTTAAAACTTGTTTTATTAGTTTTAATCTTTTAACTTTATGCATCAAGCAAAAATTTTATTATCTGCAACATTCTCTGACTGGAAGAAATTAGTTTAACATTTAAACCTATTTTCTGCACATTCCAGCACATAAATTTTTTTTTTTGTGTGTTTATCTTTCAAATAGATGCAAGTAAAACACCGCAGAAAATAAATAAAGTCAAAGACTCAGCGGTCCTGTTGTTCTATTTTCACCTGTAAAGCAGGACTGGGGTAGGCGGAGGTTTAACCTGGTGCAGGTGTGCCGCAGCAGTCAGTGGAAGAATCCGCGAGTTTCTCTGTGAGTTTCCCATCACGTCGTAGCTACTCGGTGCTTGTTGGAAGTTTAGGGGTTTTTTCGCTGTAAAAAGAAGTTTTCTTCCCACGCACAGCGGACGCTAATGTTTTTGTCACTTTTTATGGAATCAAACTCAAAGTAAGGTCAGTACTTCCACGCTTTAAACGCTGCACGCTCATACTCTCTCCCACACTCGATATATGATCCACTGTTGATCTGCACACAGCTGTTGTCACAAACGGCGCACTCGCTTACGTCACTGTCGTGAGACATTCTCACAAAAAATCACGGTTTTAGTAACGCAGTAACGCAGCGTTCCTACGGGAAAGTAACGGTAATCTAATTATCGTTTTTGCAATAGTAATCCCTTACTTTACTCGTTACTTGAAAAAAGTAATCAGATTACTGCCCATCTCTGACTACAATACAACAGTAAGTGATTCCTGGTGGAATCATCTGCACCTGCCTATTTTTTGTTCTTACCACTACGCATATGTTAGTGAATCCATTATTTGTAGTTAAATTTTATTTTGTTTTATTTATATAGCACTAGCTGTATAGCACTTTATATTATAAGGTAGCCCCTACAATAATACATTCAGAGAAAAACCCAACAATCATATGACCCCCTATGAGCAAGCACTTTGGCGACAGTGGGAAGGAAAAACTCCCTTTTAACAGGAAGAAACCTCCGGCAGAACCAGGCTCAGGGAGGGCGAGGCATCTGGTGTGACCATTGGGGGTCAGAGACTTCACACTAAGTTCTGAAAAATCAGCCATTGCCCAAAGAACAGGTCAGATCAGCAGATTAACTAAGATTTTATTTTATTTAGCTTTTATTTGGTGTTTTAACTCTGCCACGATTGGCTCCTGGTCACAGCAGACAAAATAAGGCCAAGAAAACCTAATGTTCAGTGTTCATTGCTTCTTTCAAACTTGGTCTAATAACTCCCCTCCACACTGGAAGAAGGATGTTCACTACTGGCATAGAACACGTCTTTTTGCAGTATTTTCTGCAGTTGTCAGATAACTGATTAATTTGTTCCTGAGGATAAATCTGCACACCTCCCACTAACATGCACTTCCATGCAAATAAGTATATTTGTAATTGACCTCACATCTGAGCAGAGCCACCAGCCTAAGAGGATAATTATAAAATGAGCTGTGCTAATGATGTCTTTAAGTTTCAGTGCCCTTCGCCACTCGGTCAACTTTGACCCAAGGAATAGTTTGCAATGGTATGATTGTGAAAAGTTCAATTAAGCTGTAATTTGAGGCAGAGACTGCAGAATAATTGCAAGACAGTGGGTGGTCTTTCACTTCAGTTGGAGCATGCCTAATAAGCAGCCTGTCTCACTTCTCACCGGCTATTAGCATCTGTTCCCTGATGTGAGATGTCACTGAATAATGACAAGGAGAGGCAACAGAATCTTATGTGTTTATGATTTATCTCTAGAGTCCTCAGAGTTCAGAGAAAAATAATGAAGAGCGGTTGTTTACCTGCATTTAAATGCACGGTCAGATGAGAAACTGCCTACTCAAAATTCAGAAATCACACACATGTTTTGCATCTATTTAGAAAAAGTGAGAGATGGATGTTGATTGAGATTCACTTTGCATGGTTGCTTCTGGCTAAACAGCTCAAATACAACTCCCTGTCTTTTCCTGAACATCAGGGATATGTTCTCAGTGAACATCTTCCGTCTTTTCTGTATCTAATATACTGGCAGCAATTACTGGAGTAAGCTGGTCTGAATATTAGGACACATCTGTTTCATCATGGGGCAGGTGCTCCAGGGGATTTCTATACCAGTTATTTCATAAACTCACTTGAAGAGTGCTGGAAGGAAAAAAAGAGGGGGTTTGGGGGTGGATTAAGAAGCAATGAATGCACTACACTGATGGTGGAAAAGTGAATGTTGTCCTGTGTTGTCCTATTAAAGAGAATCATTTGTTTCCGGTCACTAAAATGGCAAAAGCAATTACTGCTGTGAAATCACACGCAAACAAATCACTCTAAACCCGGTGACAATTACCCTCACACCTCAGATTCTTCACCTGAGCCAAATAAATAACATGCTTGTTTCTGAAGCTGGGGCTCATAGTAAACTATGGCCAGAGCACCTGTGCGAATAACATCCCGAGTAATTGAGTCCACTATGCATATTTATGACTAAAAAGACACCCTGTCAGCCTTTGGATTTGTGGTTGTGAGAGTTGTGGTTTTGGCAGAGGCTCTGCTCTGCAATCTATGGTTTTATAAAAGGGCTTTAGCGAGCAAAACAGTCAATCTGTCATTGCTATTAGAATGGGATATATCAGCAGACTGACTGCATGGTCAACAGATCATGTTTCTGCTGGCAGGCTCTAAACAGCCCCTGGGAAGGAAGTCAGCTTTAGCCAGCCAGTCAGCATTCGTAGGGGCGTGCCCCATTAGAAAAATACATTGAAGCAATACATTTTCACAAGTACGTAATATGTTTATTATGTACTTAATTTACGTAGCTTTAAGAGAATCCAGTTTATCAGGACATCTGGGGTGTATTCCTGCTATGTTGCGCCTCTGACCGCACAAAGGTTGATAATCAACTTCACCATTCCTTCCCTTTGACTTTGTGTTTAAAAAGCAATACAATTAAATGTGACATTGCTACAAAGAGCAGTTTTTTTTATTCAAATACTGCATTGAAATATGACATGCTGTTAGAGTTCGTTTTTCTGGCTGCACAGTGAATGCAAGTTCAGTTTTCACTCTGCTTTGAGCTCTTGTTTTGCACCAGGCCCAGTTCATTGTAGACTGTAAAGGAGACAGTCGGGTGAAGCTCGACAAGATGTACAGTACATTTGACGGCGTGGGTAGATTTGCTATAAGAGCTGTTCCATCTACCTAGTATGAAAAAGTAGCTCAATAAGACCTTCAGGAAATCCAATATTTGAATTTTCACTTTCACTTTCATTTGACATCTAAGAACATCAAACAAAACAACGTGTCAGGAACACCTCAGCTGAAGCATGAGAGGAAGCACCAGGTCACTGAGCACCAGAGGAGGTGGGTTAACATTTGTCTTTATTAAGAATACAGAAATGTTGAGTGCGTGGGGCATACAGGGGAGTAAGAGTCAAAATCAAACGCAAAATTGTGTTTGCAGCCTTGCTCACCATTTTACCTTTCGATCATTCCATCTCATTCAGATTTGAAAATATCTCACCTGACCATGTCAAACAGGTAAAAGATATTTTAACGGCAGGAAATACTTTTTGGGATGAAGGTTGGAATGCTGACTATAGGCTCCAAACTCTGAGGCGCACTGATGCTGGAGTGAATGCTGTAATACATAGAACAAAAGCAACATTAATGTAAGTACATCCTAATCTTAAGCTGAATTATCAGACTCCTCCAGGACAGAGTGCATGCTGACAAGGTGGGAAAATTAAAATATGCGTGTTTAACAAAATGATTTTCCATCAGGAAACTCCAGGTTTGGTTTGATTTGGATCAGACTATGCACTGACATTTCTGTTTTTGTGGTACAACTTGTAAAATTTGCTGTCCAGCGTGAGAGCTGAATGAAAATATTCTTCAGTTACTAAAAATGTTAAAAAGACTGTATACAATCCAAAAATTGCCACTAGCTGCTTTTGCAATGTCAGTTTTATTTAATACTGTGTGTTTGCTCATATAAAATATTTTTAGTAGGCAATTCTCTGGCTGTTATCTTTAAATATCTGCCCCAAGTTACACTATGATTCATTTGTTATGGTAAAACGTGACAGTGAGAATTTCAGGCTTTTATCTTTAATGGTTTTCGAGATATTTGTGTTCAAACATGGCCTCAGATTGAGGTGAGAAACCACGCTAGAACCATTTTTCAAAATGATATGATAAATGAAACTGAAATTTCACAGAAACCATTATAGACGTCAAAATATAAAACCATAAAATCTTCTGGCGAATCAAAGGTGGTTGAGCAGAAAATACACTCAAAATTTGATGATTTCAGATCGAGTGACCGGCTCTTTCTTATTAAACCTTTCATTTCCTGATAATATGAAAAAGATAAATCTTTTGTGGACAGCGGTGCATCATAAGCCACTCACCCTAATCTTCCATTTCATGTTCCTATTACTGCATGTTACTGAATGAGTCTGGGGTGAAAAATGATTATGACATGAATTTTGTATAAAACATACGCACACATATTTAATAGGAAATGATCCTACCATGAAACAAATTGAATGAGTCGTGCATAACAAGAGTCATTGTTTAAATGGAATGTGTCACACGTCTCAGGGGTCTCGTGGCTATAAAATTAATCAAAGGCTGCAGATATGTGTGATGCACCATGAATCTGAGTGGGGGAAAGAAAATCCACCATATAAGCGTTTTTTTTAGTCATGAATGGATAAAGGAGTCTCATTCTTCCAGTTCATTTCGGCAAAGTAATTAAAGCGGTACCACGGCTGCAACGCTGTTAAACAGTGCGGTTATGACACCAGTGCACGTGTGACCACCCAGTGTTTAACAAACATGCTGCATAGAGATGCAGGGGACTGTCTATACCCTGGAGGCATCGTTAATGTGATGGCATTTACAGCTCCTGGCTCAGTGGCTGGATCAGAGGGAGAAGTGCAGTGTCTGCTAAGTTTTCTCTCTAAACCTCTCAATGACACCGTGATGCGAAACACACAACATAGCAACAAACATTAAAAAGGTCACTGTCTAATTGGATAACTCTGAGTTTTTTATTAACCACTTGCAATGCTGATTAAACCAGCGTAGATATGCTGATATGCCTCAGAGGACGTTAGCTCGGTGGCTTTGATATGTTGTGGGGGAGACTTTAAAGACTCTCAGGTGATGGGCTTTGCTGACTGGATGCTCTTTTTCTGCACAGTTACACACTTTTACACCTGCCTGCTACGTATCTCTGACTCCTGACCAATAGGCAGTTTCACAGGAGCAATAAGTTTGCTGAACACAGCTTTACTTCTTGGATGTTTTATCAGTTTCTCCCCATCCAAATCTGACTATGAGTAGTATCAGAATGGATTGTAATGTAACTACAGTAACTGAACCTGATGCAGTAACAAACAACAACAATGTGAAAACAGGAAGTTGTGGGTTCCCATTGACATTTGCAGTGACACAAATTAGTACCGTTACAGAAACGCAGATGCAAATTCATGTCAGGCCTCTCTGGTGAAAGAAAACAGCAGACAGCTCATTTTTCTGGGCTTACACAGTGTGTTGATGTGACGGGTACCAGACTAGTGCTTACCTGGGGGTTATATATCCAGATTAAGACTGGCTAGAATTTGGGATTGACAATGCTGAGTTTGCAGTGCGTGTGTGTGTGCAGCCAGAAAAATACACAGTACATACTAATATACAAGGGGAGACACACGATGAGAAAACCATAGACAGGAGGAGAGGGATAGCAACAGAAAGCCAGAGTTGGATGCATTTTGCAATCCAAGTCTCACTTTATTACCTGCCACTACTTAGCTGCCTTTGTTGCAGGGAATCTTTTCCTCCACCTTCCTTTGTTCTTTTGACTGAGTTGACTAAATTTTATACGCAGATGAACAGTTAAGCAGGACATACCTTGTTGAGAGAGGTGCAGGCGTCCATAAGCATTTGGACAATTACACTTTTTAACATTTTTTTGCCTGTATTATTTTCAAAGTCCCCCAATTTCAGGCAGAACGCAAGTGGACAATTGACTCACAATTTCACGACTGTCATTATTTCGGCTGTGCAGGCAGGAAAGGACCCAAGTGCAGACTCACGGAGACAATAACTCAAACACAGCTTTATTGCTGCACCAAAGGAAATACAAACTAAACTGGGAATTTATATGAACTACGGACACGAAGAGGCCCACAAAGAAACGCACAACCATGAGGGAGACGCTGACATAAATGCAGTGACAAGTGAGAACACATGGGCAACACAGGTGATACAAATTAACAAGACGCCACACGGGAAGCACACCAAACATTAAAAGACAAGATTTTCACAATTAAGCAGGATACAGTGGAACATGACACAGGAGTGGGGAACAGGTAGACGAGAGGGAGTGAGGGAACACGAGGGAGAGAGAGAAGATTGACGGGCTGGGGAAACATAGATAAACATGAAAAGAAAAGGGAACACCGAGTGAAACAAGAGGAAAACAAGACACACAACATACATAAACACAGACACACAGAGAGACACGAGGGGAAAATACTAAATAATCGAGGAACTAAACAAGAAATATAAGAAACTCAAAACATAATACCAAAGATTACTAATGAACCAGAACATAACACATAATACAAAATATCACAAGGATACAAGAAACACAAAATGAAAAAACGACCAATTAAGCTGGTTTTAGAGTTGTTTAATGTTGTAACTTGTAGCTTTACCCTGGAAATCTCAATATAAGGATCCAGAGACATGGAGATACATATGAAGGAAGCCATCATTAGGTCAAAAATACACAATGAAAATATTACAGACATAGCAAAAACTTTTACAAGTGGCCAAGCACTCTGGTACATCTTTAAGCAAAATAAACCGAGTTAGCAAAAAACACAAGACCCGACAGGCTGCCTGAATGACAGAATTATTTCCAAGAACACTTTTGTGGAGGGAGGCATGACACTGTCAAAGTCTATAATCAAGTGCTGTCAGATGCTTTCATGAATGGAAACATAAAGAAGTGTGTGCAAACCCCTGGTTACACTCATGAACTTCTAAAAGTCAACAACAACAACAAAAAAAATGAGATGAACGTGATGGGAAGAGAAAAGAATGGAGAACAGGTGAAACAGCTGATAATCAGAAGCATATCACATCATCTGTCAAGCACGGTGGAGGCAGTGTTATGGCACAGGCATGTATGGCTGCCAGTGGAACTGTGTCAGCGATGTTTAACGATGATGTGACTGCTGATAGAAGCAGCACGATGAACTGTAAAGTGCACAGGGCTGTGCTCTCTCCTCAGATTCAGCTGAACCCTACAAAACCGATCTGACAGGGCTTCACAGTGCAAATGGATAACGATCCAAAGCAAACAGTAAAAAGAGTTTTTTAAAGCATAAAAGTGGAAAATCCTTCAAGGGACAAGGCAGTCACCTGAACTCAACCTAACAGAGCACACTTTTGAGTTAGTGAAGACGGAACTGATGACGGAGAGAACCACAAACAAGCTGCAACGGAAGATGGCTGCAGGAAAGGCCTGCAGAGAATCTCAAGTGAGGAAATAGTTACACCATTATGACAGACGTCATGCATTATATATTATTTGTTATTTTCTATGGCATTAAATCATTTTGAGATTTTGGTATATTAATTAATACACTAATGGCACCCTAGTCCTGACCATAACTCTTACTATATTATATGTGTGCAACCATGTTCTACCGTTTTGTGCTAGTTCTGGTCGTTTTTCTTAGTTTATTTCTACTTTTTTCACGCGTGTCTGGGGACCCAGAGCAGGGATCCTTTGTTTACAGTAAGGATCAGCTGTTAGCGCTGCGTCCCGCAGCGGTACTGCCGGCGGACAGACCCGACATTCCCAGCGAGCTGAGGAGGAAAAGACGGGGGTGTCGTGCTGGGAAGGAGCGCCGTCGCCCGAGAAGGAGACGTTATCGACCATCTCTTCCTTCTGTAATCATTGGAAACGTAAGATCTTTGCCCAATAAGATGGATGAGCTCACGTCGCTAACCTGGTCACAGAGGGAGTACCGGCAATGTAGCATCATGATGCTAACGGAGTCGTGGCTAACACCGCTAACTCCGGACACAAGCGTGACACTACCGGGATTTCAGATGCTGCGAGCGGACAGGACGAGAGAGAGCGGTAAGAGTTCATCACCTCTCCCTCCACTGGGCAAATCTGACCACAACCTGGTGCACCTTGTCCCTGTGTATGAGCCCTTAGTGCGCAGGGTGCCACCAGCCACCCGCACAGTGCAGAGATGGTCAGAGGAGAGCGAGGAGGCTCTTAAGGACTATTTTGAGTCGACTGTGTGGGAGGTGATCTGTGACGACCATGGAGAGGACATCGACAGCCTTACTACATGCATTACTGACTATATTAATTTCTGTGTGGATAACACCGTACCTACCAGGACTGTACGGTGTTTCTCCAACAACAAACCTTGGATTACCCCAGAAATTAAAGCTGTCCTCAAGCAGAAGAGGAGGGCCTTCAAATCCAAAGACAAAGAGGAGTTGAAAAGGGTGCAGAGAGAGTTGAGGGGACTGATAAGGAATGGGAAGGAGAGCTACAGGCAGAAGATGGAGAACCAGCTTCAGCAAAACAACGTTGGTGAAGTCTGGAGAGGCCTCAGAACCATCTCAGGCCACAAACAGCAGAACTCTCTGCCTGGGAGGGATGTGAGGTGGGCAAATGAACTGAATCATTTCTTCAACAGATTTGATTCAACCATGAGACAGTCTACAACATCGGCTGCAGACTCACCCACCCCCACTGCTGCTGTTCCACCTCTGACACCTCAGACACTTCACACCTCCTCTATTCACCCTGCTCACTCCTCCCCACCCCCAACAACAGCATCCAATACACACTCAACACAAGGCTCCAGCCTGTCTCTCTCAACCACCCAGGTTAGGAGGGAACTGAGGAGGATTAATGGCAAGAAGGCAGCGGGCCCAGATGGCATCAGCTCGAGGGTCGTCAGGTCCTGCGCGGACCAACTGTGTGGGGTGATGGAGCACCTCTTCAACCTGAGCCTGAAGTTGGGAAGAGTCCCACAGCTCTGGAAAACCTCCTGTGTTGTACCAGTGCCAAAGACTTCACGCCCCAAGGACCTCAACAGCTACAGGCCGGTGGCTCTGACATCCCACCTGATGAAGACCCTGGAGCGGTTGGTCCTGGCTCAGCTTCGGCGCCTAACAAGCTCATCACTGGACCCACTTCAGTTTGCCTACCAGCCTGGCATTGGCGCGGATGATGCCGTCATTCACCTCCTACATCGTTCCCTCGCTCACCTGGAGACCGCTGGAAGCACTGTGAGAATCATGTTCTTTGATTTCTCCAGTGCCTTCAACACTATTCTTCCCTCGGTTCTGAAGGACAAGCTGGAGAACTCTGGAGTGGACCATCACCTCACTACCTGGATCCTGGACTACCTCACCGACCGACCACAGTATGTGAGGACTCAGGGCTGTGTGTCGGACAGGGTCGTCTGCAGTACGGGGGCCCCACAGGGAACGGTTCTGGCTCCGTTCCTCTTCACCATCTACACTGCAGACTTCTCCCACAATTCCACCCAGTGCTTCCTGCAGAAGTTCTCTGATGACTCTGCAATAGTCGGCCTCATCACTGATGGGGACGACAAGGAGTACAGAGGTCTGACCCAAGACTTTGTGGACTGGTGCCAGCTGAACTACCTCCAGATCAACGCCAGTAAAACCAAGGAGCTGGTGGTAGACTTCCGCAGGCACAAGCATTCTCCACTGCAACCACTGAACATCCAGGGTATGGACATTGAGGCTGTGGACAGCTACAGGTACCTTGGTGTTCATCTGAACAACAGACTGGACTGGACTCATAACTCAGACGCCCTCTACAGGAAAGGGCAGAGCAGGCTGTACCTGCTGCGGAGACTCAGGTCGTTTGGGGTGGAGGGCCCACTCCTGAAGACCTTCTATGACTCTGTGGTGGCTTCTGCTATCTTTTATGGTGTGGTCTGCTGGGGCGGCAGCATCTCTGCTGGGGACAGGAAGAGACTGAACAGGGTGATCCGAAGGGCCAGCTCTGTTCTAGGATGCCCTCTGGACCCAGTGGAGGTGGTGAGTGACAGGAGAATGGTGGCTAAGCTGTCATCCCTGATGGACAACATCTCCCACCCCATGCAGCAGACTGTGACAGCACTGAGCAGCTCCTTCAGTGGGAGACTGCGGCACCCACAGTGTGGGACGGAGAGATTTCGCAGGTCTTTCCTCCCCACTGCTGTCAGACTCCACAACAAAGACTTTAACTGAACAAACTGAAGACAAGAACTAACAGACTTAAAAACTCCTTTGTCCCACACGCCATCAAACTGTTTAACTCCTCTCTGGAGGGGAGAGGGAGGGGAAACAGGAGGACAAAGGAGGGGGGAACAACTAAGCTGTAGTGCCTCTTCACCTCACTGTACAATACCTTGTGCAATACTTTTTGTAAATAGTCAACAGTGCAATAGACTCAATACTTGAAATGTGCAATTCACTTGTATTTTTATTTTTTATTCCTATTTATTCTATTTATCCCCTTTGTATATTTTATTTATATTTGTCTCTGTATTTATATATGTGTGTGTGTGTGTGTGTGTGTGTGTGTGTGTGTATGTATATATATATATATATATATATATAACAATTCTGTAACTGTAACTTCGGTCGTTGCTGTGCTTTTTGGAAGTCGAATTTCCCAGAGGAACCCACCCGAGGGATTAATAAAGTTCTATCTTATCTTATCTTATCTTAAACACACACATCCACACATGTGCAATAACACTAAGTGCAATAATCTTTTCTGGCATCGTTGTATTTTTACTCAGTTGTATATAGCATTCGTATTCTATTTTTATCTTATTGTATATTTTTATTCTATTTTATTCTACTGTATATAGTATATTATTTTATTCTATTCTGTACAGTTGTGTACTGTATTTATTCTTATTGTATTCTAATTTTTGCGTCATAACTTTTGCACTGTCCACTTCTGCTGTGACAAAACAAATTTCCCACGTGTGGGACTAATAAAGGTTATCTTATCTTATCTTATCTTATATAATATAGTAAGAGTTATGGTGCAAACATGTATTGTTGAACAAACTACATTTGGTTAATATCTTCTCAAATCAAAGCAGAGCATCACTCTGGGATAAGAACAAGGTTTCTTGCAGTTTTACAACTGCAACAACAGCGAAAGCTGTAGAGTGTAGGTGAGTGGCTGACAGGAGTTGGCCAGTAAGCGAGGCTATAGGAGGTGGAGGGAGCTGAGAGGCTGGCTGGTAGGTGTTGAGCAGAGGGCTGCACAGGCAAGCTTCACCCATGCAGAGTAGGTGGTGGAGAGCTTGGTCAAGCAAGCAGCACACTGATGACTGGTGATGATGCACCTGAACCATAGAAACAAGAGACTGAGATTGAACAAGAGATCTAGAGACTAAAAATCTATAACTATAGTTTAAAATAACCTTTTTAGCAAACTAATTTTATGATGTGGCGGAGAATGATGAGATGAGCTGGAGTGTAAATGCTGTAGGGCGCTGATGAGTGGGTGACTTCAAGACGTGCGTATTGATTGCATGTGTGGTCCCACGTTCCTCCGATCAAAGAGACAAAACAGAAATGAGGAAGAGGAAACACAAAAGAAACGAGCAGCGCAGAGACTGAAGCTTTTCTTCAAAGGCAAAATTTGCATGCAAAACATACATGAAATGCAGTCCAGAACAAATTCTTGAATTTAATTAGTTTGTGATATTTTCTTGAGAATATTCAGTAAATGTTTCCAATTACATATAAAACTGAAACTAAAGCTAAAATGGGAACGTTATGGTCCAAAATGCTCAATTTTGCCAAAGTCCCCAAGTCTCACAATGATAAAGAAACCTTTCAAATATTCCTGAATCTACAGGGACGGGTCTGAATCGCTTCAAAAACTCATCTCTGGTAAACAAAACAACCCCCTGCCCCCCAAAATTCACACATAATCATACTAACACAGACACACACAGAGTGCACCAGAAATGAAATACAAAATGTTGCACGATTGACTCAAAGTACAATAAATGGCAGTTTGGAGTTAGACCATTTGCCCTTGCAAGCTGTTCAAGTGAAGGACGGACTTCAAGGACTTGAAAATAGCTCGAGTTTGTTTAGTTGACTTCATAAAATCCTTCATACAGTCCCGATTAAAAGTTTAAGGCCACTTGAAAAATGGTAAAAAAAAAAATGGTTGGATTGCATCAAGGTTCTAACATGCAACAATTATTTTATTGAAAACAAAGCTCAAACTGAAACAGGCTATTTTGTTTCAAGTGGTCTTAAACGTTTGAAAGGCTCAGAGTTGTGTTGTGTTACTTTACAAAGAAGAAAACACTCAGAAACTGAGATGTTAGATTTCAGGTGAAGTCTCACTTCTTCGGTATCACAGTTTCTTTTGAATGTCTGATTCCCAACAGGCAGAAATAAAAATAAAAAATAAATGAAATTAAAATTAAAAAGAGCTCATCATTAACTAAACTCAACCTCCATCCTAATTCTGTCAGGGTCGCTGAAGGTTAATGTCCATATTAAGAGGATGTGATTAGTTATTTTTATTCATTTGATCAACTAATGAAGAACTTGTTTCATCTCAGTGTTTGTACATATCACTGATGCAGGTTACCTTAAAAGTAATATAGCAGTATTTAGTCATAAAAAACAGATCTGGCACATTTTTATATTTCCCTAAAATAGACAAAACAACCCAAAGGAATGTGACGGATAAAGGAAATCATCACATTTCTGACTTAGTAAAAGAAGCCAGTCAGACAGAGGATGACCCAGAAGTGATGTCAGGATGTGGGCGCCCTGTTAGAGGACAGAGGTAGTCCTGACATCACCTCCCCAACTGCCAATCTTCCATTTAGCTCATGTGACTCACTGCAGTCTCTTACTAATTCATGTTTTCACTCCTACTGGTGGTTGTGAGTATCTGTGTCCTAAAGGTGTCTAACACAGTAGTGCCTGCTTGTAGAATTGATTTATCATTCAGTAACCCATCATTATTATTCTCCCACAAACACTGAAAATCCTGCTGAATATTTTCTCAAACAGCACTTTTTCTTGGAAATCCAATGAGTTCCTAGAAAGGGAACGTTTTCCTGTGTATAATCTTTGGCCTGGTGTGAATTCAGAGAGACTGAAGAAGACAAAAGGTGATGGCACATACATGATCTCCAATCAATTAGGATTATGGTGATTATAATCTGATAGAACTATAACCACACAGTCATAATAACTAGCTGAGCGGTTCAGATTTAAACTGAGCTGCAAATGAGTAAAAATACTTAAAACAAAAATATTTCAGTTAGAAAATAACCTTGCCCAACAGTACATGCTAAGGTCGGAGTTTAGAAATTTCTGTTGTTACATGTTTGTCTTTGCCTTCAGAACAGAAGCCACGAGTTCTTTGATCATTCGTTCCACAAGAGTTGCTTTACCAACCACTGCTTTTCACAAACAAACTTAAAGCAAAGCATTTTTACAAACTATCAAAGTCACAGGTGGTTATGTGCAGAAATGAGAAGATTTCATTTCTGCATTTCTAGATGTCTTGTGTGAATCTGTATCTTGTACTGCAATCCCACACATCGGATAACATGGGCCAAGCAGAACTTAAGCCTGTCAGCCAATCAGCTACAGCTGTCTGTGTCAGGATACCTGTCAAAGTAGACACGCCCCTCATTTAAGTATCTGGATGAGGGATGTTAAACCATTGAACATTGTGGGCCCGCTTTTATTTTAATTAAGCCAGACTAATTCGCTTCGCTTTCATTTATACAATCACCACAGCTGTCCTCTCAAAGCGTGCCCGGTCAAAGTCCCTTTGTGTTTGTGTGAAGAAGTTTTACTGCACATTTAATTACTGACGTACAAACAAGTAGTGCAATTTCAACGGTACATCACAGTTTTTCTATAAAGAAACACAGTTGTGGTAAATGAAAAACACCTGACAACACGAGTCTTTAATAAATAAAGTTCTCCCACCCCCATTCTCTGCGGCCTGCTGGAGCGGGAGGGCTAGTAGGAGGAGTTGGCCGTCCGACTGCGGTCTGGGGTGTGGGGCCTCCCTGCTGCTGCGGAGTCGGGGTGGTCTGCCTCTCCCCACCGCAGGGAAAAGGGTAACACCACCTGGGTCTGGGTGCAATTCCCCCCTCCAGGGGCAAGGGTACCTAGACCCGGTTTGTAGAGTACGCTTGGGGAGTGTGATTGTGTGTACAGCGTCTCTTTATGTCTGTCTCCACGTTGGTTGAGTGTGGAGTGAGTGCATATGAGAGCATGAGGGTGGGAATGGATGTTTGTGTCTGTGTGTGCCTGTATGTCTGTGTCTATATGTCAGGTTGGGTATCAGACGCCACCTCTCTGGGGACACCTCAGGCCCTCCAAGGTTTGGAGGCCTATCTCCACCCACCACCACTTCCCCTCAGGTGTCGGTGTGTTGGTGGTTCTTTGTATCTGGGGGTGGGCGTCCGGGTACACACCGGCTCACTCCTTGGCGGCCGCTTGTCGGGGCCTGGGGCCTGGGGCTCGCTCGGGCCCCTTTGGAGGTGGGGTGCCCCCGGCCTCTCGGCCTGGGGCTCGGTCACTCAGGCACAGCTGGGGGCCGGCGGAGCTCACGGGCGCGTCACTGCAACTCCCCCTGACTTCTGCTCCGCGGCTGCTGGGCGAGCCCTCATCTGGGACTCTCCTCAGCTCTTACTGGAACAGTGGCGCGGCTGCCCCTCTGTTGGTCTTCCATGGTCTCTTGTATTCTGGGGGCCTCTGGATGTCTGGAGTTTTGATCTCCTCCATACCCGCTTCACACCCTGGAGGACGGGGCTGTGGCCCCCCCACACTCCCTAGCAGATCATTACATGGAGAAACCTTTGGAATGCAAGCATGCTGATCCACACAGGTATGCACACACGGGTATTCACAGACGCGGACTAAAGCTTTCTTGGCTGCTGCCTCAAAGCACACTGTGCGCTGTCTATCTTGTGTGCTGCACAATATCGTTTATTATTTAGTAAATACTGATATCTATGACTAGCTAGTTTATTGTGATGGTGCTTTGTTTTCGCTATTATTATGTTGCTCTTTGTTGTTTGCTGTCTCCTCTGTTTGTTTTTTTTGTTTGTTTGTTTTTTTTCTCCATACAGGTGACCCAGGAGTTCTTTTTTTTTTCTCTCTCTTCCCCCCCTTCTCACCGTCTCTTCTCCCCTTTGGTTTTCTTTCTTTCTCTCCCCCTCTTTCTCTCATTCATTCCCCCTGTCCTATTTATTAAAAAAATAAAAAATAAAAAATGACAAAGGATGAACTGAAGCTCTGCCATCATGTAATGTCGCATACTGCTGTTTCTGATGTCATTTAGAAAATAAATAAATAAATAAATAAATAAATAAAGTTCTGGCACTTCTGTCACGGTTCTGGGTCCGTTGGACTCAGTATTTTGAGTTTATTATGTTTTGGTTTAATTTTGCATCATGGATTGTTTTCTTGTTCTCTTGTTGTGCTGGTGTTGATGATGATTATGATGATGTTTATTATTAGAGTTTCATGTTTCTGTTTATCCATGTTTTAGGAATTGTGGTCTCATGTATTGTTTGAGTTTCATGTATTATTTTCTGTCCACCCCTCTGTGTCGAGTCCGTGTCTTTGAGTAGTGTTTCATGTTTCCTGTTTTATTGTGAAAGTCTTTGTCTTATGTTAGCGTGTGCAGCTTTGTTCCCCCTGTCTCGTTAGCCCTGATCTCTCCCAGCTGTGTCTCCCTCCTGTTGCCCTCAGTACTACCCTGTGTATATAAGCCCTGTGTTTTCCCGTGCTTGGTGTCGCGTCGTACCCTCGGATTATGCCTGTGTGTTTTTTGGTTTCTGTATTCACTTCATGTTTAGTTTTCATGTCAGCAATGAAGCTGAGGTTTTGAGTTACAATTCTGTGTTCGAGTCCTGCGCTTGGATCCTCCTCTCTGCCTGCCCGCACACAGAGCCCTGACAACTTCACTGTCCAGACTATCATTGTAGTTGTTGTAAACTTGTGAATTTACCTATGAAACTTATATTTTAATATTTATAAAATATTTTGAATTTTTTCAATTAACAAATTCTTTCTTGATCAAAATGAAATTTTCAAATGAAAAAAAATAAATTGTTCTGTCATTTAATTGTTTTTCAATTAGTTGATTACTTTGGTGTAGTATAAATGCAGCATTAATCGTAAAAAATGAATAAGTTAAGGCCAAAGATTTATGTCCTCCTTCACATTTTCCAAAGGCATGCAGTAGGCTGGATTTGAGTCTTTGCTGGGCTGACTGTGGCCCAGCAGGTGGTACAGGCTCTTCTAATGATCACCCTCAAGTAGTCACAGGGGGAACTACAGTTTGTGCCAAACATACGCTACACGACAAGCTCAGATCCAAAGTTGTTAGTTGTCCATGGTTTTTATTGCAAATGATCAAGGGATGCATGGGATAATTGTCTGGCTGTAATCCTGTCTTCCTTCTCTCACCCCAACCAATCACAGCACATGGCCCCGCCCCTCCCTGAGCCTGGTTCTGCCGGAGGTTTCTTCCTGTTAAAAGGGAGTTTTTCCTTCCCACTGTCGCCAAAGCGCTGCTCATAGGGGGTCATATGATTGTTGGGTTTTTCTCTGTATGTATTATTGTAGGGTCTACCTTGCAATATAAAGCGCCTTGAAGTGACTGTTGTTGTGATTTGGCGCTGTATAAATAAAATTGAACTGAATAAGATATTAACTTGTTTCAAGAAGCAAAAGAACAAGAAAATAATTAACTTGTGTACACAAATTTTTAAAAAGCCACCTTATGGGACTTCAGGGGCTCAGTGCAACATAAATACACATACTGCTAATCAACCTTTTATGTGGAAACGACTTGCTGATTTTGATATGTGCCAATATGCTCATTACATAAGCTATTGTGAAATCATTCATTACTTGCTTAGTTGTCATGCAGCACAGCAGCAGACAAACGCATCAACACAAATAACAGTGTTTATTCTCCCCCTGACAAAGCAATATTTATTTAATACATGGTGTTTTTATGAAGGGCCTGACTCGAGCACACCCCGGTGAGTTGGGATTTCATGATTGCAGTTAATCAAATAAAATCAGCGCAGCTCTCCTGGGTGGCTGAAAGGCTTAGTTCAATATTCCGTCCTTCACTTGAACAGCTTGCAAGGGCAAATGGTCTAACTTCAAACTGCCATTTATTGTACTTTGAGTCAATCGTGCAACATTTTGCATTTCATTTCTGGTGCACGACATGTGCACAGGATTAAAATGGATAACGCCATAGGTACAGTACACTACATTCCCCTCCTCTGCTGCCAAACAGCAGGTCCTCGTCTCAATTTAAACATGCCCTCGAGTAACAATAACGAAATATTGGAAACAGAAGAATACGTAATGTGAGCACTATAAATGAGTGACTAAGAAAAATGTTTCACTTGAATTTCTTTTTATCTACTTCGCTGCCTCCCTCCCTGTTTCTGGACCACCGTCGTTATGACACCGTACAACACATAATTTTTAACGCAGCCACTTTAAATTATTCACTACCTTTGCAAATTTCATGAGTTAGGTGATTACATAGTGAAATGGTACTGCGGGCAAAACAGCAAAGTATTCCTCCACAGCATTAGCAGCACTGAGGCAGAGGCAGCACACGACTTCCTGACATGCTAAAAGAAAGAGATTTTAACTCTGTTTAAGACATCTATAAATGTCTTCCTCTGCATTTTCTGATGAGGGTCGTGACCTCTGGCTGGGCACATGCAGCAGAGAAAGGTTTTTGTGTATAGCAAGTGTGGGAGAGATGCATGAATAATAGACGTTTGCATCTGAAGCCATTTTAGGGGAGTGCACAGAGGGTCCTCAGTCTGATGGTTTCATAATGCCTTCAATTGTAGCTGAAGAATCTTTTCCAAAAAAGTGGACCACATCAGTCCAGCTCTGAGGTCTTTACACTGGCTGCCTGTCTGAATAATAAATATCACAAACCTGACTTCAAATCACTGCAGTGCAAAGTTTTGCATTGATTGCGGTGTTGCCATAACTTTCCAGTGAAGTGTTTGTATTGGGGATTGTGTAAGTCCACAGGTTGGTAAAATCTGCCTGAAAATGGTCGAGATCAAGCAGCGGTTAGAATTTAAAAGAACCGTCGGCCGTGCTCGGTTTGGCCTGAGAAGTCTTTAAATCTGGTGGCTGGAGCGATCCGTCTTTGTCCACAGCCGCAACAAGAGAAAGATAGATGCGCTCAATAAACGCGGTCTTGAGAAATCTGCTGGTAATGATTAAGAGTGATGAATGGGGCCGCAGGATTTTTTGCAGGATGGCGTTTCATGTGGCATCCATTATATCATCAATGGTGAAAGTGGCCTCTTCAAAGCGCAAGGTGGCAACAGCTAAAGAAATCTCTCTAAACGCTTTCCACATTTCTACACGAGCCTTTGAAGCAGGCAGATAATAGTTTCATAGACAACATTCTATCTATTATATATATATAAAAAAAAAAAAAAAACCAACCTTCACTCACAATAATAGGAGCGCTCTGATAAATGTTTCATTGAGTGAAAAAAATCTCTTAGAGGCAATTAGCCAACAATTTGTCCCATTCTTGGGATTAAAACTCGAACTGTTACCTAGACCCTGATAATTAGCAAGTGAACTAGTTATCACAGAAGTTTAATGCAAAATGCATGGGCCAGCTGAGAGTGTCTGTCTTTTTTAGCTCAGCTCATTTCCCCTGCATATAATCAGATGCTACAAAAATGGGGCTAGCTCTAAATAAAGCTATGCATGAAGAAAAACACTCTGTATTCCCTTCTATTGTTGAGGAGGAGTCTTTGTTGTTGAGGACGGATGCCTATGGGCACCACGTTTGTCACATAGTTACTGTGTTCTCCTCCAAGATATCGTGCCATCTCTGAAGAGGGACCAAGCTGTCACACCTCCAGAGAAAGCACACTACCTGTAGTGCTTCAAAGAGAGTTCTCTGCTTAGATACGAGTTGACTTTTAATGTACTTTACTGCTGAAGCACTCTTTTTTTTTTTTTTTTTTTTTTTACAGTGTTTATCCAAAAGCTTGTTGGGTCGCTTTGATATTAAAGTGCATTTGATTGTCACTCTCTTATTGAATGTTGTTGGAAATTCATTGATCTTTGCACTGTGCAACATGAAAGTAATCTGTCTACATAAGCATGGGCCCCTTGGGCTTTTGAAAGCATTCAATCTTTGATTCTTTTAGAGAGGTTTCAGAAAACATATGGCCCGCTTCAGCCTTTAGGGGAAAGGCAACGCTTTGTAGGGGACGTATTAATTCTCCAGCCACATAGCTGGGCCTGATTGATTCAAAGTCTATTCTTAGTTGGCATTTAGCTTAGTGCTAAATGATTTTCAGCTCAAACTGTCTCTGTCTCCGACCTCTCTCCCCCCACTCCCCCTCTCTGTGTTTCTCCTTCAATGGCTTTTCTCCCTCCATCTTTCCTCCATCTTCACTGTCCTCCTGCATCCCTCTGTCTTGCTCCCTAATTACATCTCTTTCCCCTTTCCTTTCTCTCCACTCTCCTCCCTCCATCATGTCTAATTCCTCGGTGGAAAAAGCCACAGCTCCCATCCTGCCTGGCTGAGAACAGCTGCCTCTCCAATTGCCCAGGCATGGATAGATCTCGTTACGGAGCCGGGCCATCGTGAACGCACAACTCTTTCCCCGTATCATTTTAGAAGTTTAAGGCAAAACACTTCTTTGAATCAGATTTGCTCGATCGCTTAAGTTAAGAGGACAAGGATATAGAGAGTGACGTTTTCACAGAGCATGCCCTTTTTTGTCACATTTTGAATAGCTTGATGTATTGCAGAGGGTCACAGATTTTTTTCTGTATATTCCACAGCCTCTTTGGGAAATGAGCTGTGCTGCTAAGAATGAATGCTGCAATATGATACATTAGCTATGGCAGGAGATAATGGCACTGAGGCCATAGCCTTACTGAATAGCTAAAAACATTTGGCTCTGACTGGAGATTTTCTCATTTGAATTCCAGATTTTTTCTGGATTGTCAGTAACATGAAAGATTATAAAAGTATATAAACATCTCCAGAGTCACATGATGTCAAATTTGAACATCATACGGTTATGTAGGCCACATCTTACTACGATGGGCATGCATCAGAGCACAAGACCTAGACCTAGACGTGGTGTGAGTGGAGCTGTTGCAGAATGCTTCTTCTCTTCATTGTTCAAGTAAACCCACTTTATTCCTTCTAACTGCCAGCAGGGGGCAGAAAAGAAGTCCAGCTGTTTGGAAGTCTATAGGAAGTCTTGAGCATAATTTGCGCCCTCAGTAAACGCTTCTGTGATGAATCGATAATCTCCATCTATATTTTTTACTGAATCCAACATAATGTTTAAGTTCTTGAAAAGAAAAAAAAAAAAAGCAGGATGAAGCCAGATGAGCTTTAAAGAAGGCGTAGCTTCTAAACCACATGTCGAGACTAGGGATGGGTTTCGTTTAGGTTTTATCCGATACTGGTGCCAAACCATTACTTTTGAAACAGAGTCGGTGCTTAAAGAATAGAAAACACAAACTTTGTCCAAAAACCTCTCATGTTCAGCTGTTTTTTTTGTAAAAAGATAACAATGTTAGCCTTTTCTGCAGCTATGGGGCATATATGGTATCACTCTTGGCTGGAAGCAGTGCTTAAACAATGGAAAAAAAAAAAAACTTTGTCCAAAAACCTCTCATGTTTAACTGTTTTCCACTTTTTCTTTGGTCATTTTAGCCTTTTTGGCCAGGGTGAAGGGAGTATCTGCCATCAAACAAGAAGACAGCCGCATGTAGCTATGATGGTGTTTGCTAGTTCACCTTACATGCATTAATGTAATAACGTGGTTAGCCTACTCAACATAAATTACACACGAACAACATTAAGCTCCTCACGCAGAGAAGAACGGCTGCTGCTGCATCATCATCCTCATCATTTCTGCTGCACTGGCAGGGCTAGGGGCCAGGACTCTCCTCTTCGGGAATGTTGCTAACTCCGGGTCCGATAACAGGCACCACACCCGCAGTAGATGTGCTCGGTGTGAGGTCTCACAGCAAGCTATCAAATACGGTGCATTTCTCGGCTTTTAAAAGAACGCTATACGTCGCCAGGTGTTTCATCAGATTTGAGGTGTTACCTCCTTTGCACAGTATCAGCTTAAAGCACTTGTTGCAGGCTGCTGAGTTTGAATCTTTTGCTGTGAAGTACAGCCAGACTTTTGACCGCTTCGCCTTGGGCATTTTTAATCTGTAGCCCTGCTCTAAAAGAACGTACGTACCTGGGCCCGCCTACTATCCTTGTAAAGGTAAAATGATTGGCTACAATCCAAAGTGTATGACATCTCAGGAAAAAAAATCACAGAAATAAAGCATCGAAATGTGCGCACCACCATTTATGTCAGAACCGGTGCCGTAATGCCATTATGGCACCGGATACCGGTACCCATCCCTAGTCGAGACCACATGAGCGTTTGGTGTCCCTTAGTTTCTAAGTCAGCTCTGCCCCTCGCTCTTAAAAACACTCACCCTAAAGCTTCTCAATACAACAGGTGATGCCTCTCTGACTGTGGGCATCTCTTATATACAGTCTGTGTTTTAAACAGAAGTTGATAAAACTGCCTTTTTATCAAATTCCGGAGGTACCAGAGGAAACAGGGATCAGCCTGTAGTCCTTATCTTCTATATGTATTCATGGAAATCCATCCCACATCCATGGAATGACTAACAACTGTTGCCCTTACAAAAGAACCTTACTTTTAGCATGAAAAGCAGTAACAGCTCAGCTTAATCCCAAATCAGCATTTCTTTACTAACCACACAAAGTTCGTGCTGACCATGTGTCAGAAAACAGTGAGGTTATTGACTCTGATGTGAAAGTAACAGTAAGTAAATCTTACAATGGCCATGTCACACATGAGCTACAGAGGTACTAAAGTAAACTGAGAATAGCCTCCTGTTGCCGCTCTAGTTGGCAGGGGTACAGATATGCAGTGATGCATGTCATGGGTCAGCACAGTTATCCTCTAGTGGGAGGTTGTTGCTGGGGGGAATACAGATGATCAGGACTCTGTACAGCTCTGCTATGGACATTACAGCATGGCAAACTTTGCTATTCAGAGTCATTAGAAATTGGGTTTAACAGCATGTTGACTAAGCACACATTGATCTCCAGCTGGAGGTTGAGTGTAATTTTCAGACAGCAGAACTCTGAAGCAGTACTTTCATTACTTTTGCTGCTACGTCTTAGAAAGCATCTGGCTCTGTTCGTACTGCTCCTGCTTCTACTTGCTGGAGTAACAAAGGCTAACCAAAGCCACACAGACCTATCTGAATCTGGGTTCCCAGATGTTCTTCCGGGATGCTAAGTCTGCATCTGGGAACAACAGATAATTTTTCAGTGGTAGCAGTGTTCCTGACAGGTATCATGTTCGAGACTTTGTGTTCTGTCTTGTTTACTAATGCAGATAAATCAAATAAAAGATAATAAAAAGCTCATGTGTCATCAGGTGATACTTGATGGGTTCTGGATTAAAGGGAAGGCAAAAGATGAGGTATGAAATGCACACGGTTTACTTGAATGCAACTAAAGCGTGCCCCGATGTGACTGATTAAAATTTCGTCAAATGTAGCCAAGCAGGATAATCTACTGTCACCATAGCAGCAATGAAAGATATCTGACTTTACTGATTAATACGCTTTTGTGCAGAATGCCACATTCAGAGGTGGGTAGAGTAGCCAAAAATTGTAAAGTAATAGTCAAGATAGTTTTACTCAAGTAAAAAGTAACCATTAAAGAAATTACTCAAGTAAGAGTAAAAAAGTATTTAGTAGAAAAGGCTACTTGAGTACTGAGTAACTGATTATAACATCTGATTAATGTTTAAAACTGAGATAACCAGACAGACAAACATAGAAAGTTTAGTGCAAATTTTGGTATTTAAAAGACTGAAAAGCAAAAGAAAAAAATATTACATATAAATAACATGATTACAAAATAATAAATCTAAGGAAAAAAAACACTTGACAGTGACAAAATTTGGTGTTACTTTGTTACTTTACTTCTCCAAATGGCACAACAGGCTCAGCAGACTAACATTTAAACAACAAACAAGAAGTCTCACTTTGAAATAAACTGGAGGTTTGTGTCTGTTTTTCATGCATTTTTGGTTAAAATGTGGTTATTATTCATTCAACTTAATTCAATTCAATTCAATTTTATTTATACTGCGCCAAATCACAGCAACAGTCGCCTCAAGCCGCTTTATATTGTAAGGCAGACCCTACAATCATATGACCCCCTGTGAGCAAGCGCTTTGGCGACAGTGGGAAGGAAAAAGAAACCTCCGGCAGAACAAGGCTCAGGGAGGGGCGGGGCCATGTGCTGTGATTGGTTGGGGTGAGAGAAGGAAGACAGGATAAAGACATGCTGTGGAAGAGAGACAGAGATTAATATCAAGTATGATTTAATGCAGAGAGGTCTGTTAACACATAGTGAGTGAGAAAGGTGAGTGAAGAAGAAATACTCAATGCATCATGTGAGTCCTCCGGCAGCCTACACTGAAAAAAAGGGACTGGCCATCTCTTGGATTTATGTAAGCATCTTGCATGTATTTAACACAATTGCCTCATGTTTTAAAGATAAATGTAACTATATAGTGTAAAAACTACATGATATGCAGAAAGGGTGTATTAAATTGTTCATATCATGTTCAGGTGAAGTAAGTCAATAAGATAGCAACGTTAAATCTCGTGAAACCACGCGTGATTTCATCTCGCGGGCTTTGGATCGTGGTTTAAAAAATGCATCCATCTCAGTCAAGTCGAGCAGCCAACTCTACGTTTTTTGGTATGTCTTGATTTTTTGAATTAATATTTACCATATTTCAGCCAAATGTAGTTAAACGTCTAAAGTGCCGCCATGTAACATGCTAAAAAAGAGCCGTTAGCGTATTTGCTGTTTTATCTGTTATCAAAGAATTGGCGCTTTTTCATTTGAATTTGTCTTTGGCACAAGAGCCGTAATATCACATTAAACCTAATTACGAGGCACTCATAACATAATTTGGTTTTCTGTGTGAATAGATTTGTCAACTGACTCTTCAGTTACATTGTGTATTTACTGCACCGTGGTGTTAGTGAGATTTTGGACATTGAACAGCTTTAGCTAATATCATCAGCGGTATTATGCTAGCTTACATCCCTACCCCTCCTGCCCTCACCTGCTGTCCTTTTGTTTTTGTTTTTGTTTTTTTTGCTGCACATTGAGAGACGACCTCTATTCTGCATTTCACCAGGAGTCAGCTGATGGATTGTGGGTTCAAGGTGTTATGGTAAGAAAGTATATTCTATTTTCGCTTAAGGTTTCTGTAACTTAATTATAATAGGTTTTTTATAATTATTAGGTGCATGCATACTCAAATAGACCACCCTATTAATACAACTGAGAAATCCAAAATCTGCCATAGGTTTAACTTATACCTGTATGTATTGTCAGAAAGGTGATTACTGGACTCACATTAATGCACACTTGAACTAAAATGAGGTTGTAACTTGTGGGTTCTTGGGTTGCAAATCAGAAATAAACATCTTTGGATTTTTTTAATCCCATAAGATCTGGAAACACAGTTTTTATTCAACAAAACATTACTGATTATTAACCAAGCACAGTGCCTGCTGTTATTTCAAAATAATTTTATGTCATTTCAGATGAAATGCAGCATTCCAGTGCATCCCAACCATGCCTTTACAGTCAAGGTTTCTGACGGAGCTGAGTTTCTCTCTGACAGTCTGCTGAAAGTGTTTGCAAAGTGATCGGGGGAACAGGGCACAAAGCTAAAGGATGTAGCTGCCATGATGACAGTAAGAACTTTAAAATTCTTTAACTACAAAGTGTATATGTATTGCATTAGGTCAGTAAAAGATTTTTATGCTGCATCCATTGAAACAGTCAACTATTACCTGTGAGTACTGATTCCACCGAAAGGATGCCATAATTTTCGTCATGCATTTACTGGCCCACTGAGAAAAATTGATCTTTTTAAAAAAATAAATGTTCTGGAAACTATATATCCATAAAGTTGATGTCAAACAGGAACTTTTGATATTGCTTTGTAGATGCTGGTGTTGCATGTTGACTGGTTTAAGTTTTGGTCTGGGATCATTTTCTTCTGTGCTACTGAAAAGTTCACAAATCTCTGTTTTCTTTGTTATAATACTTTAGGATGACATTAATGCTCAAAGGGAGTCTCATCAAAGTGCTCCGCATCTGTGTGAAAGACAATTGCAACATCTTGGTGCAGGAGTTCATGGTGAGTGTTTTATGAGTAGATTGTGGCTTTGCAACATTTAAAAATGCATTTAGTTATCCACTTGATCCTCATTGGACCAGTTAGGACCAGTAGTCCTCTTTAATAATTTGAAGTTCACATGAGGCCTGGTAGTGAACTCAGCCGCCGGCCCTTGAGGCCCCACCCCTGTATTAGGGGTCACATCAGTGTGAAAAAACTTTAAATTTGTCATTCTAGTGAACAAAGGAAAATCCCACCAATATTTACATTAGCTTTTGTTTGAAAAAAAAAAAGACCAACAGCTAACCAAATTGTGGGGCTGAAAGTCTAAATTCTAACATCTTCTGAGTGACAAAACCTGGATTTCTGATGGGCCGGTGTCTTTCTAAGAAAAACTAATGTAAAGCATTTGAAATTATGTTTTTCACCCTCTCTTAGAAACTCTGTTAGACCATGAATGGCAGCATGGCAGGCCACTCTTTGGCTATAGCTATTTACTATGTTGCTTGCATTGGTTTAAATTACTCTAACATTAGAACTGGTAGATTCAAAAGAGATGAGTTTAAAAAGGAATCTTAAAGAAATGTTTTGTGTTTAACCAGGACTTGACTGAGGCCACTGCACAGATTGAGAAAACCACAATGAACATCTGTCTCCAGAGGATGCACCAGGCAATGACTTTTCTGACGTTGGCATCATCATCGAGGGTATAGTAGTTCTTCAAGATCTGGATAACGTGACCTTTGCAGTAGCCATGCTGTTTGGACCTTTTTTATTCCTTCAATATGAGTTACCCATCACAACTCTGCTACACTTTTGAGGTGATTCAAAGGGTGGTAATGGAGTTGGAAGCAACTCAGCTCTCAAGAAAAGCTCACAACTAAGACAAAACTGCTCCTGCAACGAAGCTCACTGTTATGCATGTGAGGTGACCAGCTCTAGGTGAGAAGACATTTAAATCTCACACTTGTTCTGCTGCATTTTTGAAGCTCAATTCCAGGAACAGATCGCTGTGTGAAAGACAATTGCAACATCTTGGTGCAGGAGTTCTTGGTGCAGGAGTTCAGTTGCAGTGTATTTTTATATACACTGCAACTGCCATGAGGACGAGCCGTTTTTTTGTTGTTGTTGTTGTTTGTTTTTCCTTTTGCTCTGTACAAGTTCTCTGTCTGTTTGGCAGCATTTTTAAATTTCTCTTTGTATTTTTTCTTTCTTTTACTAGTGAAGAGATGTAGCATGAACAGTTATGCAGTCTAAATATCCCATATGGGCCGTGTGAAATGGTATTTTCAGTTTCATTCAGTTGAAGTAAGGAACGTTGAATATTTCTAAGTGTGCTGTTTTGAACCAAGATGTCACAGTATGATCAGTGCCGTAATTTTTGACAGTCACTGTATCAATGTTATTTTTGCATCTCTTGAATAAAGGTTTTGACCTGCAAGTGCTAATTTCTTTAGTTATTGGGGTAAAATGGGTAATGTTAATAGGAAGGTGTTTGCCAATTCAGTAACCTAATTTAATGTTAATGGAAACTAACATTACCTCAAATTGTTTAGTTATAATTGTTGTTTAACTGAATCTTGACGTTAGAGGCCTTAAATAGAATGTTTTGTATTGTTCTTTCCCAACATTTTTCAAAAGAAAGAGTCTAATTTCTTTGCTGTGATTGATTCCAGAGAACACGGAAGAACTGACATTATTTAACTGTTGGTTTATATAGATTCAGTAGTGGAGTAATGTCAGTTTAATTCTTTACCTACTGTCAATGCAGTGAAATTAGACATTTTGTTTTGAAAGGTAGTAACCTTTCAAAACAAAATGTCTAATTTCACTGCATTGACAGGTGGATGCCAGCAACCATCTTGGAAGAGAACAATATAATCTGTTATAAGGCCTCCATTTGAAAATTGTGTATTTGATACTAGAATATAATAGCAAAATGTAATTTGAAGATAACATGTAGTATTTAAGTGACCAAGTAGTATTGGGTAAAAGTTATTGAATCGTGTTGGGATAAAGTGAGAAAATTGTGAAGGATTAAAATATTTCAAGAGCTCAAATTACTTCATCAAAACATGTTTAAGTCACATTTTATCAACACAAATTGCACAGGTTTATTGAACATGAATAAATTGTGTTAATTTAACTCAATTGTTTAAGTTGCTGCCAAAGCAAAACATCTGTGTGCAACAAATGTCCACCATTGAATTAAGTAAATCCAACAACATATTTTTTTCAGTGTACGTCTATTGCATCATAACTAAGGGAGGATTCAGGGTCACCTGGTCCAGCCCTAACTATATGCTTTAGCAAAAAGGAAAGTTTGAAGCCTAATCTTAAAAGTAGAGATAGTGTCTGTCTCCTGAATCCAAACTGGAAGCTGGTTTCACAGCAGAGAGGCCTGAAAACTGTAGACTCTCCCTCCCATTCTACTTTTAAATACACTTTTAAATACTCTGGGAACAACAAAACGAAATTCACTGAAGTTACTCACACTGAGTAGGTTAGCCAGATTTTTTTCTCCAGTAAGAGTAGTGATACTTCATAATAATATTACTCAAGTAAAAGTAAAGTACAGTGTAGTAAAACTACTCCTGAAAATATTTTTTTCCTGAGAAGTTACTCAAGTAAATGTAACTAAGTAAATGCAATTAGTTACTACCCACCTCTGGTCACATCACTTGTTGTTTTGCGGTAACTGCACAGCTCATGGTGATTTATGTATGATTTTACATGCAAACCAGTTTTATGAGAAAACATCTGATTCCCCCGTGTGACTGTAAATGACATATTCAGGGTTATAATGTGGAAAAAACAGGTAAAGCTGGTTGTGTCCGATTTATGGCCTCAAAGGATGTCACAACTACACTATCAGGTCAAATGCACTGTGGGTAATACATGCACATGGATGTTTGGTTCTGTTGTATCATTATCTGTTTGCCATGTTTCGTGAGCCACAATGTAAAAGATTAAATCTGCACAAAACAGCACAGAAACAGAACAGCCACGCTGATATAAAAGGAGCCATGAGCTCTGTGGATCACTGAAATCTGTAATCAGTGATTACAACTATAACTAGGGTTTCTATAAATGTAAATATGCATCAAATCTCTAAGGTCATAATACAAAAACAGAAAGTTCTCCTTTCCTCTTTTCCTGCCAACATGGTGAGAGTGCAGAATAGATTCTGGCCTGAGGCAGCAGGCTACATGATGTGTATGATATAAAGGCAGGGAACACTCTTATGCAATTCATCATCGACCTCTTGCTTCTTGTGGAAACGTGTGGGGCTTTGAAAGGTCATTTTCCAGTTAGATTGAGGAGGTTGCCGCTAATATCGCTCTCTCTCTGTTAAATGGCAGCCAGCCTCAAAATGGAATGGACTCTGTTGATATTTAGCTCAGACGCAGAGTCATTACCAGGTCAAGGTCAACCACAAACAGGAGCACACGCATGCGTGCGCGCCCACACACGCACAGAGCATCGTTCAGGTGGAACAAACCGCATGTGATGAAGTATTATTTTAATTTGAGTGAAAATGGCTGATGATAACAGGAGGTGGAGCTCCTGCCTATAAGATCTATGTTAGAAAACAACATCAGTGAGACTAAAAAAATCACATTATAAATCCATGAGCCTTTTACCTGGATATTTAATACATGTGCTAACGTGGTCATTGGCTTCATGTTAATTATAACAAGAGTACTTCCTACAGTGTCTGTTTGTAATATATGCAGCCCGTCAGTGCTGCCCACTTTTATATAGGTCATTGTGAGGGGCTGATTTATGAAAGCTCCAAGCAAAACTTCTTATCTGTCCACTTTTATACCTCCATTAGGTCCTCTTTGGGTGTTATTGATGGCTCTGCAGCGATTCATCATTTATGTCACTGCTTGTGACACGTCTTCCAGATCATAATCTTGGAGGCTTCCTCTAAACAGCCCACCTATCTGCCTCCCTTCCTTGGCCTCACCCTTTTTCCTCTTTACTTGCTAACAATAATCCATGGAGATAACATTTCCTGGATAATAACAGATTTAATGTCCAAAAGCAATATACAATGCTGGTGTGGCCTGCCAACATAGAAACAGCTGGTGGGTGAACTTGAAATCCCAAATGCATCCTACAACGTTGGCACACTCGACAATACGCTTCTGTGATTAACAGAAAGGTTTACTTTCTCTTGAGTGATCGTGGCTCAAGAGTTGGGAGTTTGCCTTGTAATCAGAAGGTTGCCGGTTCAAGCCCCGGCTTGGACAGTCTCGGTCGTTGTGTCCTTGGGCGAGACACTTCACCCGTTACCTACTGGTGGTTGTCAGAGGGCCCGGTGGCGCCAGTGTCCGGCAGCCTCGCCTCTGTCAGTGCGCCCCAGGGTGGCTGTGGCTACGACGTAGCTTGCCATCACCAGTGTGTGAATGGGTGGGTGGATGGCTGGATGTGTAAAGCACTTTGGGGTCCTTAGGCACTAGGAAAGCGCTATATAAATACAGGCCATTTACTTTAATTTTGTTCATTCAGTGATATGACTGGCAAAACTTCATTGATTTTTACGACTTCCATCACTGTTTTTTGCCTTTAGTCATTTTGCTAGTTTTTATGACCTTGGTGACGAGGAAATTAGTGCTTGATTTACAAGTGTGGCTTTGTTAAAGCTAAAGTGGTAATTAATGCTTTACAAAGGCTCTCGGCTTCAAGCAGCTATGCAGCATTTGATGAAGCAGAGAGCTGTCAGTGACCGTGTCCTCACAGATTTCAACACTATTCTGATTGCACGCTGATTTTTCTTTCAACTAGAGGATGAATAAAGAAAATCCAACAGACTACAAACTAGTTATACTCATTATTAGGGATGGGTACCGATATGGCACCAGTTCTGACATAAACGGTAGTAACCAGACCAAAAAGCAGCGCACATTTTGGTGCTTTATTTTGATGCTTTTTTTTGCCTGAGATGTCATACACTTTGGATTCTAGCCAATCGTTTTATCTTTCCAAGCATAGTAGGCGGGCCCAGGTACATACGTTCTTTTAGAGCAGAGCTACAGATTAAAAATGCCCAAGGCGAAGCGGTCAAAAGTCTGGCTGTACTTCACAGCAAAGTCTGTTAAGGATCTTGGAGCCGAGGTTATTTGTGTAACCTCCAACAGCGACAAACACCATTAGCTTTACTATGAGGTCTATTCAAATGAAATTTTAAGCATGTTCTGATTTGTGCTTCACATCATTACACTGTTTTAGAAACAAAATGTTCCTGTAGAACTCGGCATGAGTTTCCTTCAGTATTCCACTGAATCCACTGTAATCTTATCCCTTGCCACTAGCTACAACACAGTCCTGACGTATGATCAAGCCACCCTTGCCCTACAGTCACAGAGGTGACTTTTCATTCAGAAATTCAGTCAATGGGACATGTTTCAAGGTTCACATGGATACCTGTGATGCTAAATTGTGCTCTGAACTAAGGAAAAATCAGTGTATCACTTAACATTTTAACATAACAGAAATTTAGACCTGTGATGCCTGAACTCATGTTTTATGTTGGGTCCATACTGTGATAAACTGCTCTGAAAATCAGTTTCCATCCAGGATTATAGGTCTACATGTAGGTGTCATCTACCTGAATAGAAAAGCTTTCTGTAGAAATTTCAAAATGTAAAGACTTAATTTGAAAGCAATAAAACCCAATTCACGGGGCCTTTGATGACCACAAAATCATCAAAGACTTGCATTAATCTATTAACAAAAGAAACTTGTACACACAGCTATTTGATGCTTTCATATGATACATTTTTCCTATAATGAACATGACCTGTTCTTCTGGTTCTGAATAAAGGCACATACTCACCTCACCAAACAGCTCAAGGACTCTGCCAGTGTCTGCCAACAGTCCTATGCAGGTCTGTCAGAAAGATGCAGAAACAGGTTTTCAGGCAACAGTTTACCAAACGATGTTTCTGTCAGTGTTGTGTGACAATAGAATAAAAGCATATTTGTGCATCCACAGAACACGCATAATGAAGCTACTGGCAAAGCAGAAAGCCTGTCCACGCAGCAGAACATAAACGATGTACGCTGCAGAGTGCTGGCAACGTATACAGTGCAAAAGTGTTTAGAGCACGACAATTTGCTCCTAGAGCTAATTTCACCGCCATTTGAAAAACAGGCTGTTAAAGAAAACCACAGGGGGTAACATGATAATTGCACATGTGCCATCTTCATCAAACCCTCTCTAGAGCCTTTTCAGGGTCTCCACCTTCTTACTCAGCTGGCAAAGGAAATATTACCTCGTCCATACTGGCCCTTACTAAAGCAGCAAACTGCTAATTGTCCGATTTGTTCACGTGTCAGCGGATTCTAAATGGGGCTCACGAAGGGGAAAAAGTTGCTAGTGCAGCTGAGAGTGGACTGTTGGTAGCTGCGACCTCAGAGGGGGTGGCAGATCTTGAACAGCTCTCCTTTTTGGAGACAACTGAAGAAGGCAGGCAAGCCGAGAAAACACTGAGCAGTCAGATGAAGCGAGAGCACTTTTTTCTCTCCTCTGAATGTATCTTTGTTGCCGCCCTTAGGGGATTAAGTCCTTGAGCATCGAATGGCACAAACTTGTTAAACCAACCGCGCTTTACTGAAGCAGAAGAGCCTGTGGAGAGCAGCTGTGAATCTATCAACCCTGTCTTTGACTGGGGGCATCACAAAACACCACGGCATTAAGAGCCTTCAAGGCTAGGCCTCAACGGAAAGAATAGCAGTATGAAAAACAGACATTATTGCAAATTTAAAAAGGGAGCTTGAAACTGGTTTAAATTAAAACTTTTATGTCTTTTGATAAGCCTGAAATAGTTTGCTGAAAAAAGAAATACATAAAATCAGCTTTGCTATCAAATTTAACTAAATACTGTCATTTGAGTGATGTTGCATTAACAATGACTTTAATTTTCAGGTATTAAATGCTTTAATTTGCTGCTCAAGAACAAGAACAGCACAAAGAGTGTGAACATTTTCTGTCTCTGTGTGAGGTTGTGTTTACACACCACGAATAACAAAGGCTGAGATCAGGCTTTGGGGATCCATCCCAGTGCTTTCACCTTTAATAAGACAAGAAGGATGCCAATTATGAGCCCTTTGCTATGGTCTCAACTCCCAGACCTCTCCTTTAAATTGGGCATTTCGGCTGTCGATGTCTACAGCATGCCTACGCCATCCAGCACCCGTCTTTGCAGAGAAGCGGCAGGGGGGAGACAGGAAACAGTCTCACAACAAGCTGCTTGTATTTTGGAAAGTTACACTGCAATGTGCTGTTGATTCATCATCAGCCGTCAATGACAGGAGGCCTTGAGAGAGGACGTGGGATGTTGTGAGAGGAGAGGAGGTAATGGATCCTTATAAACATGATTAGGAGGACACAGACGAAATGGAAGAGTGGGGAGAGGAGGTGGAGACCGTCATCTCTCACCGTGGACGTGATTTACTGGTGATCTATGGATGGATGTTTGAATTTATTTGATAAGGTGGTGTACACAAGTTCGCATTGGGATGCAATTTTGAAAAATACTGGCTATGACTCAGCTACGTTTTTAACCCTGAAGTCATCGTCACAGATGGTGACTAATACTGGGTTTGGGGGAAAAGGACGTTTTGGGGAAAAACAAACAAGCTTCATTTTTCTCCCGAGATTGCTTTTCTTGGAACTTGACGTGAGGGTTTTGAAAAGACAGAAATCACATCCTTTGACAGGGTTAGGTGTTAGTTAGATCTCACGGGGTTATGTTTGTAATCAGTCGAAAATTCAGTAATAAAATAACTCTTGTATCACCAAATTCACTCTCCTTCCCTCTGTCACGTCCTCTTTCAGCATTAGGTTGGTGCACAACATGATGTTCTTTTGTCTGCTGCCATTCATCTGCGATCTTCAACAGAAGGACTAGAGCGAATAAAAGTATCGCACCCGTGATTATCATGACAATTACTCAGCAACTGCATAGTGCTACCTGATTCTTAAGAGCTGCGAGGAAAATAAACTGCATGCAAATGCTTTTGAATGTAGAACATAAGAGGCCTTTTATGGTTTAGGACACCAATAATTCTGTGTCCATGGCAACTATTATACTTGCTTTCTGTCATTAGTGCCCATATTTTCTTCAAATCTTCAGATACTCACAATATGGTGTGTTTATCATGTGAGCTGCTGTTTTTGTTACCTATTTGTTTGACTGTGGACTCTGTAACCCAGCATACACACACAGTCGTTTGTCTGCTGCTGAATCTGTATGGAATTTAAATAAAGTCATATTAATGCCTGTTTACAGTCACACCCATAAAAGGAGAAACACTTGGCAGCCCTGAACTGATATTAGCAAAGATGGTAAGTGTACGACTTCCAGGAGAAGAAAAAAAGTTTTTTGGGGGGAAATTCATCAACCGATACATTAAAATTAGTTTAGGAGTCCTCTCCTTCAAAATAATAATAATAATAATAATAATAATGGATACTTTATTGATCCCCATGGGGAAATTACTTGTTTTTCTCTGCATTTGACCCATTCACTCAGTGAAGCAGTGGGCAGCCCACTAAGCAGGCGCCCAGGGAGCAGTGTGTAGGGACGGTACCTTGCTCAGGGGTACCTCAGGGTAGCCGTTAAGTGGATTCGAACCGCCGACCTTCCGATCATGGGGCGACCACTTTACCTACTGAGCTATCCCTGCCCAAAATATCCACACAGGAGGGTTTCTAAGATGATTGCTGAGTGGTCAGATTTCCTTCAAGGAGGAGTTTGTCACAGTTTACTTAAAAGATATTAAAAGGTACAATAAATGAATGTGTGACCATCTTTGAGCACCTTTCAGCTCTTTGCTTTGGTTTTTTAAGCTAACAGAAAAACACACAGATGGTATCACTGTACACTCACTGCATGCCATCAATCAGCTGACTTACTAATAGCCACAGCAGAGTATTTTTTGGAGGGGAAACATTTCTATAAAATCAGAGAGGACCATCAAAAACACTGAGCCAGCTAAAATCCATGTATACTACTCATAGATTTACCTCGAGGTTTCAAGATGGGACTCCACAATGATCGGGTGCAGGTGGAAGTGCAGGATGCAGGGGCAGGTGGAATGAACAAAAGTAAGTTTTTATTTGGCTGTTAGCCATGAAACCCCCAAAGCAGGAAAAGGCCCAAAACAGAAGCATGAGGAACTCCAGGGGAATACAAAGACGACATGTGGGAAGGAATCGCCGGTGTCACTAATACGGGGCAGGAAGACGGGGCAAAGATATAAAGGAGGGAAAGGAACGAAAACCAGGAAGTCAAACCAAAACAAGATGAAGCAGAAAAGTATTATTCAAGGTAAAACAGGGATTAGCAAAAACACTCACACATGAAGACCAACACTAGGACTCACACCGAGACACATTTTAAACAGCTAAAGGTGTACAATTTATGACACATTATTAGGGCCACATTTTAAGAGAAAAACATTAGTGTTTAATTTGAGATTAAAGTCAAAATTTACCCGCACACACACGCGCGCGCACACACACACACACACACACACACACACACACACACACACACACACACACACACAGACCGTGCAGGCTGGATTTTGCATATTTGATGCACTGTCTCAATCCTCCATCCATCTTCTGCCATTTATCTAGGTCCAGGTCACAGACACAGAGCAGAGACGCCCTGACCTCCCTCTCCCCAGTCAAAACCTCAGGATGAATGCACTCAGACCCTCATGTCTGTTACCCAGCATCCTTTTCTCTCAGTCATGTGTGACTGAGGATTTCTTTCTTCAGGTATTTTGAAAAAACAAAACAAAAAAAACTCCAAGATGATGAAAGATCCAAAGCGAGTGTTTGTGAAGGCCAAAATCTTTCTATCAGAGTGCATCAACAACTCACGAGGCTGGTAAAACAGGAAAAACGAATGAACACCAAACAGCATTGATCACACGATGTGTGTGAACGCATTGATCCATCTTAGCCCTACCACGTACTCCTCTGAACTGATACTAAAGCCGGCATGTTTTCCAAGCGTAGACAGTGTTAGCAGGAAAGACGAGGAGACAGCTAGGATATATGCTGCCCAAAGCCCTGTTAAAAATACAGAGAGAGGTGAAAGGCTTATCAGAAATATCTTCAAGGCCTGTACAAGGTGCAAAAATATTCATTTGCTACGCCGTCTTTGTGAATTTGGAGTCAGCACAGTTGAATATGCAAATGTAGTTGAAACCCATTCTCTGATGTTTTTTATCTTTTGTCTTTCTGCTGTTGACGCCACCGCGAGGAACAGAAGACGTGTTTTCTATGTTGTAAACCAAAATCTTTTCACAGCACATCATCTGATGGTCATTCTACTGGTGACAGGTAAGAAATGTCAAGGTCAAAGTGACAAAACAAAACATTTACACAAATAACTGGCACTGCAGCACTTTATAGAATCATAGGAATGAATATGAATGGAGACAGAAACTATTACTGATAATTAATTCCCCAGAGGTCACAATTCCCTTTTTAGAAATGCTTTGGGTTTGGAAACACAGACATGCATTGGACCCTTGTCTTTTCGTGTATTTTGAGATCAATATTCATATTTTCAGTCTTCTCGTCATTTGATGTTTGCAGGGCAAGCCTGCTGAAGGCAAACAAGAAAACCCAACCCATCAGTGTCTGATGGATTATTTAAGAGGTGTGACTTGGTATATATGTATTGTCGTGCTCTCACACAAATAAGATGCACTCACCATTCAGCAGCATCCTTTTCAAATGTTTCAATGAATATCATTCAAGACTCAAAACTTTATTTCAGTGCAGAAAGCCGGAATTTGCATTGGCGAACTCACATAACCCCAAAACTGAAGCAAATCCTGGAGACATAACCACACCGAGACATAAAACAGGCAGTAAAAAACATAAAATAACTGTAATGAAACAGTAAAGCCTTTATGTTTAAATAAACAGAATGAAGAAAGTCCCTGGTGTGATGCTACCAGCACTGTAAAGCAACTATGATATGTATCAATTTGTATATTATTGTATTGTTTTATGCCTGAGAATAATAGCTTAACTTCACAGAGGTGGATGAAGCTCTTACGATTGCATTTTTTTAAAAATAAACCACTTCGTCCAACTTTTTCACCTATTAAACAAAGACGCTGCCTCGCCACATGGTTATTGCGAAGCTGTAATTAGCTTTACCTGGAGATTCATGATACACACAGAGCGATTCTCAAGGACTCACATTTGTTACAAGACAACCTCAACCCAAGAAACACTCGTGGAATAGCATTCTTTCACGTTTTCATTCTTTGTTTCATGTGACCTTGGTTCAAAGTTTGCAGAATACAAATCAGTGCTGGTGAGTGTGCTGGATTGCATTTGAGTATGAATGTTTCAAACTAATAAAGGGTTCATTCATCAAGCATCATCAAGAAATCAGAATGTCAGCATACTCACCCTGTCCTACCTGAAAGCTTTGTTAAGCCTGGACAATACAGCAATTCTTTTTACTTCTGTGTTGACTTTTTGAAGCACTTCAAAACTGCTTCATCTGACCAGGCTGGCTTCCTCCACTGTTCTGATACCAGCTCCAACATTCACATAGTTGGCTCTTTCAGCAGTGAACAAGGATCAGCACGGCACCCTGACTGGTCTGTGCCTATACGAGCCCAACACACTGTGATACTCTGTATTCTCACACCTTTTCTATCAGAACCAGTATTAAATTGGAGTAACAGTAGCTCGTCTGTTGGATGGACCACACTGGCTGGCCTTTTCAGGCCTCTCTTCGGTTTGGATTCAGGAGACAGACACCAGAGGTGTGGACTCGAGTCACATGACTTGGACTCGAGTCAGACTCGAGTCATTAATTTTATGACTTTAGACTTGACTTGAAAAAATGTTCTAAGACTTGTGACTTGACTTGGACTTTTACACCAATGACTTGGGACTTGAATTGGACTTGAACCGGTTTACTTGAAAAGACTTGATATTTCACCCCAAATATAAAATTTAACATGCATATTATATAGAGATTGAAAATGTGACGTCATTCACGGGTAGAACCGCAAAGGATTCTGGGAACTCGTGGCAAGAAGTACTAGCGCACGCAGGCTTTCAATTGAAATCAGTTATACAGCGATAAAAAGAAACACAAAAATGTCAAGAAGCTGTTGTATTATTAACTGCAATAGCTGGTCGCATGACAGCCACGGGAAGCCGACGGGTAAAGAGATCGGTTGTTATCGGATTACGTCGCTGAGGAGAAATTGTTCGAGTCATGTTTCCGAAGTAACAAAGAGGCGACTGGATTGCAGCCATTCAAAGATCAAATATAACGTCCCAGAACACTCCAGCTCACAGGTTAGTCTGCTCCAAGCATTTACACGAAGGTCAGTCTGCTGTTGTAGTTAATGCGTCATTTTCTTAACATAATTGGTGATATAGGTTACAAGCAAGTCTGGCGCTGAACAGAAATTGTCGCGCTATGCTCCTTTGTTTATTGTGCATAAATAGTGAATTGTCCTGACACAATATTGCGTTTCGCTTCTGTTATTATGGTACATTGACAAAAACATATACTTTTATTCACAGGATAAAACAGGTTTTTTGTATCACTAATTGCCCAGTACGATTACAGCATACAGTATTATTGTCACTGCTACATTTCTGTGATGCGTACCAGAAATTATTTCCACTACTAATTAATTACCATTGAGCTCAAAGGTCCTATTAATAAACGGTTAAGGAATGTGTATTTATGACGACGATTTGTGAGACTGGTAAACTTATGATACGTACGATGGTCTTTACTTTCTACACGGTGCATTTCAAGGTCCTGCACCCATCCGTCGGTAAACTGTACCTGGGCTTGTTGCAGTGACCGGAAGTTACTAAACTTCATGAGTGTATGCACTCACTCCAAGAACCGTATGATTATAAATATGCTACGATGAGATGGCTGACTTCATCTAACTAGCAAATGTTTTCCAGGCTACGTTGGTGATACAGTTTTTTTTTAAATGATATTTTAAAAAAAATATCATTTATTTATGTATGATATTTTTGTCATGCGATTTTTAAAGCCAGTCCTACAATCGCATCCAAGAATAACATGCAGCTTATCTCAGAACTGTCGGTGAAAATTATTCTTGGAGCTAGGTTTAATTGAGCTGCATTTTAAAGAGGTGCAATTTCACAATTTGTGTATATTTTCTAAGTTCACTATTTTGTCATGTGTTGAGAAAAACACAGATTTAAAAATTACATGGTCTAATATTTACATTTAGCATAACTGCAACATGCTTTTTTTCGTTTTTTTTTTTTTAAAGACTCGAAAGGACTTGAAATTCAAAGTTTCAGACTTGTGACTTGACTCGGACTTTTACACCAGTGACTTGAGACTCGACTCTGACTTGCCTGACATTACTTGAGACTTGACTTGAGACTTGAGGATAAAGACTTGAGACTTCCTTGAGACTTGCAAAACAATGACTTGGTCCCACCTCTGACAGACACTATCTCTACGTTTAAGATTAGGCTTCAAACTTTCTTTTTGCTAAAACATATAGTTTGGACTGGATCAGGTGACCCTGAATCCTCCCTTATTTATGCTGCAATAGGTGTAGGCTGCTGGGGGATTCCCATGATGCATTGGGTGTTTCTTCTTCAGTCACTATGTGTTAATAGACCTCTTTGCACTGAATCATACTTGTTATTAATCTCTGTCTCTCTTCCACACCATGTCTTTATCCTGTCTTCCTTCTATCACCCCAACCAATCACAGCACATGGCCCCGCCCCTCCCTGAGCCTTGTTCTGCCGGAGGTTTCTTCCTGTTAAAAGGGAGTTTTTCCTTCCCACTGTCGCCAAAGCGCTTGCTCACAGGGGGTCATATGATTGTTGTTTTTTTCTCTGTATGTATTATTGTAGGGTCTGCCTTACAGTATAAAGCACCTTGGGGTGACTGATGTTGTGATTTGGCGCTGTGTAAATAAAACTGAATTGAATTTACTTCCTGCAGTCATCAATGACTCTGTCACTAGTTGACCATTGTTCCTTCCTTGGATGACTTATGATAGATACTGACCACTGTAGACTGGAAACGCTCCATACGAGCTGGAGTTTCGGAGATGATCGGACCAGCTGCCATCATAATTTGATCCTTGTCAAATCCTCGCGCTTGTCCATCGACTTAAGGACAAAATGTTTGCTTGTTCCCTAATATATCCCCTGATGGTGACAGTTGTAGTTATAAGAGAACCACAACCTCAGCTTGCTAACCATGCCCAATATGAGCACCTCTTAAAGCCTGAAAAAGAAAACAGTGCTCTTAATTCTGTGTCAAAATTAGACTGGGGTTAAGCTCTCCAGCACCTCTATGCTCCCAAAACTCAATTTCACAGCAGTATGAGATATTGATTTTATACAGACGCAGTCATGTCTGAATTGTTACATTAGGACTTGGTTAATCTCAGGCCTAGAGAAACAAGTGAATATGGCAGGCATGAGCCATAAATCTACACCTCCCTTATATTGCAAAAAATCCTCCCACCGTAGCTCCACACTGCTGATGTATTAAAAGCAGCCAGGCGTAAACATCTCTTGATAGACTTGGGGGAGTGCGAATCAAACTTCCTTCTTGTTCTGTATGTAAAATCACAAACCTACTGCAGCTTGCAACATATATACCACACTAATCTTTGTCACTGAACAGAAACAGCAAAGTTAAACACTTGAATTCACTGCAGGGGAGGGGGGGGGGCCGTTAAGACCTCAACAAAAGAGAAGTTTATAATGTGTGTGTGAGCTCAAGTTTGGCAAACATGTGGATGGCCCTGTAATACAGCAATGAAGCTGTCGCCATGGCGCTCAGAGGTGGTCACCCATGTTTGAGCCATGAAGGCCTAGTACAATTTTTCACAGCAGCATTGCCATGAAAAATACTGGTGAGGACTAGGGATGGGTACCGGTGTCCGGTGCCATGATGGCACTGGTTCTGACATAAACGGTAGTAACCAGACCGAAAAGCAGCGCACATTTCGGTGCTTTATTTCTGTGCTTTTTTTTCCTGAGCTGTGATACACTTCTAGCCAATAATTTTACGTTTCCGAGGATAGTAGGCGGGCCCAGGTACGTGCGTTCTTTTAGAGCAGAGCTACAGATTAAAAATGCCCAAGGCGAAGCGGTCAAAAGTCTGGCTGTACTTCACAGCAAAAGATTCAAACTCAGCAGCCTGCAACAAGTGCTTTAAGCTGATACTGTGATACTGTCAAAGGAGGTAACACCTCAAATCCGATGAAACACCTGGCGACGTATAGCGTTCTTTTAAAAGCCGAGAAATGCACCGTATTTGATAGCTTGCTGCGAGACCTCACACCGAGCACATCTACTGCGGGTGTGGTGCCTGTTATCGGACCCGGAGTTAGCAACATTCCCGAAGAGGAGAGTCCTGGCCCCTAGCCCTGCCAGTGTAGCAGAAATGATGAGGATGATGATGCAGCAGCAGCCGTTCTTCTCTGCGTGAGGAGCTTAATGTTGTTCGTGTGTAATTTACGTTGAGTAGGCTAACCACGTTATTACATTAATGCATGTAAGGTGAACTAGCAAACACCATCATAGCTACATGCGGCTGTCTTCTTGTTTGATGGCAGATACTCCCTTCACCCTGGCCAAAAAGGCTAAAATGACCAAAGAAAAAGTGGAAAACAGTTAAACATGAGAGGTTTTTGGACAAAGTTTGTGTTTTTTCCATTGTTTAAGCACTGCTTCCAGCCAAGAGTGATACCATATATGCCCCATAGCTGCAGAAAAGGCTAACATTGTTATCTTTTTACAAAAAAAACAGCTAAACATGAGAGGTTTTTTGACCAATTTTGTGTTCTCCATTCTTTAAGCACCGGTTTGAGCACCGGCACCGTTTCAAAAGTACCGATTTGGCACCGGTATCGGATAAAACCTAAACGATACCCATCCCTAGTGAGGACTGGTTACTAGGGATGGGAATCAAAAACTGGTTCTTGATGAGAACCGGTTCCCACTGTTTCAATTCCTTGGGATTTTTTGCCATTTTTGCAAACGATTCCCTTATCGATTCCAGTCGCCCCGAATGACGTCACCACGTTGCGGAGCGTCATTTACCTGGCAGGAAACACGGCGCATAAGTGGCTCAAACGCTAAAAAGTTTGCTTATACTTTTCGAGAACGATGACAACAGGGCAACTTGCAATACTTGCAAAGTAGATACTTCATTTAAGGGAGGAAACACTACGAATATGCAAAAGCATTTGCTCACAAAACACGCGATGACCTTAAATGAATGGCGTGTTTTTAATTCCGCTCCGGACTCGTGAATCTCAACCCAGCAGCAGCGGTAACGTTTGCACGTCCTCTCCCGTTAATGCGGCAGGTAAATAATCAACTAACAGTGCATATTATGTTAGCGCGATCTGCCTTATTACAAAACCTGCCATTACTGTGCATTTAGTGACCATGATGAGAGAGACAGAGTCTGGCTCAGATGCTGGCAGTTCTCGCTGCAGTCTACCGGTAGCGTCTCCTTTCAGGCCAGGATAGACGAATGTCACCGAGCAGTGACTCAGTTTGTGGTCAAAGGCTTGCACCCATTTGCCACAGCAGATGATTTTCAGTAAGTGAATGTGTTTAATTGTAGGCAGGGACATTACTGAATATTCTTGCGTAATTGCTACAGAATAATTTATGTTATACTTTGTTATTGCTACAGAAGAATATTTATTTTATTATTTTACATTTACATTTTTTTTCCTGGGGACCCTGTGACACCCCTTTGAAGAGCCGTAGGCTGGATCTCTTAAGATCTCACTGCTGGGTTTGTAAGGCCATGTTACTCCTAAGTTTCTATCTTGTTCAAAGAGAAGATATAAAACAAAGTTCTAAGCTAATCGACCTTAGTGTTCTCCTTTTTAAAAAAGAATCGATAAAGAATCGAATCGTTAAACAGAATCGAAAATGGAATCGTGAAAATCGTATCAATACCCATCCCTACTGGTTACAGTCCTCACAACTTATAAAACTGATAGTGAGTGGTATCAGACATTGACATTAGCTGATAAAAGCCAAGGTTTGATTCTGAAAATCTTTATACTGAATGTATCAAACCAAGGATCTTTTGCTTATTATGTAAATGTGTGAGCCTCCATATTATTGAGCCACACTGGTACGTTAGCTGATCAAATGTTGTATCTGTAATACTGTGCACTATTCAGGTATGAATGAAAAACCAGGCATGATTGTCCACTGAGATTACAAACTACACAGATTCACAGCATGTAAGAGACTAATAAAGTTGCACAGAAAATTATTACTTCAAGGTACTGCTGCTAAAGGTGGTTCTACAAGCTACTGATTCATAGGCGGATATCTTTATCACACAACTCTATAATAAACCTGCAATATCTATTACCTAACTTTCACTTTTATCACCAGGGGGCAACATTTAATAGTGGGTTAAATCGTGATCTTCTTTCTTGTGACCAGCATTACTTCAAGATGCTTATTGGTTCTTATTGAGTTTCCCAGTTAAACAAAGTTTACACTGACTTGCTGCACACTGACTCGTGGTACACACTGATACAGTCTGATGATAATTAAACTTTACTCGATATCTCTTCATAAATGCTTTCGACATAAAGTCATAGCAGTTGTTTCTTCATGTTCTGTTTTTATCTTTAATTAACTCAAGAAGATTTCAAAGTATTTTTAAAGAGTATATTTAAAAATCTGTGATGCAAACGCTCTGATCGACTGGGGCATTACGTTGAAATACAAATAAAATACAAACAGACTAGAAAAGGAGTCAAAGAATGTTGGTCAATACTCAAAAGCTGTGTAATAACTAGATACAAGACTCAAAGATCTCACCAAGTTCATATAAACACGGGAAAGAATGACCTTGTTTGCAGTTGTTGCAGTTTAGTAGCTAATATTTACTAATTAGCTCTAACATTTGCTTTCAGAACAAAGATTTTATTTTTATTCACTTCCCAAATGCAGCCTTTTCTAATCATTAAGATGGAAAATGCATAAACTGTCTGTACTTTGTATGCTTTCATCTTAAGTGTAGGAGGAGGGATTTTCCACGTGTCAACATCACCAAAGTCGAGCTCATGCTGGGACTTTGCCATTTTGGGGGATTCAAACACTGCAGTAGGTACTGTTTTTGAATCAAAAACATCAAAATCCTTAAGTTTCTTCATATATTGTTGTTGTTCTTTTCAGAGGTGCTCTGAATACTTGTGACTTCGAACAGAACAAAAAAAACATGAAAGCTCACTTTCTACATCTAAAGAGTGACATGTGTTGTTTGACATTGGAACAGGGTCTCTTGCTTTTGGTTTGTTTGCATGCTAAACATGTTACCTGTGCATTATGTTTATATGCAGTATTGAATTCTTCTTCTACAGTGACCTTCTAGGGAGACACTTTTACGTTTCCCTTTAAAAAAGCACAGGTATGCATGCCAACAGTAAGGACAACTGTGTTATGTTAAGCTTGTTGCAGTCTCCGTGTTGTGCATGCTGGCTCGCTGTCATGATTTACTGGGACACTTATGAAACAGAGGCTTTCTTAATAAAATTTGTTTCACCTGGTTCATGCTAGGAGACAAAAACAGGTTTGTTAGCCAGCCAGCAGAGATAAGCAGCTAACATGGATGCTATAAAACATCAAAAGGCAAATGCATTCAAAGGTGCCTGTCTCTGCACAATTTCATGCATTGCACTGCTGCCACGTGATTGGTTGAATGGATAATTGCTCAAATAAGCAGCTGTTTAGTGTGATTTTTGTCTTTTTTGGAAAGAGATTTTAACTGGTTTTGTTACAATGTGCACCTGTCAATGTAGTCCTGGTTAAAGTGAGCTGTTTAGAGCAGGACTATGGTTTATCACAATCTCATTATTAGAAGTGAGGTAAAACTAATGCACACCAAGTTCAACGGAGATTTTGAGCTATTACTATGTCACCTCTGCAGACAAGTGGAGTGGAAAGAGAGTGTGGACCCAAATGCAGACACTGATGAACGGCAGAGCAAAACCGAAACTGGGAAGAACGTAAAAAACAAGCACAAAGAAACTAAAGACCCGAGAACCTAAGATGGAAACTCAATGGGTGATACGCAGACAATCTGGCAACAAACAGAGGAAGACAAAGGCCCTAAATATTAAGAGGGATAACGAGAGAATGAGACACAGGAGGAGAGCACAGCTGGAAGAAATCACACACACGAGACCGGGAGGAAGCAAAACTGAAAACACTAACATAGCACACAAGACTGTGCCTATCTCATGTTTCCTGCTTTACTTTGACAAAGACACACACTTGATACTGAAACAAGGAGAAATAAGGAATTTGGCGAATTTCCCCTTTAAAGTAATCTCCTTTCGTGGACCTCTGTACTGTTTTTGGGAAGTAGATCACAGGAAGTCCAGTCTGGCATGCAGATCAGGGGGTTATTGTCTTCCTCCCCTCGCACCCAACCAGCCATGGCAAATGACTGTCCCTCCCTGAGCCTGGGTCTGCCAGAGGTTTATTCCTGTTAAAAGGGAGTTTTTCTTTCCCACAATCACCATCCTGTCTCCCCAAACAATCCCCATAAATCCCTACAAAAATGGAAAGTGAGGCGTACTCTCAACCTCTTTTAAATAGAAGGAAGGCAATCATCAATCACTCCACCCGGTGCACCAGAACAGCAGAGAAAAAGTAGGAAGCAAACACAAGGAACAGCAACTGTACTGAACAGACTTTGTGTTGGCACACAATGCCACAGTTCATTTGTGCTTTATATTTTCCCTCTGATGTCCCGGGAGGTTACAGTACAGTTACTCCTCACCTGATGTTCTGCTTTCAGAGTGGGGAAGTGTGGACTGTTCAACTCCAGACTCAGCCCTCATCACCAGTGATGCTCCTTGATACAAACTCTGGTCAGTTTAAAAAACAGATGTTGATGTTTGTTCGTAGCACGGGTTCGAGGTCTGTGGTGAGGTCGTGCAGTGATAGAGAAGCCGCTCTGAAAGCTGACTGGGCGCCCCCGATAAGATGACCTTCAATGGGAGAACGGCCAGATTTAAATCAGGCTTTTGGTTTTTAATTTTTTTGATCACACCTCCTATAACACAAACATGTGTTAGTGTTATAGGAGGCAGTATTAGTCGTGAGCGGTGCAGGTAGCAGTGTTTAATATATGTCATACAAGGTAACGCTTTTAATTAGACGGTGATGTCACTGGAAGTTTATAATGAATTACTAATAGAATAACAACCCTGCCCCGTTTGTCCTGATGCATAATAATAGGCCCGCATGTTCCATATTCAGCAAGCAGCAATAATTGCATTACCAATCTGCTCATTAGCCAGCTCACAGACTCCCCTCGCTCTCACTTTTTAAGTGTAAAGTCGTATTCAAATTAGAGCTACCACTCCAGACAGCAAGAAGCCTTTATCTAATGCTGTGGCATCCCTACCACGCTGTGTGCCTGCATTTCAAGGGGAAGATGATAGAGCCTATAATCTATCACAGAGAATACTAACCACTTTCCCCCAGCAGAGTTGAAGAGGTGAACTATTTCCCCCCAAAGGGATCTTTTCAGAGACTTTAATATAGATGAAAACATTCATCTTTTTTTGTGTTGCATGTGGATATGGAGGATATCGATTCGGAGGAAGTGAGCGGACAGTCGTACAGAGGATGTCCTCTAAAGCTGCAGACGTTTTCTGTCGGTTCGGGCTGTGGCGCCAGCAGGGAGGGTTTCACAGAATACTGAGCATGTCTTTTTCCCCAACAAAGCAGGGTTAATTAAAGCCTGGCATTGATGATTAGTCCTTATTAACGAGAATGCAGATAAGTGAAACCCCCTCTGCGTTTTCCTAACACGGTGGAGTGGGGTGGTACAGTATGACTTACACCATCTGTGTTTTCATGTCCAAAGTCAAAAACCCTGATTAGAAATACTGCTTTTAATAACGGAGGGTTTTTTTTCTCTTTCTTCCTTTCCTGCTGCTAAATGGCTTTGAGTCCTGGCAGCTGCATGAAAATGCACGGAGCAAAGAGGAAACTAGAAAAGGAAAAAGCCGGAGTGAGAGCACACGCTCTAAGCCCAGGCCTAGACGAGAGTAAGAAGGAATCCATGCAGCACATTAGAAGTATTCCCGAACAAAAGCAGAGGCAAAAAATTATTGTAATTGATTTCCACACTGCCTCACTCGCCCTTCTTTTAATTAATAATTACTTTAAATGAGCACTCAGCAACGCACTGGCTCTGAAAAAGGCACAGTGGCTATTTTTATATGCACAAGCCATTTATCGCTTTTTTTGCTCGTGTGTCCGCTGACGATGCGGCTAAATAAGCGACTCAGATACATGTACCGCTGCAGAGCCAATCAACAGAGCACACGGGACGTGCTGGAGCGAAATGTCAGAGGAAGACATCAAAAAATACAAGCCAATTAGTGGCTGTGCATTGATCACTCTCTCTGCTTGGAGATGGACAAAGCCTCAGATACTTGTTCATCACTATATTGCTTTTGCACTGTCGTGTCAAGTTTTTCTGCCTGTGCCAATGGAAAAGCCTGGAAGCTTATTTTTTTTTAAGCCAACCAACTGTAAGTATGCAAAACACGCAGAGGTTCCTTTTTTATTATTCTGCGGCGGGGCCACTGTTAGATGTTTTTCATCAGCCTTGTAAAAATAGCTGCAGGACAGACCATGGTGTCCGATTTTATACATGCAGATTTAAGCTTTTATGTCTTTAAGTATACAATCAGACATAATTATCTTTGATTATAATTTTTCTTCTGTTCCGTCTGAAAACCATGGATAAGTGGTTTAATACCGCCTGCTTTTCATTTATATGATGTTCTTTACACTCCCGCCTGACCCTCGTGCACTTTCTTATGTTATATTACACAATAAATAATAATCAGTTTAATAATAATTTAAAATATGTCTGTAGCTCATGCTAATAGGACGAATTTCATGCTAAGACTAAAACTGATACACAAGAAATCCCAATTTTTCCTCAGTAAAAAAAAAAGAAAAAAAAGAAATGAAGTTTTACTACTCTTGTGTCCTTGTCTAGTCTCGTGTTTTTTGTATTACTTTTCCCTGGAACACTCTCTCACAGTCTGTTCTCTGAAACCTAAAGAGGTATTATGGATTTGATCAACTGGTCTCTGAATGCTATTGACACCCTTTTCTCTTTTTTTTTTTATTTTTATTTATTTTTTTTTTTTTTTAAATGACATCAGAAACAGCAGTATGCGACATTACGTGATGGCAGAGCTTCAGTTCATCCTTTGTCATTTTTTTTTTTTTTTTTTTTTTTTTTTTTTTTAATAAATAGGACAGGGGGAATGAATGAGAGAGAGAGGGGGAGAGAAAGAAAGAAAACCCAAGGGGAGAAGAGACGGTGAGAAGGGGGGGGAAGAGAGAGAAAAAAAAAAAGAACTCCTGGGTCACCTGTATGGAGAAAAAACAAACAAACAAACAAACAAACAAACAAACAGAGGAGACAGCAAACAACAAAGAGCAACATAATAATAGAGAAAACAAAGCACCATCACAATAAACTAGCTAGTCATAGATATCAGTATTTACTAAGTAATAAACGATATTGTGCAGCACGCAAGATAGACAGCGCACAGTGTGCTTTGAGGCAGCAGCCAAGAAAGCTTTAGTCCGCGTCTGTGAATACCCATGTGTGCATACCTGTGTGGATCAGCATGCTTGCATTCCAAAGGTTTCTCCATGTAATGATCTGCTAGGGAGTGTGGGGGGGCCACAGCCCCATCCTCCAGGGTGTGAAGCGGGTATGGAGGAGATCAAAACTCCAGACATCCAGAGGCCCCCAGAACACAAGAGACCATGGAAGACCAACAGAGGGGCAGCCGCGCCACTGTTCCAGTAAGAGCTGAGGAGAGTCCCAGATGAGGGCTCACTCAGCAGCCGCGGAGCAGAAGCCAGGGGGGGTTGCAGTGACGCGCCCGTGAGCTCCGCCGGCCCCCAGCTGCGCCTGAGTGACCGAGCCCTAGGCCGAGAGGCCGGGGGCACCCCACCTCCAAATGTCCTGTTTGGATCTTTAGCCATCAGAATTGTTGTCTTAAGGCCAAGAAAGATACCAAGCCTTGCCATATTGGTCCATTTGATTGACCTTTATTATAATTATGAATTTATTTTATTTTCAGTTGCTACAAACGGGACAGACATGACTGGGGGATAGGACAGGGAGAAAGAATGAAAGAAAGAGAGGGAGAGAGAGAAAACCAGAGGGGAGAAGAGACGGTGAGAAGGGGGAGAAGAAAGAAAAAAAAAAAACACCTGGATCACCTGTATGGAGAAAAAAAACAGAAGAGAAAGCAAACAACAAAGAGCAACATAATAAAAAAGGTAAGGGTAAGATGGAGCCGCCATTGCGTGCAATAGGTCGGCAGCCTTAACATGAAATTTCCCCTTGTGTGACTATTAAAGGTATCTTGTAAAAACTGCAATCATGTTTCACCTTTTAAAGTTAACATGGTGAATGAGAGCAGATGCAACAGACAGGAAACAACATTAGCATTCATTAAGAGTCCTGTTAGTGCTAATCTGATGAATGGAAGTCCAATATCTCCTCTCCATTCAGCTCTCTTTTAGTTCCCACTTACTCCTGAGGGAGACGAATGGCTTTTCAGTTGCAAAGTGCTGAGCTATGTTTATCACCAAGATACTAAAAATTTATTTTTGCTAAAATATTGATAGTAAACAAAAACAATACGCTGAGAGACACAAAAACGCTGAAACTCCACTGCAAAATCAGTGATTTTGTCTTTGCTGTCTGGTTTTTTTTTTTCCTTTTGTCACTTTTAACATGAAAAATATTGTCATGTTCAAGAAATCTGTTTGAGATGATGTGGTGGAAGCACCCATCAGAAGGTAGGCTGTGGCATTTGAATGACGCTCAGGTACTCAGGGGCCTAAAGTGCGTCAGAAAAACACCAGAAAATGCTGCTCATTGGACATTTTCTCTTTTTCAGAGCATTCTCTATAAAACCCATCGATGGTTGTGTGGGTTAATCCCAATATGTGAGCAGTTTCTGCAGTACGTTGGTACCAAGAATGTTGCTACATTTAAAGTCGCTTAGATCACCTTTCTTCATCAGGCCTTCTTGACTATGACTGCAGGAGTTGCTGCTATGTGATTGGCTGATTAGATATTTGCACTAATGAGCAGCTGAACAGGTACCTAAAAGAGTATAAATCATTACAATGGGATAAATAGGACTGGAGATTTGATTGGTTTTCTGTAAAAAACATTTTAATAACTTTCTGTATTAAAAGGTTTAATAAATTTTTCATGGTATTATTTCCTAATTTTATTGATGTAAGCGTCAGTTGAAAAGCCAAATAAATGTCATGGTCTGGAGTCTAATGACTCCGAAGCTGACGTGGGCTGAGGCTCACAGGTGGCTTGACAGGCAGCTGGTGCACAGGACCCCATCGCACACTGACCTCTGGTGGAAGCGAGGCGGGTTCCACTGGTGCGCCAACCCCCAACTTAGCCAGGACAGGTCTCTCCCTCACGCTGTCCAACAGCTCCAGTTGCACAGGTCCCTCCCTCGCACCGACCTCCTGCTCCAGCTGCGTAGGACTCCCCGCACACTGTCCATCAGCTCAGACTGAGAACATCCGTCCGCCGCTTCGACCCTCGGCTCTGGCAGAGCAGCTCCCTCTGGCACTCTGTTCACCAGTTCGGGTTGAGCAGGTGGGAATGGAGGTTGCTCAGCTGCCCCCTTCCGGGTGCCTTCACCCATGGTTAAAAGGTGCGGAGGTAGGCTGTTCCCTGGCTGGCCTCACCCTGGGGGCCGGCATGGGAGCAGTCTGGACATCAGCCACTCCCATGCAGTTGAGGGATGCTGGTGGGGGTGTTGGCGAGGAACTCATCACACAAGCCACCTGTTTAACATGTCAACAACCAGCAGGTATGTCCATCTTTTATATACAGACTTCGGCTGGATAACTTAAGAGTATGTGTTGATCAGCTGCATCAGTTATTGAGAAGAACTGTTATAAATGAAATCTAAATGAATAAAAACCTCACACATACGGGTGTCTTTTTCCTTTTCTTCTTCTGTTTGATGTAAATATGTCTAACCACAAACGAGCTCCTCCAGGAGAGGAAACCTGTGTTTGTTTTATATAATAAATCTGTCTCTGATCTTATTGAAACTGGGCCTAAATTTGAATAACAACGAGTCAAACAGTGTCACTCTCATCGCTTACCTGGAGAAATCAACTAATCCTAAAATGTTATTCACATTCAGAGCTCCATAATTCATATTACAGGATTAATACGAGTAATGTACATATTACATTATTCTGTTGAAACAAGTCAAATAATAACATACACAAGTTTTGAACATCAGGTGACTTATAGAGGCTCAAGTTTTGTTTTCTAATGAATACGCAGACATCTCTCAACACGCTGTAACAAACTACATGTTTTCACATGTTTACTTTGGCCTTCAAATGCAGCATATTTGCCTTTATTTAAACCTCAGAAAGAATAAACATGCTTTCAGGTTTTAAAGAAAATCTTTTCACAGGAAAAGAGCTGCTCCTTGGAACTCGTGACATTATGGTGTCTTTCCATAATGTCCCTCTTCCTCTGTGGGAAGAGGGAGGGCTCAGTGCCAGACAGCGAGATTGAAACCCTGGAAATGTCCCTGAGTGGCACTCAATATAACCCTACTAGACATTTCTTAAATTCAATCAAGATGAACTGAATGATTCATGATCTTCGTACATGATTGATAATGTGACAGCCATTGAAGTAGCCCAGTAGCCATCCACCAAGAGACGGGCAAAAAGCCCAAAGAGGTCCCTCACAGCTGAAGAGCAACAATCTGCCTTCGTCAAAGAAAAATACTTGTGTGTGTCACTCTGAATGAATCAATAAACCGCCTCCTAAGAGCTCCTCGAGCGTCTACAGACAAAGGCATTTTTAAGGTATTCAGTTCCTCTTTTTTGTTTCATCAAACACACAATGGACTGGGAGAGCAGCGCTTCTGAGTCAAGACTGTGATCCAAATTACAACCCTGTGATCTGATAAGATGAGCAATGCTGTTCTCACATAAAAACCCAACTGTATAATATCAGATAAAGTCGTTGATACATCAGTCACAGTATAGGTGCACCCCTACATTTTAAATCCCTAAACCTAAAGTCACTGTGTGTAGGTCCAGAAGTGACAGGTGGAATGAGGCCTATTTAAATTTTGGGTCTCTGGAGTTCTTCAGAAGAACTTTGTAAAAGGTTTTATTTAAGAAGAAAAAAACAAAACAGATGGCGAGTCGGTTAGGCTGAGGAAGGATTAAAAATTGAAACAGGACACATCTTCTAGATAGACCAATTTTTACAATTTAGCAAATGGCTAAGATAAAACTTTCCCTTCGGGGGTCAGCTGATGTAACAACCCTTGTTAGGAGGTGGCGTCCTATTATTGTAGTTGGAGAGTGCAGCGGCAGCCATTACAGTCGAGCACGTTGCTCTCCGTACGTCTGTTTAGAGAGACCATACCATTGTAATGGGCTGCTGCCGGCAACTACCTAACCCCGGCACATATACGTATGGATACCGTAGAGACGTGGAGAACTGGCTTGTATGTTATTGTTCTGTTAATGCTGAATAAAGGTCTGTTATTCTATATAACTGACTGGCCTCTGAGTTGTCCAGCTAACCTCCACGTCACATGCCCAATGGACCTGCTAGCCGCTCCTTCCACACCAGACTGCCATTACACTATAACATGGTGGGCATGACATTATACCACTATATCTGCCCAGAACTGGCCACCCAGGTGGTTTAGAAACCAAAGAAAATCAAAGAACCATGAAATTCATCACAGGACCTGCGGTAGTACCAGCAAAACATGGTTAGCACAGACCAAAGGCAGCCTTTCAGGATAAGACCCTCACACAAACAGTTAACCGATGTGGCAGTAATGTTAGGTTTGGAGTTCCTTCTCTGCCTCGGGGACAGGCAGCCTGCATGAATTCTTCATATATCAAAGTGTGCTTGACAATAATGTAAAGCCATCTGTCCAAAAGATGAAGATGAACCTAAAGTGAACCTTTCAGCAGGATACTGCTGCACCAAGGATTTATTTAATGGAGGGCTGGGGAGTACATACAAGAAATCATTTTGTATGAAAGCAGAGTCAAACTTTTCTGGAGACCAGTGTTAACAACTTATTATAATCACATTATCACCACAATTAATGTAACATTTTATGTGATTCATATTCTTTTTATTGGTTGTTGATATTCCCTCTCTATCAGAGATGTAATGCTGTGTGTTCAAGTACAGGAGTAACACATGAACCAAGTCACAGCCATAGATATGCCTGTGCACCGTTTTTCTTCACAGTCAGTGAAATGCTTCACAATAAAAGCAGTTAAAAGATCTCTGTCTACTCAAAACTACAGACCTTTGGTGCAGAGTTTGTCTAAACATATTTTTATTTGTTTTATAACAATATATTTTATTTGTTTTTATTTTTAACATATCTCTAGATATGAAGCACTGAAACGCTCCTCGACCCTTTTCTGAAGCAGCTTTTTGTCCCCTCTGATGCCTGTATAAAAGCATGCACGGCTTTACCTTTTTAGCATCATTTAATTGGATAAACATGCTTTTCTGAAGAATCTGGCTGGATGCGGTGCAGAGTTGGGCTTCATGCACAGAACAATGCAGAACGACTGGTAATCTCGTTCCAGAACTGACAGTGGGCCAGTGGCAATCAAATGTAATGGAACAAGCCTGGGGATCAATACAAGTCAGTGATCGCAGACAGACAAAGGTTGTTTAGTAGCAGGCAACACTAATTGAAATCAATGGCTAATCTGATGATAGTTCTTAACCTTTAAACCGGTGAGGATTCATAAATGAGTGAGAATCACGGCGAAGCAGTAGGCGAGCTGCCGTCTCTGTACAATTACTTTGCCCCACAACACCTTTATTTTCCTGCTGATTCAACATTTCAAGATGTCCAAGTAAGACATTTAGTGAGGTTACATCGCCCAGGATCAATACAGAGGGAGCACTAACACTCGGGTTTAATGGTGATTCTGCTGTTATGTGGTGAAGCATCAATAAAATGATACTGTTAAATAAAACATGCATGTGGATGCCCCTCTGTGGGAAATCCATGATGTGCAGGAAAGGTTGTTAAGCTGGATAGTGATTTGTTCACAACAGAAGTGCACGGGATGTCCATCAAAACGACTAAGTGTAGTTTACATGCAGTTACGTTTAAATCCCTCAACATCTACCAGGCCAATGACGCCTTATCAAGGCGAGGGACAGTGTTTGCTTACTGCCAAACCAAGATATTCAGTTACATCCTCCTTGTAATATTTGGGACTGTAAGCTTAAAGGGATTGTTCCAGAATGGTGGTGTATTATGCAGGGATGTGCAAAATTAATTTGCTAGATCATTTTTTATCTTTTTACTTTATTAACACCAGTTAATGGTTCAAGCATGCTGCCACTAATCAGCACTGCAGTCCTGACAGATAGCTACATCACTCTACCTGAGCCAAGAGGTTATAAACGAGAGAGGTGGGAAGTCTTAGCAGTCCAGGTGACAGCTGCATGAACCAGCACCGTCGGTCGGCCGTGTTGGAGTATTTAATGCAGAACAAACACAGCTACTTTCTTAAAAGTTGTTACAATGAAGCAATTAAGATCCAACTATTCAATATTTTCAGTCTTGTTATCTTAACTGCACTTTATGAATAGTTTCTAATGCAAACTTTTGCCAAAATTCTCTCAGCTGTCAGGGGAAACCCCCACACTCAGCATAGCGCCACCTGGTGGTGGTGGTGGCGGCAATTTTTATCATCTTTAGCCTGTGTCCATTTATCAGAAGTTATCACTTATGAACAGGCTACAAGTGAGTACGTATTTGTATGGCTACGAAACAAAACTGAGTTTGACATTTGCAAAGACAGAAAAAATATAAATCCATTTTCCACATGTTAATCTAGAAGTGTGAAAGATAAAAGGGAAACATTTTGTCACATATAACCGCTCGGCTGAAGCCATGAGTGAACCTTCTGTTCAGGTATGAGGATATTACCTACAAGAAAAGGGAGCTGCTAGCATTAGTCATAGTCAGAAAACTAGCCTGATATTATTTATGTGCAAAAAAACTACAATCCCTTAGCATTCAGCAGGTTGCATGAAATGGTGGAACAAACAAACTGTCATGGTTGGCTGTGTGGCAGGCAGGCAAGCAGGAGTGGTGGATCCAATATGCAGGACTCAGACACAGAAGTAAAACTTGAAGCGCAGCTTTATTGCTGGAAAACCTCGTACTAACTAAACTCACCAAAAGACAAACAAAAACGCTGGTGGACTAAAACACTGAAGCAGAAACACTGAACTGGAGCTGGAAACAAAACACTGGCAACACAGAGGCAAAACACACACAGCTTGTTGAGGGTACGACGCAACACTGACTCAGAGAAACACAGGGTCTAAATACACTGGGAAGTAACGAGGAGAATGAGACACAGAAGGAGAGCACAGCTGGGAGAAATCAGGACTGACGAGACAAGCAAAGCAGGACACATTCACATAAGACATGGACCTTCAAGGTAAAACAGGAAGTATGACACAGACGCGAACTTGACACGGTGGAGACAGCAACTAAGACACACAGAGACATAACCAGTAAGGCAGAAGACTCGATGAACCAAAAGACACAGAGGGAAACTCAAACATGCAGACACAAACTTACACAGAACAGAGGGGACACAGAGAGACATGAAGGGCAAGGGATCAAAACTAGAAACCATAGAATAAATCACACACAAGTACAATAATACAAAAAAATCACAAAGAACTAAAACGCTGGGTCAGGAGACCCAGGACCCTGACACAAACAACAAAAAAACTTTCATGCCAAGACCAAATTTAAAATTAACCTCTAGAAACGTGCTTATTTAGCATGTAGCTAAAAGAACACCCAACCCCAACTCTAGAGGGGTCAGTAGTGACCTGCAGGGTGTTTTAAGGCAAAAAAAGAGCGGTTGTTAATTCATCGAAAAGCCACAGTCCATTTTGTGTAAAGGAATGAGGCACCAATCGGGCAGTAACTGCTGTGACAGCTCGAGAAAGGAAGACACGACTTGAACCAGACGTTTTAATCCCCGGACGTCAATAAGCAATCAGGCAAGTAAAGCATATATCAAATACAAATTGTCAAGACGAATCGTAACAAAACACACAAATGTGAAGGCAACGTCACTCTGAACTGAGGGATCTTTTTCTCCCCTCATTGGATTTTTTTTTGCAAAGCTCCACTTCACAGCAGATGTACATAGCTTTATGATTACAGCTCCAATTATCAGCCTGCAGCCAAAGTTTCATTATGCAGTCCAGTGTTCACAGAAGAGCTCCTCTCCGCTTGAGTTGTAGGTGAGTAGGAGTATACTACAGAGACATCAAGTGTGCTGTAGTGAGATAATTAGCACAGAGGGTTTAAGCTGATCTAATGTAGCTCTGTGGAGAAACAGCATGAAAAAAAACCCGAACAAACTACTCTATCTTTGTATAGTGTTCACTGATTTATTGTTGACCCTGGCTGCGGTGCCACAGAAGCAGCAATGATATTTCAGCGCGTAGGAGTAAAAGCTTCAGATGGAAAAACGTGTAAGAGGAGTCTTCGCCGATCGCCCTGTGGGACATTAGGTATGCATTCAGACCGGCACGCTGTCGTACCTGGCTCCTGTCAGGCTTGTCTGAATCAAAGCGATCTTTTATTTAGATGAGGCAGAATCTTTTATTTCCTTCATCATCTGTGAAGTCACATTTTCAAACAAGACATGATATTCCATTTGCACCAGCTGTTGCTTGGTGACAGCTAGTTTTCCGCAAGGTCTTTGGAAAACTACAAAAGGGAGATGTGCATTATACTATCAAAGTAGTTGGTGCTTTCTTGTCTCATTTGAAATCAGAACAGTGCGTCTGTATTTGAACAAGGCTTTGATTCATGCACAGACACACTTGCTGATCCCTCTGCTTAATCCCCCCATTGGCTGGGACAAGGACACGTTGACAATTTAAGACCTCTTCCCTCAAATTCTCTTAAACAGTCCTGTTGACCGATCACAAATTCGTCTCCGGGATTTAGAAACAAGCTTTTAATTAATCAGCTTGTAACGGGCAAACCCACCGGGTAAATATATTCTCAACAAGCTGACATTTCCTCAGAAGGGCTAACAGATCCGTCGGTGATATCCTGGAAAGTTTCAACCGCACTCAAGTTTGTTTAACTATGTTTGTACAGCATGAAGTGTTTAATAACTCCAAGTGGGACTTAGTGGTTTGGTTTTAGTTTGATTCACCCTCATTCTTTCTGAGAATGAGCAAAGCTTAAATCATTTGCCCAGTAGGCTGTTCTTTATCAGATATCAGTGGCATTATGAAAACTTTCAAGATTCTACCTTTATTAGATTGAGTAGATTAGCTTCATCCAAGACAAAGAAGCCTTGTATTAACACAAGTATCCTACGACATACAGTTTAGGTATATACCAGATCTGTGGGCTAAATGCTGCAAAAGCCTTTAGCATAAGCTAGTAGCATCTTAATACAATGTTTGTTGAATTTTTCCACCTCACAGACTGCATACAGTGGGGCAAAAAAGTATTTAGTCAGCCACCGATTGTGCAAGTTCCCCCACTTAAAATGATGACAGAGGTCAGTAATTTGCACCAGAGGTACACTTCAACTGTGAGAGACAGAATGTGGAAAAAAAATCCATGAATCCACATGGTAGGATTTGTAAAGAATTTATTCGTAAATCAGGGTGGAAAATAAGTATTTGGTCAATAACAAAAATACAACTCAATACTTTGTAACATAACCTTTGTTGGCAATAACAGAGGTCAAACGTTTACTATAGGTCTTTACCAGGTTTGCACACACAGTAGCTGGTATTTTGGCCCATTCCTCCATGCAGATCTTCTCGAGAGCAGTGATGTTTTGGGGCTGTCGCCGAGCAACACGGACTTTCAACTCCCGCCACAGATTTTCTATGGGGTTGAGGTCTGGAGACTGGCTAGGCCACTCCAGGACTTTCAAATGCTTCTTACGGAGCCACTCCTTTGTTGCCCGGGCGGTGTGTTTTGGATCATTGTCATGTTGGAAGACCCAGCCTCGTTTCATCTTCAAAGTTCTCACTGATGGAAGGAGGTTTTGGCTCAAAATCTCACGATACATGGCCCCATTCATTCTGTCCTTAACACGGATCAGTCGTCCTGTCCCCTTGGCAGAAAAACAGCCCCATAGCATGATGTTTCCACCCCCATGCTTCACAGTAGGTATGGTGTTCTTGGGATGCAACTCAGTATTCTTCGTCCTCCAAACACGACGAGTTGAGTTTATACCAAAAAGTTCTACTTTGGTTTCATCTGACCACATGACATTCTCCCAATCCTCTGCTGTATCATCCATGTGCTCTCTGGCAAACTTCAGACGGGCCTGGACATGCACTGGCTTCAGCAGCGGAACACGTCTGGCACTGCGGGATTTGATTCCCTGCCGTTGTAGTGTGTTACTGATGGTGACCTTTGTTACTTTGGTCCCAGCTCTCTGCAGGTCATTCACCAGGTCCCCCCGTGTGGTTCTGGGATCTTTGCTCACCGTTCTCATGATCATTTTGACCCCACGGGATGAGATCTTGCGTGGAGCCCCAGATCGAGGGAGATTATCAGTGGTCTTGTATGTCTTCCATTTTCTGATGATTGCTCCCACAGTTGATTTTTTCACACCAAGCTGCTTGCCTATTGTAGATTCACTCTTCCCAGTCTGGTGCAGGTCTACAATACTTTTCCTGGTGTCCTTCGAAAGCTCTTTGGTCTTGGCCATGGCGGAGTTTGGAGTCTGACTGTTTGAGGCTGTGGACAGGTGTCTTTTATACAGATGATGAGTTCAAACAGGTGCCATTCATACAGGTAACGAGTGGGGGACAGAAAAGCGTCTTACAGAAGACGTTACAGGTCTGTGAGAGCCAGAGATTTTCCTTGTTTGAGGTGACCAAATACTTATTTTCCACCCTGATTTACGAATAAATTCTTTACAAATCCTACCATGTGAATTCATGGATTTTTTTTTCACATTCTGTCTCTCACAGTTGAAGTGTACCTCTGGTGCAAATTACTGACCTCTGTCATCATTTTAAGTGGGGGAACTTGCACAATCGGTGGCTGACTAAATACTTTTTTGCCCCACTGTATAAAAGATGGACATAGCCACTGTACCACTGTTTATTGATTTGGACTTTAGCATTAGCATACTGGGCTCCTACAATGGCAACAAAGGAGGACGGTGAAGTGTTAAACTAACAGACTAACATCAAACTTGGTTTCTGGGTTTCTGCAAAGTGCTGATAACGTCATAACTCACATGAAATAAATGCCAATTGCATTTGGGTTTTGAGTCATGTTTTCTTTGTTTCCTCTTTTTGTGTTTCACAGTTTGTGTTTTCTCATTTTTGCCCTCCTGTTTTGTCTGTTTCGCAGCGACTTTCTGTTTCATTTTGGTAATAATTTCATCTGTCCGTTATCTTTCTCACCTTCATTATTATCCGCTCCGTTTCCACCTGTGTCTCCTTTTCTATCAGCCCTCAGAGTGCATCTACTCCTGTCTTTGTTGCTTCGTCTGTTTACTCACCAGCTGTCTGCCTCCTCCTCTTCCTCAGCAGCTCCATTGCTGTTTTCCCAGTCAGTTCAATAAAGAAACTTTATTTTTTGCAGCCTGCCCCTCTGCCTCCATCACGTCTTACATTTGGGTCCTTCCTTTGAATGGCTGTAAAACAACACCTTATGTTTGGTAAGCTACTTAAGCCAAACCTTGAAGTTGATGAGCTGTTAATAAAATTAAAGTTGGCAGATTGAAAAGCTCTGATGCAACATTTAGCTGTATTTGTAGATGTTTAATTACAGCAAACACGTTGACACATTTCCAACTTTCTGTCTTTACCTTCTTCCCACCTGATTGTTTCCTATTAGTTTCTTATCTGTATTAAAGGCCTGTGTCTTCCATGTTGGTTGTCAGTCTGTCAGTGCACCCTTTACTTGTTGGTTGCTCCTGTTCCTGAGTTATTTCTCATTGATTTTGCCTCACTGCCTCACCCGCCTCTTGCCCTGTGGTAGCTGGGATATGCTCCAGATGGATATCAGCGGGATTATTCCTCAGTAGCTCACCAGGTTATATATTTCCACACTTGTTAAATGTGTCAAAGTATTGTCTTTTTGTTCCGCTTGGCTCCTGTATCCATCTGCATCCACCTCCCAGCACTTCCGGTTGCTCTCTGCACCGACTGTTCATTTAAAAGGCAAAATGCACAACCGGTAGTTTCACCAGTGAAATCCAGGCGACAAAGAGAAGCTGAAAGGAAAGCTAACAGCTTTGTGACAGGTAGAGAAAATTGTGGCATTTGGTCAGCCCAGAGGGGTGTGCTAGGAAACAAGCTCAGCACAAGCGGCCTTTCTTTGCTTTAGCCGTATCACAATGGTGGTTATCAACTTTTTTATTGTTAATCCACGGTTTGAGCTTCAGGCTTTGTGTGGTCTCATAAAACGGGGTATTTGACTATTTTTATTGTTACCTACCTACTGCAATCAGAGACATAATCAGAGGAATGGACAATCTAGGCATCTACAAAGAATAAGCTCTAACAAATATTCAGGTCTGACACTGTCCCGTATTCTATGGGCAATACAATAATATGGCCAAGTCACGTGGATGTGGAAATTGCTCTTAATCAGAATGAAAGTGATTTAATTTTCTTAGTGATGAATAAAACACTGTTTACAAAATCGATCCAACTATAGCTGCAATTCCACCAACAGTGTAAAACAGACTTGGAAGGAAATTAAGATTTAGCATAAAAAAATAAAACACTGCTGAATGCATGGTGATGCATTTTTCACCAAGGCAACATTCCTGCATTATTAATATCAGTGCAGGATGGATCAACAGGTTGCATATGTATTCATAATCGCATTGCTTCAGCAGAGTATAAATGTATCAGTGAGAATGTGTCACTTACAGCAAAACTCTGAACATAACCTGCTCCGGATGAGCATTCAGCATGAGTTCAGCATGAGTTGCTGTTTTGGGCCAACTGGGTAAAAAGAGAGCCATGACACTGAAAACTCAGCAATGGCTTTAGGCTTAACAAACCTCCATGAATCTCGTTTTGAAGTACACCCCTCAGGTGTCCAAACACAGCAGACCAACAAGATCATTTTTCATATTTACTCACTAATTTTCACCTACATATAAATGCTCACAGGCCAACACCAGCAGGCTGACCTGTTCCTATTTCCTGGATGTCAAACACTGCCACGTTGTCAAAGCTGCTGGTGTCAGAGACATAGACAGGGTGTCCTCTGGCATCTCCTTGCAGACAGCTGAATATCCCGTTAATAAAACAGGAAGAAAGTCGATGTAAGGAGGCAGGACGGGCGATGGGGGCATAAATCACAAGACTGTCAACCAGGAGACCGTGTTTCTGTCCTGTGTGAGAGCTTTGTTTTTACACTTGGCTTCATTTCATGTCATCACTGTTTCTGCTCAGATCAGGCCTTTGGACTTCCCTGGTGTGTACACGTGGGGCATAGTGCAAGCATCGTGTTAGCACTGAGCTTCAGTTCTCCATCTGTCTGTGCACGAGGCATTCAGGGACAGCCGAGTGCTGGGTTATCCTACTTTTACCTTCACTCAGAACCACTAAGGACACATTCACTGCAGAAAATAAAACTGAGATGCAGAGAAAGTAATCAGTGTAATCACATTACTCACAACTACGACCGATCTAGAATCACTTGTTAACTATTGTGTTTGTCTTTGCATTTTGGGTGGAAGCTGTGAGTACTCTGCATGCAGCGAACATGCAAACAGATAAGCTCCAGCCAACCAGCAGATTCAAGCCCAGGACCACCTTGTTGTGAGGCAAGAGTACTAACCTGTATAAGTTTCATCCAGGTCATGGTCTAAGGAGTGTGGAAAGAAAGCAACTGGACTTCTTTAAGGTTCTTGAAGACATCAGAACTGAAGAAGAGATTAAATGTCTTAAGAAACTTAAAGCAGTCCAGTTGCTTTTTTTCCAAGCTCCTTAGTGCTAATCACCACACCACTGTGGAGATTAGCCTTTGTCTAAATGGATTCAGCATTTTAACAAAGAACAGTTCATCATTCCAAAGTTTTATGACACAATCTGATGAACTTTTTAAAAAAATCTATTTTGTACCCGTGTTTTGATATTCACAGTAACTTATAAATAACATTTTTGGGGACTCTATCCTTGAGACACCGGGTAAAAGTTACAAAAATGTGATAGATGAGAGTTAAAGGTAAGAAATCCACCTTCACTGAAAAATGTAACTGTTTTAATCTGCGGATATTAAAGTTTGTTGATGTGGATGGTTAAAGATATGTAATACAAGCTCGTTTGACTGTTATTGGCTTTTGAGTTCTTTCTGGAGTTAAATAAAGATTTTTTTGTAACCATACAACCTTGGCATTGTAACATTTTGATGACAGATGGACTTAATAGTTGTGCTTGTACTTAATACATGTTGGCTACTTTATACTCCTGGTTGTTAGATTACAAGGTTTCTAACCTTGATTGCTAAAAAGGATGCTTTCAGTCTTTCCTAAATGAAGTGAAATGTTTTTATTAAATGCTATTTAAAATGGAAATAACATGTCAGCAGATTATAATTACTGAGAAAGTTTCCATTCAGTAACTTCTCCACTGATTCCAAGACCAGGCTCACTAGTTTAAAGAGACATTTACAAGAAGTAGCCAAAGACATGTCGTTGGCACAGATGGGAAAAGTAACAGACCTAAAACAGAGCCCTGCGGTAGACAACAAGTGACGTTTCCACAAGAAGTATTATTTCCTTTCTGGCAGATGGAACTCAAACCATCTTGCAGACATATTGGTTTAACCCAGCTGTTTCTAATTTATTTGAGTCAGTTAGTTTCCAGAATGGAGTTACAATTTGTCTTTTTTAAAGTCTAGTTTTAATTCTTTTTCATTTTGTTTATATATCTACTATAGTTTCATTTTTTTCCACAGCATGTCTTTATCCTGTCTTCCTTCTCTCACCTCAACCGGTCGCGGCAGATGGCCCCGCCCCTCCTTGAGCCTGGTTCTGCTGGAGGTTTCTTCCTGTTAAAAGGGAGTTTTTCCTTCCCACTGTCGCCAAAGTGCTGCTCATAGGGGGTCATATGATTGTTGGGTTTTTCCTCTGTATGTTTTACTTTAGGCTCTACCTTACAATATAAAGCGGCTTGAGGCGACTGTTGTTGTGATTTGGTGCTATACAAATCAAATTTATTTTAGTTCATGATAATAATCAAGCTTACAAAAGACATTATGCTAAAGACATTAAATGCAACATGCATCTGTTTATTTGTTATGTACAGTTGAAATATAGTGTTGCAGATGTCTACCTTAATAAAAGAATTCACAATTAGCAGAAAGGAGGGAAAAAGCTGCACAAAAGAAACTGGGAGATGAGAGAAATGGAAATTCATCTATTTAAAAATGTCCTCGGTCCTTCCAAGTGTCCATTCCAGTTTGTGTCAGCTCATCTCATGTGACAAACATGCTTTAGTCAGACATATTTTTATACCAGTACTATTATAGAAAGCTAATGAACAAGTAATATAAATATGATTTTTTGTTACATGCTCTCTATTTTTTAACAAAACTAAATGATCATGTTTTATGCTTCAGTTCAGTTTCATCACATTGCATCATGATCCAGGTAAAATAAGATCTGACATTTTGCAGATAAAAGACCCAGCAGAGGTTTCTTTTGTTTAATATTTATGTATCTTAAATGACACAAAGGTGTTTGCAGTGTCTCCTGAAAGCGCTAGCATAATGTTATCTACATGAACATCATTGCAGAAATGCTACCTGACCATCTGCTCTCTGTTGCTTGAGAACTCATTACGCCGTGTAACTCTAATGTCTGTTCTGACACTGATAGTGGCACTCTGCACAGATGAGCAACTCAAAGTGCCAAAATGAGTGTGTGTTTAAAACAGCTCAGGAGCATGAAAGTAAGCTTTGAAAGCCTCAAATCTCAGCACCTGACAAAGTAGCTCATTGAGTCACTGGTATTGATCAGAAAACGCTATCAACCTCCCACAGACGGTCATTTGTGGTGTGAGGCAGTTAGACTCTCACTTTCCTCTTTAACCTTAGTCGTTGGAGAAAGAAAAGTCCATTGCTGGTTTTTAGATATGTGCAGCATCACACCTGCACACATCCACAGAATTACACCCCTGAGATGTAGATGCCATCTTTCTGAAAATCCCTTCTTGCCTGTTTATGTTTCCCTTCTCCTGTGTTTTTTTTAGTCTTGTTCACGTCTGTGCTTCTGTGTCATCAGACTGAATCAGAATCAGGTCCAGGCAGTATGAGCCTGAAAAGCCTGAGAATGAAAGTAAGACAGAGTGTTTAAATTGGTTTTCACTCACTGTTTCCAAAGCTTGTGAGCCGTGGCCTCCTAGGGCCTGGCCAACAAAGCAAGTTCTAGATGGCCAGGATATGTTTTGTTATCTGGCTCCACTTTCCATAACACTGGATATCACGCTAAGTCACAGGGACTGGGAATATGTTTATGAACTTGATAAGTCACCGCAGGGTTTCCCAGTCTAGCATGTGACCAATCAAAAACGTAGACTGATCTGCCAGCAACCAAGCAGCTAATTTTATGAAGGAAGAGTAATTGATAATAGCAGAAAAATCCAAAGAGATTAAACAAAAGATACAGTATTTTAAATTTGGGTCCCATTTTTCAATCTAAATAAAATCAAGAGTATCATCCCAAAAGCCTTAAGGTGCACATCATAGAATAATTTCTTACTGCCTGTATCAAGACAGGCTTGGGTTACTAGGTAAACTTCAATTTCTGCTACTATCATGTTTTCCTGTGTGGCAGGCAGGATGAGGACCTAAACACTGGACTCAAACAAAAGGTAGAACTTAAAACAGCAGCTTTATTTGCTCGAGAAAACAGACATAGGATGCAAAAACTAAACTGGGAACTGGGAAACAAACCAGGATACGAGACACCAGGAACAGTCAGGAGCACACAGGACACACACAGCAATGAGGGTGTATGACATGACAACGGACAGAGTAAAACACAGGGCTTAAATACAGACGGGAGTAACGAGGGAATGGAAACAGGAAGGAAACACAGCTAATCACACATGACGAGACAAAGGGGAAGCAAATCTCAAAACACTGAACACAGAACACGACACTATCAAAGTAAAACAGGAAACGCAAGACAGGCACGGAGACGCAGACTTGACAAGGAGGCATGGCTGACAGGGAAGACACAGAGAACATAGAGACATGAAACGTGGGACACAGGAAAGGCACAGAGTAGACACTGGAAATACACGAACATAGAAACCAGGATAACCAGACATAACAGGGAACACAGGGGAGGCACATTAACAAAACCTAAAGGCTAGAAATGAGGAAATACTAAACTTAGGAAGCCAGAAATACAGACTAAACCATGAGGAACCACCAAATCAAAGCATATTAAATAATCAAAAAACACAAACACGAGATCACCAGACTCCGGACCGCGACAGCTACATGGAACGACTGATAGACACAACTGTGACACACTGCCACGAAGCTTCAGGAACCCCTTCCTCCATCAGCTCCTCATAAAAGAAAACAGTATGCCTTTTTAGCTGGGCCCAATGTACAACCAAACACCAGTGCCATCATCATAACCTTTTACAGGCCTCCCCAAACAGGGACCTGACCATACAAAGGACTCGACCCATCATAACCTGAAGCTCATAGCCAAGTGAAGGGTGAGCAGCGTGTCAGGTGTAGTCTTCGGGATAAAAACTGCCTGCTGTTTCATTCATTAACTCCTCCAGCATGAATGGAAAGGCTTCCAAATGACACTGTATGATGGAAAAATACACTCGGTGAGCAGCGCCACTCATCCCCTCATATTTCTACTCAGGCCAGACTGGATGCTTCACTTCCTCTCAACCCTTAACTGTAGTTTTAAAAGTGTTGCTGCCAGATTCAACAGGCAGCGAGTCCTGTGATGAAGTAATCCAGTGATGTAACTACTTAATTCAAAGTTGACATCAGGAGTTGTTTAAAAATGAATAAGTCAGCTCCTCGCCGAAGTGCTGCTGCAGGTGCTGGCATCTCTCGGTGCCTGCGGAACATTTTCATGTGTCTTTTGCCTGCAGCTCAGTGCTGTTCTTAATGTCACCGTGCCTCAGTATTCCTTGTCAACATTTGTGCGGACGGTCAGCGTGGTGGAGCGCGTGCTGGCTTTAGCTACGCTTTTGTCCATGCTTATTGTTTATCTGTTCGCATTTGTGTCTCCGGACAATAGTGGTGCTCACAGCATTGTTTTATTTGTGCGCCTTGTAGCTGCATGCGCACAGTTGCATGGCACATGCTGATGCTGTCTATTATGTGAGCATCTACCGTGCTGCTTTTGTAAGCACCGCCCCTGTAAATCAAATGCCCTCTTTGTTGATTTGGCTCCCCATTTTTGTACTCAGCTGCAGGAGATATGGTGTTTTCTGTTGGAAATGCGAGGATTTGTCACTGCATATGTAAGCTGGACCACAGGATCGTTTGAAGAACAAGCAGCCCTTGTGTCCTTGTGTTTCAGCAGACAAACAAGTTGAGATAATGATGACTTCTCCCATTGGAGAAAGATAAAGAAGAGACGAGAGGACAGCAGCGGTCTTTTGAAAAAGAACAGCGTGAAGCACCAGAAGTCATCAACTGGAATTACACTTCATCTTGTGTTTCTCACTTCTTTTGGGTTGTGCCAGGCAATCACTGGCAGAGGGGAGGGGCAGCACATTCCCAGAGCAGACCTGCACTCTTTTACAATCAGCCTCTGAGCTCCTCAGCCCTTCAACAGTGTCAAGCTAGGTAGCTAAGGAAAAAGTGGCTTGATTTCAGGCACAAAACAATAAAGAGTTGAAATTGGCTGGCTGTGGCTGTGCCCTCGAGGCACGAATCTGTTGCAGATTGTCTCTTGTGCCGCATTTCATTACTAGCGGGAGACTGCGAGATGATGTTCACAAAGAAGACAGAGAAATAGGTCGCAGTGTGACACTGTGATCACTTGAAATGCACTCTAAACAGTTACTGCAGGGGAGATATGATTTGTCCAGTCAGACAATTAGTGAACGATAATGAGTGCAGCTACCTGAATACATTAGTCATCCTTTCCCTGAAGGACTTTTCACAGGAGGATTAGCTTTCTGCTTTTAAGCAGAGAAAAGTTTGGGCTTTGCGGTTGTGTTTGCTTTGGGCATGTGCAGGATGGATGCTTGCAGGCATGAAGGTTTGTGTGGGTGGTTGTTTGCTGCGACTGTCTCGGAGTCTGTCACCATCTCGGTGTAAGATGTAGGCATCCTACGGCATCCTTTTTTTTCCTCCATTTGTCAGGTGTAAGAGTTAATTCCTGAGAGGGAGCGACGGTGAAGCCTCCCGTCACAGGAACGCACACGCCACCTCACAGGACTGAAATTAATCACAGCCGAACACTCACTCAGATTTAATAAAGGAACGAAGCAAAGGAAGAAGATTGCAAAGGCACATTTATAACTCACTATAATTATGTGAAAATCTCCCATAATTATGAGATAATGTATAACAGGGTGCAACAATTACTGACACAGGAAAAAGGAATAATTCAGAACTTTCCCCAAAACCATCATGCTTTTAAGAGCCTACAGCATAACAGCTGCTTTGTTAATGTGCTTCTATTCGAAAAACAAAAACTAATTTGAGATTACAAAAAAATCAGCAACAAAAAAGCTGCTTATGTTGTAGCGCACTGTGTAACATAATGAACTCCAGTCCTGTCACTTGACAGCTTGTTAAATGGTTAAGACATTTAAACAGTTTGAGTTTTTAAATGAGTAGATAAAGATAGAATTAGGCCAACAGACTGTAAATAACAGAATTTGCATTGCATCTAGACTGAAGCCTCAAAATCAGCATTTTGCCCCCCGCCATGTTGGTTTGTTTGAACCACAAGTGTGGCGTGCTAATGCTAGTTAGCTTCTTTAACCATACAGTGCACTGATGCGACACACAGAAATATTAATACCTTTAAAATTACCAACTAAAACAATAGAATGTGAATTAACTTGTATATGAAATACTTTTTTATTGTGATGCAGATACTGAAGTTAGCATGCTAACCAAATAGCACCCATATATCGCATCTATTATAATCACTTTGAAGCTGAAGATGGAACATGTTCTGTTCAGCATCCTTTCTGCCATAGCCCAAAATGATAAAATGATGAAGACGATGCCTAGATATTCTTTTTGTTTGTTTGTTTTTTATACACTCTGCAAGTCTAACTGCTTGTGAGTGATTCCCAAAAGGTTGAGTCCAGATGAACAGAATCAGCCTTTTGGGATTTGCTTACCTGGATGATTGAGCATGTATCAAGACTGCTTGTAAGTGATGCTGAGGGAAATGAAGAAATTCAAAAGTGGGTGAAACTCTTGACAAGCTACCACTGAACAGTATAACCGTCAGGCTAAAGGTTTGTTAGAGTTTGTATAAAAGATGAAAGGATCGTTAAAGTAATGTGTTTTATCACATACAAGGTCTTGAATAATCAGGACCCATCTGATCTTAAGGACCATTTCACCCAAATAGAGCACGTCGCTCTCACACTGCAGACTTACTTGTTGTTCCTTGAGTATTTGAAAGTACAATGAGAGGCAGAGCCTTCAGTTTTCAGGCAGATCTTCTGTGGAACCAGCTTCCAGTTTAGATTTGTGAGACAGACACTATCTCTACTTTTAAGATTAGGCTTCAAACTTTCCTTTTTGGTAAACCATATAGTTAGGACTGGATCAGGTGACCCTGAATCCTCTCTTAGTTGTGCTGCAATAGTAATAGTGCAGTTCCCATGATGCACTGAGCATTTATTCTGCACTCACCATTTTTCACTCACTAATGCTCTCTGCAGTTAATTATTAGTTATTATCAATATCTGTCTCTCTTCCACAGCACATCTTTGTACTATCTTCCTCCCCTCACCCCTAACTGGTCGTAGCAGATACTTCTGCCGGAGGTTTCTTCCTGTTAAAAGGAAGTTTTTTCTTTCCCACCATCCCCAAAATACTTGTTCATGGGGCTCGTCTGATTGTTGGGGTTTTCTCTGTTTTCTCTGTATTATCGTATGGTCTACCTTACAATATAGAGCACCTTGAGGCAACTGTTGTTTTGATTTTGTGCTATATAAATAAATTTGAATGTTTTAAATCATTCTAATTTATTTACATAAATTTGGACAGCTAATGAACAGCACTGAGCGATTCCTCTGCTTGCAAAAAGAAGTTCAAGAGCATAGAACTTATAAGGAAAATGACTCTGGTCTGCATTAGATTTTTGACTTCAGTAAGCACGGTCTTTATCATACAAGTGGACGGTCTCCTTGCTTCTCAATCAGAGCCACCACACACACAGACACACACGCCTAAACCCCCCGGCTTGTGATGTAAAAAGTAAAAGTAGATATATATACAAAATGTAAGCCATCCAAAGTGGAAGATGCATGCGGTATGTTGTTGTTGATATGTGTATCTTTTATATATAGTCTGTGGGTATGCTTGTAGCCTAGCACCTCTTCTTGCACCCACGCTTCTTTGACGATCATGAAAGCTGGTTGTCAGGTAACTTTTCCTTTATATTGTCTGACAACAGCAGACATGAACACCAGCTGCTACAAGGATCTGCAAAACAAAATAATTTAGAGCAGCCACTGCACGATAATGTAAAACAAGAACAAGCTCTTATAGAGAAAGGTATCCTTGCACCTTTAAATCAGTAGAGAAAGCATAACAAACATTTTTTTATCCATTCCCTGGCTACCAGCTACTTTTTCCTCCATGTCCTGATTCATGAAGTCAGTCATTCATTAAAAGACAGTGGCACTCAATCACCAGGCCCTCATCTAATCTCAAGAGGGAATCAGAATGTATAATTCACTCAACTTGAAGGTTGAGTGAACGCTGGCACGACTTGCTGCCGCTACTCACCGCTATCTCTGTCGCTACCGGATTCCTGTCCTGGTCCTGTCTCTACGGCCCACCGGTGTCTCTGTCCGGTTGTTCCTGTCCGTGATGTGGCCTCTCAGGATCTATGCACTGTCTGTGTGGGTCTGGATCTTTATGTCATCGATCTACCGACTCGGCACTGGGCTCCATCAGTATACAGCTGATGAGCTCCTCCGGCTCCGCTTCTCCCTGGCTGCTCCACCGCTGGCTGTTCTTCATCTCCACATGGACATTGCCTTCCTCCCTCGCCGAAAGTACGTACATCAGGGCTCCCGTCGGTATTTCCATCAGGATAATTCCAAGCCAATTCAGTCCTTCTGGTCCACCTCTGGTCGTTCTCAACAGAACCCCGGCAGGTCCATTAACCACAATGTTTTGGCTAACCTGCCTAGGTCGGCCAACACTCTCATCCAGTCCGACAGTACTTCCGTCAATTTCGGCCTGCTTAATATCCGTTCGCTTACGAACAAAGGACATCTCACCCAGGATCTCCTAACAGACCGTAAGTTTGACTTTTTCTGCTTGACTGAGACATGGCAACAGCCCAATGACTTTTCGCTACCTACAGCTCCTTTGAATCTGTTGTTTGTCAACTTTCAGGACTTGCTCCAACTGTCATAGCTGTCATTTACCGCCGCCCAAAATTTAATTCTGTTTTTATAAGTGACTTTGCTGATCTGCTGACCAACCTAGCTACTGTTTCCCCTAATATAATATTGCTGGGTGACTTCACCGTCCACGTAGATAACTGCTATCATCCTCTTACCAAGGACCTTTTATCCTGCTTTGATAGCTTCAGCCTTAAACAATACATACTTTGGACCTAGTCTGTTGTTCTGGACTTACCCCCTCCAACTGCACAGCTGACGAGCTGCTAATTTCGGATCATCTACTTCTCTCCTTTAATGTTCACATGACTTTCTCTATAATTAACAATCCTCGTATTATTTCTTTCCAGAATATCAAGAATATAAATCTTGATATCCTTTCTTCTGCTCTCTCTAGCTGCTTGTCTCTTAACAATTTGGCTATTCAAGACGATCTAGTATTTTATTATAATCATAGCCTCAGTAGTATTTTGAATTCTCTTGCTCCACAAAAAAACCGAACTGTACTCTTTTCTTGCTCTGCACCCTGGTACACACCTAAACTCCGACTATCCATCCATCCATTCGCTTCCGCTTATCCTTTTCAGGGTCGCGGGGGGCGCTGGAGCCTATCCCAGCTGTCATAGGGCGAGAGGCGGGGTACACCCTGGACAGGTCGCCAGTCTGTCGCAGGGCCAACACACAGGGACAGACAACCATTCACACTCACTCGCACATTCACACCTAATGGCAATTTGGATTTTCCAATTAACCTATCCCCACAAGCTGCATGTCTTTGGACGGTGGGAGGAAGCCGGAGTACCCGGAGGGAACCCACGCAAACACGAGGAGAACATGCAAACTCCACACAGAAAGACCCCAGCCTGATGTTGGAATTGAACTCAGGACCTTCTTGCTGTGCGGCAACAGTGCTAACCACCGTGCCACCGTGACTCCGACTATTGAAAGCTAAAGGCCGACGGCTTAAGAGAATAAGAAAACTGGCCTTACTATTCATAAGGATATGTTTAATAACCATGTTCTGTTTTATCAGGAATGTATCATTCAAACCAAATCTGCCTATTATTCTACCATTGTCTGTTCAAGTGAGAACTCCACCAAGACCCGATTCTCATTATTTAACTTCTTTAACAGGCCACCTGATTCTCTGCCCACTCATCTCTATTCATCTAACTTCTGCGACTCTCTAATGCTATTCTTCACTGAAAAAATTCATAAAATACACCTAGACTTGGTACCGCATGCTCAATGTAGCTCCTCTGTCTTAACTCCACCCCCTTCTCACTTCCTCTTTGTTTTTCAACTTCCGTCTTTAACTGATATTGCTGATCTTATCCACAAATCAAAGCCTTCTACCTGCCAGCTTGATCCTATCCCCACTGTCCTTGTCAAAGTCTGTCTACCCCCTCTCCTTCCTCTCATATCTGCTATTATTCACTCTTCACTCACCACTGGAACTGTTCCTGCTTCTTTCAAATTTGCCGCCATCACCCCAATCCTGAAAAAAACAGGTCTAGATCCCAACAACTTTAACAATTTTCGTCCTATCTCCAATCTACCATTCCTCTCAAAAATTCTTGAAAAAATAGTTGCTTCACAAGTCCACCTCACTGATAATAACCTTTACGAACAGTTCCAGTCTGGTTTCCGTCGCCTGCATAGCACCGAAACTGCTCTTATAAAAATAACAAACAATCTTCTTACGACAGCTGATTCTGGTCTCCTCTCCATCCTTATTCTTCTTGATCTGAGTGAAGCCTTTGACACCATCTCTCATCCCATTATTCTTAGCAGATTAGCTTCTATTGGTCTCTCTCATACTCCATTAGCCTGGTTTAAATCATACCTGTCTGACCGCACTCAGTTCATTCAATTTAAATCCTTCACTTCTCAGCCTTCTCCTCTATCTACTGGGGTGCCCCAGGGATCTGTCCTCGGGCTCCTCCTTTTCATCATTTACCTTCTTCCACTCGGACACATTTTTCGTAAATGTAACATTCAGTTCCACTGCTATGCCGATGACACCCAGCTTTACCTCTCTACCAAACCCTCTTCTACTCTTCCTCCACCCTCCCTCACCCTCTGCTTAGCTGAACTCAATTCCTGGTTCTCCTCCAACTTCCTTAAACTCAACAGCAATAAATCAGAACTTCTTCTGATCGGCACTAAATGATTGCTATCCAGAATTAACAGTTACTCTCTCACTATCAATAATTCGTTGGTCCCTATCTGTGGTTCCCTCTGTGAAAAGCTTGGGTGTCATTCTCGATAGCACATTATCCTTTAATTCACATATCAGTAATGTCACACGTGCAGCATATTTTCAACTCCGTAACATCAATCGCCTCCCCCCTTTCCTCACTCCTCATGCCACTGCCATTTAAGGCTATTCATTCTCTCTCTCCACCATACCTCTCTGATTTAGTACAGATGAACTTCCCATCCCGGTGCCTCAGATCTTCATCTTCTCTTTCTCTCTCTGTTCCTTCCGCTCATCTGATTACAATGGGGGGCGGGGCTTTTAGTTGCTCTGCCCCTCGACTTTGGAATTTCTTACCCCCTGACCTCAGAAATATTAGTTCATTCCTTCTTTTTAAGTCCACCCTCAAAACTCAAACCTCTGTATGCTCTTAACTTTTATCTGTTATTCTTATTATTGTGTATATTTCCAGTTTTTGTGTTTTTATTTGTTGTACAGTGTCCTTGGGTGCTTTGAAAGGCGCTATTTTTAAATAAAATGTATTATTATTATTATTATTATTATTAATTCACGTCCAAGTCTGGAGCTTTAGATTCTTATCGTCCTGTGCCAGTCCAGCTACATGAGTAGTGGCGGACTGCAGTGGAATCTGACAGGGAGTGCTTTTGTCTTAAAACCGCAGCTCTGTGAGGGAAAAAGGGAAGCAAAGTACCCCCGGGGGCGCTGATATTCTCATGTGAAGTAAGCAATCTGTCGACTCCTCCGATCTAAAAATAAGCTCCAAAGAGAGGGGCAATATCTTATTTATCTCCATATGTAAGTGCACAATGCCTTTGTTTCTGCTTGTTGTCTTCAGAACTGATGACAGAACACAACAGTGACTCAGTGAAGTCCTGCATTACTCGCCCTGACTGAACTCGCATGTCAAACTGCATCAGACTCAAAGGGTGGAGGCTCTCTTACACTTTCATCAAATTCACAGGATGACAACATATTCAGATTGCAATGACTGAAGATGATTGTTTAGGCATCGGTCCAACTTCTAGGCTGGCACCTATGCGAGGCGTGATGTCATGACTGACTTTTGATAATACTGCTGGGTGTCAGTCAGCAGGTTGGTGCATATCACGTCAAAGACTTCCTGTTAAATGGGGATTATGGTTGGTGCCAGTAAAATAAAGTGTGTCTAAACCCTGCTTTACCTCAGCTGCTCTGCTGTATGACAGTCAAAGTCCCAGGATGTAGCAGTTTTATTGAGTTTTGGCTCTTCTGCATTTGTTGGTTGGCAATTCTATTCCATTGTCATTCTGAGATTTAGTTTTTTGTTATAGAGTCTGAGTCTTCGTTTCTTTAGTTCACTGTGATTTTAGTTTATTTTGCTGCTTTTCCTCCTCTGCCTTTCTGCCTGTTTCCATATCTTTCGTATCATGTTTAGTGTCTGTTTCTAGTCTCTGTTTAGTATTTATCTTTGGTTGTTTTTTTCCTTTATTTTCAAAGCTGGAGCAGCCAGTTTTACTTAGATATAAATGCAGATCCATTTTCCATCTCTCACTTTGTGATGTTTTACAATAAAGGTTAAGGAAAAGTAATTAGGAAAAGGAGGCAGGAGGGTTTTTTTTCTGACTATTCGACCATTTTTACTCCCTATCAGATTGTCTTAAGACCCAAATAGAAACCATTTAAAAAGAGAAACTAAGAACAAAAGATGTGATTTGTAAAGGAAACATCTTCCAGTTTCTTCATGATGCTTCTTCTTTAGCAAGTGTGCAAAACAAAACCCAAACCTGACCATGGATGGTTTTCTGACAAATCACTCAGGGTCAGAGTTAGGCTGCTTTCTGGCCACATGCTAAGTAAGTTCCTATTTAGAAACTATAAGAGGCTACCTTTGAAATGAACTCTCTAACACACACTTGAGCTCAGTTATTAAATTATTTACTCATTTAAAACCCTTTTTAAGAAACAAAATTATCATAAATATCTGAAAAATTAAACTGTATGAAAAGCTGAGCTTATATTATCTTTAAATATCTCAAAATTTTATCGACATGTCTTCCTATCAGCAGACTCCTCGGCTGCTTCTGAATCAGCTTCTGTATCTTTTAACATTTTTTAAACTCTCATGTCTTTTATATTCTCTTTGCTTTGTGCATATTTCTGACTCCACGAATGCTTCTTGTGCTTCTGCCTCTCTTCTCTGTGACAAAGACTCAAACCATGTTGCTAAATATAATAGCTGTGGATAAATGATGGTACTGCAAATCTAGGCGACGAGCTGGACCTTTATGTGTGTTTACAGCAGTCGTACCACCACTGTTAACCTATTCCACTGGGAGGCTGCTTCCCCAGTATTGTTTAATCATCCTGCACTGCTTTAAGTACTTTACTGTGGGTTGCATAAACAGCACATGTACAATCACTAATTGAGTTAGTAGTAACACTAATAGGCAGACAAAAACACTGAACAGGGCCGTGCAATGTGTGCAAAACTGCACACATTGTTAAAATGTTTCACCTGAAGCCTGAGTTTATGCCTCATGATATATCTGCACGAACACTAATCACAGTGTTAAGGTCTCTCTCAGTGTGACTTGGAACACTGGGCTGCTCCTGACTGCAGGGCAGAACACATTTCCACACATTTCTATGTGGACTTTGAATATTCTCCTCATGTCTGTGTGGTTTCTCTCCTTGCACTACGGCTTCTTCCCGCAGTCCAAAGCCATGCAGTTAGCTAGGTTAGGTTAACAGGTGACTCTAAATAGACTGTTTGTGCAAATGGTTGTCTGTCTCTGTCTGTCTGTGTTAGTCCTGTGACAGAGTGGGACCAGTACAGGATGTGCTGCACAGAGGATATGAACCCAGGTCTCCTGAGTAACAGTCCTGGCTCATTTACATCACCACCAGCTTTACTGCAACAAAATTTGTGGCCCTTTCAAAGTGCAAAGTGCATGTCACAGTTGCAGGAATCAAAGCAGGCCATCAGACGAGATTAATGCCAAAATAGTTACTTTATTATAATATACATTTTACGGCTTCTATCTGAAGCCCAGAGTCACCTGCCAATGATACTGTGAGACATACCATGTGCATATGTTTCTATTTAGTTTTAAATACAAAGTGGGCATCCTAAATTTTCACATATACATGAAAATCATTTATTCTACAGCACGAGTGTTCAACTCCAGGCCTCAAGGGCCGGTGTCCTGCAGGTTTTAGATCTCACCCTGGGTCAACACACCTGACTCAAATGATTAGTTTGGCCTCTGGAGAACTTCAAGACATGTTGAGGAGGTAATTTAGCCATTTAAATCAGCTGTGTTGGCTCAAGGACACATCTAAAACCTGCAGGACACCGGCCCTCCAGGCCTGGAGTTCGACACCTGTGTTCTACAGTGTCTTTTGTTCTGTATACTGCAAATGTTTGTGTTTAAAATCATATTGCCACAAATGACTGCACATCTGCCATTGGTGTCTTAGATTTTATGATGGCTAAGATATTAACACCTTCATATCTGCTTTATAGTGTGTTATAAACTGTTTATTAAGGGTTTACATTTTGCTTATAAATGCAAACTATGTAGTTAAATAAAGTTGCTGATAATAGATGCTCAAAAGTGTCGACTTTATAGACCTCCAGGCAATTCCCCAAAGGTTTAAAGGTGTCTTTAGTGTTGTGAGCACTGAGCTCATTAGCTGCTGAGCTTTTCTTCACCAGCTCTCCAAATGGTACAAAAACTGTTAGAGATAAGAATAGAAAACCAGTTCTTGTAGAAAACCAGTTCCCAGTAGTCCAGTTCCTACTGTTTTTAGTCTGCCTGTGTCACGGTCTGGCTAGGGCAGACCGTATGTTGCAGGGAAGGACTCAAGCGCAGACCGAAATGAGATGTGAATAACAAAACAAGCCGTTTATTAAGGCAAGAAACGAGGGTACAAAATAATAGGGAATCGATGAAAACTAAACAATGACCTAAACTGGGTGAACTAAAACAAAACATAGAAAACTCTAAACATAACAAACTGACAGGGATACCTGGAGCGGAGACATAGGAAACAACGGACGAATACAACGGGTGAATACAACGGACGACCTGACAAAGAATGGCTGAGAGCACACAGACTAAATGGACACAGGAGGATAATGAGGGAAGTGGCAGCACCTGGGGAACCCAGCTGACACATGAACATAATTACGTCACAGGGGGAGAGTAACTGAACATGATGAACACAGACACACCAGACCTCTTCACAATAAAACAGGAAACACAGTGAGATATAGACATGACAACCTGAACTGACAACATAAGCCACAGACATGAAATACATTAAAAGCAGGGGAGACTTAACATAGTGGAAACACGAGGGGAAAATAACTAGAAACACCTAGGCATGATTATGATGAACTTAGGAAACCTGAAGGCTACATAAACTAAACACAAAACGCTGGGTCAGCAGACCCAGGATCATGACAGCCTGCCTATCGATCCTGCTTATCGGTTCTTGCACTCACACTACAATCACGTAAATTCAGTTCGCCTGTCAGAAAGGGAGAAAAGCGCCTCAGTCTAGAACATGGATATGGACATTAATATTTATAAATTGGATGAGGTAATGTGGAAAACTGCATCCAAGACAGAAACAGCCACATTATGCTGCTAACATAAGACAAGACAGCATTCTAACGCTAAGCTAGCTAAGAACCCAGAGTTAAAGCTGAGTTAATGCTGAGACCAGCAGCCGGACTGTGAACTTCAACAGGTAACAAACAGATGAGCAGTCAGGCTGCAGCCTCCCTTTCTGCCTGTTCGAGTTCCTAAAGCAGTCAGGAGCAATATTAGCTACTCACAAATGGCACCCTTACAAACTCCAGCTACTGCAGCATCTCAATGAGGATGACCCAGATCCGCGCACAGAATTTGCAGAATGGGCAAAACAAAAATTGGAACAGGACCCTCAGTTCACGCAGAAGATTTTGTTCAGTGATGAGGCAAACTTTTATGTGAATGGTGAAGTTAACAAACAAAACCACCGCTATTGGTCTGACACTAACCCTCATTGGATGGATCCCTCCAAGACTGTTGGAACAACAAAAGTGATGGTTTGGTGTGGTATATGGGGTACAACGATAGTGGGTCCATTCTTCATCAATGGAAACCTCAAGGCCACTGGATATTTGAAATTGCTACATGATGATGTGTTTCCCTCTTTATGCACTGAAGCTGGCATGTTCCCTGAGTTTTTCCAGCAAGATGGTGCACCACCACATTATGGGTGCCAGGTCCGAGCATTCCTAGATGAACAGTTTCCTGGAAAGTGGATTGGTCGTCGTGGGCCAGTTGAATGGCCCCCAAGGTCTCCCGATCTGACCCCCTTAGACTTTTATCTTTGGGGTCATCTGAAGGCAATTGCCTATGGTGTGAAGATACGAGATGTGCAGCACCTGAAACTACGGATACTGGATGCCTGTGCTGGCATTTCTCCTGCGTTGTTGCTATCAGTGTGTGAAGAGTGGGAGAAGAGGTTTGCATTGACAATCCAACACAATGGGCAGCACATTGAACACATTTTATAAGTGGTCAGAAACTTGTGAATAACTCATGAACGAATAAAGTTACGTTGAAACCAAGCACACCATTGTTTTTCTTGTAACATTACCAATAAGTTTGATGTGTCACATGGCCCTCTTCCTATTGAAAAAACAAAAGTTGTATCCAAGATGGCCGACTTCTAAATGGTCACCATGGTCACCACCCATCTTGAGGAGTTTGTCCCTTCACATATACTAATGCGCCACAAACAGGACCTTAATATCACTAACCATTCCCATGTTATTACGGTGTATCCATATAAATGGCCCACCCTGTACTAAGAGAAAGATCTTAGAGATGTGTGTCCTGATTAGGGATTTGTTTTGTGGGGTGTGTGGCTGTAGCCTTAGGTTTATATTGTTAAACTGTGTTTCGGCTCTTCTACAGAGTATTTAACTAACGTACTGCATAAAGTGTTCTATGTAATATATTTAATAATTACTTTTTTGAGTAATAGCTCCAATGCTGATCACAACAAAGAAGGAACTACCTCAACAAACATGCACAAACATTTGACCTGCAGCATACATTTGCATGAACGTGAGCCAATGAAAACCTAAAACAATCGATAAGCGATATCGATAATGTAATTCCCATCCCTAAAAACTGTATCCTCTGTCTGTATCAGAAGGTCACTCGAGCTATTGTTCTGGCTCTACTGCATACTCCAAAGACTTTTGCATTTCTTAACTCTCAGATGAAAAGTAGTTAAAAGATGGAGACAAGATGAAACTTGGGTCTGTAAATTATTGTCATCGTGATTGGTTTTCTCTGATGAGCTGAAAGGGGGAGGAAAAAAACTCTTCAAAGACATCCTCGTGCCAAAAACACAAATAAAAGTAATTAAACACAGCAACATCATCAATCTCCCCAACAGTGCGCCTGCCAGGCCGGTCTCTGCACTAAATTAACATCGGGTGGCCTTCTCCTGGTCCGGGTAGTATTTTACCTGGCACTGAGCCAGAGAGAGACGCTTTGAATGTGCGTGAGATATCGCGGGGAACATGCAGCTCAGGCTTTTTATGATTATTCTGAAAAGGGTTAATGAAATAAACACATGCATTGGGACTTAAAATATAATCTATAATCCTATCGATTAAGCTTTTGCATGTGCTGTGGTGCAATATATCAGAGGTCACGGCACTCTTGTGAATGAGATTGCTACATGTGGGTAGCCTGTGTAAATATTACATGATCCCAAGGGGACCATGTGATCATAATTATGTGCATCTTAATGATATGGATGTGCCAGTGCAATCAGCTAAAAAGTCTGGTCGGGCAAAATACTCCACAGGCTTGTTTTATGTATTAAAATAAATGCTAAGTAATAAACATCAGCTTATTTTCCCTCCACATTAAGACACAACAGTAAAGAGCCCCCCCGTTCTGTCTCAAACAGCCCTTGGGCGCATGGTGAATGTCTACATGATAAATGTGATCATTTGATGTCACTCAGGTTAATTAAAATGCTGTCTCACCTGACTGGTGATGGAGGGGATGTGATGAAATAAGCCAGGATAACCAATTCTTTCTCTTCCACGTTATGAAAATGAGCAGATCTGCAGCAGGCTGCTGCTTGGCTGGTGTAAAGACCATTATTTCTGCTCCATCCGTTGCTGTGCCCTGTAATGAAAGCCTTAAAAAATCTGTACAACACGACTGTGGCTGCAGAATGTTTATACTGGAAGAAGCTAAAAACAAATGAGAAGTTATTGGTCACAGTTCTTTGTACAGTTTATTTAAACTCAGGTCTGATCGTTTTTCCTCTTTTTTTTTTTTTGCACCTCTTTAAGCAAATTTTTAAAAACCTCATAGTTTGACAGTCTCCAACTGATTAAGGTTTCAGTGTGGGTGTTCAGTAGGGACTTGAAGGAACATTTGGACCCAAAAGACGCTTAATATCTAATACTTACATAATATTATTCCCCAATTAACTTGAGAGTTAAGCTGATTTTGGATTCTTAAAATACAGTGAGTGTCTGAATAAAATCACCTGGTATAAGATTAACAGCAATTTGTTTACATTTAGTGAAGTCACTAATATAAGAGCATTATGACGTCTTATCACCCATTTATGTGTCCAATCCACTGCTTTTGCGCTGAGCACAAGATGGTCAAAAGATCTATGGATGCTCGAAATCAAGCATTTTCTTCCTTTAATGTCAGTCACTCGATGTCAACTTATAAGCTGGGCTATTCAGAAATTAATGAAAAACACATATATTTTACTGCTGTATTTATACATTCATTAAGTCAGAACAGTAGTCAAATCTGAAATTATCCATCTATCTATATTTTGCAAAACTGAAGAACTTTGGCAGTTAGACTCTGATGAGAGGCATGGTGGAGAAAGATAGTGACAGGACCCCCCTGGAGTCTGTACGCTGACCGTGGTTAAGCAGAATGAGCTGATGGCTGATGGAGACTTCAATAGAAACGCCCTAGGCAAGCTAAATTAGGTGGAAATGGGAAGGAGGAGGTATGCATAACAGGCAGTGTGGAGCAAGTGGTAAGAATGGAGACTGCATTGCCCAACATGCTTTTTAGGTTGTAAAGTTACATTTCTTTGCTTTCCAACATAGGGACGCACTAGAGAACAGTGAAATCTGTTTTGTTTAGTTTTTTCTGACCAAAACAACTAAAACTGTAACTCTGTTTGTTTGTTCATGTCAGTTCATTCAGGATAAATTCGATGTCACGGTTCTGGGTCATTCTGACCCAGCATTTTCAGGTTCTTATGTTTTTGGTATTTCTCTAGATTATGATTTCTATTCTGATTATTTAGTGATACTGGTTTGATTATTATTATTATTATTATTATTGTAGGTTTAGTTCAGCGTCAAGTCTGTCTCTCTCTGTCAAGTCCGTGTCTTAGTAAAGTGTGTCTTGTTTCCTGTTTTACTTTGAAGGTTTATGTTCATGTGTGATGCAGTTTTACTGCTCCCCTGTCTCGTTAGCCCTAATCTCTCCCAGCTGTGTCTCCCTCCTGTTTTCCATTCCCTGATTACTCCCCTGTGTACATAAGCCCTGTGTTTGCCTTTGTTTAGTGTCGCGTCGTACCCTCAGAATTGCCTGTGTTCCAATTTGTGTTTTCACGGTTTGATATCTGTTTCTGTTTCGTGACCGCAATAAAGCTGAGGTTTTCAGTTACAATTCCATCTCCAAGTCCTGCATTTGGATCCTCATCTCCGCCTGTCCGCACACAGAGCCCTGACATTAGAACTGCAAATAGTTCTTTGAAATGTTTGTCTTGTATTAATATTTAGACTAAGTTTTGTTCCGATTCAAAATATTGAACAAACCAACACTGGCCCAGAAGAGTTCAGTCAAACGATGATTTTATTGAGCACACGTGTGGGAAGCTGTACACTGCAACACATCAGCATAGATCTTCGCCAAACAGCTCATTTCAGAATGATTTTATTCATGTCAGGGTTCAACCCCTTGTGCATCACAAATGAACATAATATGCATCAGTTACAGTAAATGATCAATTAAAAATAGCTAAAATAGACAGAGACGTTCCTCTTTCTAGCACATTCTTCCATACATGGTAATTAAACTCATTCTAGTGGGGACTTTACACTTTCTTGACTCTTCTTCTGTCACTTGTTACTAGGCAAATGCAGTTAGAAGCTAAATGAATTCCTAGCCTTCGGCCTGGCCTATGTTTAAATCATATGTCTGTAAGCGTGAATGCTGTTTAGCCTTCCATTGCTCCAAGTCACTTACACAATAGCTCGTCGGGACATCACGCCAAACGAAGCTTGAAACCTTCAATAGACTGAGCATCAATTCTTAATGAGCACAACATGCAATGTGTGTGTACAATGATTATAGCTGCACCTGTAATAAAATGTTAATCTGATACCAGTAGCTGTAATAAACAGTTTAATGCAATGTTAATGATAAAGGATAAATTGTAGCAGTAAAATAATTTCTTTATTTCCACAGTTTGTTTTCCAGATGTTTTATGTTCTTGACTGTGCAAATCAGTGCTTGGGTGGGAAATGTAATTTCTTTGAGTTTTTGTTTTGTTTTTGTTTTTTATCTGCAGATAAAAACTACAAACACTTCTTCTCCTTACTGGAACAACCCAATAAGGAACTGTAATAGTCTGACCAACATTAACTAGAGTCTTGTTTTTCAGCACCAGTCTGAGATGAGATGTTTCTAATTTTGATTCTGTAAACCAACAGTGGTGTAAGGAAAAATAACAACACCTGTCTTTTATAGTTCATATGCGATATTTAATATAGCAGTGGCGTTTGTGCCAATAAAAATCAGTATGTGCCACTGAGAAATGATTTGATTGACTGGCATTTTATAAGTGCATAAGGACGTGGACTGCAGCATCATATGCAAACACACTGTGCCACTTTCAGCCTTCCTCACAAGTTTTTTTTCCATTGATCACCCGAAGCTAAAAGTCATGTTGCGAAAAAAAAAAGCCTTTTCCTCACAGGGCACAGTTATAGAGGAGACATGTTAAACTACTGACAACTTGAAGTGCGAGTAAATAATTACTGTATTTATGCTGACTTTAAAGGTTTGTGAAACTTTCACAGAACTCCAAAAAGCAGTTTTTCTGTGGGACATCAACTGAAGTGTGGACAAGGCCAAGAAAAAAACCCAAAAAAAACAGATGGTTGATTTTTTTTTTCTCACAATGCAAAAGCACAAAATAATGAAACTACTTTTTTACCTGGAACATTTTGGAACCTTAAACAAGCTCAAGACTGTGACCATTTTGATGTTTGGAAATGTGATGAACTGTGAGTGCACACTCACTGGCTAAGGACTTGTGATTTAAGACTCACTATAGCCGATACTGCATAATCTTCCTTTCTGAAACTGAAATTGGCTAACGTAATGTTTTATTCAGCATGACCCAGAATGAGTAACCGAGGCCCAAACTCAGCAGCAAAGTGATTACTGAGGTCAGGAGGCATCCTAATCAGATGACTGAGCTCCCTCAATTAGCTTCTAACAATGTGGGAGAACACCAGCTTTATTCCAAGTCTCATCTGAATGATCGAGCCACCCTATCACCCAGTCTCTAACATTAAGTCTAAACACCATTCAGTTCACTGCCTTGTAGATCAGAGGTGGTAACTGGGGAACAGACTGAGCCGTGTGATCCCCAGTGACAAAAGTGACAAAAACATATAGTGAATACGCAATTCAGGGCTAAAAAGTGTAACACCTGAATTGCAACTGCTCACAGTTTCCCTTCAATTTTGTTCTTGGAAATGAGGTTAATCAAACTCATAGCCTCTGCTGACATTTAGCTTTCCACAACAGCTCTCTTTGGGGTGACACAGCAGTCATAAATTTCCTTGTCTCCCTGATTTTTATCTCATACATTTTAACTGTCTTCCTGCTCCCCTAGTCAGACAACCCTGGGGTGTTGGTTTGCGCCAAGCCTCCCCTCCCTCCGTCTGGCCGTCTCCACCCTTTCTTCCTGAGCGTGAGGTAATTACCTCCCTATGAATTCACTGACAACTAGATCTGCGGCAGATATGATAAAAATAGCTGACAGGGATTTTGACATAATAGTCACATTGTCTCATAGAGAAAGGGGCTTCTAATGAATTCCGATGAGGCCCACCTCGATAATTATCTCCATGTCATTCAGATGAGGCTGGGATAAGACATTTTGTTTGCTAAGGCTGGCAGTGACTGTTGAGCAAAAGTGACTTTAGGACAACCTTGGTATGGACTTTATGATGACTTTGTCTTGGCTAAAAATGCTGTTCTGTAAGATATCCTTGAATGATAATGGAGTCTGGACCACCGGTTTGTCCATCGTCGTATACGCCGTCTTTATTTGCAGCATAAAAGCAGCTGTTAGTTCAATCAAATTCCCAGTTGTGGGCCTTTTAGAGTTTATAAGCAAGAAGAAAAATCTAAGATTTGTGAATAAAAAGCCCTCTTAATCCTCTGAAGTTTTTTTTTTTTCTTGAGGCTGGTAAGAGAAAGGGAACTACTGGAAAGAAAATCCAGGACCTTTCAGTAGTTATTTACCAGCCAACACATTAACAACTCCCCAGGAGCCTATTAAGTGGACAGCCATACTGACTGTGATCACAGTTAGGACTTTCATGTTGGTGCTTTTAGGGTCACTTTTTCAGCCAAGGTCAGGCAGACTGTGAACGCTCCCACAGGTATCTTTGGCTACATTAATTGCGTTCTAATACTAAACCGAGCTGATCGGTAAGAGCTAAAGCCACTATTTTAAAAGAAGAGTGTCCAGGGCATTGTGCTGTCCAGACGAAAAAGACCAAAAAGAAGCTCCTGCTCAAGCTGCTGTGTGCAATCAAGACAACATGGGGGTTTTGTCCTCTGCACACTACAGTGTAAAATCTTATCAGAGAGTCCACAGGGATCTGCTATGTCAGCCTTTTCTGATCCTATTATACACTCTCCCCAGAAAATTTGATTTGGAGAACAAACCTGTAATTATCTACTGTTGTTGTAACGAAAGAGGGCTGTGTTTTGGCAGAGGACAAAGATGAAGCATACAATGTCTGTCATAAACCTAATTTGATTTTTACGCGAGGGACGAATGAAGACACCATTGCCTTTTTTTTTTCTTTTTTTTTTTTTAAATTAAAACCCGACGTCACACAAGTCAATGCATCGTTGGAAGTTGTGCACTGCACTGAAATTCATTTATCTCCACGGCAGATGGGGAAATTCACATTTTGATTTGCTCAGTCGACAAATCAAATAAAGATAACCGACTGTTCTCGTTCATGTTTACTGTAACACCTAAAGAGTTTATTTGGGTTTAAAGGACAGATTGACTTCAGACAGTGAAAATTATAAAAGTCATGTCTTGCACTCTCATGTATTATATTTCCTTTGCAGCAGTTTCAGGGTTAAGAAGAGTTTGATACAGAATTGCAAAAGTAGAAGAAGCTTTCTCACTTTGTGATTTCTTTTCATGATTATATGTAATGTCTAAAGCCTATTCTGTTTGATCGTTGCTCCAGCCGGAGACTTCATCCACTTCCCAGCACATGTGATTCAACACGAGATAAGATCTCATGCTGCGCAGTGGACGGATTCTCCACAGAGTCTGTAATTGATCATCTTCTTCATTCTCCCTGCACAGGGAGAACAACCTCAAGACATAACACAAAGACCTTCTTTGCATGCAGAATGTATTTCATAAGCATTTTAGGAAATTTACATGAAAGCTAAAAGCAGAAAATATTTATTTTCCCAACTGAGCTAATGTGAGATTAGCCTCTTAACAACCACCAGGTCACTGGTAACCCTGGTAACCCATGTAGGGTTTGTGGTTAGAGGTTTTTGTGAATGTGTAATCTTACAACAGAAGAACTGGAAAGATAAAACGTGTGCTTAGGGTTAAGTTGCTGTTTGAGTCACATGCTGATCCAATCCAACTTTGGTCAACCATGTTGTTAAAGTGCTCTATGAATAAAGTGCTTTCCAGTAAAAAACAGTGATAAAAGTTAAAAGACATACATTAAACAGACAAAGAAAGTTAAATAACAATAAAATAAATGAAAAAAGATAAAAATGAATCAGTAAATATTAAAACATGAATAAAATAGACAATAAATAAAATGAACAACGTACAGAAGAAAAACTAACTAACTAACTAAAACTGACTACAAGCTGACTCTGGTACTACTCTTAAGACAACTTGGAAAAAAGGTGTGTTTTTAAAAAATGGCTTTTAATGGCTTACTGGTGCCATGGTCCATGGTGGACTGGTGACTGTTGACACCGGATCTCCAAAACTGAACCAGTTTAACGTTGAGTCTGAGTGAGTTCTGCTAAAACTGAGGAAGTTCAAGAGGTATTATGTCTGCGTACAGGACATGCAGACAGAGAAAATTTCCCGATGATTTTGATGATGAAGAGACAAGAATCCATCAGGCATGGACTGTTCATTCAAGATATCCTCCAAATGCGAAATTGTTCATTTATGCCACTCCTTCATGTTAACAAAGCAGTAGTGTAAAAACTCTTCAGCGTGATTAAAATTAGTGGTGGTGACTTCCCACTGTCACCAAAGTGCTTGATCATAGGGGGTCATATGATTGTTGGGTTTTTCTCTGTATGTATTATTTTAGGGTCTACTTTACAATATAAAGTGCCTTGAGGCGACTGTTGTTGTGATTTGGCACTGTATAAATAAAATTGAAATTGAAATTGACCCTAAATAAGGTGATCCGATTATGATGTGCGTTCATGCATCAGGCGTTTAAACAGAATAATTAATTCTAATATGTGCAAACATACATGCATACAGATGTGAACAGTTTGTATAACGACTGGAAGAAAAATGGAAGGAAAATTTGATATAATGGAGCGTGATTGGGTGAGAATCTTCCAATTACTATGTTTATATGAAGCATTTTTATTCATCAGGCTTTGAATATGGCTACTTGTGTCCATTTAAACATGTCTAATGAAAGATACACAGAAAATAAGGATAAATCTTTAAACTAAGACATTGTGCTACAGTGCTGCCTGTAACAAGCTAATGAGTCGAGCTTTTACAATACATTATATATTTTTAAAGAAAAAACAACACCATGAAAATATATGTTCAATCCAACACTTATGATTTTGTTTTGAGATAAAATGCAGAAGTTTTCTTTCTTTATGCAAAGAGGCAAACATTTTCTAAGTTGAGTCTCGTTATTTAACCGAAAAATAAGGCTACACTGGATTACTGCATTATTTAACATCAATCCTTTGTAGACCATTAAAATCTGCACCAAGTCGTACTCTGAAATATTCCTCCTTCCTGAGCGTCGGACCAACCCATCCAGCACTGCTATCCCTTGAGCTACGCTCCTAGCATTACTTAAAAAAATATTCAGGAGTTTTTCTCCCTTTGGAGAAAAAGGGAAAGTAGCACAAATCCCCACACCTTAAACTTTAACTGACATTGTGAGTTAGTTCTGCATTAGAGGTACAAGTCTTTGCAGCACCGTCTTCCATAAAACAGACATCAGTTATGTGACCTCCCACACTTTTGGGCTTTGTTTCTGCAAAGTGGAGAGATGAAGCAAAGACAGCCTGAGGGCAGTAATCTGGTTTCGTCTCTCTCAGGTAAAGCAGCGCCTGGATCTCAAGGCCTGGGGACATAGCGAGAGGTATGATATGACACCCGCAGCCCTGGGGGTCATTTGCTGTACAGCATAATTAATCTAACATGTCACGTTCAGCTTGTTAATGCTGGTGTTCAAAGTAAAACAAACGAGCACAGCCACGGACCGTCCAGTTCTGCATTGTCAACAAGGTTTCCTTTGAGATGTGATGGATAAAAAGGGGCTGGAATAATGAATAATTTATCACGGCGTATTCATTTCATGGTCTGCTAACGTTCTGGACAATAGCACAGTGTGTAACGTCCTGGAGGGATGTTATGTAATTCTCTCTTTGAAACGGGACGGAGCGTTTTTACAGAGTTGAAAAGTACGTCTACATTTCTGAATCACGATGGCTTCAAAAGAGTGACGGACGTGAATGTTCGTCTTTATTTAACACCCTGGTTAACAAGGACCCCGGCTGTGGACAGAGTTCCTAATCAAATTCTGATTATGTTTGTCTAATCAGAATATACAGATGGTATCGCATAGCAGGAGCATTAAACATGCTCATTTCCATCAGGCACTGATGCAGATCTAGTTTCCATATGGCCAGGAGTGTTCTTTAATACCCCCGTCATATTTGACACACTAATTGGATCACACGCTGCCACAATCTTAGTAAAGCATATTATGATTTTTCACTATTGAATCAGCTGATGAATGACTTAAAGCGTTTTACCCTCAAACTGTTGTGAGGAAAAATTATGTATTATTAGTAGCAGTAGTATTGGTATTATCTGTCATTTAATAACAATTTTTACTCCAGGTTTAGTCTTTGTGATCAAACATGACATCAAAAAGGTAATTCAGCTTATTTTTAGGACTTTTAGTCAAGTAAAACATTTGAATTCCCAGCTGTTACCTTGATAACAATTTAGTGTTATACTTATACTTCCATATATGGAGCTCCACTAAAATGCATCGGTATGCATGGATCATACATTTTCCATAACACATCCTTTAGCATCTTTTGTAGACTTCTTATTAAAATTCAGGGACTTCAATCAAAAGTCTGATATATTCACCAGCCACTTTTTTTAGGTACACATTGTCAGTACAGTCTCAAACCCCCTTTTATCTTTAGAGCTGCCAAAATTCTTTTTGGCAAGATTTCAAAAAGATTTTTGTCCGTATTGACAAATAATATCACACAACCTCGGCACGTTTGTCGACTGCACATCCATGATGTGAATCCCTGGTCCCAAAACATCCAAATAATAATTTACTGGACTGAGAATGGTGACTGTGGAGCCCATTTGAGTACAGTGAAAGTCACTATTATGTTCAAGAAACCAGTTTGAGATGATTCGAGCTTTGTGTCATGGTACATTACCCTGCTGGAAGCCGCCATCAGAAGCAACAATACTCAGGTAGGCTGGAGTGTTTAAAGGGTGCTCAGTTGGCAATAAAGTGTGCCAAGAAAACATCCCCTACTGTACATCATTACACTCCCAGCAGCCTGAACTGTTGATACAAGGCAGGATGGATCCACGTATTCATGTTGTTAACAACACATTCTGATTCTACCATCCAAATGTTGCTGCAAAAATCCAGCCTCATCAGAGCAGGCAACACTTGTGTGAATTGTAGGCCCAGTTAGTTCATCTGTTTCAAGGTTTTACATGTTATGTCTTCAGAGATGCTCTTCTGCATACTTTGGCAGCATCAAGCAGTTATTTGAGTTAATGTTGCCTACCTATCAGTAGGGGTGGGCGATATAAACGATATACGATAGAAACGATATAAATTTGGCCAACGATAGAGATTTTTGACTATATTGCTCTATCGAGATAGCGCATGTTGATGATGTCATCAAGCTGCGCCTGTTTTGGTCGAAAGCATCGCAGCGGCTATCTGCAAATTATGCCGGGCGACAGTCATAGCAAAGAGATGAACCACATATGGGGAAAGCCAAAAACTGCGCTTCCTCCACTTCCGTAACATTGATTCATTAATGCTGAATTCTCTCGTAGCTGTTCTATTTCCATGTTGTTGCAGTATAGGGAGTGCAGAATTATTAGGCAAGTTGTATTTTTGAGGAATAATTTTATTATTGAACAACAACCATGTTCTCAATGAACCCAAAGAACTCATTAATATCAAAGCTGAATGTTTTTGGAAGTAGTTTTTAGTTTGTTTTTAATTTTAGCTATTTTAGGGGGATATCTGTGTGTGCATCTCCACATTCACAAATATACATTTCTGACATTCAAAAACAAATCAACGACCAATATAGCCACCTTTCTTTGCAAGGACACTCAAAAGCCTGCCATCCATGGATTCTGTCAGTGTTTTGATCTGTTCACCATCAACATTGCATGCAGCAGCAACCACAGCCTCCCAGACACTGTTCAGAGAGGTGTACTGTTTTCCCTCCTTGTAAATCTCACATTTGATGATGGACCACAGGTTCTCAATGGGGTTCAGATCAGGTGAACAAGGAGGCCATGTCATTAGTTTTTCTTCTTTTATACCCTTTCTTGCCAGCCACGCTGTGGAGTACTTGGACGCGTGTGATGGAGCATTGTCCTGCATGAAAATCATGTTTTTCTTGAAGGATGCAGACTTCTTCCTGTACCACTGCTTGAAGAAGGTGTCTTCCAGAAACTGGCAGTAGGACTGGGAGTTGAGCTTGACTCCATCCTCAACCCGAAAAGGCCCCACAAGTTCATCTTTGATGATACCAGCCCAAACCAGTACTCCACCTCCACCTTGCTGGCGTCTGAGTCGGACTGGAGCTCTCTGCCCTTTACCAATCCAGCCACGGGCCCATCCATCTGGCCCATCAAGACTCACTCTCATTTCATCAGTCCATAAAACCTTAGAAAAACCAGTCTTGAGATATTTCTTGGCCCAGTCTTGACATTTCAGCTTGTGTGTCTTGTTCAGTGGTGGTCGTCTTTCAGCCTTTCTTACCTTGGCCATGTCTCTGAGTATTGCACACCTTGTGCTTTTGGGCGCTACGGTTGTAGCTACAGCTGCCCTGGGGCAGACTGACAGAAGCGAGGCTGCCATTTCGCGCCATTGGCCCCTCTGGCCAACACCAGTAGGCGGTAGGGTAAAGTGTCTTGCCCAAGGACACAACGACCAGGACAGAGAGCCCAGGGCTCGAACCGGCAACCTTCCGGTTACAGATACGCTTCCCAACCCCCTATGCCACGGTCGCCACAGTAAGAACAACCAGAATTCATACATAAGGCACACTCTCGATTTTTGAGAAAATTAAAGGATTTTAAGTGTGCCTTATAGTGTGGAAAATACGTTATACAGAAGAAAAGAATATATCGCAATATATATCGTTACCGCACATGCTTCAAATTATATCGCGATATGAATTTTAGGCCATATCGCCCAGCCCTACCTATCAGCTCGAAGCGGTCTGGCCATTTTCCTCTGACCTCTGGGATAAACAAGGCATGTCTGACCACACTTATCTCAGACACCTCTAATCCTTCTGCACTGTATTATAGGTAATAATACGATTCTGCCACAGTCACACTGGTACCATCAGGAACTTCAGTGTTACATGTTTGTACTACAGTAGTGTACATCAATAAGTCTACAGACTTCCACTTGGTAACACTGATCCTGTAGCAAAACACGACATAGTCATGAAGAACTGGTCTGTATATTTGTGTTTATTTCATTAGTATAAACTGAGTAGACTTCATTGCTTTAACCGAGTAGGTTTCATTGACCAAACCTAATCCAGTAGTTATGACTGATGATTAAAACACAAAGTTTTTTCCTATGAGAGACTCAGACTGTAGTTTGTGACAGAGCCGTGGTTCTTGTTCACAGCTCTGGACAAGAGCCTCTCAAATACCTCCGACCTCTCAAATATTCACAACATCTGCCTGGACACAAATCAGTACTTATAAGAACAGTCGGATTAATATTCCCCAGAACATGAAAAAAATGGTATAATTTGTGTCCAGAAAATCAATAGATTAATAGTCGTAACAGTTTCATAAACTGCCATGTGACTGTGCCAGCTTTCAGCAAGTTGTTTCCTCACGGGTGAATACAAGGCTTTATGCAGAAGTCTGCATGCTCTGCACAGAGAGAAGATTAAAAGGACACCAACTGTGCATGTATGCTTCAAGCAGACAAAAGCACTCTCTATAGTCCAAAACTCTCTGTAGTAACAACAACTAGTCCTTGTGTTTTTTGCTTGTGCGCATCCACAAGGAAATATAGTCCCTGCCAGTAAATCATGGCTAGCGTGAGCAAAATTAAATAGCACATTGACATCACTAACTTTTAGTAACAGTCTGTGTAGTATGTGAACCCACATTTCCACATGTCAGTCGCTATGACATCATCATTCAGCATCCTTGAGCTAAAAGACAACAAAGGGTTCTCCTGTTGGTTTCCCTCTGGTTTTACTTTCGATAAAATATTTTTACTGTCACATGCTAAAATGTCACAGAAGTCCTGAAGTGCAGTGCTGACTCAGTGCTGTCACACAGAAATACTGTTTGCTGACATTTGCTTGCATTGGCTACCATTAAGTGCTGGTCATAGCAGACTCACACCTGCCAAAAAAAACAGTACTAAGTTAGATAGAACACAAATAAGCTTACACATAAAAACTCAACTCACTGAAGCATTGATCTTAGTTTAAACCTGTCAATAACAGAAGATACAACCTGGTGACTAATATTATTAATTAACACAAAAAACCAACCACAGGTGAAGAAGAGCATAATATTATTCACTCGCCATCTTGAACTGATTAGCATGATTGAGCATGTTGAATCACGTTGGTTAAAGAGGTCAAGTACAGGATCAAAGAATGCTAACAGTGGCGGCTAATTAAGATGTCGCAATAAAAAGTCACAACAAACACAACAGCTTCATATGTCCAGGTTTGTCTAACACTCCACCACAACTACGTAATTTAACCTCCAAGGAATACAATTACATCAGGTCAGAAGTGTCTGTAAAAAATTGAAATTTGCTCAAATGTGCACAAAATAGGGTCACGGTGGCCATAAAGGGGTTACCAAACAATAATGTTTACAGCTATATTTTATACTTCTCATCCTTGTCTTATGATCACGCCTGCGTTTATCAGTGACGTTGGCAGTCTTCAGCATAAAGTCATCCCGGCATTACTGCTTTTTGTTTTGTTACTGCTGTAAGTGTAAGTTAAATGAGGGTTTTGCGGTATTGTTGTAAAGTTTTCATAGACAAAAAGGTGCAAAAGAAAAAAAGAAAGATGCATTTTTTGGTATGAATTTGAATTTTACCTGATGATGCTCTTTAGTATAATTTGCCAAATTCCCTCTTTGAACTCTAGCAGTTGGACAGCAGCCATCATCGCTCGCGCAGCATCTCTATCTGTCATAAACGTTTGGAAACCAAATTCAAAAAGAGCAGAAAACTTGAGAGCCAAGTCAAAAGCACGTTTTAGGTTCAGGCTTTCATAAACACGTTGACATTTCTGTTACCACGAGACCGTAAAGTGTTTCTCTTTATCTGTTGTACTCTTGATCAGACCAAACAACTAATTTGAAGAATTTAATGTCCCAGATTTTCTCAGTTGCACAAATATCATTGGATTTATTATTGAGATACTTCATAGTGCTAAAACACTTTTGCTAGCTGCTGCATCCTGTTAGATTACTGTTTAGCATTCTGACACATACAAAAAGAGCACAAAATAGTTTTGATTATAAAGAAGCATCAAAAAGGGACATGAAAATGCAACAGATTTTAAAACTGGAAAAAAACCCATCTGCGATATTAAAGGCAAAAGTCTGCTATTCTCCACGGCATCCCTACAGCAGCTGGATCCATGGAGCACGTTCGCCTGTGAGGCTGCGTTTGTGTCTCACCCCGGTCCCAATATGGGAATCTCTCGCATGTAAGGCAAAAGTGTTAACCCCATCTCCACCGAAAACTGTACTTTCATTAGCAGGAGGAGCATCTTTTATCTCTCTTTTATCTCTCATATTTCTTTTTAGCTCCACCCATTTCCTTTTGCCACGCCACCATGCAGCTAAGAATGTGTTGATAACTAAACTCTCACATGAGCTTGTTAATAAGTTTAACAAACAAAGAGGTTTTATTATATATGTTGTATGACAGTGTGATGTCTGCTCTGTTATGAGGAATGTTTCTGCGCAGGATCTCTGTGATGGAGGAGACGTTGTGTACCGACTCCCTCCAGCATGACCTTTAGGAATTAGATGATGCTGCAGCTTTACATGCTGCTGTTCTCTCCAGTCATGTTTCCTCCACCGTCCTGCTCTCCGGTGTGCTGTTCGTTTGTCTAAGACACACACACGCGCACACGCAAATATAATTGGATTCAGAGCAGGAAGCCTCTGAGCTGCAAGCATTCTCATCTGGCCACCGACTGAGTCAGATCTGAATCTTTGTTCTGTTATCTTTGATTGCACCAGTGTAATGTTGATCTTCTTGGATGAATAATGGCCACCAGGGAAGCCTTCAACAGTTATAATCTACAGCAGGAAATAGATGTGTATTTTAGTGTAGCATGTATTTGACAGCATAGGCACCAAGGAAATAAGACATGAGCCTGGTGCATTACCTTGTCCTCACCGTATGTATGGGAACAAACGTGTCGCATTGGAAGAAATGCACAAACCAGACAACGAAATTCTCCCATTGCTTTTAAAACTGAGAAACACACATGCTTTGACCCCAGCTGCTAGGTCATTAATAAAACTCATGATTAATTTCTTCCAATCACGAGGAAACGAGCTCCATGCCTTATGGAAATACATTTAATTACGATAATACAATGCAGGCCTAGTTGAAAATTCGAACTGCCCCTAGCTAGTTCATTTAGCATAGCCATAACTTAATGAAAGATGGATGCTCATGTTGAATTCGTGCCATTTAGGGTTCATTATAGTAATAAATCTTATGTGTGGGTAAATGGCAGAAAACTGTTTGGCTGTGTTTCCACAGCAACCATTTTTATTATTAACCGACAGAATCGTAAAGATGACAAGCGATGAATAGTCGAGCCCCCTGTCCCCCACAAAGAAATGCCACACTGGGCTCGACACGTTCTGGATTCATGAAGGCTGGCTGGTATTCTCAGGCTTGCATGGTTTATAGGTAGAATCGATGTTTTGGGGCTTCTTGACCTTTCTGCTGATCTGACCATAGCTGTGAATGACAGGTGCATTGATTCCTGAAGCTCGAACTTTGTTCCTGCATTAAAAGGTGAGGCTGCTGCTGTGAAAGGAAACCTGACCACAGAGAGCAGCAGATAATAAAAGTAAAACTGTATTTTAATACGAAACATTGAGCAGGAGATCACTTTCTCAACTCTGCAGTCCTTTTTTTTTAGTTTTGCAACAAGAAAATGTGTGCAGTGCTGCACCAACTGTACACCAAGCTATGCCCACTTTGGGGATTCAAATATCACTGGCAAGAGAGTCTCATTGTTCCAGCGGAGAGAAAAGAGTGACATTAATAGCCTTCTTACTCAGTCTTTACAAGCAGAAGCATCCTATAAATCATGTGGAATGATCAGCTGAACGTGGATGAAAGCAAAGAAAGCAAAGAAGGAATGAACAGGTGTGTTGGTAAATGGGATTAAAAGAAAGAAAGTGAACCATATATCGTCATACGGGGGCGATCGTGGCTCAAGAGTTGGGAGGTCGCCTTGTAATCGGAAGGTTGCCGGTTCGAGCCCCGGCTTGGACAGTCTCGGTCGTTGTGTCCTTGGTCAAGACACTTCACCCGTTGCCTACTGGTGGTGGTCAAAGGCCCCGGTGGCGCCAGTGTCCGGCAGCCTTGCCTCTGTCAGTGCGCCCCAGGGTGGCTGTGGTTACAATGTAGCTCCATCACCAGTGTGTGAATGGGTGGATGACTGGATATGTAAAGCGCTTTGGGGTCCTTAGGGACTAGTAAAGCGCTATATAAATACAGGCCATTTACCATAGTTACCCTTAGCTTATATTTTGTGTGCTTTAGTTAACCCTTAGCTTTTACGCCTGACTATTTTGTTTATGTAATAATTATATGTCCAGTGGTCTGTTGAACAGCCCTGTCGGTTTTCTGTTTAAAGTTTGACATTAAAACCTTTTACTTCACTCAGTTTTGTGTGGGGGGCTTGTGTATGTTACTCCTCCCCTGACGCCTAGCAGAGGGGGTCGTAACATGAGTGACTGAAGACGGCCACAGGAGCACAGCTCCCTGTGGGTTTTGGTTGGGGTCAGGAGTGGTATAACTTTAACATGTTTATATGGCAAACACGGGTTTTGCGCCTTCGATTCGGCGTGCTGATTATATAATCAGTTTCTCTTACTTGTTCGCGTACCTCATAAGGCCCCTCATACTTAGCAGAAAGAAATGATCCGGGGACAGGCATTTCTGATTCTCAAACAAGCTCCTGTGCCACCTACTCAAAATGCCCTGAAGATGGATATTCAGGATATGGAGATGTTATTCTGGGTAATTCATTTAATATAAGATTGCAAAGTAATCTAAACTTTACTATCAGCCGTTTCATCCATGTCACAATTCAAACCCAGCAGCATCAATTTTGCTATAAAAAAAGCTCTGAAGCTGAAGACGTATCCATGTCACATTTGTTGCACTGCAGAACGAATGCCCTGTGCTCCACCCTGCCTCACTCTACACCAGTTTTTTTTCCGGGACCTTGAAAGTGGTTCCCCTTCAATTTCCGACCTTTCGGGAAAGCTTCCCACCTCTGTCTGGCTCCCCTGGGGTTCTTGACAGCGCCACAGCCTTGGGCATCATCAAAGCGCTTCTGCAAAATATCTGACATCGAAGCACCTCATGCCATATTCTGCAGGCTATGCACCTCGGCAATGATCGCTCTGGAAATGTCTGCCAGTTTAGCACTGCAGGTAGTAATGGGAGTTCCATTTTGCTTCCCAAATGACCTGCCTTTACTCTCAGGCTGTATGTCATTCTCTTCGTTCCTGTCAGAGTTAAGCTGACAGTAATACAGCTAACTAACAGCACCCCATGAGGATCAGGGGACAGGGATTATACAGGACCAGAGAGTATGGCACTCTCTCTTTTCTCCCACTTCAGTGTGAGCAGGAAGGCTCTCGTTTTTTATCTGTTTTGTGAGATTCTTTGTGCGATTTCTTTGACCTGCTGTAAAGTGATGATGACTTTATTTTTATCATGTTATTCACAGTTTTTGCCTCTGCTGCGCCAAGAAAGATGCAAAATTTCTTACATTGAACTCTAAAATCAGTAGAACTGATTTAAATGAAAAGATTTAGTCCACTTCCACGAACACTGCAAAATGTGTTTTGCTTATCGTTGTAATAATACATGTCTAGAGTTTGACATGGGGAGAATGTTTTTGTTTATTTATTTTTTTGTGTTCAAGTATTGTTAAATTATTCATCTTTCAACTTACAAAGCAATTAATATGCAGAATTATATCGAGTAATTATACATCTCGAGTTATATACAACAAAGTATGCATCAAGTAGTGTGCAAAAGTATTGAGCCAGTTCAGTTTCATTTATATAGTGTCAAAACACGTCACCTCATTTCTCTTTATATTGTAAGGTAAAGACTCTACAAGAGTCAAAAAAAATCCCAACAATCAGATGGCCCATTTTGAGTACTTGGTGACAGTGGGAAAGAAAAACTCCCTTTTAATACTAAGAAACCTCAATGAGAACCAGGCTCAGGGAGGGACAGCCATCCCCTGCAGCAAGCTGCAAGACAGGATAAAAGACACTAATATTAAAAAAGAGGGTGTCTGTTCTCCCTGATTCAAAAGCTGCTTCTACAGAAGGTTCCTGATTATTAAAGAGAAGAACTTAAAGCTCACTTCTGGATTCAACAGGGAGCCAGTAAAAGGAGCTAATATGGGAGAAGTATGTTCTCTGTTTCTAGTCCCTGTCAGTACTCTTGCTGCAGCATTTTGGATCCTTTTAGCATTTTGGAACAATTTGACAAAGTAGGTTAATGTGTCAGCATCACTCTGAGACAGGATGTTTCTCAGAAATACTGCATAAGTGCAAGTAAACAGCCTTATATATTTATCTAAGATGCACGCTGAAGGATATTTTCTGGTTAAAAATGACTTCAACATTCCTCACAGTGCTACTGGAGGCCAAGGTGATGCCATCCAGAGTAAGATTTTCAAGGCAGAGTACAATAACCTCAACTATATCTGAATTTAGAAGCAGGAAACTAGAGTCCACCCAGGTCTTTTTGTCTTTAAGACACTCCTGCAGTCTAAATAATTGGTGTGGTTTTCTGACTTTATTATCGGACTTCATTGATAGATAAAGCTGAGCGTCATCTGCATATCAGTGAAAATGATGTTGCCTAAGGGAAGCATGTGTAATATAAACAGAAGTGGTCTCAACGTAGAATCCAGTGGAACCCTGCAATTAACCTGTGTGAAGAAGACTCTCCTTTACATGCACAAATTAGAGTCTATTACGTGAAATGATATGAATTTTGAATGCAGACTGAAACTGTTCAAATAAAACGTTCCTCTGCAGATGATCAGTTGGCTGTTTTACAACTAATCTTTTAAGAATTTTTGAAATGGACAGTTATCTTTGCTACAATTAGCAAAGATAACTGGGTCAAGGGTCAGCTTTTTAAGTAATGGTTTAATAACTGCCACCAAAAAGTCTATGGTACATAACCCATTTTTAGAAATAGACTGATCCTATTTAAGATCAAAGAATTCACAGATGGTAGGTCCTCTTTGAGCAGGATTGTAGGAATGAGGTTCCATAGACATGTTGATGGTTTGGAGTAAGTAGTAGTACATAATGATGAGTCTGTGATGGAAATATTTTTTTCATTCATTAAGTCATTAATTAAGTCCCTCATCACTCGTTAGGGCTAAAGGAATACTTGGCTGCAGTGCTGAAGGGTTATTCTCATTGTCTTCAATCACTGATAAATAGTAAGATGTCCGAGCTTTATAGAATCTGTTTTTAATACAGCAACAAAATTATTTTTCTAGACTAAATGAAAGCCTGCTAAATAAGTGAGATAGCATTTCCAAATTTCAATTAAGGTGTACAAGGTTAAGAGTTAGGCTTTCAAATTAAAACTTTTTCTCGATCTTTGATTAATAAGCCAGAGTAAAAGGTTGCTGCCACTCCTCCTCCACAGCCTGTGCTTCAAACTCACAGTTAGTATATCTTGAGGCTGTTGATTAATTTAAACTAACATAATGTACAATGTGCTGTAACATGATCTATTTAAGGCAGAGTAAAGAAATATGTTCATTAATTATTAAATAAATTACTAACTGGGACTTAGAAGAGAGAAATCTAATGTTTAATAGATTAGACATGTAGAAGCAAGCGTGGAATTGTCTTGATGCATGCTCAATCATCCAGGTAAGAAAATACCAAAAGAGTTTATTCTGTTCAACTGGATGTAATGTCTTCATCCAAGTGACTTCTTCAGTCTTAGCTGACTGCAGGTTTCCCCAATCTTATAAACAGTACATTTGTATAACAGTAGATGTGATGTCAGTTTCTTGATCATTAATATGCAAATCATCATTTGAATATTGACAAGCTATTTTACAAGTTCATGTGTACCGATAATTTGCATAATCATGATGAAGGACCTGACCTCCCAGCCCATTGTTCCTTCAGTGGGCTGGTTTCAGTCATTATGCAAATGTACTGTTTATACGATTGGGGAAACCTGCAGTCAGCTGAGACTGAAGACGTCACCTGGATGAGTGACGAAACGTTTCTCCCACTGAAAACGCTACGTCCAGATGAACAGAATCAACTTTTGCAGAAGGCAAAAACAAAGTTTGTGCAGTTCTAACTAGCTTGAAAGTCAATATTTGGTATGGCCACCTCTATTCTTCAACACATGAAAAGCAACCTAAAGGTTCTTAGGCAACCTTTCTATGATTTATTTAAGCAATCTTCAGGAATAGTTCTCCAGGCTTCTTGAAGCAATAAAGCTTTTCCTCCTGCTGCATTGTCTTGAGCCAAGCCTGTCTCTCCTGAACTGACTTACACATGGTGATGGCAGATATATTTACAGTGTTGACTCAACAACTGTACTAGACTTTGACTCCTAATGATTCATGTACCATATAGAGTAAAAGGTGTGATGGGACATTTTCTATTTTGCAAATTAAAGAAATACTAAATAAAGTTTATGAGCCAAAAATGACCCAGTTTATTTTTGGTCTTGCATATTCATTACACTGAGCCTGTATTGTGGTGTAGAGATCATGCTGGGCATATACACTAAAACTTAATAACTGCACTGATATGCAGGTCTGCCTCCCGTATGCTCCTACTAATGAGGTCTGACCGAGTCTCACACTTTTCGAATGGTCCAGCTGCCTTATAATAAGCCTCCATGTTTGAGTAAGCTAATGATACACACTGCTAATAATCTAATTTAGAAACCTGACAACATTTCATCCTCTCAGGTAGTTGAATCACCGTCTCCTTCCTTATGAATAGGGAGTTTAAAGGAGCTCTGCATAACCTCTGAAAACTATTGCTGATACTCTTGGCCATTAAGAAAACTGCAGCATGGCAGGGTCATCCATCCAACAACTGGAAGACCAGTGAATATATATACTGTGTACCATAATCACCATAATGAGAACAAAATTGATGTGGGCGTGATGAAGCTACGAGTGTCAGGTGCTTATCGAAGTCACAGCTGGCTTGCTAAGCTTCCTTGTAATAGCAGTTATTGTGGAAAGCAAACAAGAAATTTCCCCATATTTGTGAAATTTCTTAAGCCTGCCAACCTTGTTTTCCTGGTGGTGGCCAGTTGCTGTTCAAGGAATTCTCTTATTTGGCATTTGCAGCGCATGACAAGCTTTTCAAACAGCTGATCAGCCAACTTCATACAGCATCTTTCTGTGTGTGACAGCTGGCATTTACCCAACATCATTCATATTAGCCTGAGAAAAGGGAGCTCTGGGTCATATTTGATCCATGAAAACCACACAGCTCCTCAACGTTGGTGACGGTCTGCCAAAGTAGGAAGAAGCAAGAAAACATTTGTAACAACAAATATAATCAGCCACAAGCCAGCAGTCTCACTAAGAGCCTGGGTATGAGAAAAGGATTAAAACAGTTTAGAGGAAAATCATGAAAATGAGTGAAAGTTGTTATAATTATACTAGAAAATGAAGTAAGTACGTGATATTTGTTTTGTTCTCCAAATCTGTTGCACTTGTTTTTGTTTGCTAACGTAAAACATGTAAAGGTGAGTTTACATCAATTCATCTACAGTAAAATATTCGTACTTCTTTCAGCAGTAGAGCAGTTCTCGTGTATAACTGAGAGATCTTGTAACCTGCTGCTGTTTGGGGTCAATTGGGGTAAGAATCAGCACACTTGTGTAAACTTGTCAACCTCAAATATGGCTCATATTTGATATAACATCTGATATAAATCCAGCTTAATTTACAGCTGTAAAGTATGTGATATTAAATGTTTTTACAAGGACAGCAGTCTGTTTAAGGAGCGTGTGCTGACACACACACCTGTTGTTATCTTATTCCTTTCTGTCGTTCTCTGTCTGGATTCCTGATGATCTCCTCCTTTTCCTCCTTTGAACACCTGCGAGGATCACTTCTCTCCTGCTACCTGTCGAAGGCACTCACAGGCCTGTTCCCAGATTAGTGCTGGACCAATAATCGCTGTGCAATTAGAGCTCAGAGACATTTTCTCATGATCACATGACTGAAATGTGTCAGAAGGCAGGCCTTTTTTTCTATGTCAAAAGTTTCACCTCATAAATCCACTTTGTTTGCTGCTGCTACAGCTAACCAGAGAGAGCACAATATAATGTGTTTGCAGTGAGTGGACTGCTTAGTAACCATTATTCTTCGAGGCAGAGCACTAAAGAGTGAGCCAAAGCATCACACCTGTTTAGTGGAAAATCTGAACCATGTCCTTGATATAAATGTCACTCCACTGGCTGTTAAAAAGTTAAAGATGCCTTCCATCTGTAGAACTGCCGACTCTGATAGCAGCTGAGTCATGCTGTGAGGTGTCCCTAATGAGCAGGGGCGGATCTACTGTGGTGGAATGTGCCACCCTAATTTTGCATATGACAATGTTGATATAAAGAAATGGTTCAGCCCACAAATGGCTTCAATTCTTGTTGTCAGTAGCAACCGATGCCTATGATTGTGCCAGAGCACATTTTGAATCAACACCATGAACATTTCAGATTTGATCACAGGTGGTTGGTTGTTACACTCTGGAAATGGATTGAAGGTGAGTGTTATTAACCATCTGGAGTCGACGGACGCCTCGATATTATGATAATTAAAAAAAAACACATGCTATGCTTTACTTCTGAATATTGGAGTCTGTAGTTACTGTGTAGTGTAGTCATGTTTTGTTGTATTTCTATCTGATCATCTTCATGTTGTGCAGCTTTCTGGAGTTTATACTTATTGGGCTACATGCTTATTTATTATATAGGCTATACAAAACATAAAATCAAAATTCACATTTTTTAATGTAACTAAAATGTTTAACTATTTGGGCTAAAGCAATACAGACAATGTTTAAATAAACTACGTATATACTTATTGCATTTGATGTATTTTGACCATATATAATACATATTACAGAATGTAACACCTGCCTATGTGTAAAAAAAATGGCTGTGATTTTGCATTTGATTTCCATGCCACCCTAAGAAAATGTCTCTATATCCGGGCCTGCTAATAGGGGAAGCTGAAGAAGCTGTAGTGAAGACCTGAGGTGTCAGAGGATTTGAGGCTAGAATCTAAAAAAAATATTTCATGCATGATGAAGTATAAACAAGCCATTATAATTTCTGCTCGCACACTCAATAGCAGAGTCTCTTTCAATGTGCAATAAAACCCACTCACTCATACGCGGTATGAAAGCTCTCAGTATGTGAATAAAAGCCTCCTGAGCTATCCAGACTACAAAGCTGTCTCTACCTGCGTGCTTTTAGCCTACACGGAAATATTGTCATAGTAAGGACAAGAAAGCCTTTGACAAACTGTGCTGATTTATGTGAACTCATTTGGAAAAAAATCCATATTCTGTCATTAAAACATTCAGCCTCTCCCGCCTTGTCAGTACTAATCTGATTGCCACTTCTCCCACAAATGAATGGAGGGTCAACAACTCATGTTTTTGACAATATCCCAAAGGTGAAGTACTTCAGCTGCTTAGCAACAATCAATAAAGGGTAGGAAAATAGTCCATGTAAGTGTAAAATGAGTCTCATAATTCCTCCAAAATCAAATCATGTTTAGGAGAATTTATTCAAACAATTACGTGGCTTTATGAACAGATGGAGAATCACATCAGTATCAGAGACATATATAATATAGCCTAACATATAGTTTGGTTCACATGAAGCTCTCAACAAGCAAAGATGACGAGTGTTTGTGTTTATATTGCGGTCTCTTTTGGCTGATTGGCTTCTTGTAAACAAAAGTTTCATGTTTCAGATATGTGGGAAATTTAAAACTAAAAGTTTCTGATCATGTAGCCAGCTGTTCCACATGGTAAAAATCTGCACATAAATTTTATAATTTATCTGAATCATCGAAGGTTTTTTTTCTGCTGTGATTAAATGACCTTGGCTTCATCACTTTGTTGCTGTTGCTGCACAACTCTTTTCAGTTCAACCTTGTCACGCGTGACTGCAGGATGTCAGTCCACGTCTTGTTTTGTTTTCCTTACAAACCTGTTCTCTGTCTCGCTCTTCGCTGATGATACAGAACCGGAGAAGCAGCTGGCGTCTTGGTCCTCCTGACGTATACCTGACCACCATGAGAACCGGCTGTACTGCGTGATCACTGCCACAGCCTGGTTTATCAAATATAGGCTGAGTGGGAGTTATCAGCAGTAGGGGAGACCGGGGATAGTTGTAACGTGGGTCAGTTGTAACACTTCCAATTTCTCCAATCAGGGCTAAGTTTCAAATGATGTGACTCATCCTGTGCATGCCCAACTCAGTTCTGCTATCACATGTGAAAAATCAGCACATTTTGTCAAACACAGACAATTTAACACGAAAAAAAGTAATTTGTATGGCAAAAAGTAAGTTTTTCTACTTTATTTCAATTTCTAATAGCATTATTTGCTTTTCAGTTAAACTCATCAAACTTAAATTATGTTATTTGTATGTCTGTGGGGATATATTCTGTGTAGGTCTTTAGTGCTAATGTTTTAGCCGTTGCCTGTAATGTTAGCTAGTTCATGGCTATAGGAGTCTGGGTCAGTTGTAACAGCAACAGTCTGGGTTAGTTGTAACAATAATGCAGATGTTACAACTTACCACACTATTACTTTAACTTATATTAAACAAGTTGGGGCAACGACATCAGCAGAGAGAGGTTCACTGGTTTCATTTGTACATGCGGTTAATGCCATTGGCAACACAATTCCTCCACTGTTTGTGTTCCCACACATACATTATGCAGACCACTGTGTCAGAGATGGACCAGTAGGAAGTACTGGTAGTGGAAATAAATCAGGATGGGTGCAAGAAACAGATTTCCTCATCTTTCTGAAGCACTTTGCAAACCACACCAAGGTAAGCCATGATAAAAGTAATGGAATTGCGATGCTGGTGAACAACTACATTTTTCCAGCTTCATTGTTATGTTCAAAATTGGTGCAAGAGTTGTAGGTTATAATGCCCACTGAGCCAATGAGGCCAAACTCAAGGAAGACCAACCAAAATTAATGAAATATTCAGTTGCAGAAAATTCCATAACTTGTCTTTTTGGGGGGTTGGAATATGTTCAAAAGCTAGATTTCTGCATTCTGTCACACACACAAATAGCTACATAAATGGCTCTAAGTGCATTCATGTGTTGAATAAACAAAGATTATATGTTAATGTTTTGTTAGTACCCTTATTTCATTGTGTTACATTTCACCCCAGGATATGTTACAACTAACCCAGACTATGGGGTTAATTGTAACAATTCACTCTTTGTGTTTGAGGCCATACCATGCAATGGGTAATTGTGCTGCAGAGAAAATAGCTGCACTATTTAATAGCCGAGACATGTGGATACTTTGCATTACATTTTGAATCCACTACCTTAAAAGAGCTCCAATTTACAGACAGAAATGTCAAAAATGTTACAACTATCCCCGGTCTCCCCTACTGTTTTCGGTCTTGTTTACTAGTCTTACTGGACCAAGTCAGGGGAGAAGCCTGAATACGACAGCCCACTGTTCAGGATGTTCATGTTGTGAGTAATTTTATATATATATATATATATATATATATATATATATATATATATATATATATATATATATAGCCATAGATTGAGCCACTGTAACAAACCTCTTTTGGAGCCTCTCTGTATCCCTGATATTGTGTGAAATCAAACTAACAAAAGAAAACTAATTATATTCTTATGTGCTATTCTTTGTTAGCTAGCTTGTTAGCTTGGAGGTGAACTGTGAACTGTGTAGACAGGTACCACGGTGGTGTTTTTTGTGTAGCCATTTTCTTCATTGCCGGGTCTCAAAAATGGCATTCATGATTTTCTTGAGAAAATTTGTGAAACTCATCAAGCTGCCACTGGCAAGCCAATCGGTGTCATGCAGTCTGTTGGTGTCACATTTTTGCATTGTTTCAGAGCGCTTGGAACCGCAGCCAAGCAGGTACTAAAAAGTACCCGGTAGCAGGTACTACCAGCTAATGGAAAGCCCTAAAAACTGAGACGACTCAAGCAGACCTGTGTAGGTACTAGTGGAAAAGGGCTATTAGAATTTCACTCACCAAGACTGAAGCACAAATTTTTGGATCATCTATAGCTTACAATAATATATTATTTCTCAGTAAAATCCTCTAAAAGCCACCAACAAAAGGTCCAGTTAGAACACAGTTAGGAACTATACAAGTGTCAGACCGCCAAAAGTGGCCACATGCGTAACTCCAATGCGCAAATGGATGAACGAAACATAAAAATATGTGTATTTCTGCTGTAAAGTTGGGCATTTTCTTACAGGGGCCTATGAAGATTGACTCGATTTTGGAGCCAGCCTCCAGTGGACGTTAGAAGAACTACAGGTTTGGCACTTCTGCATTCAGTTGTGTTGTGGCTTTGGACAGTCCTTTCAGGTTCAGACAGTTGTTTTTACTCATTTGGGTATGATGTCAGTGATAGAGGACACACACCTGCTGTTTGAAACAGAGCTTTATGAGGGGCAGCCAATCAGAAGAAGGTGTGCCTAAATGCTGGTGGAAAAACTGAGGGAATCTCCAAGGGCCATTGTGAGATAAATAAGGATTATTTTAAAGTGTCATTCATATGAAGATAAGATTATAGAGCTCAATGGATTAACCTCTGAAGCCTTCAGGCTGACACTTATCTAGGTTCAGACATGGATAATATGCTTTCTCATAACAGCTGATCTGGAAAGAATGGCTCGAATTTAAGACTAATATGGACTGATTTGTAATTGTGACTAATAATTCATTAAGTACAAGAATATGGCAAATATTGTGGGGCAGTGGTTGAAAATTGTCATTGAATAAAACCAACCTGACCCCAAATTCACCTCTTAAGCCATGTTCACTAAGAATGATGTTCCCCCAGCAGGAGAAGAGAAATAAGAAAAACTTTATTAAAAAATGAAAACAATATCTTTCATTTCATAGCCTCGCGTTAGTTCGCTCTCGCTTGTTCCAGAGCCAAACAGGCATGTTACAAAATTACTTTGACAACAATTGTATCGACATTTCTTGAAGCAGTGCACGATAAAGTGATTTCAAAAACTGTACTGTAAGCACGTTTTGCTCTTATTGGTGGAAAAAGGCAAATACAGCAGGTCATTGAGCTGTTGAAACCAAAAAGCTGAGTCGGTAAAAAATAAAGCGAGGTTAAAAAAAAAAGCACCTCTAAAGGAGAAGCTGAGAAAATGTGGCCACAGAGAGAACCTGAAATTCCCAAACTGTCTCTAATGACGTTTATAACAGATTCACTTTGTTTCCATAAAGATAGGAGTCCTTGGCTTGTATCCCTGCTCTTCTCTCCTGCGTTTCCTTGCAGTAACTTATAGATAATACAGCACATTGCATGAGTTTTAAATCTCCCCTTAAATCGCCTACTTTGCTCAAAATGGAGACAAAACACCCTTTCCAGGGGGGCTATTATGATGCCAGTGATTAGTTATTTTCCATTCCATGTGCCCTGAACCGTTGCGGATATTCAGCTCCTCATTGCATCGCTTCATTTTACTGTCCTTCCTCGGCCCACTCTGATTAGCCCATGTGTCACTGTATCTCATGTAAGCTTCTCCTGGCTATTATTCACTGCCTCCTTTTTTTCTTACCCTGCAGGAAGATTGTACCACATTGTGTTATAAGGTCTGAAAAGTTGACATGGAAGTGCTGGAAGCACACTGCTTCCTCTGCACTGGAAGAGTACAGTGTGTTCACATGTGGGTGGAGATTATACAGTATTTTTCCCCCTGCATGTTGTAAGCTGCCTTTTGTTGCATCTGTGCCTGTGACTGGACAGTTTACAACAAGGCCTGAGCCTACCTTCTCAATGTCAGCTTTGTTCATCCTCGAGACGTTTGTGTCTTCATTAGTAAGGAAATGTCTTTAAGGCCTGGATGTATTTCTCGACTTCTAAATTCAAGCAAAACTAAAGCTCGTGCATGTTGTAGAAACACTAACGTGCACTTAACGTGATATGTCCCATGCCTGCTGTGTCTCACCATTACATCGAAGGTGCCCGTGGCCTCAGCTCTCTGACAGCGTCCTCGACAGAGTTATAACAGTTCCGTTTTAGAGACCTACAAACTCTTTATTTGGAGGTTGGAGGGGTGGTGGTGTATGTGGTGAGGTCCTGGTTGGATTGTTACGTTTTTCACTTGTTTTTTAGTTTAGTTTTGACTCGCTGATCAGGATGAAAACTCAAAAACTACTCATCTGGGGTTTTAACAGCAACCTTTAGCTAACAAATGATGAGCTGGGAGTGACAGATCTCTCTCACTACTTCAAGGACTTGGTGTGTCAAAGCACAGATACCAAAGACGACCGTCAGCCTAACTGAGCAACACCAGCGGTTTTTACAAAAGGGCATTAACTGGAGATCAAGCTGCAAATATGGGGCCTAACTACACTCTTGCTCTTAGATGGCATCACTTTGTCTTCCAGTACTACTCTGATCAACACTGAGGTCAGTTATAACCAGGCTGCATGTATCCATATCCTAAACAGGTATATTTTCAGAAACTAGAACTTGTTACCCTTTAAATAAGCTCTCTGTTTTGCATTTTGGCCTCATTCATTTGGCCAAGTTCAATATGAAGGGGTAAATGTGACCTAATTCTAACACTAAGTAGTGACTTAGAGTCAGAGTTAACTCACTTGCTTCTAGGACTGTATTGACCTGCCTCCACCTAATTGCTAAAAGAAACATCCTGTTGAAAAACAACTTCACAAATGTGTTATTTCTAGGCTGTACAGTTGTATTTACTAATTTTCAGGCTTTTGTTAAAAAAAGACGAGCCTTCAGCGAGAGCCAGGGACTGGAAAAAGACACCATTCTGTTCCCACTTTGCTTTCTCTTCAATCAAGAGTTCAAGTTAAAATCCTTCCACTCACAAAGTCCTGAGACACCATCATATCTTAACACCTCATATCTTCCTATCAGAGCACTTTGCTCTCAGACTGCAGGCTTGCTGGTGGTTTTGTGATTTTCTGAAAGTAGAATAGGGGCGGAGCCTTCAACTATCAGGCCTCCTACTGTGGAACCAGCCCTCAGTTTGGCTTTGTTTGATAACATTCATGGTTAGGGCAAGATAAGGGACCCATGCTATGTAGGCTGTGGGCATTAGAGGACTTCCCATGATGCATTGAGATCTTCTCCTCCCCTCTATCCACTCCCCTTTACCTGCTCCGGCTCTTTCCTATCTGTTGTTCATGTTTTCTCCCCCATCTTGTCATGATAGATGGCTGATCCTGGTTCTGCCGAAGGTCTCTTCCTGTTAAAAAAAAAAAAAAGGGAGTTCTTTCTCCCCAGTGTCACCAACCATCACAGATAATCTGCTAGTTGATGCCCCAATATTTTAGGGTCTATACAATATTAAAGCATATGACTTTTGCTATGAACAAAAGTGAATTATAAACTGTATTTGCTGCTTAGGCATTTACACCCACCTTTGTATGTCATGTAATGCAGACTACAGCACTTGGGCCAAATACGAGGTGCGGTAAGGTCCTGAATTATACATGATTTAATTAAAAAGACTCAGGAGTTGATTCAGGGAGCACAAAGGAAATGAGATTCCTAACACGAGATGGCCTTTTCACTGTAAGATTAGCATTATATTGCTGCTTTCTTTTGTCACGGCCCGCTATGTGAGTGGGACAATAATGACTATAATTCTGTTGTCATTAAATAATGAGAAATGTGCTGAATGCAAACTTTCAGTGCAGACAGTTTGGCCTCAGTTGAGCTCAGTGACTGGATTTTCACAGTAAGCTGGGGAAAAAAGTTACTCAATATGAACAATGAATAATAATTGAGATATGTACACTCTATACTTTAAAAGTGGTAACTGATATTTCCCCATCTCCTTACACCTGTTCCACACCTTTTCCTGTCATAATTTCCCTACTGATTGGCTGGCTGGGGAAGCTCTGCTGATGAGCTCAAATCATAATGTGACCTTTGCCCCATTTGAGTAGATGAATCAGAGGCTGGGGGAGTCTCTGTGACCCTCATTTCACAACGGCGGTGTCTCCGACGGCGCAGCTGATGCCCAGGTATCAGCAGGATAATGTGATTCCAGTTCATCGCAGACACTATTGCCATGCAGACAATGGCGGAGGGAAATGGGACCGTTTTCAAAATTGCTATGTAGGATGCCAGAGCTGTCCTCTTCTAGTCAGCAACATTTGTCAAATGCAGATTGAATCAGCAGTGTTTTGCTCACACAGGCGATTAGGGAAAATAGGCATGGGTTCAGCATCTCACGGCACAGGCAGTCTATACAGCCACTGTCTCACACTTTACTCATAAGCCTTAAAGGTTATGTGACTCTTCAAATTAATTGCAAATCTTTTACAAAGTATGGCAACAATAGGGTTGCAAACGGTTTCATTTAGCATGCTCTGGATATTTCCAGCCACTTGATATATTGTAAAACAAACAGAGCAGCAAGAGAACCTCTGCAAGAACTTAATCCCTGGAACTGAAACTTCTGCTTCCTTTGTTCCAGCTGCTACCGCTGCAGCTGTAGTATATGCATTCCTCCATCCATCCAAAATAATGAGAAGCCCCTGCATAATGTACATTTGGATCTCTTTCCACATTCTGCCCAGTGAGTGCCAAGTGATTCATTTTTTCACACCGTGGTGAGCTCAGCCACTGCCTAAATTTAGATCTTGGAGCAATGCTCATCCGCTGGTTATCCCAGCCCATTAGTGGCAATTACACTGTTTGTGTGACTAGTGACGAAAACTTGGAACCTGCCTGGAAAAATGGTTATTTTCCCATTAACCGATCCAGTGCTTTATCAACCCGAGGCTGGCTGTGCTCCGAAAGCGTACCATAAAACATCTGCAGAAGGAACAATGCAATTATAGAAACCATCTGGAACAAAAACAGAGGAGAACAGATATGATTAACACTAACACAAACAGATGGCAAAGTGTTAGATTGCTGTTTGACAAGCACATAATAAGAAGGAACCTTAAGTCCAATTATCAGTGGCAGCATTAGCAGTCTGGAGTCGGGTTGCCGGAGTCGTCGTTTTCACTCAAACACAGCACACGGATGGCAGGACTGAGCACGCCCAGGTAGATGTAAAGGATTCATGAAACGCTTCCTTTCAGAGCGGCCCATTTAAATGAGCAGACAGATCTGAGGACTCTCGTGGGACCGACACCATGTGTTCAGTAACTGTCTGGAGTTGGATGCTGGAGGCTCATCCCATGTTATGTCTCATCTAATGACCACACAATCAATTATCAAAAAGTTTTCCTTCATTTGAATTCTCTCCATTATCAGGAGTAATAAAAATGATTTTTACCACTCAGAGAAGAGTCTCCGAGGACGACGCTTTCTTCTCTCTGTGCCTCATTATTTTCGGGAGAATTTTATGAGCAATCTCAGGAACAGAGTTAGATGTTTTTTCCAACTTTCAATCAACTCCCCACAGTGGTCGACCATCCGAGGACGGAAAAAAGGATGAGCATCAGGTTTTGCACTCTCTCTCCTCCAAACATGTCGTGCTGCTGAAAAACCTAATTTGGGAATGCTGACATGTAATTGCGTTCAACGAAACTAGCCTGGAGAAATAATCTCAGTTCAGCATCTGCTCACTGTGCAGCACTCTGATAAGCAGTGTACTAAACAAGAAACAGTACCCCTCCACTCCAGCACCACCACCGCCACCAGTTTCCCTCCAGCACCATCCAGAGGCCTTCAGATCTACCGACAATGAGGCTTCTGCAGGAACACATCCAGGAAAACATACCCATATTTGTGTGGGATTATAAAGAATGCATTTGGCACAAACTCTGGTTGAAAACAAGACTTACCAATGCCCTCTAACGCTGCATGTCATAAGCTGTACTGAGCCGTGAAGTAAATTTCATCTGCTCCCTGCCAGGAAGTCACAATACTGCACGTAAGGTGAAAAGATGTAGGTAGAGGTCGATGAAGGCGAGTATGCAACCTTATAGGCCACCCAGGCAATTTGTTTTAAATGCAAAGAAAAGAAATATTGCTAAACTTCAAGCAGCAATGTTGCTACGCAGCCGATATTAAACTGCTTTCAGCACTGCAAACTTTGGAATGTGCTAACTTAAAAACAGTTGCATCAGTTAAAAGTCAGTTCTGTTTGAGAACTTAGCAAACCGGGGTTGTTGCATTCTTTTGTATAACCCTAAATTTAACCCTTTAAATTTCATAAAATAAAAATGAACAAAATGACCTAAGATGATGTATTGAAGCTTTTCTGTGTAACTACTTTAGTATAAATCTATCTCTCTGTTTAGTAATCTCTACAACACAGTATTTCCTTTCACACTAAAGGGAACTACGCAAATTTTTAACTGCTGTTCAAACAAAAGAAGAATCTGAAGAAGTTATTTTGCTTTGTTGTATTCAGTACAGTCCATGATTTGAAAACATACTGATCAATGATTAAACTACTGTTGAATTATGGTTGATCCATTTACTGGCACCGCATATCTTAGTTTATCTAATAAACTCTTAGCTGTCATTTGCATTTTCCCCAAGTTTGAACCAACAAACAAATGTTAGCATCTTAGGTTAATAGCTTAGTGCACAGGTGTAGAACTCCAGGCCTCATGATCGGTGTCCTACAGGTTTTAGATATCACACACCTAAATCAAATGATTAGTTCATTACCAGGCTTCTGGAGAACTTCAAGACACATTGAGGAGGTCATTTAGCCATTTGAATCAGCCGTGTTGGATCAAGGACACATCTAAAACCTGCAGGACCCCGGCCCTGCACTAAGCTATTGTAAAGCTGTCAAAGATGACAGCAGCTGCAGGTTTCCCCAACCCAGGATACGTCGAGACATTTTAGTGGGGATGTATGTAACAATCACTGAAGTTGTAAAGAACTTTACCATTTTATGTCCTTTTTTGCATTGTTGCTATAAATAAATAATAATTTTCATGCTTTTTACACAGTGTAAAGCTTTTAATTATGCTGGTGTTTATTCAAACTGATTAGAATTTCATTTTTCTTGTTTACGTTTTTTTGTTGCTTTAATTTTTTTCATCATGTGTCTTGATTGTAAAACAACTTATTAAAAATTTAAAAGAGCAGACTCCAAAAATTAGTTTCACATTCAGTGTTTCCCTAAATCCTTGTCATACTGTGGAACTATTCTACTTTATTCAAGCTATTTTATTATAGAGTTTGTTTGTTTGTTTCATTTTGCCTGTGAGAAAACAGGAATTTCATAACTTTCCCTGGTGGTTGAAATCACTGGCCTCTGTATTCGTCAGAAATGTTGCAGTGATGAAGCAGTCGATAAGAAGGGAGTGGTTTTGTCTGAATGGTACTTAGGAGAGGGTTGAGAACAAAAATTGGATTTACCTTTCCCAGGAGAGCTCTAAAGGTGACTATGACTTAAAACTGATTAAGTCCCAAGCTCACGTGTGATCTAATGAAAATGAGCATTAGAGCTGCTGGTAGGTCAAATATTGCTGATGCTCACATCCTGCCCTTCACTAACGTCGACAGCTGCGTTAAATAATCAGATTAGTTAATTTTGCTGAGATTAATCCAACCACGGCCAAGTTCGATGCCTTTGGGGGTTTTTTTGTTGTTGTTTTTTTATAAAGGCGTCACTGAATAGTGGTTTTTTTTTCCACACTGACACTGAAAATACACTGAAAATGAGAAACTCTAAATGTTTAACTTTCAAGCTGCCATTGTGAACATATGGTTACAGTATAAGTGATACAAAAGGAGACAAGCAACAATAAAGATGACAAAACGCAGGAAGAGGCAAATATAATCAACTCAGAGAGCGGTGTTTGCTTGCAGAAATTGCTCCATTTATGAGCAGATTTCAACAATATAAAAAGGTACTTGGGCTTTATTTCGAATTCATCCTCTGTTTGAGTGAAGAGAGCTGCTTCAATTATTCATTAAAAGAAATGAGGAGGAAAAAAAAGTGCTGTTTTTATGCTGCTTTTTAAGGGGGCTCACTCATAGAAAAATAATGTTTTGTTTTCTCATTTATTTAGTGATATGAAAAGTAGATAGGATGGGATTTGCGCGCACGCACGCACGCACACACGCACACGTGTACTCGGAGAGAGGAAAGAGGGATCAACCCCCCCTAACTGTACCCTTGGCATCTATTATTAATCACTGTGTACACCGCAATGTCTGACAGCAGAAGTACTAGTGTTGCACACATCAAAAATAAAGTTGTTTTCATCTGCTGACATAAAATGTAACAGGCTTGAAGGAGGGAGCAGCAAGGCTTCGCAAACAACATTTTACCTTGCCCAAGACCAAAGCTGTATCTGACAAATACACCAGCCAGCACTGATCCACTTCAATAAAACACACATACGATCCACTGTCGGCTGTGAGTTTCATTTGGCATATCGTAGATGTTCATATCGTAGTCTTCTCTTTGGTCTATAATAACCTCACGGACACTTTATCGTGGACGTGACACCACCAGACCTCAAGTTACTCGGTTCACATGTGTTGTAAATAATTGGGTTTATTTGCCTAAGCCTGTTGCCTCACATTGGTCGGTGTTAGCCTCTGAGAGGTTATGTTTTATTGAATCCAAAAGTCACCGACTGAGCCCTCACTGTGTGCCAGAGGGTGGTTTTTACACTGTGAGGTTCACTGAAGGGCTCAGTATGAATATGGAGGTTTTTCAGGGGCCCTGTGTAAGATGGTATCTGTCTCTCCAGGACTTTTTTTTTTTTTTATCATCTTGGTGAAGTCAAGTGTAAGAAAGCTCTCTGGTATTAAAGTTTGTCGTTTTTGCCTCAGCATTTGTTTGCTGTCTGCATCTCTAGACCAGTGTATTTTCAGTGGATATGTGCAGCACATAGAAAGTGTTGCCATAACCCACACTGTCATTAGAGCAGGGTGTCAGACTCATTTTAACTCATGGGCCCCAAGCAGAGCCTCATTTGATCTTAAGTGGGCCGGACCTGTAAAACAGCTGCATAATAACCTTAAAAAAAGCTTCAAATTGTTCTAGTGTCTGCTAATAAATCAAGTTTTTAGAGCATTCAGAGAAATCTCTCTTTGAATTAGCCATCCAGATGATGAACAGACTGAGATGAATTAAGAAAAATAACTTTAATTTCAACAATACGCTTCAGTTTTTCCACTTTATGAAGAAATGCTGCTGTAGCAAATCAAAGAAACCCATCAATATGACTCCTTTAATTTTGTAACTTTGATCATAATCAAGAAAATAAACCTGCAAAAAAAAGGTAACTGGAGGCTAAATATCTGGACATTTCCTGTTAATTTACATCAACATAATACAAACTGATTCAGATTTCTGTCTCAGATAAAAATAACAGGTTAAAGTCATAATGTTAATTATTCTTAAACACAAAATACAGTGAATGAATGACTCCATGTATACTGTCCTTTGTAATTTTCACATTTGCAAAGCTATCCAGTGGGTCAGACCAGTCCTGAGTTGTGTGTTTACCGGTCTTGCCATAGGCTGCTTCTGGGTCCAAAGTACTCTGCATTTAATAAGGCTGTTGCATATTTAACATGTTTGAACGCTTTGTATCTTGTTCTATTTAATCTGAACAAGCTCCTAAAACAGTCAGTTATCACTGTCGGCCTCTCTCGGTTTTTATTACCTCTAATCATTTTAAAGCTCTAAAGGTTTAAGGTTTTTAAACCCTTACGATGTAACTACAGCCCCTGTTAGATTTGTATTGTTGATTGTCATTTATGCTTAGAAATATTTACTTATATATGCTTATAGAGTTTTGTAATTAGTTGTAGATTGGTAGAGGTTTTGATCCTTGATAGTCTGCAAACTTTGTGTGTATTAGACAGCACTTTGGGAGCATGAGAGGTCATACCGTGTCTTATTGTTTTATGGTAGGATTAACGTAGTTGCGTCTGTTCTAGTCTAAGTGCTCTTTGTTTAGATGAACTGCAGGACTTCCTCACCGTGTTATCTAGGATGAACCATCTAGGGTGAGGGGGAGGCTACCCTCTTCCTGACCAAGGATGTTTGACCCTTTGATCAGCAGTCCACGCGCACACACACACACACACACACACACACACACACACACACACACACACACACACAGGCAAGGTACTCTTTGTGTATGTAGACGTCATATGTTAATGAACTTATGCATATTCATGTAACCTCAATAAAAGGACAGTGTACGGGAGAACGGACGAGAGCAACTGGGGTCAAGCGAAGGAACGGTGCCTGTCCGGTTCTCTCCCGTGCACGAGAAACATGAAGAAGCTTGCCTACTTGTGTCTTGCTTTGCAGTGTAATTATATTGCCTTCAACGTTCCAGCGGATGGGTTCAAGCTACAAACCTATCAGCCCCGAAACCACGTATTGTGGATGGATTATCTCAGTTGTTCTCCTGACTGAAGTTTGGTCTGTTTACAGCATCCTGCCATGCGATTGCATTTGTCCCTAACCATCGGGAACCCTCAAGTTAACTTTTATCAAGTGAAAAAAAAAAAGTTAGCGTTTATCCTGCAGCTTCACTGTTTATATTATGCTAACATAGCTGTGTAGCTAGCGATCACGTAGCACTGCATTATATACCAGCTAGCCCAACTTCAGTCTTTTCTTCCAACTTCAACTTTTGTCTCGTTATGTCGGATTAGCCCCAGCTGTGTCTCCCCAGGTGTTTCCACTTCCCTTTTATTTAAGCCTCGGTCTCCTTCTGCTCTTTGTTGGGTTGTCTGTTTACCTTGTGTCTCATGTCTCAGAGTTTTTCATGCAACTGTTCAGGTTCATGCTCAGGTTTTGAGTTCTTCACGTTCATATCTCTCATCACAGCTTTCATAGTTAGTTTAGTTACTTCCCGGTTTAGGCCTTAGTCTAGTTTTTGCCTTTGAAAAATGAAGTAACAAAAAACAATCAGCCATAATAAAGGCTTGCTTTTTGTTAAACTTTAGTCCCACCTCTTGTGTGTCTGCATTTGGGACCACTCACCTCAAACGCATTGGCCATTTTGGCCGTGACAAATAGACACCAGCCATTATTGGTATACCTGTCCAAATATCCCCCATCCTGTCGGTATGTGAGATATTTTCTTTGCATACTTTGGGCCACTCAGAACCAGCTGAGCATCATTTACATCACTTAAATGGCAGAGCCTACAAGAGTCTGCAAACATTTATTTTAATGTTTTTAATTATGGGGAGTCACTCACCTTTGGAGACAGGCTTCGTTAAATAGATATCTGATAACTGGTACTCAAACCTGAATATGGTCACTTTAGGCTCCAAAAACCAACAAGGTGAGAGTAAGTAACATCCTCCATTACTTTTAACAAAATAACAAGTAATGTTTAATACTTTTTAGAGTACCAAGATGATAAACAACCCACACATATGACTGGAGGTAAAGATCAGGTGTTGAACAAACGTACAGTTTGTCACATTGTCTACAAACCAGTTGTTTTCCCAGATGTTAGTCCAGACAGAACAGAGCTGTCATTCCTTAGGCACTCTCAGATCTGTTTTACATGCAGGAGGTGGGGAAAAAATCTGATTTGAGTCACTTCACTTGCTGTGTGTGTACAGCTTTACAGAGCATTAGACAGCGTAATGGAGACAGATAACTTCAGGGTTGGATTTTCAGTTCTACAAATACATTTAATTTAATATTGCAGCCTCTGAGCGGCGTTCAGGCCTTACTCTTTTTTGTTTATGTAGACAAATATTTGGAGAGCTCTGATTGCAGTGCGAGAAGACTCTTAAATCCTGCCATTTGTTTTGGTGAGCAGAGTTCATAATTAAGTACTTGTGTCAACACTTGGATGAATAAATGTTTCTAATTTCTTCTCATCTTTATTGACAAAGGGAAGATCCATTGCGAGAGGCTCACTTTAGATGAGCAGTGCAGCAGAGGATGTGTAAGGTCCAAGATGCTGAGCTCCTGGATTCATGATGGATTTATAGACATCATTAAGAGAAATGCCTTTAATTTAGTTACTGCAGCAACCTGACATGGGCGTGTCATATGTTAGAGCACGCAGCATTTAAACCTCAGAATATAATAAGCCACAAATATCCAGTACACTAAATGATTTTCTGTTATATAAAATGGCTTACAAGGCTTTGCACAACAAACAGCAGAGGGATTTCAATCTTTACTTACTTGGACAACATGTTTTAATGGCAACAGAGATATTATAGAGATCAGTGAGTGTGAAAGTGGAATAAAAGCTTCACGAGATATTCAGAATAAGGGAGAGAAGCTTCTCAGAGCTTTTTCAGTCATGTCAATTCACTTGACCAACTTCAACAATTAATAAAAAAAGACTTGTGCAAATATACAAAGAACAGCTGTTGGTGTACCAAGTGTGAAATACCTCCAAACTTCTGCTTTGCTGTTAGCTTCATCCAAGCGGAATTAGCTCTTTGAGTAGCAATTGAAGCGCTGTTGACACATGGTGTAGCAAACACAGAGCAAAACCTAAAATAACTTAAAGATATTCAGACAGTTGAATTCTTTGAGGTAAAGACCCAACAAGAATAAAAAGAAAGCTTAACAATGAAACAACCCTCTGTGAACAAGCACTTGGCGACAACAGGAAGGAAAAACTACCTTTTAACAGGGAGAAACCTCTGGCAGAACCAGGGTCAGGGAGGGCGGGGCCATGTGCCAGAACCGGGCGAAGAGAGGGAGAAAAGAGGGAGGGAGAAAAGAGGGTAGAATGGGAGCTCCCAAACTGGGAGCTCCCATTCTACTTTTAAATACCCTGGGAACCACAAATAAGCCAACAGTCTGAGAGCAAAGTGCTTTTTTGATTACTGAAGATCAAGTGAGAGCTAGAAGCCTAAGCATCACTCTGAGACAGGATGTTTCTAATTTTAGGGATATTGCACAAATGCAAGTTCTACCTTTTTTTAATATGCGTACTGAACGATACAGTATATGCTAGAAAGATATAACTCCAAGATTCCTGATACTGTTAACTGAGGCCAAGGCAATGCCATGTAGAGTAAGTTTCTGTTTAGACGCTATGTTTCTAAGATTTTTAGTACAATAACCTCAATTTTATCTCATTTTGCCCCATCATGGATAAGCAGAAGGAAAATGGATGGATGGATGGAAATTAGAGATCACCCAGACCTTTTGTCTTTCACACATTCCTGCAGTTTAACTAATTGGTGAGTCATCTGGCTTCATGACTAGATAATAGATAATAAAAGTCTGCAAAGCATTGAAACAGTATGATGTGCAGCATTCACCTGTGTGTTTACACCTCCTGCTCATAAATGCATTAGACGGCTGAAAAAAGGAGAAAACCGATAAGCTGAATGATCACAGGGTTTAGCAGAGACCGTCTGACAATGGCCACTGCCACCCAGTCATTGCTAAACAGTTTTGTGTATTTTGATTTTCTACATTGTTCTGTAGAAGCGTTCACTTTGGGTTTTTATCAAACAGGATTAGATTTAGTACCTGAAACTAAAACCTAAAAAAGGACATCAACTAGACTGTGATCATCCTGGTGGGTGACTCTAGGCATCGAGTGTGAAGACATCTAGGTGATAACGGCTGGAGATGGCACTTTCTGATCTGGAATACAACATACCTCCAGGCCCCAGAATTGTAGTTTCATGCTTTGTAGCCCTCCTCATGTGTAGTGACAGACTGGCGTGAATAAAGGCCTGAGTGTGATTTATTTTTCCTCTAGAGGCAGATTACTATGCAGCAAATTTGAATTATGCACTGGGATATTGAGCAGTTTATGAATTCCATGGATGAGCTGCGAATACAAGGAGACAATTATTAGCAGGATGAATGTAAAGTCCATGTGACTTTCCAGATAATAATCCACAATAAATCAAAAAGAAACTCTCATATCAGCATGTTCATGGTATCTGCAGCTTGTAGGAAGGAAATATGTTTTCCTGCACTTTGTTCTGCTATGCCTCTTTGAATGACTTTTTTTACTTCTCTACATCCAAGAACTTTTCATTTTATTTATTTATTTTTTTAAGTGCCAATTTGTCTTCCTGGACATATTCCCTCCATCTCAGCATTTCCATTTTCTTCATTTGAATGTCAGGAACACATTTAAAGGGCACCTTTCAATCGACAAACATTTTCTGTGTACTTGACCAGCTTGTTGTTCACAACCACCCCTGGATTCCAAATTGCCTGCTGGTCTCTTAAAGAGGACAGACATGACCTGGTTATGTTGCTGCACAGAGAAGCGAGGGCCCTCTACGCTTTCCTCCATGGCTATTTTAGGGGGAGGATGGTGGGAAAGCCAACTTCAAGACTTCATAAATGAGCTACACAGAAGGCCGCAGGGGACAAAAAGGGCATAAGATCCTCTGTGCGAATTGGATGGGAGGGGAGTGGAGCAGGGGGAAGGAGAGAGGAGTTGTGAACATGAAAGTTAGCGGTCGACTTCATCAACAACTCCTGGAATAAAGAATGTTACTTCCTGTTTGTTTCACATTAAGGCTGAGTAGATGGATGGCTGAGAATAACCCTGATTCTTTTTTAACGTACACCTTTGACTTTGTGAGGGAAAACAGCTCTGTTGGTGCTTCAGTAAGTGCTGAAAAGTCATTTATTCCTGAGGGTGTAATTTTGACAGAGGCCACGTATTTTAATCTTTGCTGTGAAACAGCAGTTGGTCTTTTTCTGGCTGAAGGTTGACTCATGTCTCAGGCCTACTGGAATATTAATGTGAATATATATTAACTAAAGATAACCGTGAATTTGGACATGAAGATGAATGGTTAGGTCACCGAGGCACCTTGTTAAGTGAGTTTAGCTGCACGAACAAAAGACACAAAAAATGAAATGTAAAAATCTTTGGTAGAAACTTACCTCCACCCTATCTTACAAAGAATCCACCATTCAGGAAAATAGTGTAGACAAGAAATGAAACAGTGTACCAAGAAAATAAAAGACCAAAACAAGTGACACTTTATCACTTCAGAGTTCTTATTAGTGGTGCAATATATATAGAAAAAGGCACCGAGGCTGTGCGTTTCCTGAGGACCTCTTCAGTTGGTGGCAGCTTTCCTTCAGGAAGTCTCAGGAACTACGATGTCTAAAAGTGGCTAATGCTTGTTTAATTGGTGGCTGGAGTGAATAAAGCTAGATTGCACAGAGATACTGTAACAGTCAAACTGGTGCAAATAATGAAAGGCGAAAAAAAAGAGTGAGAAAATTATCCTCTGAACACACAATTTGAGAAATGTCAGAATGATAGAGTAAGTAATGTAACAAGTGATGTATTATTTCCAGTGTTGGGTGTAACACCTCACAAAGTAACACACTACAAGTGCAACAAAATAACACATTACATATTTCAGTAGCACAGTTATGCACTGTTATTGTACTGCATTCAGTAATTAGATTACAGTTACATCTTGTGTTATAAAGATTCTAGAAGTCTCTTTGAGCTGATTTTCATTTGTTCAAAGATAAAACCTAAAAGAATAATTGCGCGTGTCCTCTTTCAGCTTTGTATAGGATTTGTATTAGTGTGTGGGACTACGACTCAGCTTTATATAAATTGGTAATTAAAGTTATGTAACAGCTACTTGGAGAACTGCACTATTTAAGTAACATATTGCATCACTTTTATTAGAAGTAACATGTAACAGGCATAAAATAAAATAGTAAAATAGGCGCACAGGGAGCGCTGCTCCTCCCAAGGGGCACGGGCTACACCAAAACTAATAATGTTTTTATTTGTTTTCAGCCTGTTATATGAATGAGTTTATTACACACATCACTGTATACAAATACCTGCTCTTATACTGGAAAACCTCCTAGTCCTATACAATACATGTGCTGATAATCATGTCGACCCAAAACCTTTTCCACATGATAATCCAGCTTTGTCTTTCAGCACCGAGTGGTCATTTAAATCCTGGGAACAAATAACAGCAGCCTAGAACCCTAAAATCTCAAAAAGATCTGTGATTTCCCCTGGAAATGACTTGATATGATTTATTTGAGAAAAAATGTGTCAAATTCGATCAAATATTGATTTCCTGACGTCTTTTTTTTAGTTAAAAATGTTGCTATTTGTTGACGATCCCAAAGTGGCCAACCTTTGTGTAGCAGCGTTTGGTACTGAGGTATGATTTGCCACCATGCTGTCTTCCTCCTGCCACAAAAAAGCTCTTTCTAGGCTGCTTTGCTGGACCCGGAGTGTTAACAGGGTTCCTCATGTCAGGGTGTGTCTTTGGTGTCTGAAATTTCTCCATTAAACAAAGAGAAGTCGGAGAAAAAGGACGCATCATGTTGTCATTTTCTTTCAAATACCCATAATGATTTTCATCACTTTGATAAAATTAAACCTCAGCAGTTAAGGGGCCAATTAAAATGATTTGTGCTGTCCCGTATTGCAAAATGACTGCAAATATCTCTGCAGGGGTTTGACAGAACTGTTGATCAATACCGTGACTCAGTGATTTCTTCTCCAGGTGCTGACATTTACAGATTTTTAAAAGCTTTTATCTTCTGGCTGATGTGCTGCTTTCGAGCAAAAACTACCCACTGCATATTCAGGACACCGATTCTGTTCACCTCTTTCGTTTTATCCTACTCAAAGAGAGAAGATGGCTCTGTGAATGACGTTAATGGACATTTTGGCTATGAAGGCTAATACATCAAGCTACAATTGCAAAGGACAAACCACTGCTCTCTCATAGCAAAAACTACACAAGAGCAAGAAAAGGGCTTCGTGACCTGATGGCTCGTTTTTTTTACTCGTGATTATACTCGCCCTCGTAGGGAGGATGCCAGGGTTGATGATTGTTTATGTCTAATTTTAAATCTTTTCTTCTTCTTTTTTAAAATCATGACATCTTTCCTTAAATCTTTATCTGAAGCAGTTTCACAGTATTTTAAGGTAAAACAGGACGAAACAGCTGCGGCTACACAAATCTTCAGCATTTCAAAGTGACCTTCAGCTCAGTGTATTCATTTTGTGGCGCTTATCGGCTTTTCATAGGCAGCGCTAAAACACCGACAACAAAACTGGAAGACTTAGCAGCTACGTAATAAACATAATAAATCCTTTGAAAGGATGTGTAAATAAATAACTTTTTCTTAAAAGGAAAGAAACAACAAGTGGATGGACTCAAGTGCAGAGCTTTTAGAAAAACAAGAGGGTTTGTTTTCAACAGCAGGTGACATATATGCATAGTGTCAGAGTGGGGATTCCAGGGAAGAAGGGTTGGTCTCAAACACTCGTCTTCAGCCATACACTCCGATCACTCACAAACTCACTCGCGCACAAGAACAGAGACGGGTCCAGAAGGTCTATTCACAAAGAGAAACACAAGTTACAAAGTTCAACTCGCTAAGATGACTATGCCAGAAATTCCATATCTTAATAAAGAAAACAGTTAAAACACATGGAATATTTTTAATTCTCAAAATTTGAGGACTAAAAATTTGACTTTTGTTTGGTTTAATATTTGTTGAAGGGTTTTTTTTATTTAACATGGAAAGTGCATTTTTAATGGATCTCAATATCAGAATACATCAGATGTAAATATGCACATTTTTACATCCATAGTGCCTGACATAAAAGCTGTAAACAAAAAACGCATAAACAAAAAATAAATACAAACAACACATCATACAAATAAAGAGTTAAAGGTTATAACCGACCAGGTTTTCCATCAGCTTCTTTGTTAGCGTTGGTATTATTCCAGTATTCATTTCTCTTCAGTCACACTCAGGAACACGGTGGTAGGAGATAACTTTTTGGTGATCTTAAGTTTGAGATGGAGTCAGTCAAAAGTGGTCACCCACAGGTTGAAGGTGTTGCCTGCTCAACCTCTGTGCAATCAATCAGTTGCCGCAACTATTTGCAGTCAGTTGCTGAAAGTGGTCAACTCAATGCAATTGCCAATGTTTATTAGTTGCAAGGAGGTTGCTGTCCTAACCATCATGAACGCACCTTTGTGCAGTCACCTGCACATAAAGTCAACAAGAGTTACTAATAGTTAACTGCAAGAGGCGGAGCTTCGTTCTGGAGCGAGAACGACTCTTACGCAGAGAGAGATTTGTTTGTTTTGCATCTTTTTGTGGCTAACAGTTTGCTGCTGGTGGACATCCCAGGGCTGTGGTTGGGCAGGTACGGTGTTTACTTCTTTTGAACTTCTGAGTGATGCAATCATGTGAAATAAAAAGTACATCCTTTTTGGATTCTACGGTTTTATGGATCAGGATAAAAAAATTAAGTTTTGACAAAAAAAGAACCGGAAAGAAAGGTCATTCTGATTCTGCTGCATTTGATTGCAGAACTATACAAAATACCAAGAGCAGCAAACAAAGGGCTTCTTTGAACAGGAAGGAACTTACCTTCATTTTTAAGTGTCAAAGTTCTGTTCGCGTGGTTGCCCTTTCCGTCTTTTATTATACTTCTGACATTAAGGTCATAAATTCATAATTCCTGCCCCTTCCGTATTAAATAAAAAGTGACTGGAGACATGTGGGTGTTTTATTCACACATTATAGTGTTCAGTTGATGCAGCTGACACAGTTAGAAATAACTCTGTCTGAGGCTGTAGGTCCCGCCGATCCTCTGAAGATACCTTATTAACTGAACGACCACCATACTGCAGTGCTTGTGCCGTGTCAGCATGGGAATCCTCTTCTCCCCACTCAATTGAGACTTCAAACGCAGCTGCTCGGGCCACTCTGGGGTAAGAGCAGGTTATGGTGCCGCCTACACAGCAGGTCCTCCAACAGTCCCACGTATGAGTTTGTTGCAGAAGGAGTAATGAACCCTTATCCTGTAAGGGTTTATTTTTGTGCTGCTTTCAGCTTGCACACACTTACCAACACAATGACAGCTGGATGAAGAGCATGCATCATATTGTTAGCTGAAGTGGCACCTTGCAGTTTCAAGAAGCACTGAGTTTTGCTAACTGCAGTCCCTGTGGTTCTCCTGCAGGACTGTGGGAAAGTGGCTCAGTGTTTTTACAAAGGGTTTGCTGTCCCTTTCCCCATGCTCATATACTTCAGAATCAGCGGTATTTTTTAAATTAATTCAGCTTAGTGAAATGTTGACAGTTAGATTGGGAATATATATCACTATGGACACTGTTTTCACTCATATCCTGCAGAGCCTTTAAGATGGTGGAAACTTGGCATTTTCAGTATTAACCCAGATATTCTCAGGGAAGCTCAGGGAGGGGCAGCCATCTACCAGAGCCAGCCATCCAAAGAGCCAGAGCTTAGCAATACCAAATGATTAAATATAGAGAGGTGTATAAACGTGTAAGAGCAGGATTTACACGTGTTTCTCTTTGGAAACTCTATGGCAACTTGGATCCATAAGATGCTGGCATGAGTGGGACTAGTTCACAGAAGTTTTAAATCATGCTTTCAGCACCATGATTTGGTTAAAGAAAAACTATTCTCCATCCAACCATCTTTTCCATTTATCCTGTTCAGTGTTGTGGGGGCTGGTGCATCTCCCAACTGTTATAGTGCGAAACACAGAGTGCAACCTGCATGGGTTGCCAGCCTATCACAGGGAGACAGACAGGGACACATTTACATCTATGGCCAGCTTAGAACTGCCAATTAACCTGACCAAGATTTAAGATTTAAGATATTATATTAAGCAAACACCCAGGTCTAATACTGTAGCAGACACAGGAAGTCATAAGGTCACATGAAGTGTGAGTAAACATGAGATTTGTTAAAAAAAAAAAAAAGAAGAAGAAGACTAGAATAAAGCACTATATGAATGTGTGTGTAAATGGGAACATTAGTAAAAAAAAAAAAAAGTACCACTAAGCACATTTATCCGTTTTTTTTATTTTTTTACAACGACGATAAGGAATCTAGATTCTCATGAATTCTCAATTTCTGTGTTTCTGCACCTTCTTGCTAATTTTAGCCAACATTAGATTGAGTGCTAATGCAAACCACTCATTTTATTTCTTCCCAGAGCAGCAACCAGCAGGCTAATCTTAGCTTGCCTGTTGCTAACAGCATCACTACCAAAATATAACAAACCCACATCACCGTTTGTTTGGTGTGCTGGGAGCTGGTCGTTTGCTGACGTAAGTCATTAGTGGACTCTATTTCTGAGCTAACGTTGCCTCTGTTGAGGGGTTTGATTGTAGCATGACACACGGGTGCAAGCATCACATCCTTTAGTCCTTCAAATACAAATTACTCCACAGGCTGTTGTCAGGAAAGGTCTAATTTTTTAGATTCTTTACAATCAGCTCAAGCATTGCCAATAAAAGGCCTTTAATACATGTAATAAGTGACATATCTGTTTTAGTATATTTAATTTGTACTTTGGAGGGCAATTCACTAATTTACACTTATATTAAAGACAGATTTTATTTTTTGATTTATCAGCTGCCTGCAGCGCCCGTGCAGTGTGTTGATGCCTTTAAAGTGACTAATTTCCTTCGCAAGCGCTCATTAGCCAGATCTATCCTTCCTGAACATGTCAAAGGCCGTTGGTTCGCTGATCACCACAGTCAGCTTCTTCTAGTATCTTTCACCTTGCCAGACTTGTACAAGCTTTTACACTCGTCCTGTATTTGCAGAAGAATTGCATGCATCTTGTCCTCGCTCTTACTCTTAGAAAAAACTATTCCAGTGTGTAGCAGACAGGATCCAAGGAGGGATAGACAGACGCCAAGAAAATGGCCCAGTTAGAAACTTTCAAATTCTCCCTTTCGGCCTGTTTTGCCTCCATTTCAGTAAAATTAAAATGACAAAATCCTGCAACTCTGATCACCAAGCTTTAAAGAGTCTTTTGCTTGAAGGTTTCCAGATTGTATGTATATATTTTTTCCTTTATGTGTTTTAAGACAAAGTTACTTCAGTCATAACTGCAGGCTTTATAGATCAGCTCTCATTGCACTTTCCTATCTGTCAAGGAAGAGGAGGAACCCTAAAGCTTAAAAACAGTAAGTGAGAGAAAAAGGAAGAGGAAGGATCAACGCCTCTCTTGAGACACCAGCTGCTCTGATGTATATTCAGGAGAACAGGAAAAGGGTGACAAACCTATTGAAAACATGTCAAATGGCATTCAATCATGGGGCAGCGGGGCTTTCTGCCAAGGAAGAGCACAGGTCTAAAATCAGCTCAGGGCCTTCTGCCTTGCAAACCTCTGGAGCGGTGCCCTTTTGGAGCTTCGTTTGCTGTGTCATCGAGTTCGGAGGACAAATTAGCCTTTTTTTTTAACAGGGCTTTTTTTCAACAGCTGCAAAGACGTCCTGTTTTAAGAAGCTAAAGAAAATCTGACATCATAGCAAAATATACAGAGCAGAGTACAGCACAACAGCGTCCCTCCATGCCAGCTGCTGATATGTGAGGTGAAAGATGCATGCTGCTGAAATAGCTGAGGCACAACATCAGGAGGATATTAAAGTAGTTTTACACTTTAGTGCCCTACTTCCCCAATCCATCCATCTATCCACTTTTTAGAGCTGATCTAGGTCCAGGGGCAAAGTAATTATTTAGCCTAGAAAATGTTAACACAGTAGTTTGTTCGCTTTAATTTATTTACTTGGTAATTATAGCACTTTAATCTATTTGGTATAAAAATTTGATTTTAAAAAAAGAAAACAGAAGAAAAAATGATTTAATCAAATCGCCAAAATAGTGAACGCCTGCTATGCAACAAATGCCCATCATGATGCTGCTTAGGGATGGGTACCGGTATCCTGACATAAACGGTAGTAACCAGACCGAAAAGCAACGCACATTTCGATGCTTTATTTCAGTGCTTTTTTTTCCTGAGATGTCATACACTTTGGATTCTAGCCAATCATTTTACCTTTCCAAGGATAGTAGGCGGGTCCAGGTACGTACGTTCTTTTAGAGCAGAGCTACAGATTAAAAATGCCCAAGGTGAAGCGGTCAAAAGTCTGGCTGTACTTCACAGCAAAAGATGCAAACTCAGCAGCCTGCAACAAGTGCTTTAAGCTGATACTGTGATACTGTCAAAGGAGGTAACACCTCAAATCCGATGAAACACCTGGCGACGCATAGCGTTTTTTTTTAAAGCTGAAAAATGCGCCGTATTTGATAGCTTGCTGCGAGCACATCTACTGGGTTTGAGGTCGGTTGCCTGTTATCGGACCCGGAGTTAGCAACATCCCCAAAAAACCCGAAGAGGAGAGTCCTGGCCCCTAGCCCTGCCAGTGTAGCAGAAATGATGAGGATGATGATGCAGCAGCAGCCGTTCTTCTCTGCGTGAGTAGCTTCATGTTGTTCGTGTGTAATTTACGTTGAGTAGGCTAGCCACGTTATTACATTAATGCATGTAAGGTGAACTAGCAAACATCATCATAGCTACATGCGGCTGTCTTCTTGTTTGATGGCAGATGCTCCCTTCACCCTGACCAAAAAGGCTAAAATGCCCAAAGAAAAAGTGGAAAACAGCTGAACATGAGAGGTTTTTGGACAAAGTTTGTTTTTTCCATTGTTTAAGCACTGCTTCCAGCCAAGAGTGATACCATATATGCCCCATAGCTGCAGAAAAGGCTAACATTGTTATCTTTTCACAAAAAAACAGCTGAACATGAGAGGTTTTTGGACCAATTTTGTGTTCTCCATTCTTTAAGCACCGGTTTGAGCACCGTTTAAGCACCGGCACCGTTTCAAAAGTACCGGTTTGGCACCGGTATTGGATGAAACCTAAACAATACCCATCCCTAATGCTGCTGCTGGTTTATAGAACACTAAATGGACCACAGAAATGGGCATGGACACCATGGCATCATGCATTGGTTTTGGACTCCACATTTTGAGTTCTCAGCATCATGATTGTCAGATGTGACCATTTGAACGAGAGGCTTGAATGTAAAGTTATCTGCTAACATTAGACACAGATATCTGCTAATTGGTGCTAAATAACAGACTAATAAAACACTCAAATTTTTCATACACCCCATCTCTGTTTTTGCCAAGTAGATGAGTCCTCCACAAAAGGAGGAAAATCACCATTTCTAAAGTTGGATATTTTGCCATGGGAGGACAGATTCAGTTTTGAAGCTAACCTCACGTGGACATTACTTCTGACTTGCCTTCACTTTTTTGATGTTAACCCTTTAGAATCACCTCAACTGGCTCCTTTTAATGTGGAGGAGAACCGACTCTACTCCGAGTCCCTCACAAATGACGAGCTCCGCACGCATATCTCTAAGCAGACACCTGCTGGAGGAGCCTTATTTCCACCATTTTTATCTAGAGCCTTCTTCTTGTGTCCATAGGTGAGGTTAGAATGCAAACCGATCTGTCCGTCGTCTCCCACCACAGCGACCCAGTACAGCGCCGGCACAAACCCGTCTGTCAGTCCTCTACAGCCGTACAGATGAACGAGCCTTTGAGAAACCACCAAACTCAGCTCATTTGCTTTATTTAGGTTTCAACTTATGCACACCAGCCTGTTGTCCTGACACCAACAATTGGTTAAAGCACATCATATTTACTTTTACTTTTACTCTATAAATACATAAAATTGAGAGAGTGGCACTGCAAGGTTTGTGCAGTGGTCCACAAGTTTGCAAGAGGCCTTGAATACAGTTTATGGCTACATACACAGGACAGTACACATTATTTTAGTATCAAAATCAAGAACAACCTCAGAATTTCTTCCTCCATTTAAGTTAATGCAATCCTGGAAGCACGATAAATAAAAAAGCTTTTGCAGTGTTGATCTATTTTCTGGTGTCTGTTGCTGTATGCCTCACAGAGCTGAGGTGCACTGACAGAGGAATGTTTTCAGCTCTTTGTTAAGGTGTCATTGTTTGGCTGACCTCACTCTGCACTTCAGTTGAGGTTGGTAGAGCAGCAGAGCCACCGTTTCCTCACAGAAGAGTGCACAGTGGTTTTAAAATGATAAGAACGTTTTGCATTCACAGGAAAACTACTCACTGTACTAAACACACAGTCACAGGTACATTTAATACCAACATTATGTGTAAAGTGGATTATTTCACTTATCCTGCTCATTGTTAATAATCAGACACCAACTGGGAGCCAGCCTTCAAAAACCTCTTTGTTACATTCATGCATGTGCAGCAGGTTTTTGACGACAGTTAACGTGATTTATTGCCTTAGCAACAAACAGACCCTTCTGTGGACTACGTGTTGGGGGTTTTTTTTTCTCCTTTTAAGCACCCAGATTGAGAAATAAATATTTCATACTTGTCAGTCTGCACACTAAATGAGTAATTATCTAATTATCGCGTCAGCTGTAGCATGCTGTCAACTTAAAATAACAGCAGGTTGCATATGCAGATTTGGTTTGAAGAATAGTTGAATTTAAATCTTAATTTCCACCTACAGCAGACTCCACAGTTTCATGCTTGGACTCTCTGACAATAGATTTTAAAATAATCTTTATTTCTCGTGCTGCTCTCCAGTTTCCCCCTGACATTAGTTGTCGAGGCAGACGGAACAGATTCAGGTGCAGCCTCAACTGGGAAGAAGTTCAAAAGTTTATTTACAATGAACACAGTGCAGAATATATACAAGGTGACGATGCAGGGGGACCAGGGCTCCAGGGATGGATTGGTGGGAAAGGTGCTATGCATATATATACACACAGGTGCAGGGAAAGGGGGGAGAAAGGATTCCACACGCTCTCCTCTTCTGCCACTCACGCTCGCACTGCTCCACAATCCACACCACTCCAGCAAACAAACACTCCAAATGGGTTCAGGGACAGGTCCAGGAAATCTACACACAAAGAGAGAACAGGTCCAAACAAACTCAAATAGCCCAACGATCCAGCCATGAGAAGCTCAGAGTCACCAGCTTCAGTAGTGGCTGGAAAACAGATCAGTGAGCAGCAGCTGGAGGTAATCAGGCCAGGTGCGTGGCCAAAGGTGGGAGCCCAAAATGAGCTCCGCCCAGGCAGAGAGGAGAGTGAGGAGAGAGAGAGGGAAGAAAAACCCAAAAACAACAAAATATGAAAATACGTAATTTGTCAAAACATGTCATAAAAAATTCAATGTGTGATTAAAATTACAGCATTACATGTAAACTTCCTTCCCTTTGAATGTAACGTCTCTCCTTCCTCTCCTGTCCCGTCTTTCTTATCTTTCTCCATCTCTGAGTGAAGTTAGCTCTCTTTCTTTTCTCTCCCCCTGAAAGCAGCAGCTGGACCTGGTGTGAGACAAACTGCACACAAACAGTTTGTGTGTTTGCTGATGTTTGTTGAGCTGATAGAAACGTTTAGTTTGAAACTACCCGACACTCATATACCCTAACTGCTTTCAGTAGCACTACCTTGATTATCATGCACTGCAACCAGAACTTGCGGATACCCACCCACTTAAACTCCCAAGTATAAACTCTACAGATGATAACAGAACCTTAAGTAACAACTCTGAGTAAAACGTACAGATATTTGTGATAAAATGAGTAAAACATCAGACAAATAAATACACAAGTAAAGCACAGATAGCTGAAATTTCTCCTTAACTACACCTCTGTAGCTAACATACCTAAGAGCAGTTAGCTACAGGTAGGCAACCAGCACACCTCCCACTAACTGGCTGACTTTACACCCCTAAAGCATAGCTTTTGACCCCAGGGTGAGTACTCACTAAGGAAAAATGTGCATTCCAAGAATTTAAGCAAACTTCCTCCTATTGGCTGCCCCTTACAAACAGAAGGTTTAACAGCTGGTATCTGGGGCTCCTATGCTTGCAGAAATATGCCTGAAAGGATCATATCATGATCACTATACTGATTAAAAATAGAAGAAAAATTGTGAAAAGTTTAATGCAGCCTGTGCTTTTGACTCAGAGGGACTCCATGTTTAACGGGAACATCTAGCTTTATGAGAGATAATAGGGAAAATCAGAAAACATACTTTTCTCCAGACAAACTGGCATCATTGATTTAAATCATTTTTATTTACAAGGAAACATTAACCAGATCTCAGTATACGTGCGTGGGCCATAACTCTAAATGACATGTGGATTCTTTAACAGGTGCAGTGTGCAGCTTTTAACGACTGCATCGTTAATAGACTGCACTTCAGCAGACTGCAGTCAATCCTGAGGTGGCAGAGTCAAAACAATTCACCACTTCTAAGAGACAGAGGAAGGACACTTACCCAAAAATGTAGGTTTAAAAAAGTTAGTGTGGCGGAGCAATCATGGATCCCTCTGATACTTTCTTTGTAAGGAGTTTGGATAGCTTTCGTGCATTCAGGTCAGCTTGCTTCATGATAAATTCATGAATGAAAATCAACACTTAGAGGAATACGCCTGATGAATTCAAAGCTTTTGCTCATATTTCTGCTCTGCAGCCGCCGTGTATTCTGCCATTGGTTTGGCTGTAAATGCATACTGATGAATCCCCACTCAACAGCCACTGTGTCCTTCAGCCGTCCCTCTGTCTTCACGAGGTTAGGCTTTAAACTCCAAGCGTCATATTAAAGCAGAGAATGTGGATTCATGATGTTGCCACAGAAAATATGCATCAAGAACAAAACTTTCAAGGGAAAAGCATGCAATATAGATGGTTTTTGGAGATTTGTCTCCATATCCTTGAATCTCTCTCTGGGGATATTATGTAACATGCTTATAAACTACAAGGCAATCTAATATATTAACAGCAAGAAATTTAAAACATTAAATCTTCCACCTCTTTCTCTCACAATGATGTCATTGTTACAGAAGCACTCGGTCTCCACTCAGTGGGTCGGGCCACATGACCCTGTTTCAGGGTCCAAGCATCTCCTGTGCTTTTTATAAGCTTGTTTAATTAATGAATGTATTTATTTTTTATTCCCATGCAGGCTGACTAACCTGAGCCCAGTTCTGAGGTTACTTCTGTTAAAAGGAAGTTTTTCCTTCCCACTGTCACCAAGTGCTTGCTCACAGAGGGTAATCTTTTCTCCCTTCTGTTGTGAGGTCTTTACCTTTCTATATGTAACACCGTGAGGCACGACTGTGGTTGAGATTTGGCACTATATAAATAAAGATGAATTGAATTGAATTAGGATTTCAGTGTGGATAAATGTTAGGACCACACAGTAATGTTTTAATGACTAACGGTCCTGGTCCTGCGTCTGTGACCCAGTGTTTCTGTATTTGCACATTTTGATTCAAGTTCATTTAATATTCTAAGATTTTGTGCGTACTCCTGGTTCTGGTTTGAGTGTTTTTCTGCTTTGTGTTATATTTGTAGTTTCTGGTCTTTAGGTTCCATGCCTCCCCCGTGTTCCACGTTCTATGAATGTTTAACGCTTGTCTCCATGTTTGGTGCTCCCTTTCGGTCTCCCAGTCAGGGATTGATGTAATAATAGACTGCATGTAAAAGATGTCGTCACCAGAAAGACCATCTGAAGCCTCAAGCTAAGAGTTTTAGGGTTTTAAAACCTACTGAGCATCTACAAACACTACACACTCATTGGCTATTACATCCTGTCAATCACACTCTAAAACAGCGGTCTCCAACCTTTTTTGCGCCACGGACTGGTTTATGTCCAACAGTTTTTTCGCAGACCGGCCTATTAGGAGTCGCGGATAAATGCAACAAAATAAAACGGGTACCATAGCAAAAAAAGAAGATTTATCCATAACACACGGGAAAAGACCCAGGGGAAACGGGCTAACGAGACAAATGATAGAAAAAATAACGATAAAGAACGATAAAAATCCTGAAAACCTTAAATTTAACACGACTCTCGCAGCCCGATACCAAACGACTCATGAACCAGTACTGGGGTTGGGGACCACTGCCCTAGCTTAATGCCGTTCTGGACACTGAAGGGGACCATTATTTACAATATGAACATGTTATATTGAGTAAGACTTGAAACTACAGATTGACACCATAAACTCATCAGCAAAGTGATCATCAAGGTCCCAGAGTAAGCAGGCAGCAGGCTCATTTTCTTGTAGGTTTCTGTACAACTAAATGTTTTTGAGAAGCTGCCTCCTGTTGGTCACTAAAAAGATTGCGGTCACAGTCCGTGCTTGGTAATACAGGTGTCCTCAAACAGGTACTGGAACCTCCTATTTGGGGACAATGTCAACCTGCAATTAGACAGGTGTCCAAACATTGAACTTTCACTGGAGAGATGCCATTTATCACTGTTATTAAAATAACTGCACCATTGTTGTGCTTCTTTTCTTTTGCATCACATTTGGTAGCTTTTCACAACAGTTTTAATGATGTTAGCATCCCCGATCTGTTCTTATGAATGAAAAAATCATGTTAAAAAGTCTTTTTCTTGTCGGATATAGGGCGCAGTAATGGGGCCACAGAGAATCCACTGATCTTAAAGTTGTTCATTTTAGCCTCACAGATGAGTGACTTTTACTGTCTGAATTAGACTTTTTCCTCAGATAGAAAGAAAAAAAGCCTCAAGCTGAAAAGTTAATGATGTTATCAGGTTATTTTGGTGCTGCATTGAAGACTGAACATTTTTAATGGAAAACCTGTGTTGAAAACTGGATCTTCATGGATACATTACCTCACAAGGAAGGTCAACAAAGATATTAATTGTATGTTCAACACTTTTAAAAGCCTGACTCTTACTACAGATTAATAACGTTCACATCCGGAGTGGGATTTTTTGAGTTTACAGCAGTGGGTGATGATGAAGACTGTCAAGGTCCTGGGCCATGTTGGCCCAGTATTCTTAGTTTTTGTGTGTTTTGTATTTTGTTCTCTATTTATGCCTTGGTTCCTAGGTTGTTTAGTTAAGATGTTCCTTATTTGGTTACCTCCTGTGTGCCCCTTTATGTATCTGTGAGCCCTTGTTTCCCCTCCTTGTGTTTTATTCCATGTTTTCCGTTATGTCCGTGCTCTCTCCTCCTGTCTGAACCTCTGTACTTCCTGTTTTACTTTGACAGTGTCTCGTCAGTATGCGTCATGTTGTGTTCACCCCTGCCCTGTCTCGTTACGATTATCTGTGTCAGCTGTGTTCCCCATGTGCTCCCACTTCCCTCGTTTACCCTCTGCGCATTTATGTCCACATCTCCCTCAGTTCAGTGTCGTGTTCTCCCTCATGACTGTGTGCCCCGCCGTGTGTTTCCGCGTAAGTCAGTTCCTTAGTACTTCCCAGTTCAGTTTCATATTATTTTGTATTGCCGTTATCTTTTGTCAGCAATAAAGCTGTATTTTGAGTTCAGTCCTGTTTTCCCGTGAGTTTGCGTTTGGGTCCTCATCCTGCCTGCACACAGCCTGATCATGACAAAGACGGTCTCAGCAGCTGTTTTTAGTATCGCCAGATCTGAAAGGCCTCAGAGTGATGGGTAAAACACGACTGGGAGATATTCTGTCACCCACTCCTTGGCATTCACCTTGCGCTTGTCTAAAATTCATTGACATCCCCTCGAGTCTTGGCTTCAGAGCCATATCACCTGCAACATCAATCGATCGAAGCAATACTCCTGTCAACTTTGTCACAGCAAAAAAATATTTCTCATCCACTTCTTTGTTCCACACGTTGCCTGATTTTCAGAATAATACTCATGTAACTGCAGTTAGATGAGTGACAGCGTTTTAATCTGAGGAGGACAAAATGAGACTAAGATCCACCAAAGTTTTCTGATGAACAGGGACACGTTTGTATCCTTCTGCATTGAGACAACTGCATCAGCTGTAAATATCGAAGTTTAGGCAGAGCAGGTGGAATATTTGCAGCTTTAAGACACAACTAAGAACATTCATACAGCAGGTAGGGCTGGTTTTCTCATATCTGCCTTTAATTCCCCTTAGTGCACCAAGCAGACTGAGAGCGAACGAACGTCTGGAAACATTAGCAAACGTCTTTTTATGGAGCAGTTTTTGTCCGCTCTTAACTGGAGAAATAACTTGAGTGTTAAACGTGTTTCAAATGAAAACTACATTTTCTTCTGACTTAAATTTGAACTGATGCTTTACCTTTTAACGTCCGCTTTCTCCAGCAGTTTGAATATTTAACAAAATATATCCAGAGTATGTCTGCTATCCGGCATTAAACCCACTCTACAGAGATCATGTCTGGACATAGTTTAATGCACTGAGGCTCCGGCCTCCTCTCTGGCAGTCATCAAAAGTTATTCCTGGAAACACTAAAAACCATTAAGTGAAGTGGAAATGGGTGAAGTGGGGTCAGGTATAGGGAGTACAGCAAAAAAAAGGTAAATTACCACATTCTGTCACATAATAACTCCTGGAATGTGTTGGATATCGCAGATTGATTATATATAACAGCTGAAGAGTTTCCAAGGGTGGAATTTTCTGTAAAATTTATCTGGCTCGGAGTTGCTGGCTCTGCTCGCTGACTGGAGATAGAGAAGGAGTGACATTTAATTTCACACTTTTGTCCAACATGGGGGTGTATTTTAAATGAATCGCCTACACTGTTAAAGCACCACAGAGGGATTAATGGCTGATTTATCGCGCGTTTAGCTCGAGGATCTCAGATTCTTGTGCGAGGAGCAGCAGAAGCTGCCGGCGGATCTGGGTGTTAATCGTCCTCGCAGAGCTGAAGTCTGCCCTTGTTAAAACATGACCTTTGGAGTAAGGCTGCAGGAACAGGACACTGTTAATTATTTCTTTATTTTAGTGGAAGCTTACTGATTTCAAAGCATTGTTTCAGTTGTGTGTTCTAGAATAACAAGAGTCCTTAATGACTCGTTGTCATTTCTGAACACTTCAACTGTGAAGCAGCTTCAGCAATGCTCCAAAAACATATTCACTTTATTTATCATAGTGTGAGATTTTGTTCTATTGCCATCAGTTCCTGTTTTTATTCGGTAATTCTTGTTTCAAGCTTTTGCTCAGTTTTCTTTTTCACTTGTTCTTCATAAGCCAGTTACTTATCTGTGTACGTACTCCGCCCTGTATCCTTCTATTGCAAGGCTTCCAGGCATTTCTCCTGCTTTCCTCTGACTTCTTTAAGTTTAGTTTTAAAGTCAGTCGTTCCAGTCGTTTCCTTTTATTTTTCTTTATTTCAAGTTTATTCTCCTCCTATATGGACTCTGCACGAGTTGTAGACGTGGTTCTTGGTGTCTGAAATCTGGACTGAAATTTTGTTAATATTTTACTTTGGTGTCCTGCATTTAAATCCTTTTCTTTGCACCGAGTTGTTGCATTATTATTATTATATTGTAACTGAGGAGTTGTGGTACATGTAGGATGTGCAGTTTGTCTGGATGGGATTCTTTTAATATTTTGATCACTTTTTGGTTCCGTCTTTGTTCCTCAGTGTACATGCAGACTAAATAATTCAAAATTCGAAGTAAATAAGTTATTGGATGAAAAATATCTCGCCTGTTGGAGGAAAACTTTGGGGTAAAATCCTAAAATGCAGACCTGGGAGCGGGACTTGCTGGCCCTGATGTACTCATTACCTGCAGGGCCACGTGCTGGGGTCGGGTGCTGTGCAAACTAGGTAGTGGGCAAAGGCAGGGACCTTGGCTTCGTGACCTCCAGCATCGCAGACTCATTCAGTTAAACTACTGAATGCCAAATGCACAAGTGGTGAGGGAGCAGATTCACACCGGGCTGTGACTGCTTTCCAAGCTGTGATGCTACATAAGTGATAAGCTGTTTGAGTTTGTGAAAAAGCGTTGTTATGAACCTGGATCACATGTTTGTTGGCAGATCTCCGTGATAGCTTCATTTGATAGGACTGCTGCCTGTGGATAATCTAAATTAAGAGGTTCACGAGTTGGTGCCAGAAGCTTATAGGTACATATGTAGAAACTGAAACATGGAGCGTGCTGGGAAGAAAGGCATTCTTTTTTTGACAGTGGTGCCAGGAAAATAATTAGAACTTTAGATGATGTGTGCCAGCTCGTGCTGCTGAATTTCAAAGACAAAACTCAGGATTCCTGGAAAAACAAGTAAGTCTCGTCCTTCCTGTTGCCACAGTGCTTTAACAGTTTGAGCTGACTGAAGGAATCACCTCCTAATATTTTATTCTATTTACTTTTATTTAATTTTTTTTTCATTATGTCCATTCAGTGCTATTACAATCAGTAATTCCCTCTTTAGTCTGCCACTCCTACACACACAGAAACCAACGCAGCCTGTAACCAACTGTTAAGGTGCAATTTTATCTCCTTTGGATCCATCTTGCTGTTTTCTACAGCTATATCTGGCTGCTTTATATTAATGAATTAATGTATTAATTACATACTGCTTGGTTTTATCTACTATAATATATAATAATAGATTATAATTTAAAAACTGCAAAATAATTACTAAATAAAGCTCTACAAGAGGAGAAAGTACTGGAATGTAAAAAAAAAAAAACTACATTAAACTTTGGTACAGTCCAAATGCATTGGTGTGGGGGGCTAGTGCCCTCCCCACAGACTCGCCCCTGCTCAGTCTCGTCGTTTCCACCTGCATCATTTGTAACTTCGAAAGAAACAAAAACTCTCTAAACTCGACTGTCAGTGGGTCGGTAAGAATAAACTGCAGGTGAGTCTCAGCTCAACCGGCCAGCTGTTTACTCCTAACAGCTGCATCGTTCAGGGCTGCTCTTATCAATTACACAGCGAATTCCACCTCTTTCACACCAGCTGTCGGTTTGAAGCATATAAGTGCAGAACAAAACGGTACAGACATTTGTTTGTACCTGCAGCCATTCAACTTCTACTAAAGCCTGCATCAGAGGATGCTCTTCACCCATGGATCACTTTAAAGGGACCTAATTATGATTCTCTCTCTCTCGCTCTCTCTCTCTCTCACGATACACATGACAAGCCCTTGATATATATTTAGACTAAAATGCTAACTAATTAGTTAGCCTGGTTCTGAACGGATAATTGGAGGTGAGCTTCCCTCCCTCCAAGACATCTACAGGAAGCGGTGCCTGAGGAAAGCGGGGAGGATCATCAAGGACTCCAGTCACCCCAGCCATAAACTGTTCAGACTACTTCCATCAGGAAGGAGGTTCTGCAGCATCCGGTCCCGTACCAGCAGACTGAGAGACAGCTTTTTCCATCAGGCCATCAGACTGCTGAACACGTCATAGACACCTCAGCTTCACCACTGGAACTTCAACATTATGCACTCCACACTGTATATAAATGCCACTTGTTTTGCACATATTCAACTCTGTATATTTTATATATTTTATTATTATTATTATTATTATTTTATTTTATTTTTTTACTATTTAATTTGTAAAAATGTGTATACACACACACACACACACACACACACACGTAGGAAAATATTTAGTATACACATCCAGAAATGCATACACTATTATATATTGTACATATATTTATTAGTTTCAGGTTGGCCATTCTTGTATTTTGCTCGTTTGTGTTGTTGTGTTTGCACATCTCTGTTGCTTGTGGGGCTCGCACACAAGAATTTCACTCACATGTGCTGTGCCAGTGTGCCTGCACATGTGATGTGACAATAAAAAGTGATTTGATTTGATTTGGTTAGCAAGCTGCATTAGGAAATTTTATAGGACTTTGGAGCGTGATGTCACGAGAGGGGGCGTGACCAGGATTTTTGGTTGAGACGCCAACTTCCTGGGCCAAACAAAGCTCAAGCAAAAGCACGCACATCAGCCATGGTTCGTACTTGCTGTGTGGTCAGCTGTAATGTTCGATCGCACGACCAGCAAGGGAATAAGCTTGAGAATGGTCTCTTTTTATTCTTTCCAACTGTGGGCATATCTACTGTGATATCACTCCTTTGTGAAATCCTGTTATGAAGCTTCGAGATGGCCATTTTCACCTTCACCATCTTGGTCTACTTAAACCAGATGTGTTTTTTAAGCCATGGGTAGCACCCCCTGGTGGCAAGTTAAAAATAATGCAGACCTGAAAGCGAGATCCATCTGTTACTCCATCTATGGACCTGTCAAATCAGTCCCTAGCTCTAATATCCAGATACAAGAGTTATTAAAAATTCACATCCAGATGTTCTGAACTGTCATATAGGCAAAAAAGTTTTTATAGCAAGCTGTAAAAAAAACAGTTTCTGCTGTAAAGTTGTATATTTCAACATGGGAGTCTATGAGAATTGACTCAATTTTGGAGCCAGCCTCAAGTGGCCATGAAAGGAACTGCAGTTTAGTGTTCACTTCATTTTTTAGCATTGGAGGTTGCCACTTATCACCAGATGTTGTTGATCCCAACTTTTAGCTGAGTGCATTTTAGCAGCAGCGACTCTGCACAGTCATTATTGTACACGGCTCTCAGAACAACAGGATTTGTGATAAGTGTTGAAAGAAAAGGTTGTTGACCTCAGAGTTGCAAACAACACAGCTTTTAAAATGTACTATTAATGTCATGTTGTCCCATTTTTCTGAGCTCAGTTTATACCTCAAAGAACTTCAGCAAATCTTGAACAAGATAAATTGTTTAAAGGGTTTTTTTTAGCAGCAAATGTAATAAAAATGTGACAGAATGCAAAGAATGAGTCGACTGCGTCTCTGTTGAAGAGAGTTTCTGCACTTTCCAGCTCACTGACAGTGATGTAGCATTAAAGTCTCTGCTGAATGACCTCTGCTCAGCATTTATGTTTCCAGGCTGGCTCTCATCTCATGGGGTGCTGCATGATTGTTTTCTGCTCTGAAGTTGGTCAGACTGGAGTTCAGGTGTGCAGCTCAGGACATATTGTGATGTTACATTAAAGTCTAACCTATTTAAAGAGGGGGAAAAGTAGGACTGAAGATGCACTGGAAGGCCATGGAGGCAGAGGTGGTGCACATACATTGTTTTTGAGCTTTAAACTACACGATATAGCTGTAACTTCATAAACTTAAATTCGTACACTTTTTAATTAACCTGTTAAGCCCCGGGACTTTTTGAGAGGTTCCTGCTTGACAATGACATGCCCAAAGGGAATCGACTATTTCATCAGAGTATTTCATCAGAGGTGCAAGCATCAAAGCAGATGCCATTGTGCCAAAGTAACTGAGGACAAAACACTGAAAAATATTAAGAGTTTTTTCCTGACTTGGTCTTTTATAATAAACCCTGCAGAAGATCAAAAACTGACAAAAACCAACATATGGTTACTACCTGTGCAAAGATTGTAAATTGATTTCACTTTAGCAGCATCAGACTCAAAAAGTTGATTCTGTTCATCTGAGCGTGGCGCTTTCAGTGGGAAACGTTTTGTCATCCAAGTGACTTCTTCAGTCAGTACAAACAGTACATTTGCATAATGACTGAAACTAGCACCACTGAATGAACAATGGGCTGTGAGGTCAGTTCCTTGATCATTAATATATATATTGTCATGACCATTGATCCTTACCTGGACGATTGAGCTTACATCAAGACAAAGTTACAAATGTTTTATTGTGCAAGTTAAATTTGCTTGAGTATTGAATTAGGCAGAACAGCGGCCAACAACACTCTACACAACGATAGACTGGTGTGTAACAACCAAGCGAATGAGGCAAAAAAAATATAGAGATTTTTGATGGGAATCTGGTCTCGAAGTGAACTGAGAGAGAGCTGTGCAGCAAGTGTGATTTTATCGTGGTTGAAGCCAGACGGCAAAAGTAAGAGGGAATTTATTACAATGTTTTTCAAACGTGAACCATAGTTTTGGTCTTCTTTTGCTGCTGGTTCCGAATTTTGGTTAGAGAGTGATGAAACTTACAGCTTTAGGCAGTGATTTGTGTTTTTATCCTTTTGCTGAATCTTTTTACCTGCTCTTTAGTCATTTGCTGTTTTAGCTATTTGGTGGTTGCTGAAATGGTTTTATAAGCATTCAAATGTTCCAGTCACTTTCATGGCCACAGGAGTGTAAAATCAAGCACCTATGCAGTAGAGATGGACCGATCCAATATTACGTGTTGGTCCAATACTGGCCTAAATTACTGGATCGGATATCGGAGAGAAATAAAAAATGTAATCCGATCCAAAGTATCACAAAATCACCTCACAAAACGCGCTACTTGGCGTAACTCAGCTCGGCGCATCGGAGCAGTATGTGTCACCTGATAGAGCGGCTGTTGTCTGCGAGACCTGTCGGCGGTCTGTTGGAGCATTTGGAGCTTCGCTACATGCTTCCAAACCGCTGCATGTTATCTGAGAGAAAACTATCCCAGAGAAGTAAAGCAAGTGCGTAAGTTAATCTCTAAATGTTTGCATAGTATTCAAACGTTAAGCTTAACAACTGATATATGGAGCCACAGCTGGACTGGCCATCAGAGTTCCATATTGAGGGGAAAAGGAAGCGATTTGTCCCGTACTTCAGCTAGAATGAAAAAAGACACAAAGCTGGAGTTATTCTGTCCTTGCTGCAAAGCTGACTCTTCTCTCCCCCTCCCTCCCCAGTTCCATCATGAAACTGATCAATGATCAGCTGGTGTCATGGCTGTGTGCGTGCAGGCAGGAAGAGAGGACCCAAAATGCAGGAGTCACGGAGGCAGAAGTAACTCAAAATACTCAGCTTTATTCCTGCGAAGAAACTGAACAAAAAACGAACTAAACTGGGAATACGGAACAAACTAAACAGGCAGGCCGGCAAACAGAACAGACAGTGAAAGTGAGGGTACAATGCGACAACGAGCAGGGGAAGACGCAGACACTAAATACAAGAGGTGAACAGAGCTAAGAGGAAACAGCTGGTGCAAATCTAAGTAGGGGACACTTGTTGCTCATTGGCTAATCACTTCATGGTCCTGATTACCTGACCTTCTTGTCTTTCTGGACACTAATGGTAGAATAAGTTGCAAAAGAAAATCATCATGTTGAATGACTTCAAAAGGATTTGAAACTAGAGATTAAAAACCTTAAACCCATCAGGAAAGTGGTGTTGAAGTAACTTACCAGGGGAGTATCCATCCATCTTTCCATCCATCTATTTTCTGCCACTTATCCAGGCCAGCTCGTGAGGGGATCAGCCTGAGCAGAGAAGCACAGATATCCCTCTCCCAGCCACCTCCTCCTGCTCATTTTGGGGAACACTAAGGCATTCCCAACTGAGAGACATAATCTTTCCAGCTGGATCTGGGTCTACCCCGGGAAATCCCGCTGGTAGGTGTTAAGTCAAATTGTTGAATGTTGTCATTGTGTTTCTTAAATTTGTAAAGTCTTGGTTCAAACTATAGGATCAAAGGCATTCCTTTGTCTGACCCATGACACACACACACACACACACACACACACACACACACACACACACACACAGTGCCTTGTCTTAGAACCATTGGGGGCTTTTACGGTGGGAGGTGCTTGTGTTGTATTGTGTAAACTGTAACTGTCATGTCTTTAAATAGCTGCGAGGAGAGCTGCTCTTTGAAGGATTTGGGCCAGAGACAGGTGAAGAGCATTTAGCTTCACAGCCTGGTTCTGACCAAAGCTTCCCTCCTTAGCGAGTAAAAGAGCGGTTGAAGATGTTCTGTCTTGGTTTCCTTCTTCATGAGGAATAAGTCTCTAAACTAGCGGGGCCTGTGGAAACACAGACTCAACAATAGGACATACCCGTAATACCCTCACCCAGGAGACATCCTTTCAGATCCCAAAACAACTTCATCTGGGTCGTTTCGATGTGGATGTGGAATGACCTCTCACCATGGCTGAACCCAGCCACCCTCTGGAGAAAACTCATTTGAACTATTGGTGTCCACAATCTTTTTCTTTTGGGGGGGGGGGAGATTACCCAAAACTTGTGACCATAGGTGAGGGTGGGGGTGTACACCGACTGGTAAATGAAGTAACGTGGAAGCTGTACGTCCATTAACTTCATTACAAACTGACTTCTTTTTAGTCGCCCTCTGTTGGTCATTAACAGATGAAATGCCCAAAGCTGCTTTCTTTATAAAGCCCTAAAATCATGGATGGATGATAAACTTCCTCCAGCCCCTGTCCTTAGCTGGTAGTCAGTGAAGTTGTATTCATTTTCAAATATATACCAATGAAGACTCTCCATTCACAACATGCTGCAGAAGTTATGATGTTGTGGTTTCATTTTGCACTTTGCATTTAGCATAAAGTGATTTATGAAAATGATTATTCATATTAAGTTAGATACTGACAGCTACCAGAGACGTATACTAAAAGAGATAAAAGCCCTGAATTAGAAAATAAATGCACTTCCTTCTTCCTGCAGCTCTCCCCTCTCTGTAAACAGATGTTTTATGCAGCTTAAATTAAGTCAGTTCCAATTTTTATCTTCATACAGGATTCACACCTCCTCCCACATTAAAGTCCTCCGCTTAACCCATTGCATCACCATGTGTTAGCTTATGTATGAACTCATTTCACCTGATCTGGTCTAAACAGACTTGTGAGTGGACAAAGTCTCCCGTCATGCAATAGATTTCCTAAAGCCTGAAAACACAGCCCAGAGGCAGAGCAGGGATCTACATCTCAGGCCACATATGCTGAGAGAATATTGACTTTTTTTTGTCCAGTGGCAGCAGAAACATGTTGCCTACCTCAGCGTTGAAAGCTGATTTTACACATTAAAGCGTATTTCCATGTCCTGCTGAGTGCTACTTCATAGCGTGGGATGGGAGTGAAGACTACAAATTTGAAAATGAAAAAGAAAAATCTGCTGAAGTGGAGTTAGAAAGCAGAGAGCTTATCAGGTTGCTGGTGCCTGCTGCTTGGGTCTGCTTGAAGCTAGCAGCTGGAAGCTACATTAGCCTCTGCTTGCATAATATGTTGCATAACATCTCAAACCAAACTGTCAGAGTTTGAGTGGAAGATGGAATAATGTGTAGAACAAAAAAATTTAATATTTCTGGCTCCTGACATAAATCAGTTCAATGTAAAGTGAATCTGACAAATTTATATTCAATATATTTGTGGGGTCACCTTTCAGTGTCGTGTGTAGGCCTTCTGAGGCTTCCCTTGGCTCCATCTCAAAGTAAAAGAAAGCTCAGGTCAAAGGTTGTCCTCTTTAAATACGTGAAATCAAATCAAATCCAGAAGAAAACATTTCAGTTGTAAAGTCGTCACCAAAACTGGGAGAAAAAGATATTATGGATTGCAGCAGTTTTGTGATGTGAAATTTATATTCACAATAATAAATTTGCTTCTCTTTGATTTGGGGAAGATTTTAATTACAATAACAAATTTTATCCATTACAGTCCAGCATGGGAGCAAAGAAATTATTGCTGAGGTGCTACAGAATCTGTACCATATTTCACTTTTTGGTTGAATGAACTAAATAATTTATCATCTGACAGACTGGGAATCCCTCTAGAGTGTGTTTGATAGTGTTTTCTAATATGGGAGCAGAGCTGAAAACTGTGTGCTGAATATATATGACTGCCAGTGTTGGGAAGGTTACTTTTAAAATGTATTCCATTACAGAATACAGAATACATGCCCCAAAATGTATTCTGTAACGTATTCCGTTACGTTACTCAATGACAGTAACGTATTCTGAATACTTTGGATTACTTAATATATTATCATGCTTTTTACAACAACGTGAATGTATTATTGCTGTGTGATTTATTACTATTACTGAAGGTCCGCGACTCCAAACTGTAGTAAAGGGACCTCTGACTAATACGGCGGGGTCCCTGTCGTAGCCGAAAAATAGCTTTACTTTGTTGTGTGGGTCAACTTTTCTTGCGAGAGACAGAGAGAGACGTTGAAAGACTGCTCTAACAGAACTTGTTGTTTTCGGAGGAAAACACGAACACAGTGTACAGTCGAGTCTTAATAGCTTACTTACAACTGGGCTCGTCAGGCACTCTTCTTGGCTGCAGTGGTTATTATTATATTTACATGCTTCCAGCTCCTGTTTCTGCTCGATGACAACTCGTACCTTTCCACTCGCCTTTTTCTTCCTCCTTGCGCTCACAGACCCATAACGTGTATGGCAGTGCATTCTCCCTGCAACACGGACTACACTGCCCATGATGCTACATTCTTTAGAGCTATGCTTGTAGCATTCTGCCTGTTAACCCAAACAGTCCTGACCCGCGACAAAATGAAACAGGAAAGTACCGCAGTGTAATCCATTTATTTCAACAAAGTAACTGTATTCTGAATACCACCTGTTTAAACGGTAACTGTAACGGAATACAGTTACTCATATTTTGTATTTTAAATACGTAACGGCGGTACATGTATTCCGTTACTCCCCAACACTGATGACTGCATATATATTTCATATTCTACTGTAATAAGGGCGATTGTTGATGTCTGGATCTTGTCATTAACTACGGTAATTACATACTTATTTAGCTCTGAACACTATTTTTATTCTTTGTTATTCTTTTTGGTAGTGTCTTTATGCCAACACCAAAGAGGCTGAACGTAAGATAAAAAAAAATAAGTAATTTAACTAGAATATAGAGTATACCAAAAGGGGCTAAATGTCACGGTCCTGGGTCGGTGACCCAGTGTTTTGAGTTTCTTGTGTCTCTGAGTTTTTATATTATGATCTTAGTTCTCTTTGCTGCCCCAGTTTATTCTTTAGTCTAGTGTCTTAGTTTGGCTTTCTTGTATTCTGTTTAATTTTCTCTGTGTCTCCCTGTTATTGTTCTCTGTGTTTCTTAGTTGCTCTGTCTCCCCTAGTCACGTCTGCGTCTATGTTACATTTCCTGTGTTACTTTGAAGGTCTGCGTCCTATGTGAATGTATTGAGTTTTTCTTCCCTTTGGTCTCGTTATCTCCGATTTCTCCCAGCTGTGCTCCCCTTCTGTGTCTCATTCCCCTCGTTATTTCCCAGTGTATTTAAGCCCGGTGTTTCTCTGTGTCAGGGTCGCGATCTCCCTCATGCTGTGTGTGGTTCTCCCTGTGTACATTATAATTAGCTTTTCCCAGTTTAGTTTTGTATTGTTTGTGATCTGTTTTCCAAAAATAAAGCTGTGCTTTGAGTTCAAGTTCTGTCCCTGTGAGTTTGCGTTTGGGTCCAATTCCTGCCCGCCACACCGCCGAAACATGACACTAAAATGAAGATGAAGGATGACGACCAAGGTCCACAAAGACAAATCCAAAACTAAGAAAATATGAAAACTGCAAAAATTAGACGCTCAGTGTATCCTTCCATTATCTGGCTTCAACAATCATCATTTAGGGTAAGCGGTCATACAAAAGTGGTTATCAACTCAAACATCAGCCTGGGGTTTATCAGCCCAGCTACGAGTACATTCACATGAGAAAAGCTGGAGTTCGCAGCATATGGCCAAGCAGAAACAAGGGCAAATCTACTGGCAACTGCATTTTCTATTAAATGAAAATTGATTGTTTACAGCCAACAGGGAATATATATATATATATATATATATATATAACACCCAGCACGCCCCTGCGGGTGGTTTATCCTTCAAGCTCGGGTCCTCTACCAGAGGCCTGGGAGCTTGAGGGTCCTGCGCAGTATCTTAGCTGTTCCCAGGACTGCGCTCTTCTGGACAGAGATCTCCGATGTTGTTCCCGGGATCTGCTGGAGCCACTCGCCTAGCTTGGGAGTCACCGCACCTAGTGCTCCGATTACCACGGGGACCACCGTTACCTTCACCCTCCACATCCTCTCGAGCTCTTCTCTGAGCCCTTGGTATTTCTCCAGCTTCTCGTGTTCCTTCTTCCTGATATTGCTGTCATTCGGAACCGCTACATCGATCACTACGGCCGTCTTCTTCTGTTTGTCTACCACCACTATGTCCGGTTGGTTAGCCACCACCATTTTGTCCGTCTGTATCTGGAAGTCCCACAGGATCTTAGCTCGGTCATTCTCCACCACCCTTGGGGGCATCTCCCATTTTGACCTCGGGACTTCCAGGTTATACTCGGCACAGATGTTCCTGTACACTATGCCGGCCACTTGGTTATGGCGTTCCATGTATGCCTTGCCTGCTAGCATCTTGCACCCTGCTGTTATGTGCTGGATTGTCTCTGGGGCATCTTTACACAGCCTGCACCTGGGGTCTTGCCTGGTGTGATAGACCCCAGCCTCGATGGATCTTGTACTCAGAGCTTGTTCTTGTGCTGCCATGATTAGTGCCTCTGTGCTGTCTTTCAGTCCAGCTTTGTCCAGCCACTGGTAGGATTTCTGGATATCAGCCACCTCCTCTATCTGCCGGTGGTACATACCGTGCAGGGGCCTGTCCTTCCATGATGGTTCCTCGTCTCCCTCCTCTTTCTTGGGTTTCTGCTGCCTGAGGTATTCACTGAGCACTCGGTCAGTTGGGGCCATCTTCCCAATGTATTCTTGGATGTTCCTTGTCTCATCCTGGACTGTGGTGCTGACACTCACCAGTCCCCGGCCCCCTTCCTTCCGCTTAGCGTACAGCCTCAGGGTGCTGGACTTGGGGTGAAACCCTCCATGCATGGTCAGGAGCTTTCTTGTCTTTATGTCAGTGGCTTCTATCTCCTCCTTTGGCCAGCCTATTACCCCAGCAGGGTACCTGATCACGGGCAGGGCGTACGTGTTGATGGCCCGGATCTTGTTCTTTCCATTCAACTGACTCCTCAGGACTTGCCTGACCCTCTGCAGGTACTTGGTGGTTGCAGCCTTTCTAGCGGCCTCTTCATGGTTCCCATTTGCCTGCGGGATCCCCAGGTACTTGTAACTGTCCTCTATGTCTGCAATGTTGCCTTCTGGTAGTTCAATCCCCTCAGTTCTGACTACCTTCCCTCTCTTTGATACCATCCGACTACACTTCTCCAGTCCGAACGACATTCCAATGTCATTGCTGTATAGCCTGGTAGTGTGGATCAGTGAATCGATGTCTCGTTCACTCTTGGCATACAGCTTGATGTCATCCATGTACAGGAGGTGGCTGACAACTGCTCCTTTCCGTAGTCGGTATCCGTAGCCAGTCTTGTTAATGATCTCACTGAGGGGGTTCAGGCCTATGCAGAGCAGCAGTGGGGACAGAGCATCTCCTTGGTAGATCCCGCACTTGATGGTGACTTGTGCTATGGGCTTGGAGTTGGCCTCTAGTGTTGTACGCCACATCCCCATTGAGTTCCTGATGAAGGCTCTTAGGGTCCCATTGATCTTGTACAATTCTAGGCATTCCAGTATCCAGCTGTGGGGCATTGAGTCATAGGCCTTCTTGTAATCAATCCAGGCAGTGCACAGGTTGGTCAGTCTGGTCTTGCAGTCTCGGCTGATTGTTCTGTCTACCAGTAGCTGGTGTTTTGCACCTCTGGTATTCTTGCCAATTCCTTTCTGTGTCCCGCTCATGTATTGACCCATGTGCCTGTTCATCTTAGCCGATATGATGCCTGACAGGAGCTTCCATGTAGTACTGAGGCAGGTTATTGGTCGGTAGTTGGAGGGGACCGGTCCCTTCTTGGGGTCCTTGGGGATCAGGACCGTCCGGCCTTCAGTTAGCCATTCCGGGTGTCTTTCGTTAACTAGCAGCTGGTTCATTTGTGCTGCCAGACGCTCGTGGAGTGCAGTCATCTTCTTCAGCCAGTAGGCGTGAACCATGTCGGGCCCTGGTGCTGTCCAACTCTTCATACTGGAGACCCTTTCTTGGATATCTGCCACTGTGATGGTTACTGGACCCTGTTCAGGGAGGTCGCTGTGGTCTGCCCTCAGATCCTCTAGCCACTGAGCATTGCCGTTATGGGTTGCATCCTTCTCCCATATGCTCTTCCAGTATTGCTCCGTCTCCAGCCTTGGTGGTGCTGTTCTCTTATTGTTCCCTTGCCACTGAGAGTACACCTTTGCTGGTTCTGTGGAGAACAGCTGGTTTATTCTCCTGCCTTCTATCTCTCTGGTGTACCTCCTCAAGCGGCTGGCCAAGGCTGTGAGTCTTTGCTTGGCAGTTTCCAAGGCCTCAGGTATGGACAGCTTGCTGTATTTCTTAGGCACCTTATTTGTCGCACCTTTCTGCAACTCCGTTAGTTGGCTAACCTCCCTCCGTGCTACTTTGATCTTGCCCTCTAGCCTCCTTCTCCATGGAGGGTACTGCCCCTTGTGGCTGTTCAACTTGTAGCCAAGCATCTCACTGATCACTGCTGCCGTATTGTAGATCAGCTTGTTAGTGTCGGTAATCGTGGTTGTAGGTATTGCCCGTAGTGCTGCATTAACATCATCTAGCAGACCTTCTGAGGGTACTTCACGTAATCTTGGTAACCGGCTACGGGGGATCCAGGTTTCAAGCTTGGCCATGATCCTATTTTTCAGGTCAGTTCCTCTCGCACTCAACTCTCCTATCGCACTTGGGGCTATGTACCCAATCTCGGGTGGGGGTGATGATATCTCCCCCCTGACCTGGCGTCCTGACTCCTCCTTGCCGTAGCATTTGTGTTGTACCTCGTCAATCTCTAGCTGTGAGAGCAGTCCCTTCTTTCGAATGTTGGAACACTGAGCTACTAGTTGTTTCGCCGTCATTGTGGATGTTGGGTATCGAAGAATCCATAGGTCCCTCATCCTATTCATGTAGCCCCTTCCGCCGGGGTTACTTGCGTAGTAGCATTCCAACAACGCCCTGTTTTCGTCCCTTGCCCACCGATGCCTTCTTGTTCCAGTAGCCCACTTTTCGTCAGGGTGCCCTGGTTCCTCAACACCTGACGCGGACCTTGTTGATCCGGGCGACGTCCGAGCCGGCATGCCTTCATATTTATCTGTCTCGCTCATGTCTGCGGTAGGCTTGCTTAGCATAGGGGGTCTAGCCTTAGGACCCTTACTGGATACAGACGCCCCAGGCAGGAATCAAACTTGCGATCCTCTGTTCCAAAGGCGTGTAGTTTAACCACTACGCTATCCAGCTGCTATATATATATATATATATATATATATATATATATATATAAAAACACCCAGCACGCCCCTGCGGGCGGTTTATCCTTCAAGCTCGGGTCCTCTACCAGAGGCCTGGGAGCTTGAGGGTCCTGCGCAGTATCTTAGCTGTTCCCAGGACTGCGCTCTTCTGGACAGAGATCTCCGATGTTGTTCCTGGGATCTGCTGGAGCCACTCGCCTAGCTTGGGAGTCACCGCACCTAGTGCTCCGATTACCACGGGGACCACCTTTACCTTCACCCTCCACATCCTCTCGAGCTCTTCTCTGAGCCCTTGGTATTTCTCCAGCTTCTCGTGTTCCTTCTTCCTGATATTGCTGTCATTGGGAACCACTACATCGATCACTACGGCCATCTTCTTCTGTTTGTCTACCACCACTATGTCCGGTTGGTTAGCCACCACCATTTTGTCCGTCTGTATCTGGAAGTCCCACAGGATCTTAGCTCGGTCATTCTCCACCACCCTTGGGGGCATCTCCCATTTTGACCTCGGGACTTCCAGGTTATACTCGGCACAGATGTTCCTGTACACTATGCCGGCCACTTGGTTATGGCGTTCCATGTATGCCTTGCCTGCTAGCATCTTGCACCCTGCTGTTATGTGCTGGATTGTCTCTGGGGCATCTTTACACAGCCTGCACCTGGGGTCTTGCCTGGTGTGATAGACCCCAGCCTCTATGGATCTTGTGCTCAGAGCTTGTTCTTGTGCTGCCATGATTAGTGCCTCTGTGCTGTCTTTCAGTCCAGCTTTGTCCAGCCACTGGTAGGATTTCTGGATATCAGCCACCTCCTCTATCTGCCGGTGGTACATACCGTGCAGGGGCCTGTCCTTCCATGATGGTTCCTCGTCTCCCTCCTCTTTCTTGGGTTTCTGCTGCCTGAGGTATTCACTGAGCACTCGGTCAGTTGGGGCCATCTTCCTAATGTATTCTTGGATGTTCGTTGTCTCATCCTGGACTGTGGTGCTGACACTCACCAGTCCCCGGCCCCCTTCCTTCCGCTTAGCGTACAGCCTCAGGGTGCTGGATTTGGGATGAAACCCTCCATGCATGGTAAGGAGCTTTCTTGTCTTTATGTCAGTGGCTTCTATCTCCTCCTTTGGCCAGCCTATTACCCCAGCAGGGTACCTGATCACGGGCAGGGCGTACGTGTTGATGGCCCGGATCTTGTTCTTACCATTCAGCTGACTCCTCAGGACTTGCGTGACCGTCTGCAGGTACTTGGTGGTTGCAGCTTTTCTAGCGGCCTCTTCATGGTTCCCATTCGCCTGTGGGATCCCCAGGTACTTGTAACTGTCCTCTATGTCTGCAATGTTGCCTTCTGGTAGTTCAATCCCCTCAGTTCTGACTACCTTCCCTCTCTTTGTTACCATCCGACTACACTTCTCCAGTCCGAACGACATTCCAATGTCATTGCTGTATAGCCTGGTAGTGTGGATCAGTGAATCGATGTCTCGTTCACTCTTGGCATACAGCTTGATGTCATCCATGTACAGGAGGTGGCTGACAACTGCGCCGTTCTGTAGTCGGTATCCGTAGCCAGTCTTGTTAATGATCTCACTGAGGGGGTTCAGGCCTATGCAGAACAGCAGTGGGGACAGAGCATCTCCTTGGTAGATCCCGCACTTGATGGTGACTTGTGCTATGGGCTTGGAGTTGGCCTCTAGTGTTGTACGCCACATCCCCATTGAGTTCCTGATGAAGGCTCTTAGGGTCCCATTGATCTGGTGTATATGTGTATATATATATATATATATATATATATATATAAAAAAACACCCAGCACGCCCCTGCGGGCGGTTTATCCTTCAAGCTCGGGTCCTCTACCAGAGGCCTGGGAGCTTGAGGGTCCTGCGCAGTATCTTAGCTGTTCCCAGGACTGCGCTCTTCTGGACAGAGATCTCCGATGTTGTTCCTGGGATCTGCTGGAGCCACTCGCCTAGCTTGGGAGTCACCGCACCTAGTGCTCCGATTACCACGGGGACCACCGTTACCTTCACCCTCCACATCCTCTCGAGCTCTTCTCTGAGCCCTTGGTATTTCTCCAGCTTCTCGTGTTCCTTCTTCCTGATATTGCTGTCATTCGGAACCGCTACATCGATCACTACGGCCATCTTCTTCTGTTTGTCTACCACCACTATGTCCGGTTGGTTAGCCACCACCATTTTGTCCGTCTGTATCTGGAAGTCCCACAGGATCTTAGCTCGGTCATTCTCCACCACCCTTGGGGGCATCTCCCATTTTGACCTCGGGACTTCCAGGTTATACTCGGCACAGATGTTCCTGTACACTATGCCGGCCACTTGGTTATGGCGTTCCATGTATGCCTTGCCTGCTAGCATCTTGCACCCTGCTGTTATGTGCTGGATTGTCTCTGGGGCATCTTTACACAGCCTGCACCTGGGGTCTTGCCTGGTGTGATAGACCCCAGCCTCTATGGATCTTGTGCTCAGAGCTTGTTCTTGTGCTGCCATGATTAGTGCCTCTGTGCTGTCTTTCAGTCCAGCTTTGTCCAGCCACTGGTAGGATTTCTGGATATCAGCCACCTCCTCTATCTGCCGGTGGTACATACCGTGCAGGGGCCTGTCCTTCCATGATGGTTCCTCGTCTCCCTCCTCTTTCTTGGGTTTCTGCTGCCTGAGGTATTCACTGAGCACTCGGTCAGTTGGGGCCATCTTCCTAACGTATTCTTGGATGTTCGTTGTCTCATCCTGGACTGTGGTGCTGACACTCACCAGTCCCCGGCCCCCTTCCTTCCGCTTAGCGTACAGCCTCAGGGTGCTGGATTTGGGGTGAAACCCTCCATGCATGGTAAGGAGCTTTCTTGTCTTTATGTCAGTGGCTTCTATCTCCTCCTTTGGCCAGCCTATTACCCCAGCAGGGTACCTGATCACGGGCAGGGCGTACGTGTTGATGGCCCGGATCTTGTTCTTACCATTCAGCTGACTCCTCAGGACTTGCCTGACCCTCTGCAGGTACTTGGTGGTTGCAGCTTTTCTAGCGGCCTCTTCATGGTTCCCATTCGTCTGTGGGATCCCCAAGTACTTGTAACTGTCCTCTATGTCTGCAATGTTGCCTTCTGGTAGTTCAATCCCCTCAGTTCTGACTACCTTCCCTCTCTTTGTTACCATCCGACTACACTTCTCCAGTCCGAACGACATTCCAATGTCATTGCTGTATAGCCTGGTAGTGTGGATCAGTGAATCGATGTCTCATTCACTCTTGGCATACAGCTTGATGTCATCCATGTACAGGAGGTGGCTGACAACTGCTCCGTTCTGTAGTCGGTATCCGTAGCCAGTCTTGTTAATGATCTCACTGAGGGGGTTCAGGCCTATGCAGAACAGCAGTGGGGACAGAGCATCTCCTTGGTAGATCCCGCACTTGATGGTGACTTGTGCTATGGGCTTGGAGTTGGCCTCTAGTGTTGTACGCCACATCCCCATTGAGTTCCTGATGAAGGCTCTTAGGGTCCCATTGATCTTGTACAATTCTAGGCATTCCAGTATCCAGCTGTGGGGCATTGAGTCATAGGCCTTCTTGTAATCAATCCAGGCAGTGCACAGGTTGGTCAGTCTGGTCTTGCAGTCTCGGCTGATTGTTCTGTCTACCAGTAGCTGGTGTTTTGCGCCTCTGGTATTCTTGCCAATTCCTTTCTGTGTCCCGCTCATGTATTGACCCATGTGCCTGTTCATCTTAGCCGATATGATGCCTGACAGGAGCTTCCATGTAGTACTGAGGCAGGTTATTGGTCGGTAGTTGGAGGGGACCGGTCCCTTCTTGGGGTCCTTGGGGATCAGGACCGTCCGGCCTTCAGTTAGCCATTCCGGGTGTCTCTCGTTAACTAGCAGCTGGTTCATTTGTGCTGCCAGACGCTCGTGGAGTGCAGTCAGCTTCTTCAGCCAGTAGGCGTGAACCATGTCGGGCCCTGGTGCTGTCCAACTCTTCATACTGGAGACCCTTTCTTGGATATCTGCCACTGTGATGGTTACTGGACCCTGTTCAGGGAGGTCGCTGTGGTCAGCCCTCAGATCCTCTAGCCACTGAGCATTGCCGTTATGGGTTGCATCCTTCTCCCATATGCTCTTCCAGTATTGCTCCGTCTCCAGCCTTGGTGGTGCTGTTCTCTTATTGTTCCCTTGCCACTGAGAGTACACCTTTGCTGGTTCTGTGGAGAACAGCTGGTTTATTCTCCTGCCTTCTATCTCTCTGGTGTACCTCCTCAAGCGGCTGGCCAAGGCTGTGAGTCTTTGCTTGGCAGTTTCCAAGGCCTCAGGTATGGACAGCTTGCTGTATTTCTTAGGCACCTTATTTGTCGCACCTTTCTGCAACTCCGTTAGTTGGCTAACCTCCCTCCGTGCTACTTTGATCTTGCCCTCTAGCCTCCTTCTCCATGGAGGGTACTGCCCCTTGTGGCTGTTCAACTTGTAGCCAAGCATCTCACTGATCACTGCTGCCGTATTGTAGATCAGCTTGTTAGTGTCGGTAATCGTGGTTGTAGGTATTGCCCGTAGTGCTGCATTAACATCATCTAGCAGACCTTCTGCTAGATATATATATATATATATATATATATCTATATATATATATATATATATATATATATATATATATATATATATATATATATTAGTGCTGTCAGCATCGATCTCATTAAAATTACATTAACGGCATAACCGCATTAACGCGGCAGATCGCCCAGTGCGTGGGGCTGCACGGCATCAATGCGTTAGCGCTGTTAGCTTGTTAACGCGTTAGCACCGTCCAGCCTCACACTGGACGGCACCAAAAATGTCTGGAGGCGGACACTTTCAGCGCTTGTGAACACTTTAAGTTTTGTATGTAATAATTTATACTGAATTTTAAAATTGACCTAATGCTTCTATGTCTATTACTTATTATAGCCTTTAGAAATCAAATGATTCTTTTTAATACACCATATATATAAAATCAGGGTGGGGGGCTGACCTCAAAAAGGAACCCTACACAAAACCCAAGATCACGTCTCATTTGTGGCCATTATCTTAGCCACGGAAAACGTGGTAGAAACCAAAGCTTTCTGCGATTGGTCGGCTGACTGAGTTATACTGACCTGATCATTACAGACATGAAAAAAACCATGAACACTCCATCACCATCACAGTGGCTGTGGCTTTAACTTAGCTGCCAATACAGCCCCAAACAGTCTGCAGACAAGTAACGACTGAGCTCCTGTCTGAAACAAAGTGGTCTGAATGCCAGCCCAAACCCACTTATTTCATATACAACACTAGATATTTCTCTTATCATAGGGAGAAATTAAATTTCTCTCACAGAGCTGACTAATAAATTGACGCTGACTGTCTTCGGTGCTCATAAATGTTTGATTGCACATCTGTTATAATGTGTACACAAGAGGAAAACTGTTCCGTTGTTGATAATTCAAAAGCAAATAAGTCATTACAGCTACTTCTTCTCGGATTACTGTGCTGCATCTGATTACTTTTCTGCAGTGATTGAGCAAAGCACAAACCGCAGCTGTCATCGGAGGCTCCGTGCCCTGCTGATCTGAACAGTGAAATATTGTACAAATGACCTCAGACGCTTGCTGGTGGAGGGTGATAAACTTTTCTGAGCTAAATATACCAGCACATAGAGAGAGAGGATGGGATAAAATAAAACATATGCAGAGAAAAATTGGTTTGGAAGCTAAAGAGGGGGGGGAATTCATGATCATGATGCATGCTTTGTACACATGCATGCATCTAGTATTAATTCAAGAGGCATAAGTATGCAAATAAAGTCATAAAACTTAGCAGCGCTAGCGATGTATGACTCAAACTCAAATAGGCTTTGGAGACACGGGGCCACATCCGTCAATTATTCCCTAAATATGCACACTGATAGTTAAACCCGGTCTGCCTGCAGGACAAACGAAAAACTCTTCTGCTTGGCAACAAAAATGTCAGGTTGGCTTTCGGCTGCAGTTCTGAAAACAACGAGCATCAGCATAAGAGTTCAGAAATGTTGATCTGAAATGAGCCAAATGGTAACCAGCGCCTGCTGAGCTTCATCAGCTCACGTGTTAACGTCATTGTAGCAAGAAGAGAGTCGAGTATTTGCACAGTTACTTAGTCTTTGTAAATTTACAAAGCACAGTACAGCACCACATCAGATTCTACATCAATCAAGATGGGATTCAAAACTTTAGCATTAGCGGGTGAGGAGTTACTCTTATACACAGTTCCCCATTTTCAAAGACTTAAAATGAGGATTTAAATCCACAAACATTCGTTTTTTTTTTGTTGTAGATTTTTCAGCTTTGACACGACTGTTTGGAAGAGAAACTGTTTGAAACTAAATGTCACAGACAATTCATTTATTTATTCATAATTAAAGTAATGTGATCATAAGTAGTAAACATCAGCACATTTTGTCTTAATTTAGTGATGCAGATCTGTACCAAGTCTTGTAAATTATATGCTGTATATTTATTAACAAAACTCAGCAGTATGTTTTTATCATTCATATATGCATGCCTCAGGATCTGAAACCTTTGTTTAAGGTTATTGGCAAGTTAATATATGAAAAATAAAATCAAGCTGTCTCTCTAACTAAATATCAAACTAATCTGAATCAAACAAAATTCTTCAGTCTCCAGATAGTAGCAATAGTACCATAAGGCGCATTAAGCGAAACAAAACAGTCAGATAAATCAAACTTCACTCAAATCATTCTTCTTGCTTCCTCCACTTCTGTAACATTGATTCATTAATGTTGAATTCTCTGGCAGCTGCTCTATTCCCATGTTGTTGCAGTATATTAAGGACTAACCTCGTATTGTGGATGGATTTTCTCTGTTGTTCTCCTGACTGAAGTTTGGTCTGTTTACAGCATCCTGCCATGCATTTCTGTCTTCATTTATGTTGGAAGTGATAGCAGAGCTGTATGTTTTAATTTTTCAGAAATCTCTCAGTCAGAACATGCTATGTCATGTTTAGGTGGAAATTAGCTTGCTAACTTCTAACTCTGTTAAATGTAATAAATTCTGTTTTCATGGATGCCTGGATGTTAAACTTAATTGTTACACCTGGTAAAGCAGCAACACTGATCATGTTATTAAAGATAAAAGAATGTAGAAAGTTTGTAACTCTCAGTGACGCCGCAGTGTTCGTTTGACTTTGGGACCTGAAGCGAACAGAGTTTAGGACCCAGATTACTCTGCGAGGCTCCTGACTACATTAGCCATAAAGCTCCAACAATCCATCAAGTGGTGCGGCTTCGTAGCTCACCAAAGTCGTACTAAAACGTTTTTTGATAGATTTTTGAGCGCCGTGTAGCACATAAAATGGTTTTGAGGTCAGTAGGCACAACCAGAATTCATACATAAGGTGCACCAGATTATAAGGTGCGCTGCAGATTTTTGAGAAAATTAAAGGATTTTGTTGTTAAATATATGCATATTCTAGTGTTAGCTACCACTTTGACACCTACTCCCCAAGAGGAGTCTGATAATTTAGGTAAAGTTTCAAAAGTATAGTGTTTTCCCATTTTCAGGTACACCGGCTTCCTTCCACAGTCCAAAGACATGCTGTTCATGGGGTTAGGTTAATTGGTGTATCCCACCTCTCGCCCCGTGACAGCTGTGATAGCTCCAGGCCCCCCACAACCCTGATAAGGATAAGTGGAAGAGAAAGGATGGATGGCTACAACATGCAGAGGAACTTACGGTCACTGGTTATGATGGTTCCCTATGATGGCTGCAGTGTGGTTCAAGAGGGTGGCAGTTATGTGCTTCCAATGCGGTGGCAGGGTATTCCAATCTCTCTTTGGTGTTCCAAACCTGCAGCACCAGCTTATGACGACTGCCTCTCAAACCCCTCAGGACCCTGCATCAAACTCCCAGATGCCCTACACTAGCAAAAATCCAGACCAATTGTATGCCCATGTTCCTCAACCCTTTTTCTTTCCACTTCATCTAGAACCAAGATTGTGATGTCCAAAACGCTAAAACTGAAGCTCTAACAGAGGCTGCAGTGGCTGTAGCTTTTACTTGTAGTCTATATTTAAATCGTACAAAACACCCAAGTTCCCACTCCTCCACACTCAGCCGGGTTGATTGGGAATATTCCGCCACCTGGTGTTGCTGGCATGAGGTTTATGTTTTGCACATAGACCAGAGGAGGTAGTTCTGTGCCATTACGAAACCCAAACATAAATCATAAAGCACACTTTGAATGTTATTCAGCAGCTTGCTGCGCTGCTGCTCGTCCTCAGCTTCCCTCTGCTGAGTGGACTTGAACTCCTTCTTGATTTAACCTTTCCCACTGCGGCTCTTCTAGTCGTTGGCCAGACTACAGCCTTCACTGATGCCTAAAACAGCACTAGCAGAAATGGGATTTGAGCAGAGCGAAGACAATAGCTTGTGACATTACATGGAAAAACTTCCAAGGCTAATGTCTCCTCTCCTCCTCCACCGTTTTCTCTCTCACACATCTTTGATTCTCTATTTCTGTCTCTCTCTGTCAGAGTGAACAACAAACCAGCTGTTTCTCTTCTCTTCCGTCCCTAAACATCGCTCCTTGTTCTCCGAGCACGGCACAGGTAGAGACATACAGTTCTTCTTGCTTCATCATCAAAGCTAATACAGTGACAGTAGCCAACAATTCACCTATTAACAATTCAAACAATAGCAAAAACAAGCCTCTCTGCAGCGCTTGACATTGTTTGCAACATTCGTATTTTGCTGTATTTTTCTGTTTGAGCATGTCTGACCTAAAAATGCACAGCCAGGACTTGTTGGATTCCAGTTTATTCAAAGAGGAAATGTCTTGGGAACCAATTTGCCGGCTCTGCAGGACGGCATTGTTTAAACTTCTTCTGTAATGAAACAAAAATATTTTTAGACAGACTTTTATAGACCGTCCTATCTTGTATTTTGGTGGTGTTACAAATATTGTGTGAGCTGCGCCCAACTACCCGAGAACATTAGCTGTAGTTCGGGCACATGTAGGGATTTTTACTTTGTTATTCTGGCTGGGGAGCATTTCCATACAAAGAGAGTGACAACTTTCTGAGCCAAGACTGTTCAGCTGAAGGCTGAGCGAACTCCACACAGAGATAGACTCGTGGTAATCAAAGGAAAGGCAGCGGGAAGAAAACAGCTGCCACTGAAAATAAGAAAAACTGCTACAAAAGGTGCAGTAGCTGGAAGAAGCTGCACTGAGAGGTTAGTTTGCATGGCAGTAATGAGTCAGTCTTTTTTCCTCTGCCACGACTGCCCTTTCCACTGTTCATGAACTGCACAGAACAGCAAACACGTGAAGGGTGTCCACAACTAGTATCAAGATCTTGCCGTTTTTCACAGATGATGTGATCATTCTGGCTTCAAAAACCAATGACCTGCTCCTGCTGGGGACATTTGCAGAGAAGGGTCAGTCTGTAAAAGTACAGACTGCTGGAAGCAGTCAAGTATCTTTGGGCACCTTCTGCTCTCTGTGACTTTGCTCTCCACTTGGGGTTTCTGGGCTTGTGTGGGATCCTGTGACCTCTCGGTGTTTTGGTGTTTGGGCTCTGGTGATTCGAGTGACCTTGATAGGAGTGGGGGTGTCTTCATGGCATGAACCACCACACTGCCTGTTGTTGTATCTGCCTCCTCAGTCCTTGCTTAATTATTTGGTTTTTAGATTTAATTATGGTGCATTTTGCCCACTTTGAAGGTAGATGGTTGCTGAGGTTGTTGGAGGTGGGATGTTGGATGTTGCACATGTTCACAAGGGGAAAAGGGCCCATTCACCTACAGGACTGGGACACCTGTCACTACTTTCCTGAAGCCCAAACTATGTCTGGGTCCTTTTCTCAATGAGGGAAGACAAATTTGTCTTTTGTGGTAAAGAGAGAATGAAGCATGAAGGCAAATGGTCAATCTACATTTCTACTTTCACCTACAACCAGGAGCTGTGAGTAATGACCAAGACCAGAGGTACAAGGTGCAGAAATGAGCTTCCTCTGAAGGCTGTATGAGATCAACCCTAGAGATAAAGTGAGGAGCTCATAGTTCAGGATGAACTCTCTGCCTGGGGAGTAGTGGTACTAACACCACCCGGTCGGGTCCTGAGGTGGACCACCACCTTACCAGGATGAACTACTCCAAGGTGAAGGGTTTCAGGCTTGTCCTGCCAGGAGGCCCAACAGACTGGAGAGATTATGTACCTCCAATATAGTCTGAGGCAGATCATGAAACAGTCACCACCTCTTACCTGCCTTTTGCTACTAATACCAGAGACTTAAGTTCAAGTCATACACTTCACTGATTTTTACACTTGATTTGTATCATTTTTCATATGGTAATAATTTAAGACGTTATTCATTATCTTTTAAAATCATTACGATAATATTTGTGCATAAAATGAATCACTAAAAGTGGCTAAAATAGTTTGCTAAAAGTCTGGGTAAGTGTCACTTGCATAAGTGGCAGAAAATGGATGGATATACAGAGGAAAACCTGACCCTTGTCACTACTTAACTGTCTGGACATACTGACAGACGGAGTCATAGTAAAATAGCGTGGGCAGTGATTTGGAAACAAAACAAGGTGAGAGCCAAGAGAAAAGTGTCAGCTGTCACCTTTTGTCTGTAACGACCTCCTCAGACCTTCACCACAGATGTCCAGCAGCAGCACAGCAGGGACGTTATAATGCTGTACCTCCTGCAGCAGCAAACCTGATGACAGCCAACAAATGACACAGCTGAAAAGGAAGGACAAAGATGACAGTGAAACTTCACATTTCAATTTGAAAGAAATCATCAGAGAACCAAATGTCAGCGTACATGGAGCATGTCAAAGTGCAGCATATTACGCTACACTGAATAGAGCGTCTCGGCTTGATGGCTGTGGATGTTTTGAGCCTTTCTTCCATTTTATGGCTGTGTTATTCTCATCGTACTTCTATTATCCTCGATATTCAGGTGGCAGAGGTGAACTGGCGGTGCACCAAAGGCCCTGCCTCACGCTGCATGAGGGCTCCAGCGTTTGAAGTTTTATTTATTTATTTACACATTAATTCGTATCCTGCTTGGTTGTGTTTTTAACTGAGCAGCCGGGGCTTTGGTGTCCTAGCAGAACGAGAAGAGAAGAGCCAGAAGGTCAGAGAGCTGTCACGGTCCCGTGCAACTTTCTGAATGTGGATTTGATTTTTTCTTGGTTTCCGTAGACAAAAACGTCCCCACCACCAACACCACGTATGCCTATTTATTCACGCACAGTACATGCACATACAGGGAAGTTATTTAAGATTTAAAAGGCCAAAAAGTCCAGCTTGCTGCTGTCATACCAGAGAACAAGTTTCAGGTACTATGCAAAAAAATCCTTTTTTTCTTCACTGGTTCAATTTAAGGAATAAGGAATCCTGAAATAAAGGCAGAAAGACAAAGCAATATGAACACCTAGCTTACCAAATTAGAAGGACTTTGTCACCAGCAGCCTAATATGTGCGTAAACCTACTCTTAGGCTGTTTGATATTCTTACACTTGAACCCAACTACAGTACAAATGCATCGGGTAATTTTCCCAGGGGTCTGAGAATGGCTTCAGGAAATATTTCTTTGGTGTAAATCAAAGTGTGGCCCAATTTGTGCTTTGAGCTTCTTCAGATGATTTTATTTTTTCCCCCTTCCCAATTCTTTCTCTGCTTTTCTTTGTTTTTCTTCTTATCTTCTGACATTCCTTCTAATTATCTTGCGCCTGTGTCTCTTACATAAAGCACCTTGAATAACCCTGCGTATTAAACGTGCAGTATAAATAAAGCTGGCCTGCCTGTTCTTGTTGGGAAACCTGGAGACGGCAGTCACTGCACCTAAAAGAGCAACAGAGGAAATATGAGGACTTGGACTGTGGCTGATGCATCTTGAAAGGTGTAACCATCGTCTAATAAGCTCAGCAGGACTCAGAATAGCTCCCTGACCAGACTGAGGTGGTGTGAGCAGGTAAATAAAACTGAACCAAACACATGATGCTTTAGAGAGCAGGGGTGGAGAGCATTTTTCCCCAGAGGTAAAATACTGACTTAAATAAAGTGCATGTAGTGATAAAAAAAGAAAAAAAAACACTAAATCCATGAATGTAAGAGACATGACAGATCTGTGTTCCAAAACCCTCAAACTTTCTGTTTGAATATGTTGATTTTTCTCTGTAATACACTTAAATTGTGTTATTTTAAAATCCACGCCTGCATCATTGGATGGAGAAAATATTAATAATTACACATACAAATTCTGGTCATTGTTTTTCAGTCATCCAAACCACAGCAGCTACTGAATATGTATTCTTGACCCTTTTGTGCTACCATGAAACCAGATGCCAGAAACCTGGGGGTATAGTTTGATGCAGCCTTAACCTTTTACATCAAAGGTCAGAAAAATGTGCCGTCATTTTCCAAATTTCATCAACAAAATTAAACCAGTGCTTCCAAAATCTGAGCTTGGAATAGACATCAATCCTCTTCTTTTCTATCACTCTTCTTCAGCTGGTTCAAAAAGCAACAGTTCAGCTTCTTACTGGTTTTCCAGATCCCATCACATCACCCAATCGAGGCTTTTCTCCATTAGCTCTCTGCACAATTTAAAAGCTGAATTCAAGACTTTGATTTTGTGGTTCGTGTGTCGCCGCACGAGGATCAATGAGGCTGCAGAGCGGAGCGAGGGCCACCGTCACAACCTGCAACGCAGTGAAATTTGACTCCATCCACTCAGTGAGCAAACAGCTGATACTTTCTGTTATTTATTGACGCAAAGCATTTACAGTATGATTTATTAATGTGTGTAATAAAGCTTTTACTGTTTTTTGGAGGAGTGTGTGTGTCAAGTTTCCGTTGAGGCCATCGAGTGCCGGCTTGAGATTTTGCCCACGTGTGACTTAGAGTGTGGCTGATGCATTTTGAAAGGTGTAACTAATGTTTAAAAAAGCTCGGCGAGGCCTCAAATGGCTCCCTAAACAGACTGATGAGGTGGCGTGAGCAGGTAGATAAAACTGAACCAACAACACGATAGTTTAGACCAATGGGGAAAAAGCAAAGACCTGAAGAAAAGTGAGATTTTGTTGGCTGGTTTTTGTTTGTGGAGAATAAATCTGCCAGGAGACTTTAAGTGAAACCATACCACTGCAGTAATGCTGTTTCTGCAGGGTTTTAGTAAAGCTCTGTGTTGTCACCATGACCCAGTCAGCAGTTTTGAATCAGATATTGTTCAAAGGTCTCTGTTTTTTAACTGCACAAGGTTTAATAATACCTTATTACTAATTTAACTGGTCTGAGAGCATTTTGTGATGCAGTGCATGCTGCTCACTGCTCTTTGAGTCACTATAAACCTGAGCAGGTAAGAGGTTAATCTGGCCCCTTAGAGAGAAAAGCGTTTTAAGGTGATTTATAGCTTGAATGGCAAATCACTCATGTTGGAAGGAAATGTGATTACCAGCAAGAAAAAACTGCACTCGACAAAAGTCGCTGAGCCTGACGTAACCAACACCACGGTTCAAAAGTTTAGTTGGGCATAATTTTTTTTTAAATGAAAAGCATATTTTTTTGGCTTCATTAAATAAGGACAGTAAAGACTGATAGTCAGACTCGAAACCGGAAGTGGAAACACCCGGGAAACACAGCTGACACTAATGAATCTGAACGCCACAGGGGAAGCGAAACTAAACACACTGAACATCGAACACAAGACTTTCAAAATAAAACAGGATGACACATAGGCTTAACATAGGGGTGGGGGAAAGGCAGACGAGAGGGAGAGAGGAGATGAGAGAGTGAGAGAGACATGACGGTCTGGGGAAATGTAAATAAACATAATATAAACTCTCTTTGTATAAACAAAGAGAAAGTAAGGAAGAATGTAGTGAGTATACTTTGAGATGGAAGATTTGTATACGATGACACTTGAACGCACTATAACAGGTTCTGTAGCAATGAGGGGAGCTACACAATTGATTGATCATTTCCTGTAAGCGACCACACTAATAGTTCACTGGTATCTGTTGAAATATAAATATGTATTCAATGCAGATTTAAATGAAGTTTTCTTAACACTTTGTGGAGAAATCTCAGGTATGTCATAAAACTAGCTTCCCACCAGAGTTAAATAACTTCTGTTTTCACTATTCAGTTGTTCATCGGCCATGTCCTTGAAGACCTCTTAATATTTTTAATTTAGTAAATATTGGCTTCAACTATCTGAGGAATGTGATATGGGACTAGTATGCACAGGAGATCAGTTAAATAAATGACCATCATATTAACAGCCTAGTCTAACAAGTGGGTGGATTCACTCCTGCCTGTCCGTGAAAACAGCTCCAAGATAAGGTCTCAGTGTGACTAACAGATCTTACCACGGTGGTCCTTGAGTACATGTGATGTGAATGATATTTCAATTACAGTAGAAGCTTATCTACCCCTCTTCAAATGCATCTCATAATAGTCTATTATCCATGGCTTTTCATGCTTGATTATTAAATAGGATTTCAAGGCTCTGCAGGAGTTTGCCAGCAGCAACAAACGAGGCAGAGAATTGAGAATTGATTTTTTATTGGGCAAAGAAAACACCCTCCCTCCTGAAGCCCGCCGAGCTACACTGCACTCGCACATATACGTGACAGCTTCATCTGAGGCTGTCATATTTCATTGGGGTTGTTTTTCCATAAGAAACAAAACGGTGGCGTGCATTTGACTTATTTGGGATGCAGCAGTGGATGCTGGTCTCTTTGGGGAGAAGCGTTAACAGTTGCGTTGAGAGCAGAGAGCATAGCTGGTGAGTTACATTTCCCTTCGCCCCTGAGCTTTTATTATACCCTTTATGACACACAGTACACTCCAGCACCCACACAAGCATATGTACGTTTGCTCGCACACCCACACAAACAATCAGACAGAGATGCAGACATGATCTATACACGCACACACTCACCAGCAGAGACCTTTCCACGTAATGATTCAGCTCACTTACCTGCTGTTTGTGGCCTTGAGCACCGAATCATAAATGCTGCAGAGTTTTAATGTGTTCTTTTCTTTCAAGAACTCAACTGCCATGAATAAGTGGAAATGTGCAAATTCAGGTCAATGTGATGCTTCTTAAATTGTATTGTGTCCGTCACAAACAGCAACCTCCAGGGCTGAATAACAAAGCCATGGTGGCACTAATAGCTGTAGTTCCTGTAGCATCCACATGAGGCTTATTCCAAAAAGTTCCTTTAAACTGTTAAAATGTCCAGCTCTGCAGAAGAAATAAACGTGTTTACAGCCTGCACAAAAATGTGTTTTGCCTCCATGTATAGTTTCCCCCTTTAACTCTGCAGGGGGTGAACTTCCCTTTAAGACTCATCCATCTGGATACCGCCAAGGCTTCGAATTAGAACCATGCCCACTTTGATTGACAGGCGCCTGTAGCTGCTAGCAGTGGCTTCACCTCGGCTAATTGAAGTCAATGAACTAGACCTCTCTACAGTCTCTGTGCTGTCGATGCCTTCTGGGGCATTTGGAGCTTTGTAGTCAACCACTTTCAATAAATCTGTGCCCCAGTTTTGCTTTCTAGAATTTTATTAGTCTGCCACTCAAACTAGCAGTTATCTGTGTCTCTGTGTTACCAATGTGCAGTGTAAGAAAATAGTTTAGTATCCAAACTTGCTAGCTGAAAACTAGAAGCACAAATTGGTCTCGGTAGCCTTAATACTAACACTGAGGCTCCAAAACGTTGTCAAAGGAGCTTGCAAAGAAAAGCGTCTGGACTTCTTTAAGTTACTTGAAGACGTTTCACCTCTCATCCAAGAAGCTTCTTCAGTTCTAAGGTCAAATGGTGGGGAGTCCCAGATATAAACCTAGTGGGAGTTTCCCCCCACAGAGGGACAAAAGGACCCCCTGATGGCTGATGGGGACCCATTGGGACCCACACCCAGTTTCACACCTTGGCTCAGGCGATTAGAGGATCATCAGGGGGTCTTTTTGTCCCTCTGTGGGGGGAAACTCCCACTAGGTTTATATCTGGGACTCTCCACCATTTGACCTTAGAACTGAAGAAGCTTCTCGGATGAGAGGTGAAACGTCTTCAAGCAACTTAGAGAAGTCCAGACGCTTTTCTTTGCAAGCTCCTTTGACTACGATGACCTGGATGACTGAGAACCTTCACAGACATGCTCCAAAACGTTGTGTCCAGAAAACAACAGCTGATGCTATAAACATGGTTAATCATCAAAGCAACTGTCAGATAAAAAATAACAATTAGTGAATAACCCTGGCCAGGTTTTAGACTTTAGTGTAAGTACAACTCTGACTGCTAAATATAACTGCAAGTGTTTTTGTTTTATTTGCATTTATTTGATCTGCACACAAGATTTATGTTACTCAGCTCTTTACCTTCAAGTTAAGAAAATAGTTGAGATGGTTAAATGTTGATAATAATCATATATTTTGAGAAATTATTTATCAAATCCATTGTGGACTGTATTATCAAGCATTTCACCTCTAAGCACGTCATAATGCAACTGTAGGGGTGAGACGAATTTTTCTTTTAGTATTTTCTCTCTCTTAGGCTGAGGAGGAAGGTAAAAGGTGTGTATTTGCTTTTGGATTTCCATGGTGAGTGAAAGTGATAAGTTAGTTTTATTTGCTTTATATAACGTTTTCTTTGGTGTTTCGGCTGTGCTCACTCTGATGTTTTCTACCAAATAAACTACAGCAAACCTTGTTGGGAGGAGGCCATAATCTAATTTGGGTCTTGTTCAGGATCTGAACTCGGGACCTCTTGCATTTGTTATGGCTACAGATGCATCACGTCACTATATTCAGTTGGGAACCTCACAAATAAAAATGACTAATTAACTGTTACTGAGGTCTTTGTATGACCACCCAATCTAGAATAAGCCAGAACGGTTTTTCTGCTTTAAGGTTTGCAACTAGATAGATAGATAGATAGATAGATAGATAGATAGATAGATAGATAGATAGATAGATAGATAGATAGATAGATAGATAGATAGATAGCACACATTGGAAAGCTTTCAGAACACCTTGTTCAAGAAGAGAAATGTTCATAAAAACAATCTCAGTGCTGTTTATTTGCCTCTTAAACCACATGAAAAATAAAGAACATCTGAGAGGAGATAGGGAGTGTAATTTGAAAGGAGTGATTGGTTTATCATGGGCGAATAGTACACAGATAAACAAGACAAACAACAAAGCCACAAACACATCCATGCAGACAGGCTGTGTGATTTGCAGCCTGCAGAAGTTCTGTAATCAGTATTCAGGTAAAATATTTAAGTTGACAACTATTGCATCATTTCTCTCCCACAGGCAGCCTCGGGCACACATGCATCAGTCTTGGGTAGCACCGTGTTTTGAAAAAGGTTTGACTACATCATAAACTGAGGTCTCACAACTGTAAATCACCAATGAGCAAAATAAATTGTCTTTTTATTGTCTTCTGATGAGATGTTTGCGGGTTTAGATGGTTGGGATTATTTTCTTTCGGTCCTGTCGTGAATGTTAAAATATTAAACGTAAACATATTGTGGCAGATGCTACTGAAGAGGCTGCCAACAAATCTCCCTCTCACTGTTAATCGCTTTGGCTCGGGTTTGCTGCTGACATACTAAAAATGTCTCTAATCAGAAGAAACTTTTGAGTCCAAAGATTTTTTTTTCCAGTTTTAAAAACACGCAAACAGTGATCTTGGTTAACGTGTTGGCATTGTGTATCAGGGCTTAATGAAAATCCTCTGTGGAACCTCGGGAGAGGTTTTGTTGGACAGAAAAGAAGAAATCTTACCCACAGCTTCATTGAGCCTAAATTCTTCACTTCAGCTGTGCTTTGTGAAACAGATATCCATAAAACCCCTGATTTTTTTTTTTTAAAGCCACGACAAATTCATCACTGCTTAAAATTCAAGGTGTATAAGTTTTTCATGTGAGTAAGAACAAGCGTCCTCCCAGGGGCACAAATGGATTAGAAATGATCTCCCTGCGCATCAGTTCAGGCACGGACTCCATGTTGATATGGTGATATCTTGACTGATTTAATCTTTCTTTGCCCAGTGAACAATGGCACCAAGCGCCAGCATAGAGAGTGCATGTTTTATGTGTATGCGATGGCTGGAGGATGAGGATCGGGGGCGTTGACAGTGTTGCGGTGCAGGTAATTGTCTGCGAAGCATGTGTGCAGGCCCGTGGCTAAACAGGGTCTATAAAGCAGCCTCCTGGCGATTGTCGTGCATCACTATTGTTGTTCCATTTCTCATTCCCTGTTTCAACAATGAAATCTTCCCTCAGCATTTTACCACCGCCGTTAGAGGAGCCAGCGTATCTTCCATTCATCCAGCCGACTGTCCCCCAAATGCAAAAAAACCCTTTTAGCTCCATTCTGTTTGGCTCCTTCAGGAAAATTAATAACTGAAAACGCACTGTTCTCAGAGCGAGCCAGACCGATTTAATGTTTCACCTCAGAATGCCTCGCTATGTCTCTCTTACCCCACGCGCCCGCCTTCCTCAGCCCTCCTGAGGCCTGGACCTGATGTTTGTACAATGCAGAGGGCTTGAACTGCGAGCCCTAGTAAATGCTCCACCAGAGGAGATCAATTTTTCATGAATGAGTCCCTGGTGCTTTGAGAGGCAGCCCGGGTGGTCGGCCTTCAGCAGCCGATTAACAAAAGAAACAACGATGTCCCGCAAGACAACACGATGTGAATCCACCAGGATCTTGTATCTGATTTTTATTTCATTTTAAACAAGTTCAGCAACCCTCGCTCTGCCCCTGTGCTCGCTAACAACCCTGAACCAGATAAGAGACACAGTAAGCTTTTATTTATCTTCTTTAAAAAGTAATCAAAAGAACAAACCGGCTCTGCCCATTAAATACTGTCATTGAATACCGTCCGATTCAATGACACATCTCTCCCCAGCACTGAGTCTGATTCAGCCCACGGGATAGTTTTGGAAAATCTCAAAGCTTGATGAAAATGAAAATTTCAGACTATTTGTCAGTTTTATGGCCTTCTTAATTTCACACAAAGATCACCCATGGCCTGACGCAACACATCAAAGTAAAAGAAAAACCATTAAAGAAAGAATCTGAAAGAAAGAATTTTATTTTGAATCTATTAAAATAAAACTGAAAAGTTCCTTGTTTTTGACTCTTCACTGTACAATTTTCACTTTTTTAAAAAGCACATTTTCTGTGTATTACCAGGAAACATGTATTTATTTAATGAGCTGTCAGTACTTTTTCAGTAATTATGCCTTTATTTTCCAAAGTGTGAGTCATACTACTAATAGAGCTTTTCTTTATAATGTAGAAGAACTGAGATGAATTGTTGAAATTGCACTTATTTTTCTAATAACTCAGGATGTTTTCTAACTGGATGGCTTGTGAAATTTGTATTTAAACTTCTCTAAGAAGAAAGGAAGGACATACGTTCAAAATGGGCTGTATGTGACCCACGTACTTGAGTGGAGTTTGAGACCTTTGTCTGAGCAGTACAAGGACTTCTGTCTAGCTGTGGTGCTGGCTGTTTTGGCTCTCCACACAGCCAGAAGGACAGCCCAGCTGGTTGTAGATTGTGCAGCTGTGCAGCGATAGTGTAGATGGTATCATGTCTTTTCTTCATATCAAATAATGTTTCATAATCAATTCCAGACAAAGTATTTTTTACCTGAGGGTGAGCCTGGCATTCAGCTGTTTTCTACCCCTTGTCACATGGAAGGGGAGATGCCTGGACCCCCCTCTTGCTGAGTGAGGTGTTACCAGGACATTTGAGAGATGTGAACACTTTAGGGTGCTCCAGAGTCTTCCTCCAGTTCTGGACATGCTAAAAACACCTCAACTAGGAGGCGGTCAGGAGGCATTCCATTCAGATGACAGAACCACTTCACCTGGCTCCTTCCGATTGTACGGCTGTCAGAGGTGGAAACCCTGGTGATTTAATTCCAAACTCCCAAAACTGGCCACAGATAAATCGAAACGATACTTTTTTTCATATCATTGCAAACTAGCAGACAGTGCTATGGTCCAAACATAAAACCTCGCCTTCACTATCTTTACCCTGGTTACCATGTTTAGGATAACCTAAATAGAAGTGGACCTCGTTTATTTTGCAGCATCATGTGTCGCCCCCTGGTGGCAGTTGAAAAGAATGCAGGTTTAAGTTACTTCCATGCTAGCTTCACTTTTCATACCCAAAAAGCCACTTCCATCTTTCATGTCTGTGGGTGGTCCCAACCAACATGGTGCCCATTTTTCACGAGTTAACCCCTGATGCTTTAACCTGTAACCAGAAGCAGCCAGCTGCGCTGATGTTTTTTTGTGCAACAGAAATAACTAAGAACATTATTTTATATTCTGACTTCTAAATGTTAATTTAACACTGAATCACATGGCACATCTACTCCGCTGGATCGCACTTGTGGCCACACCCTGGTCAGTGATGTCACAGCAGGTGTTTGGGCTTTAGCGGCTGATTGCATGCTGCCATTACTGATTGAAATTTCAGGTCCAAGGGTGCGTCTGAAATCACTGCACTGCACAGCGCTCTACACTCCACTCTGTCATTTTAAAGCGTCTGAAGTCTGAGTGTGTAAATTTAGCATTGGAACGAAAAAAGTAGCGCTCACAGCATGTGCACCTCATTTACTGAACGCAGCTGAGTGTCCATTATGGAGGGAGGTGTTAGAATAAGGTGGTGATTTTAAACACAGTCATAGACTATATGGACGTGTCCTCATTTCACATTTTTAGACGCCTCTTTCGATTTTTCCATCCATTTTATGCATGTTGTTGATGCCTGGCTACAGCAATATTGGCTGTGTGTGTGTGTACTACTTGGTTAGGACACAGCACTGAAAAATATATGGTTAGGTTTTTACACTGAATATTCTTTGGCAACCAGACTTCTTTTTTAACGTTCTTCAAACTCTCATCTGAAAGATCTCATCGGTTCTAACAGCTGATGGAGGGTCCCAAGTATTTAACTTCTAGAGGCCACCTTGCGACCTTAAGCATGGTCCTGAAAGTAAGCAGATTCCTCTGATGCACATTTTGCACATTTTAACCAGCAGATCATACCAGCCTTTTAAAAATAAGTTTGTAGATGACAGACATATCGTACGCAGACGATATGTAAACAACATCCAGAGCTTCTGACATCACTCTGAAGACTAATGGCTGGACATTCCGGGTTTGTGAGAGTTGCATAACTGTAAGGGTGGACTACATCGCATCCAACTGGAGCAAAAGAAAAAAGCCAAGTTCTGAAAACACAAAAGGTCCCAAACCAAGCAAACCAGCAGGCACAATTGTTGTTACAACAGATGATGTTAAAAATATTGTCAGTGCAATCAGAGCCCCCAAATTGGCCACCAATACATTAAGTTTAGCACCAGAAAAAAAAAATAACAGGAATCAAGCAGATATCCAGGCTGTTCAGAAGGACCAGAAGTGATGTGTCTTTCTTCCACCACAGTACAACAGTCGCAAAGAGCAGGCAGGAGATGCTTAATCTGCCAAAACACAACCTCATTCATAACATTCCCACTCACTGGAACTCCACATATGATATGCATAGCTGATAAGCTGCTGTTTACTCAGCATTAATTGAAAAGGCCCCCAGGATGAACAAGGACAACCACTTGGTCTGATTAGATTGTGTGAATGGCAGAGGAGGTAACTGAAGCACTTAAGCCCTTAAATAATACTCCAACACTGAAATGTAGTGAAACCTCACCACCTCAGTTTCCATGATCCTGCCTCTCAACACCAAGGAAAAAAATATAGAAAACTGCCTAATTGTGAAGGAAGTAAAAACTGCCATTGTCAGATATGCTGACCCTGCAGGAGTGCCTTCATAAAAGCACAGCTCTAAATCGCAGGTTCAAGGCATTTCCAGTGTGGATAATGCCAACTATGAAGAGCTCTACAACAGGCTTACCACAGATAACTGCACACCAATGTTCCCTCTAAGCTGCGCGCGTGCGCAATTGCGCACTGCTGGCACGGTCTCTGCGCACAGAAAATCTGTGTTGCGCACAAAAAAAATCTAACCTGAATTGAAATTAAAATACATACTTTAACAATTCTGTTTTGCAGTGTTAGTCAGCAAGTGACTGGCTGCTCCAGTATGGGATTAGAACAATGCTACCTTATCCCAAAGTCCAGCCAATGATGCGATTCACATTCGTATATGCGCAGCTAATCAACGTCGTTGACAGGCTATGACAGCGTCCTTATGTGCTGACACCGGTGTTTTAGCTAGCAAAGCAGCTGATGTGGAGTGAAGCCACGTTAATGACAACATGTACAACCATTGGAGATGTGAGCAGGACAGACGAACAATTGACGGGAAAAGTGTGGACTATACCATAATTTAAAAATGATAACAGTTTTTAAATTGTGTTGATAGGCCACGTAAAACCAGAGTTATGATAAAAAATATGTGCAATGTTTGGCTTTCTTCCTGAATACTATCTTAGTTTATATTTACTGCGGGTAAAAACGCGTCTTATAAGGAAAACGCTCGAAAGCACTCTCCGGCTGTGAGGACCCCCCGCAAAAAGAAAAACGCCTGCAAAAAGAAAAATGCTGCAAAAGCACACAAGACACAACGGACGTGTTTCTGGGGAGACAATAACCCGACGGACCAGTTGCATGAACCAAAACGTGCTAACAAGTGCACTGGGACTGGGAGACACTTCAAAGAAGTGGAAGCGGGGCGGCCAAAGAGTAAACTTTCAAAAGTAAGTACTGAATATGATGTCACTTATTTATGTGCAAATGTTTAATAATGAAGAACATTAAAACATTACTGTTGGCCACACGTGGGCAAAGTTATGTGACATTAGTGATGTTTGTACTTTCAGCGTTTACTTTGTTTTAAAGCTTTTACTTTATACGCCGTTAGATAGTCGACCTTAATCTTACAGAGATTGTGATGATTTTATGGATGATTAAAGTCAGTCATATATCCACAAACACAACAAGCTGAAAGTCAGTGATGCTGCTCGGTTTGCAGTCCTGAATATCGCGGCACAAGCAGGATTCACTGCACTGTTAATGTGAGCTGTGTTATATTGCTGCCTCTGTTCGGTGGTGTCGAGCCAAACAGACTTTAACGTGTGTTTGAACGAGCTGACGGTTCACTCGTTAAGCTGAAAGAAAGATGCTTTAATCACAGCAGTCACATGTGTCCACTGCACCATCTGGAACTCTTCTTGTTTACACTCGTAATGACACAAACACTAAATCCTGCTTCTCTGGTGCTGTTTTGTAGCAGTGTATACACCTGAGACTGTCACCTGTCTGTCTGTCCTGCACTCGCTCTCTGTTTCTTTCTCTCTGATTGTGGAATAAAAGTATGAACGTGTGTTTATAAGTTACACTTGTGTTTGAATCCTGCAGCTTATCACACATTTGATTTCCATGTGTGACGACTGCAAGTGTCCAGAGTGAGGACAGACTGAGGGACCCACTGCTGCACATCATCTGTGAGGCTTTGCACCCCTGGTGATCCACCAGGACAAACTCAGCAGTGTGTGAGGAAGAGGAGGAGGAAGAGCCAGCAGCAGCTGACAGATGGAGAGAATAGACAGACTGTTCCCTGTTTGTGAAGGACTGCTAGGAAAGTTTAACATAACTGTCTGTGCTGAATCAGTCTTATTAAGTAATGTTCAAATAATGTGATCATCCCAGTGTTTTTTCAGTGTGGGAGAAAGTACTCAGGGCCTTCAGGTTACACACTATGAAAGGCAGCAACAAGTTTAATGTTCAGAAACCTAAAGTATGTAAAAATAAATGTTGGTTTCAGTTCTATGAAGCTTTGAGTATTTTGGATCAGTAGCTGCTGTGTGTGTTGCATCATATTTTTGTAACTGTTTATATGCTTTATATATTCTGAGCTAAGTTGATCTATAGTGTTACATCATATTCTATAAGGATGTTATGTGTTTGTAGACTTCCTGCCCAGTTTGATCCATTTAGCAGAAGTCAGCCTGTTTAAGGCTCTGATATCTATTCTGTGTGACTTACAGCAGTTATGACATGGTCTGATTTTCTCACCCAATAAAGGAATATTTCATATATCAGTCTACTCTTCATTCTATCAGACACAGTTATCACAGCTCCTACATTTTGTTTTTACACATATATGTAAGCATTGAGCCAAATTTAGTAATGCCAACATATTAAAAGAAAAATATTTGTCTCTTATATATAATACATCTATATATACACTGTCAAAGATACTCGTCTTTGAAGATTTAAGGTGATAGGAAATATAAATAACTGCAACTTGAATCTTTACTGAAGCTCAGTATTTGACACAGAGTTCAAACTCACTGCTGTAATAACTAATAATGATTAATATAATAACTATAATATTGGCCATATTATATTTACATTACCAAAGTGAGATGACTTAAGTCTCATGAACAACATGAGCTAATTGTTATTTACTAGCTAATCTTAAAATGACTGTTCAGCACAGAAATGAAGCCCAACAATCATGTTTACAGTCCTGTGGTCTCAGCCTCAGATACTTATCACATCACACAAAGCTCATGTAGAAACAAATGTACAAAATATGTTCTCCTTCATTTCTGTCAAACAAAGCTGTATGAAATGTTTCCAGCTGTTAGTATCATGGTTGCTAGGCAACCTGGGCAGCGCGACGGAGGCTAGACCGCCCCATTTCACAAGCCTACAAGCCTCGCACTTCCGGCCTCAGCGGTCTTTGAGTACGCGCCCTTTAGGACCGTTAAGGCTGCGTACTTTAAGGCTGCAGACCCTGAATTGGGATACAGCCATACATACATGTTTTGGTTCGTGCAACTGGTCTGTCGGGTTATTGTCTCCCCAGAAACATTTCCGTTGTGTCTTGTGTGCTTTTGCAGCGTTTTTCTTTTTGCAAGTGTTTTCTGAAGTTGCAGTCCATTTGGCCTCTCAGGGCCACCGTACAGAAATTATTTTTTGGAGTGGCACAAATAATTTGTGTGGCATCAAATTCGATGCAGAACAGCTGATTGTTCTGTAAATATTTTGAAATGTTTATTTTAAAAACTGCCTTGGCTACATTTTTAGGTAAACAGCTGCAAAAAACTTTGTTGTTTGCATAACTCAGATACTTTTTTGAAGAAGTAACTATATAATTAATTGCCCAACATTGGTCATTATATACTGTATTTTGCAGACAGAGTTACAGACTCTCTCCCAGACCACAGACTCATAATACAAGTCAGAGCAAATAAAAATCAAAACAAAAAATAAAGTTGTGTTTTCAAAGCTGGAGTTCAAGTTATTTTTACTTCCAATGGTGTTAACATACTACACCGGTCATGAACAAGACTTCTTTTACATTTTCATTGTAAGTGGGCTAAAGCAGTTAATTAAAAGTATTCTAACAGAAATCTAAATGCTGTAATTTGATTATTTTAATAAACCATGTAACTTGGATGGATTCGACGCTGGCGTGACCACAGTGCACACGTCTGCTGTTGCTCACAGTGGTCCAAGGGACCACTCAGGGAGTTTGTGTGTTTGCTCAGACACATGAAAAATTAGAGGGAACATTGCGGCACACCAACCCACCCAGATGACACCACTGTTGGGTGGTGTCATCGGCAGACTTGGTTGGGCTCATCTCTGATGGAGGACAGAGGTAGACAATTTGTCCAGCTTGTGCTCAGAAAATAACCTGAAGCTGAACGTCCTGAAAACCAAAGAACTCATAATGGAGTTCTGTACACGTTGTCCAATATATTTACTAAAGGAGGGTGGTCAGAATAATACACCCACCTGTTGGCAGTGAAAACTGCAGCTCCTGACATCAGCTTTCACTGGAAGCAGCACGTCTCTAAATGATTTTAAAAAATCAACACAGTAATACAAAATGTGTATATACAGAGTGGTAGCTTTCTCTTTTAATTATATCTTTTATTATCACAGTCGGTAACAAGTGCGTCCAAGCTTTTAGTCTTTTTATCCTATGGCTATTTCATTTTCTCACCAGTGATAATGAATAGATTTTGTGTTATATATGTGTGTTTTCCTCTGGTCACAATAGCTTTGCTGATGTATTGACTAAATGGCAGCGAGCAGATAATGAACTTTGAAGTAGTCACCTACAGGGGCAGCGCAACTGGTAGCAAAACACAAGTCTCATCACCCCGCTTCTTTCAGCGAGTGAACTCTGAAAAATCGCTGTGAACACTTTAATAGACTTTTCAAGAGGGTCCTTTTAGTATTAATTTCACAGTTGCATAGCTACAAGAGGATTTAATTTGTTCAGGCCAAACGTGGTCGGTGTGACTCTTTGACTTCCAGTGTGAGATTGGAGCAAGTCCAGTTTGGTGGCTACGCAGCTAATTGTCTGTGAAATACAGCATGCCTATTTCAAGCCAAATGATATTTCTCCCTTTTCATCTGATGCAATTTCAAAGCAATGAGGTTGCTGAGTGGTGCTGAAGCCAATGAGGCATTAAAAAGCAATACATTTTTGTATTGTTAAGCACATGTCCTTATACGCCATGTTCAAAGCTTCTTCTAACAATACCTATACTTATCGTGTCATATGCCAAGCTGCTGGGTAGCACGCCTCCGCATGCACCCCGCTTATGGAGACAATAGCAGGACGTCTTTGAGGATCCAGAGCACGATTTTCTCAGGGCTGGTCCCTGCAGCTAAGTCCTTTTTTTTTTTTCTTAAATATCGCTCACTGGACCCGGATAGGGAGAAAGAGCAATCACGCAGCTGATTAGATTAGTGGACACGGGACAGATAAAGTGTCGTCCGGCTGATTGAGAGAAAAAGAAATGCGGGCCAGGACCTGCTGCTGAGGATCACATTAATTGTGTTTTAAGTCTGCGGGCCCACAGCTTAGCTAACACTTCTTCCCAAGAATGCCATTAATATGAAATGTCTACTTGTTGCCCAGAAGATCCCGGCGTGCTCGGGATCACACACTCACACATGCACACACACACATTCTGCAGCTCTGGGGCTGATTAGTGACTACGTTAGCTGCCTTCCAATGAGTCTCAGCTCAGTCCACATCCACTGCAGGCTGCGAGTCCTGAGGGCACAACATTAATCAAATGCTCATTGCTGATAGCCATCTTGTTAAAGTCTCTTATATAGTAATTGCACAGAACCATAGCAATGCTTGTTGCTGCTGTGCAGTTTTATAAATGAAGCTGTTCTGGGTTCTGGATTGATGCACAGTTAGTTCGAATTTTTGAACAGCGCCCAATGTCCATCGTACATCTGCAGTTTTATATTGTTCTGGCCAAAAAAAGAGAGAAAATGAAAATAAAACTGCCAAATCAGCAGATTTTTTTTCTTGTTCTATACAGTGTAGTAGGAGTGGATTAAAATTGTAATATGTGTGTGATTGACTCTGAGCAGAGTGCTGAAGAGGGATCAGTAGCTCCTTGACAAGACTCCCACCTGAACTGCACAGTGATGGCAGACAGTACAGAGAGCAGGAGTTGCTTAAATTGGACACCGGGGAGTTCTCCACCAATTAAGGGTGTGGTTGACCTGTCAGTCAAGAAGCACTCTCTGAAAACTGCTGCTGTCCAAGAAATAGAAAGTGCCTGTAATGCTGGCAGCCAGCTCCTCTGCTGGTGTGATATAAATTGTGTTTTCATACAACACAACTGCATTCTCGGTTACTTTTGGAGGAAAACACATTGTCTTTTTGGGGGTGGCTGTGACTCAGATGGTGGAGCAGGTCGTCGACCAACTGTAAGTTTGGTGAATCGATCCCGATCTCCTCCTGTCCAACTGTGCAAGTATCCTCGGGCCCGAGTTGCTGCGATGCATCTGTCTGAGCGTGAATGTTAGAAATTAATTCTTAGGTATAAATAAAAACACTGTGTGGATGTGTTTGGGTGACTAAAACTTGTGATGAGAAATGAGTAGAACAGCACTGTGTTAGTACTGGTCTACTTACCGTTTGCCTTTCTAATAAAAATAATATTAATTCACAAATGTTCACTTGCAGGATAAAAGCAAAGTGGAGGCATACTCAAAAAGATTCAAACCCAGGAGACGTTAGTTCAACTCCTGTGTGGGGCCGTTTTTATTCTCCACTTTATTTTATATTTTTCTCTTAATTTTCTGTGCAAGCACCAAGACAAAGCAATGCATCCCCAATACGCTTCGAGCTGAAGGAGAGGTGAGAGTGCTGAAGCTTAAAACACTGAGAATCCTCCTTAAACTAAACTAAAGTCAAATAAATCGATTCACAGGAAAAAAGAAAAAAAGACTGAAATTAGTGAAAATATTTTTCAGAGAAATAAAAACTAAAATGAAAAATATATACTGAATATACTCTGAAATCTAAAATTGTAAACTTAAAAGTGCAAAACTGTGACTCTGGTTCTTACTTATAGTTTCACGTGATTATTGAACTAATGAAAGCTTGATGCTTAGAGAGCAAGCTATAAAAATAAGCATCTATGAGGAATCTATGAGGAGCCAGCTAGTGTCCAGTTGAGGAACTGCAGGTTTTTTTCTCCTTTTCACGTGTCATTTTATGCTACATGGTGTTGGCTAAGACAGCGGTCCCCAACCCCCGGGCCTCGGACCGGTACCGGGCCGCGAGAGTTGAGGCTCAGGTGTGAAATGTTTGGTTTTCAGGGTTTTTATCGGTTTTCAGTGTTATTTTGTTATCGTTTTTATCGTTAACGTGGTTTTCCTGGGTCTTTTCATGTGTGTTATGAATAAATCTTCTTTTTTTCGGTACCGGTACTAGTTTTATTTTGTTGTATTTATACGCAACACCTTAAAGGCTGGTCCGTGAAAATATTGTCGGGCATAAACCGGTCCGTGGCGCAAAAAAAGTTGGGGACCGCTGGGCTAAGAGACCCTGACACTGACCCGTTTGCATTAGGTGAAATGTCCTGGAAGCATTTTCAGTTACATGAGTTTGTGATGTAGATTTTTTCTTGTCGTAACACTCACTTCTATTTGTTAACAAAAAAACAACCTTTCTTCAAAATTTCTTTTGGTCTCATTTTTGTTGTCAAGTAGTGACAAAAGTAACAGTGACGCTCTGTCAATGAATAAATATGAATTTTTTTACCTTAATGTATTTTTTTTTAACTTTTATCTCCATTTTCTTTGGTCGGGGGGTGGGGGGTGGGGGACTCCTTCTTTAAACACATTTCCTGGACCTTAAAGTCATGTTCACACACTGACCAGCTACCCTTTTACCCTCAACTTCACCTTCATCTCCCTTCTCATTCTTGCTCATTAAAACCTTCCCTGTCACATCGGTTCCTCCCCATTAGTTCTCACACCGGCCTTTGGAACTTTCTCAGCTCAAACTTCTTCTACCCCACCTTCGTCACTTCATTTTTTTGATCCTCCTCTCTGCCTAACCGTCTCCCGTATTACCCTGCCTTCACAGGAGACTCTCACATCCTCCTGTACCAGCTTTAATTCTTTTGATCTCAGGGCTGTCTCCCCTTTAATTCTCTGGCAGACTTCGGCGCCTGTAGGATGGATTCACACGGACGTCGCTTCACACTGAAACTGAATTCTGTCAGCTTTGTGGATCTTTTAATGTAATATTTGTGCTGCAGTGTATCTTCGGTTCTCTGGCCTCTGGGAACCCAGCATTGGAGTCTGTAACTAAATAGAAATTAGACTGTGACAGCCCAGTGTCAAGGCTCTTTTATAATTACCCTCTGCAGAATTTAACTACGCTTTCGCCACCAGGGGGCAGCATTTTGTGCATTTCAAAGAGCTTTAGCTACCCCATTAGTCTATATTAGAAATATAGGCTATAAATATATAATTAAGGATTTGCTCATAAAGGCACTTCTAGTGATATTAATTTGAATAGTTTAGCTACATTTTTTACCATTAGGAGACAAAGGAAGGCTGCAGTGTGGTTGCTTCTCCAACAGGGGCCCCAGCCAATGGACGGAGTTCTGCAGTTCTTACTTCGACATGGCCCCCAACCAACCATTCAGTCACCATTCTTGGCCTCTCCAGCTTTTTATTATCAGTGTTTACATGTAGCAGGCCTTCAGTTTTGAAACACTCGCAGTGTACACGACAGCCCATGAGCTCACAGTGTTCCAGACACCAGATATTTGTCCAGGACACCATGAAAAGATTCACTCATGAGCCAACTACGATTTTAGTGTGGATATTATGCTTTGCATCGGGTCTGTTTCACGGTGAGCAATCCAAACAACACAGCAACATGTTTATGACTGACCTCATGTTGTAGATGAATCATGTCAGATGTTCTCTTGGCTGCAGTTGGTCTGGTTTCAGCATCTTCTCCCTGCATGATGCCATTTGTTTCTGCTTGTCAAGGACTCTCAACATTAATTTATATCGAGAACAGTTAAACACTCATCCTATTTGTGTTCCCACTGCTAATGTGCTAATACCGTAGCTCTTCGCCAACTCTTCAAACATCACTGCAGTTTAGTTTTCTCTCCAGGTTTACATCCAGAATGATAGAGGTGCTATATGATTTTTACAAATACTCAGAACGTGATATATTGTCTTTAAATAGAATAACTTCATGCTAACTTGTAATTGGGACATATCTCATTTAAATCTCTCTTGTTCACGGATGCCTGGATGTTAAACACTTGAGAGGACAGCCACATTCATCTTTTTAATGTTTGAAACTCTCAGAGTTGGTTTTGAAAGCTAAAGGAGTAGTGATGTGTCGGTCGCGAACGAAATGGCTCTTAGAGCCGGATCTTTGACGTGAACGACTCCTTATCGCGAGCTGTGGTTTTTTGTTTGTTTTCTTTCTCTCGCCCTCTCTCTCTCTCGCACTTTTTTTCCGCTTCACCCCGCACGCGAGTCTTGTGCTGGGAAGAGGGGGGCGGGGCGGTAGTTACAGTCGCAGTAGCACAGGAACAGAGCGGGAGGGAGAGAGAGAGCCAGGGACAACAATGTCACATTAGAAAGGTAGTAATCATCCACAACCATTTTCAGTTGCAGATGATAAAGGATTCAGAAAGTTTATTCATGCAGGTCCATATGACAGAGAATGTGCATGTTCTTTTTGTTTTCATATTTTAATTTATATTTAATTGTGTTGTGGTTTGCAGTGTTTTGTGTTGTTTCACTTTAAATTTGTTTAAAAGGAAAAAGTTGAAATGTGAATAGTTGTTTTTTTGTATTTTATGATTTATTTATTACATTTTATGTGGAGTGAATAAATAAAAGTATATTTACGGTGGCCGCTAGAGACAAAGCACGTACAAACTCTGAAGCACGTACAAAACACAACAGAAGTGCTCCAGGATGCTAGGGGCAGTGTTGAGCTTTTGTTACCTCGTGGCTACACAAGCCAGCAAGTACCAACGACCGGATTTGGTGTGTGGTAGTAACAGGTAATAATTAATTGAATATATATATGAGTGCTTGTGTATAAATACACAAACAATACACATGTGCTTTCAATTGTGTAGTTTAAGTGATCTAGGTAGCTGTTTTGGAAGTTCAGTTAATGCTAGAAATGTGTTGTGGAGTTTGTACGTGTTTTGTCTCTAGGGGCCACCACATATATTTATATATAAACATATATAAATAAAACCACTTTTTTTAACATTAGTAATTCCTTTTGTGCATAATTTTATTTTATTGTTAATAATAAATTAATTAAAGCAACAAAACAACCTGAAGAGCCGGTTCAGAGCCGAAAGAGCCGGAAATCCCATACAGGAGTGTTTGGACCATGAAATGTTTAATGACATCAGACTGAACAAGTAGATTGTTGTTGCAAGTTGAGCCAAAGCACCGGGGATTATTTAACGCTACATTCTAATCTAACCTCTTATTAGCGTACAGTTACCTTTAATTACACATAAAACTGTTTAAGAAATGTTTGAGAAACAAATGGAGAGCAACTGCAAATGTAAAGCTGTGTTACCTGTCCACTAATGATTACAGATGGGTTAATTATCCATCGTGTGTGTGGATGCAGTTAGCTGTGATTCAGTGGCTCTTTGCTGTGATGTTGAAAGTGGTAAATAAGCTCCTCTTGCTCATTCGGTTTATAGCTTCAGTTAATATCAGAATGTTTTAAAGTATTAAAAAATACTATTTTACATCTTTAAATGTCAAAGTTAAGGCTACTGAAGCCAGGAACAAGAGCAGGAAATAAAAGGTTTACGATGACAAGTTTAAGATTTTTGAGGTGAGGATGGGGATGGATGAAGGGATTGGTGGTTGTGCATGGTGGTTGAAAATCCTATTGCACGTTTATAAAAATTCAATGTGGCAAGACTGAGTGAAACCTTATAGATTCGTTTTGGAGCCATTCCAGTGCATATTCAGTTCTCTTCAGTTTGAGCTTTAATTTGGATAAAATGCTGTTTTTATCTGCAGCAGGACGACGCTGTGAATGTGAGCTTTCTTGTGCTCGAAGCTTCGTCTTGACGCCCGAGTACACTGGTCACACTGACACAAACAGCTACTGAAAGCTCGCTCACAAGTGCAGAGAGCCAATCAGACGGTCTCGAGTGAGACAATTATAAGTTTCATCCAAAATTTGCCGCCTGTCTGACAGCATGCAGTGTCAACCTTCGGACGGCCTATGATTGTGCGTCGCACCCGTAAACACGCCTTGCGTCTCTGAATAACTAACCACCTGATGTGAAATGACATTTTTTTTAGATAAGAACAAATGGGGTCCTGCCCCCTTTTTCTCCCCTCCGCAGCCCTTTTTTCGCTAAACTGTTCCAAGTGCTGAGGGGTTACTTCCAATGGTTGCCAGTGGGAGCGGCGAAAAGGTTAATGAATTCAGCACTGTAAGCCACGTCTCCCTTTACAGTGGGCACGGCGAGAGGTGGTGGGTGCACAGGGCTCCTGCAGCATGCTGATGAAGGCGCAGCAGCAGAGAGAGAGGGTGTCGCTGCCCCCTGAAGGTGGAGAACAGCAGCTGCGAGGCTCAAATGAAGAGCTGAGGGAATGTCAGATTTCATCGAGCGACACATCTTTAATTAGAGTACAAACGCTGGACTCTTCTCAGTTTTCTCTTTCTTTCTTTTTGATGAATAATCACTTGAATATTTTGACTTAACAATATGAATTTCCTTTTACTTCACTGGAGAGACATGGGACATCATTATTATTTAGTTTTATGGTGGAACTTCATAATGAGAAAATTACATGTAATTTACAAAGTAATAAGTAAGAGTTGGTGTTATCAGCGGTATGTACAAGTAATATTAAAATAAAATATACATAACAGGGTAGAGAGTAGAAACAGAACCTAATGAGAAGCATAAACATGCAGTAAACCAACTATGAATGAAATATCTGTGCTATAGTAATTTGATGACAGTATAGAGTATACAGTATAGTATGTATGCATATTAAGAATATACACACGAGGTGTTTAAAAACCTCTCACATTTTGTGCGGACTGTTATTGGTTATTACTGCTCAATATAATGTTTGTAATTATGAGCTTCAACTAAACAAGTTAAAAATTTGAAGACATACATGTTTTTCCAAGAATATTTAACATACATTCATAAGATTTAGAAAAATGAAATTAATATGAACGATAATGTCATGGGACCGAGTGGTCAGTACCAAAACTGGACTCAGGTGCAGAAAGGAAAAAAAGTAATGAAACACAGGACTTGATGTGGCGTGGCCTGGGTAATGTGGCTAGGGGAACTTGGATCTAGAGTGGGGAAGAGGGGCCTTAGATGCTGGAACAGGGCAGTAAGCAGTCACAGTGCAGGAGGAGGAAAAGAGCGATGACAGGAGGGTGACATGAATGAGCTGAGCAGTGTGGAAAGGCTGACCGTAGGTTTATGATTGAGTGCAGTGGCAGGAGAGCAGGCAGGTGAGGCACAGAGTGATTTCCAAAATGGTGGCTTGGTATCCTGAGTCTGAGAGTGGAGCGTGAGCCAGAGGTTTGAGACAAGGTGAATCCAGGAAAATCTATGGTTAACAAGGTCAATCGCAAAGAGAGCTTGAAACATGAGAGCCGGCTACCAAAATGGGTTGATGACAAACCAGCGGTGAATGAACGTCAGCGTGAGGCTTAAATTACTCTGGCTTGATTGCCTGCAATCAGCTCCAGGTGTGAGGAACTGGAGGAGGAGGTGGCCCTGCCCAGGGGCGGATCCCAGGTAGGCTCAGGAGCCTGATGGAAAATTGCAGCCACACACCCCAGACCCCGTTTTCCTCTTCACACCCAATCAAAGGTAACAAAGCATTAAACACTATATTAAAGTGGCAGAATTAAATCCCCCTTTTACTTAACCCTACAGCATAGCGTTGCCCTGAGGCAACAAATCACATTTTCATGCCTTACACTGGCCCTTCAAAAAAAAACTACTTTTTTTTTTCAAATAATGCTACCAGACACATCTCTTTCCAATAAAATGATGAGTTGAAGGTGGTGTGACTTTCATTTTGGGGGGGAGGACCCCTTTCTGCAAGCTGCACTACATGAGGGACATCTCCATTAGGAGGCAAGATAAAGATCACTATTTTACATGTTTAAATGGGCGACCGTGGCTCAGGGGGTTGGGAAGCGTACTGTGACCAGAAAGTCGCCGGTTCGATCCTCGTCGTTGTGTCCTTGGGCAAGACACTTTACCCTACCGCCTACTGGTGTTGGCCAGAGGGGCCAATGGTGCGATATGGCAGCCTGCCCCAGGGCAGCTGTAGCTACAACCATAGCTTGCCTCCACCAGTGTGTGAGAGTGAATGAATAGTGGAATTGTAAAGCGCTTTGGGTGCCTTGAAAAGCGCTATATAAATCCAATCCATTATTATTATAAAGTGAAATAAATGTATATTAAAAAATACTTGTATGTACATGAATATGTTAAGAAGCATATTTGATTGTTTGTTCTACTTTTTAAAATTTATTTATACAGTAAAACTGTTAATTTTCATTCGTTGCCTCAAGGCAACACTGCGCAGTTAGCCCAATTTTTTTCAGGCAATATAATTCATTTGCATATGAGTCTAGAGATGTGTTTGTGTGCATTTATATGATCATAGTCAATGTTTTTTACTTTACAATCTACTCATAATTACAGGACATGGATGTAAATACCTTTTATGGAAGGAAACCAAGGGAATGTGCACTTTCTGTCCTCAGACAGTGAGGACAGTGAGCTTTCAGGGAGTGACTTTGAAGTAGAGGAGTAGATCCCTGAATGAGGTTTACAGAACACTTAGGAGCTCAGGGGTCAGTTGGTAAAGTAACTGTGTGTGCTAGTGCCCACATAGCAAGCAGGTCTGGCCAGGATCTGGTATCAGGCTGGTACTTCTTTTTTTTTTTTTTTGCTGGCACTTCTGACTGACTGGTGTTTTGGCAGAGTGTATGTCAACCAGATGTGTGCCAGGTCTGGCAATGACGCCAGTTTATGCGATGGCATGCCATATCTCAGGTGGTAGAACAGGTTACAAACTGATCGGAAGGTTAGCGGTTCGATCCCTGCCTCCTCCAGTCTGCATGTCAAGAGTGTGAATGTGTATGAATGTAGTTAGGAAGCACTCAGTTAAGCAAAAATGTATAGATACACGATCGTGGCTCAAGAGTTGGGAGTTCGCCTTGTAATCGGAAAGTTGCCGGTTCGAGCCCCGGCTTGGACAGTCTCGGTCGTTGTGTCCTTGGGCAAGACACTTCACCCGTTGCCTACTGGTGGTGGTCAGAGGGCCCGGTGGCGCCAGTGTCCGGCAGCCTCGCCTCTGTCAGTGCGCCCCAAGGTGGCTGTGGCTACAATGTAGCTTGCCATCACCAGTGTGTGAATGGGTGGATGACTGGATATGTAAAGCGCTTTGGGGTCCTTAGGGACTAGTAAAGCGCTATATAAATACAGGCCATTTACCATTTTTACCATTTATTTATTTGTTCATCGTTGTTGTACTAATACAACTTATTATAGGATAACTTGGCATTTTACTACCCTTGTCGCACAGTGTTGCCTTGAAGCAACAAACCAATATCTGTTTTGGGGGGGGCAGGGTGTCAAATTTTATGATTGATATATTATTAGAGACCCTAAAGCTCCCCCAAAATAGGGAGAAATATTTTTTTCCCAAAAAATTAAAAAGTCATGCAGTAGGGGGTTAATGTATTTTAGCCAGGTGTGCCATTTAACTTCAATACATGACATAAGTGTTTTATCTTTTGCACTTTGGCAGTTTTACTATCAGTTTCTGTTGTTACTTTGTTTTTAAATAAATTCCACTACAGTAGATTCTAAGAAAACTGTCTGCTTAGATGATCGACTTATTCTGCGTTTATCTGCAAATCTGAAAATCCAGACCAGGAAAGATGCGACACTGTTCATGTACTGAGAGATCAACAGCCAACTTTTATTATTTGCGAGTCAATAAATATGAGATCATGGATGGGATGTTCTAACTTGCAAGTGATGCAAGTGGCTGCACCAGCAGTTGCAAAGCCAATAACCTGCGTGCATAACATTTCCCCAGAGACACCCCTCATAGCAGGGCTTTCTGGTAGGATGTCATAGCCAGCAGCCCCACTCTGTGACAGCAGGTGTGAATGTCCAAGCTGTTGCTTTGAATCCTCTTCATGTTTCTTTTATTTAGTTAGCGGTAGCTGCTCACTTTGTCCCACAAAGCACTGCTGGTAAAGGTGGAAGAGAACGGACTCATCAGATTATCACCCCTATATGCATTTCTAACTAACTAGCTACACAGATATGGTAACCTGAGTAAGAATACAATATAGGTAGATTTTTAACAAAAATGTGTACTAATATACACATATACTAATATATACTTGGGCAAGACACTTCACCTACCGCCTACTGGTGTTGGCCAGAGGGGCCGATGGTGCGATATGGCAGCCTCGCTTCTGTCAGTCTGCCCCAGGGCAGCTGTGGCTACAACCGTAGCTGCCTCCACCAGTGTGTGAATGTGAGAGTGAATGAATAGTGGAATTGTAAAGCGCTTTGAGGGTCTCGAAAAAGCGCTATATAAATGCAATCCATTATTATTATTATTATTATTATTATTATTATTATTATTATTATTATTATTATTATTATAAATATAGAGAAAATCTGATTGATGAAAATGAAATGAAAGTTTTTGATAGAACAAAGTAAACCTGGTGAAGTCTTAAAATGTGTGTATTTCTTTAGCATTGTTTTTTAATGACCTCTAATTTTGCAGTGTGGAAGTATTCGAGTAGGATTAGAGAAACAGGCAGCATGAACACTGCTGCACTGTAAGATCACACTACTCCCCTTGCCTAGTAATCTTGTCGGTAAGCAGCAGCACATGCAAATGCACCAACACGCAGGACAAGATAAAGAGAAAAGGACAGGCTTAGAGAGAGAAGCTTTAAAACTCTGTGTGTGTGTGTGTGTGTGTGTGTGTGTGTGTGTGTGTGTGTGTGTGTGTGTGTGTGTGTGTGTGTGTGTGTGTGTGTGTGTGTGTGTGTGTGTGTGTGTGTGTGTGTGAGTGAAAAGGAGAGAGGATCTGTGTTTGCTGCATCTCTCACTGCATCTCAACAACTTGACAGAGGGTGTCAGCAGCCTGGGACCTGAACCAGTGACCAGAAACAATCCCCAGGCAGGCTGTGTTTCTGCTCTCGCTCCACACATGCCTCCACCCTGCCCCCTCCCTCGGTTGTAAATCAAAGCCACGTGCAGCACGGCGTGCAGCTCCACAGTCGGCCAGTGGTACATCAGGTGGAAGAAAATCCAATTTATTTGATTGCGACATTATTTGCTTAGCGAATGCAGCGGCTATTACGAGTGTGATTAAAATTAAAACAATCATTTTAAATCTGCTCTTATGGGAAGCCAGCAGAGCCGAAAGCCGTGATTGGCCCCAGATAACTTTAGCCATGCGTGACACGGACAAAAATAACAAATACAAAAAGAGCAACCTTAGGAGATACCTCCTGCGCTGTGCGTCCCGTGAGGCCGTATCATTCATTTCAGGATGTGGTTGAGCATCCGGAGTCACGGGCCAGCAGCTTGGTGTTTACTCAGTGGTTATGAAGTATGTGGAATCACCACAGCAGCCAGCTCTGGGTTTTCTTACCCCCTTACGCACTTAAAATGACAAGCAGTGCGTATGAGGCCCTGCGACTCCAGGCATCCGCTCAGCACTGAGAGAGGAAGCAAGAGAGCAGCTGGGGTGGATGCACCATCCTTTATTTATGGAGCTGGAAGCAGCCATGACTGACAGCCGGGCTAGCAGAGAGGTCCAGATCCCTCAACGACCCCCCAAAGCCTCAGGCTGTCCCACACCCAGGATGTCATCACAAACACACATACCCACGCAAACATCTGCACTGCTGTGCGAAAAACTCCATCTCCAAAATGTCACCTTTTCAGGACTGCTCTTTGCTCAACTTTTCTGCCTTGGCCTGACTGCTGGGGTAAAGGCCTTCATGTGTGCTTTGACTGCTTCAGGAGGGCCAGACGGTGGCTGTGAGCGCAGGACAGCTGTTCAAAACCAGAACAAATGCAGAGAAAAAAGACTGAAAGCGTGTCAGGATGTGCCTGTCGCTTTCATTTTCATTACTCTGCCTTTTTGCTTGTTTCTTCTAACTAATGCTAGTTTGGGTACACATGGCCAAATACTGTTGTGGATGGATAGCAGGCAAATTTATCCAAACTCAGTGACTTTGATCTTCCAAAATTAGGAATTTATGTGTAATGTAACATAGCTAGCCATAGCAATTGCTAACTTTTTGGCTACCAAACAGTGGTTCAAATGTTAGATTACATATAATGTTAAATGCGACTGAAAGTCAGGCAGAAAAAGAATGCAAGGTTTAGATAATGAACCTAGTCTGGCCAATTTGGGCATCAGGGGAAGCATGCAGTGAAAATCATAGCAATTCAATTCAGTTTTATTTATACAGCGCCAAATCACAACAACAGTCGCCTCAAGGCACTTTATATTGTAAGGTAGCCCCTACAATAATGCATTCAGAGGAAAAACCCAACAATCATATGACCCCCTATGAGCAGCACTTTGGGGACAGTGAAAAGGAAAAACTCCCTTTTAACAGGAAGAAACCTCCAGCAGAACCAGGCTCAGGGAGGGGCGGGGCCATCTGCTGTGATTGGTTGGGGAGAGAGAAGGAAGACAGGATAAAGACATGCTGTGGAAGAGAGACAGAGGTTAATAACAGATATGATTCAGTGCGGAGAGGTCTATTAACACATAATGAGTGAGAAAGGTGACAGAAGAAGAAAAACTCAATGCATCATGGGAATCCTCCGGCAGCCTAAACCTATTGCAGCATAACTAAGGGAGGATTCAGGGTCACCTGGTCCAGCCCTAACTATATGTTTTATCAAAAAGGAAAGTTTGAAGCCTAATCTTAAAAGTAGAGATAGTGTCTGTCTCCTGAATCCAAACTGGAAGCTGGTTCCACAGAAGAGAAGCCTGAAAACTGAAGGCTCTCCCTCCCATTCTACTTTTAAATACTCTACGAACAACAAGTAGGCCTGCAGAGCGAGAGCGAAGTGCTCTAATAGGGTGATATGGTACTACAAGGTCATTAAGATAAGATGGGGCCTGATTATTTAAGCCCTTATACGTGAGGAGCAGGATTTTGAATTCAATTTAGCAGAATTGTTTGGTTTGGGGAAACAAATGCAGAACAACAGAACAATGGTAACACAATACGCAGTAATTGTCATGGTTTGGGGTCTTTGACCCAACATGTTGGGTTTCATGGCTTTTTGTATTATTATGTTCTATTTGTCTAGTTTAAGCTTCAGTTAGGTCTTTTTGAGTTCCCTGTTTAGGTTCCTCCCCCACAATGTTGGTTAGTGTCATGTTTTCAGTGTGCAAGTCCTGTGTTTAAGTGTCCCCCACCCTTTGTGCATCTCAGTCTCCCTCGTGTTCCCTCGCTCCCTCACTCTTCCTTGTTTACATGTTTCCCCTTGTGTCTCGTTCCATGTCTTCCCCATCTGTCATGGGGTCTACATCTGTCTGCTTCCTGTTTTATTTTGACAGTCTTGCGTTCCACGTTCAGTGTGTTTAGTTTTGTTTCCCGTTGTGGCATCACGTTCATTTGTATCAGTTGTTTCCCCATGTGTTTCCCTCGTCACCCTCGCGTGTATTTATGTGGCCTGTTGTCATGCAGGTTGTCTGTTGTTTCACGCCAAGTTTCACGTTTAGGGTTTTTTATGTTAATGTTTAGTTTTCCCAGTCTAGGTTATTGTTTATTCTCATCTTGGTTCGTCTTGTGCATTGTTTTGTACCTTTTGATCAGCCTTATTAAACGGCTCGCCTTTTGTTAAATTATAGGTTTGTGTCCGTGTTTGGGTCCGTTGTTCACACAGTGAACAGTCTCCTTCCGAGGACTGTGACAGTAATGGAACACCATCCCCACAGTCAAGCATGGCGGTGGAAACATTACACTTTGGGGTTGGGTACAGGACAACTTAATCAATTTGAGGGACCGGTGCATGGACCAAGTACCATAAAGCACTATATCTTGCTTCCAAACACATATCTGAATGGAAATGCTATTTTTCTGTGAAAAAAACAGATTTATTTGAACTCAGTGTAACTCGTATAATAAAATAAAAGATGTATTTTCATCCTTTTCTGGCCCCCTCTGACAGTCTTTCTGAATTAAAGGTCGAGTTTTGCCAACTAGCAGGTAAACATTTATTACCACCAAAGCTGTAAATCAACATATTCTAAGATAGAAGGTTTTGATCGTGTGGAGAAGCTCAAATATGCTCACTGACTTGCACAAACTCTAAAAAACTGGATCTGAAATGAAAGTGACAGTCACGTCCTGACATGCTCTCATCCTGTGAGAACTCTTTTTTTTTCTCCCTGCTGCTGCTTTCGACATGTTTCTGTCCTCCTGCTCAGCTCGACTCTTTCAAAAAATAAAATAAAATAAGATGTTTGTGTCCACGCTCGTCACCTGGCCCTGCTGAAGCAATGAAAGCACACATGAAAGCCTTTGCTCCAACAGCTCTCCATAAATATTGCACTACACAAACATGTTTGGCCAATTTGCACATTTTCCTTTTGTCTGACAGTTCCATCAACAAGCATCTGGGCGGCTTCCATTCACATAAATAAAATATCAGGAGGAACAATATGTGTGTTTTTAAAAAAAAAAAAAAGTTTCTCTCCATCTGATGCACGGCATGGATGTGTCGGACTACAGTGAAGCGAGTGACAGCTCTCGCATACCTTTGATTTTATCTCTTTTAGCATTTCGTTCTGTGTGAGACAGTGGTCTGATTTCGCTCGCGAAGCCAGCCTATATATAAACTTCAAAGCAACAGAGAGCGACACATAATATCATGGAAATAAAATGCAGAGTCTCCTTTCAGGACTGGCGCTTGCTGCAGAATGTTTAAAATTTAAACATGCTTGTCGCAGCCTTTACAAAGCGCCTGACAAATTATGAGCAGCAACTGTGAGAACATGAAATGCTTCCCCCCAGATCGAATGCTTTTAATAGCGTGGAGATGGTACACTTGGTGAAGTGTGTGCTTTGTTGGCAAGAGATCACTTCACAGAGCTTCCAGTGGCCTGACAGTCAGGGAGAGCCGTGTAATAAGTGCCTCAACAGCTGAAACACGGAGCAACGGGATGACAGCGCCTTTGTACATCATGTTCGCTGATCGATAAAGGAAGAAAGTCGACACCTTCTTAAGAGCACCGCTTGTCCTGAGACTCAGTGTGGAGTCAAAGAAACGGGGAGGCTCGGAGGTTCAACGGCGGGATTAAAGGCGAGCCGATGTTGATCAGCAGTTTGCTCAGGCCTGCAACATGCTAATAGAGCAGTGTCTTTGGGAGCAATTTGACTCAGAGACGCTCAAGCACCCGCTTCGCCCCGAGCTAAGATGATTTTTTTAGCACTCAGTAACCCTTCTTTCATCTGTCGGTTTGTGGCTGTAGTGCGATTGGGGTTTTACTGTGAAGATGCTAAACACGGGCGCCAAGCTGAGGCAGAGAGCGGGCCCGAGATCACATGGCAATTACTGTACAGGGAAACAGGCAGGAGGTGTTTTTCAACAGGGATCAGTAATCCAGCTGATGGCGGGTGTTACAACAGTTTTCATGTATTACAAGCTTTTTCTTGCCCAAGTCTGAACAGATTGTAATGTAACTTTTAAAAAAAACTAGACCTTAAATGAAAAATTCAAAGGATGCTCATGCCAGAGTCCAATCATCACTCACAACACCAAATGATCAGCTTTGACAGAAAGTCACAAACACAAACTCCACACAAAAGCAAAAACCAGTTTGGCTACAGATGGTGTTTTTCTCACAACATGAAATAGGCTCACATGTAGGTCTCTTCAGTGTTTTAGCCCTTACGCTCGGTGAGAAACTGCGGTTTACTTTATGGTCTCGTCATTTTTAAAGAAAGCTTTACTGGAACGTACCAGATTTCCTTTAATGTCAGTATGTGATGCTGACATATAAACGTCAGTTTTTAATAAACATCGTTCTGTGATCAGATTCGTGTTTGCCTCAAGGGCAGAGCTACAGAAAAGAAACTCAGATCTAGTCAGTTCCCAGATCTCTGTCGCAGCAAGTCTTTACAAGCTGTGACATCCTCCGTCGTTAGACCCTCGACTTCTGGTGAGGAAGAACTCCACAAAAAGACCATTTCAGGTTCCCAAAAGGGACGACATCAGGAGGTGATTCATTCTAGAGAACAGGCTTGATACAGAGTATGGCATGTATACAGAGGACAGAAAGACTAAGTGTGTGTGTGAATGGCTGTGTAGGAGCCATAATTGAATGTATTGAATTTTGATGATCACTGGGTTTTTATTTGTTTGGTTGTTATGGGAGTCACGTGGGTGCTAGCGGTGACATAAATGGGCGTTGTCAGTCTGTCATTCACTGGTTTTGATTTTGACAGAGAGGAGGGCTGGGTAGCCGTAGTTTTTGTTGACCGCTGCACAACATGTTTCGCTTCGTTATATTAGAGCCTGTGACGTTGTAAGAGTCTGAATCAGGAGCCGATGACATTACTCTGTAAACTCTCAAAGCACTTTAATAAACAAGCAAACAATTCCACCTCTCGCATTATTGCGTAAAGTTGACAGCGCGTCAGGCAAATAGGCAGGCTCCATCCCCGGCCTCTAGCGACTGTGGAAGTCGCTACAGGCTGTTTTTTTTTAACAGAGTTCAGAAGGGTTTCTGTGTTAAAACTGATTTTATTCTTCGTTATTTTAGGGCTTAAAGTCCCAAAGAGCATGCAGCATTTTAAAAAAGACAGAAATGCTAAAAGAAAAAAAAAATCTTCATCAAATGACAATGAGTGTTTAAGAGTCACACAAAGGGAAAAAGATGTCATGCAATATGTAAAACCCACAAAACCAAAGACAAAAGTGGAGCTGAACAAAGGTCCAAGTTCAGTGAATTCATCTCAAACCAGGACATAAGCACAGCAAAAAAAAAAAAAAGTAAATAAAAAAATTCACATGTATTTTGAATGACATTGGCCCAGTCAGGATTCAATTTTACAAACTATTTGTTGTTTAAAAGCACAAGGACTCACAAGCAGAACTTTGTTAACAATTTGATATCTTTGTAACAAGTTGCCAGTCTTCTCTACTAATCGTCTAGAGGCGTTTATTGAATCACTCACATGCTGAATGCACAGATCCTAAATCTAACACTTTCAAACTTTTAACCTTTAATCAGCCATCAAACCAGTGAAAGAAGCAGATGTGTAGATGTGGACATTTATTTCTACAAAAATGAAGAAATATGAAAAAATGAGCATTTTCAGGGGAGATTAATCCAGGGACATTCTTCACACTCCTATTATCCAAAATTTAAAAAGAGAAGCATAAAAACATTTTGGTGGCAGTAAGCTCAAGTGAAAACCACCCCAGTCACACAGGCCTACAGACTGGTCTGCAACCAACTGGCAACCACCAGGAAAAATGTGTATTAACCAACCGGTTGGTGTGGTTGCTAGCACACTGCTGCAGTCATAGTCTGAATGGAAGTGACAGACCTGTCTTCAAACACTTTCTAGCTGCTGTCAGAGCTGCAATAAAACTGTGAAAAGTACAAAGCAAAGTGGAAATGGAAAACGTTACCCTTCAAATTAAAAGCTGTGCATGCTGCAGCATGGTTGGCGGAATCCCAACCTTTATTCTGAAGGCGAACCTTGCACGCAAACAAGAAAAACTAGAGGCACCTACAGGCGATCTGCTAGCATCCAGAACAATCTCTATAAGATTTTTGTTCAGCACCTTTGTTTCAGTCAGCCTCCAAGAAACATAGGCAATTACATCCAATATGGCAGAAAACTCCAGAGCAATGTGTCACATGATAAACCTCAGCAGAGGTCTGTGGAAAAACAGCCTCGACTTCCTTGCTCTTGGACTTTACTAAACGCTCTCTCTCTCTCTGTGACTTTATGGGCTCAGTTGCAAGTTTCAGGTCATTCTGAATAAAACATTGAGTCCTTTTGTAACTTACGATCACATTACAGTTCTGGCCTCAAGTTTTGGCAGTGGCACTACTGTTATTACATTTTTATTTATTTATTTGCCAATAAAGGTTTTTGAAACTTATGAAATCCTTGCTTGTTCTTCACTATATCAGAAATACTTCAAGGTAAAGCAAACTGAAGCAGCACAGTGCACAGAAAGCAAACTTTGTGCCACCGTGAACCTTTTGGCCACGGCTTCAAACACATTAATTTAAAGTCTAATTTTAAAAGCAGAGAGGGTGTCTGTCTCCTGAATCCAAGCTATGAACTGACTCCACAGGAAAGGAGCCTGATAGATTAAATGACTACCTCCTATTGTGCAGAGTGGGGATGGGGGGGGCGGGTGACAGGACTTACTCTAAGTACTGTGTGTAGCTACACAAACGATCTTTTAAGCATTTTAACACCTCTTGCTCTTTTGTCTTATTTGTGGATGAATAAAACATCTGTACTAACCTCAATTCATTTAGTCTCTTTTAACACCAGCTTGTGCACATTTGCATTGTGCGTTCAGTGAATGAACTCGAGCATTCGGAGGTTTCAGCTCAGAATCTGCACAAGCTGAGTAACTCAACACATTGGCGCCTCCAAATGGAACCAGAGGGTAACTGCAGGAGTTTCAATGCCAGCTCATTTTATTTAAGTTTTTTTTATTTTTAGCTGCTGTAACAGAAGAATCTTACAACCTCTGGGATACATATCTTTAAATTATTATATTAAGTAAAGTGAAATACAGAATTTCCTTTAGAAACACTGTGTAGGAGACTTAGCATGACATGGAACACTTATGTAGCGCTAATTCAAAACTGTACTCTGTAGTATTAACCTGCAGGATTAGGTGGAACACACGCCTTTGGTACAGGATCGATCAGGTCAGGAGATGCCAGCTGCTAAATTTCAGAGTTTGGGGATGTTTTTGCAGAGATTTGAGGGTTAAATCAGGGTTAGTCACATTTTTTATTCCTAAGATTTCAAATAGGTACTAAATAGGATGACATCATTGCATCATATTGAAATATTATTTATATATATTTTTAAATATTGAACTTTGTACTTGCTTTTACTTTTACTGTGTGTATTGTTTGTTTGTTTTTACTTTACTTTCTATATTCTCCTGCTTTACTTTATGGAGTTTAAGCTGTTTTTTTTTACCAGCTGTGATCAGTGTTCTTGCTGCTGTAACTGGAATTTCCTGATTCGGTTATAAATAAAGTACATCTGATCTCCTTATCTCAGTAACCTTCCTGTGGCATTTCTGAAGCTGAGTCAGGCAGTCTGGAGGAAAAAAACCTCACACGGGGGTTAATTCATACACATTTTGGATCACGTGCTGCAGATCTAATATATACTATATTCTAGGCAGATATTCAAACCTACGGTCCTCTTTTCTATCCATCTGTAGTGGATGAAAGGAGACCCATAAATATCTATTTATCTTTCCATTTAAAATAGATTTATGGCTGTTCTTATCATGTGACCCAGTAACCTCTGCACCAATCTCTGCCAATCAGATACCGACCTCTTGTGTGGGCGCCTGATTTGGATCAGCCCAATGAATGGTCATAACAGTTGTTATCGCTTGCTTGTAGTTTTCCAGTAGACGCCTGGCTAAACCTATGAGCTGGCTCACCGGGCTGTTACTCACTGTTATCCACTGTATAGTGACCAAAATATCTGAAACAAAGTCTTTAATGTATGAATCAAACATTAAACACAGAACAAAGTAGCCACATTTTTGCGCGTTACGCTCACTCAGCAACCAAGAAATCTGATCAATTCATTTGTAGAGCCTAGACCAAACCAAATGATAATAATAAGCAGGAGTGTGTCAGCAGCAGGCTCGGGTCAGGTTTCCAGCCTCAGTCTGGTGCTCATGGACTTCCTGATTGTTGTCGTGCAGCAGAGCAGTGAAGTGGTATTTCTGGGTGTCTGAACATTCATGCAGAGACACAGTGCGGAGGAGACGTTGCTGTTTAACCCGAGAGACTTCGCGCCACGTAGCTTATGTTTCAGCATGTGTTCGTTGTGTTTGTGTCAGTGTGAGACGATGTGAGAGTGTCCAAATGGGCCGAGCACAGCCTCAGGACCCAGAGAATGAGTGGGCTTATCGAGGATCTATTCTTTCCCACACTCCCGTGCTCTGACCGGGCCGCCTCTGATTTCCCTGGAGTGAAGCGGCTCTGATATACTCCAGCAATGGTCAAAAATCAAGACGTGTTGGCTCAGCTGATCAGTCGAATGGAAGCCGAGAAGCAGAGCGGGCCCCGGTCAATCGATAACCCACTCAGCATCTCCGCGTTAGCATTCATCGACAACTTGGCGGGGGATAAATGTGCTGCCTTTATTTGGGATAAGCACTAAATGTTGTAGTCATTTTTTTTACATTAACTCATCAGTCAATGTTTCATCTTTTATCAGCCTGAGGAATGATTTCTGAGTGTGTGTGTGTGTGTGTGTGTGTGTGTGTGTGTGTGTGTGTGTGTGTGTGTGTGTGTGTGTGTGTGTGTGTGTGTGTAGAAAATGATGCATAAGAAAATCCCTTTAAAATGAAAAGTATAATGAATTGTTTAACCCTAGAGTCGCACTGACCACAGTTTTCTTTGATAAAGGCTGTTTTACAGTGACAGTGCCCCCTATGGGAGGTGTATCTTGTTTCCCTCTTTCGTCCCTATGTTTTCCTTCCTATGTGTCACGCCATGTTTCCCTGAAGGTCATGTCTTTCGTGTCGCATCATTGCTGTGTTGTGCTCGTGTCCCCTCGGCTCCTGTGTCAAGCTCATGTGTCAGTCTACATCTCAGTGTTTCCTGTTTTATTTTGACAGTCTCGTGTTCTGTGTTGGTGGCATCCTGTTCATTTGTGTCAGCTGTGTTACCCGTGTGTTTCCACTTCCCTCATTACGCTTCTGTATATTTAAGTCATGTCTCTCTCTGTTCATCGTCTGCTAATCTCCCCAGTGTTTCCATGGTTCAGTTATTCAAGTGTTTTCAGGTTTGGTGTGTTTTAGGTTTTCCTGGTTTAGATTTTATGTTAGCCGCTCCTCTAGTTGTTTTCCTCATTTGGTTTACATTTGTGTATCTGCCACAATAAAGGCTCACCTTTTGTTAAATCCAGTTCCACATCCTGTCATCTGCTTTTGGGTCCACACCTCATTCATTCCACACAATCTGCCATCGCAGATCATGAAAGAAACTGCAGTTCCTCTAATGTCCACTTGAGGGTAATTCGCAAAGTGAGTCAGGCCCCATTCAGCCTTTGACGGTATTTCACAACAATCGTAAGCTGAGTGAATTCTGCAAACATATCTTCACCACCACACTTCTTGTGTGTGTGAGAGAGATTTTTTTATTAAGTAAAAACCTTAATCCCCTCTGATATCATAGAAGCTTTAAGAATAAGAATCAGTGATTAAGGTGGTAAATGGACTGGTATTTCTGTAGCCTTTACTATAATCTCATTCATAGAAGCACTTTTGTCCATGAACTAGAGCCTAAAATTCACACTCACATTTGTGTATCAACTAATGATTCAGACTGGAGGAAATGGAACCACCAACCTTCTGACTGGGAAACATCTGTTTGCTCTGCTGCAACAATTTGACAAGATGAAAGTAGCTTTAATGTATTGAAAGAGGCAGAGAAAAGCAGGTCTGCTGTTTACAGAAAGCAACTGTTCCATTTAGATCATTAACCTTACTGAAAACACTGCCTTTAGCTGATTTTCAGACACATAATTTTAGAAGCAGGGTTTTCTTTTTGGGTGAAGGAGATTTGGGGTGAGATTTCGTTAGTGGGGGTGAGAAAGTGAGGTAATTGAGAAAACAGTTGGTGCTGACCTTTAATACGGTCAGGAGGATTGATGCCAGGTAAATTTGAGGAAGAGAAATAGTTCAGATTGGGTGAAAAAAAAAATTGTCACTGTGAGTGTTTCTATTTTTATCTATGAAGCAACGCCACCAGAGAGGCGTCTGACTGTTCTGACTGACGGACAGGCAGAGTCGTAGAGGACTGTCTTCAGACGAGGCGTCCTGCAGCAGATGCTCTGCCTGGCTTCTACTAGGCTTCACCTCAGCTAATTGGAGTCACTGAACTGGACCTCTGGAGCATTTTTAATCTGATTATCTGACAAACAGCTTACTGTGCAGTTAATTGTACTTACAGACCGTAGCAGACGTTTGTGCTTCAGTTTTCATGAGTCAGATTTTCCAGTAAGTGGGTAAGGGTGTCTTGTTAGCCATGTCCGTTTTTTTGTATACAGTTATTGCTGTGTGCACATAACAAGCTGACATTGTGCACGAAGTTGAGTTGGGTTTATGCATAACAGCTAGCTTCTACTTATTAGGGAGCGTAGCTGGAGAGGGAGTGAGCAGGGTCATGTCAGTTAACTCTCTCCTGACTACCACAGAAATGCCTGAAAGAAATTTCCAAGAGAAAAATTTGCTTTTAATATGAGTCATGTAAAATTTCTGTCATCATTTTTCACCAAAAAAATAAACGAATACTAAAAAATGCTGTAAAGAGATGAAGACCAGAGTGATTTTAGATGTTTTTCTAGGATTTTTATTTATTTTCACGAGAGGCCGTTTTAGATTTCCAGTATCTACCTGAAAAAGATGTTTATCCTAAAACACAAACATCAGAGTCCTTCAGATTTTTCTGTTTAAGGATAAATATCTTGAACTATGGCTGTATTAGTATGGACTGTTGAGAGTTAGTGGAGTGTAGTGGTGAAGTCACTAAAATATTTGTGTGTCTGATCTCTGACAGCAGATTCGGAGGCCTGCAGAAACAGCTTTGCATGTAGGGGAGTGATATTTTATTTACTGCTTCTCGTGTACAAAGAGCGTAAAATTCTTTGAAGCAGTCCAAATCAGGTGAGTTTCACTGATATTAAGCTTGAACTATACCTTGGGCTGCAGGGCGTCGTGATTCCAGATCCAAGAGGAGGACGACATTCTGATGCTCATGATTATTTACGAAGGTTGGCGGTAGCGTGATGCACCGACTCCGAACTGCTGCAAACAATCGAGAACATCTTCAAAACACAGCCTGTAAATGTGTTTGGTTTGGTGGCTGATGTACATGAGATTATAAAGAAACTGTGCGTTTGATTAATTAGTCTGTTTTTCTAACCTCCACTAAAGATGTACTCCACCTTTCTCTGATTTGGACCCAGAAACTGCCAAACCAGTCCAAACCCTTTTGCACTCCTTTTATGGTCGACTGCCTGGAGGAATGTGCCAAGTGTGGTATGAAGGAGGGGGAGGTTATGTTGACTTTAGTTTGCAATCATGTTTATTCTGTTGATATGACTCCAGATGTTTTCTTGCAGCACAGGGAACTAGAAAGATCGACTTTAGTCCAAGTTAGTTCACATGTTTTCAGAAATCATTTGCCTCAAACATTCACAATGTTTAAAAAAGATCATATAAAACTTTAACTCAAACCAGCCTCCCTCGTGCTGTTGCCACTAGATTTGGGCCTGATGATTTACAGAGGAGGGGAGAAAGTGACAATCTTTCAATCTGAGCTGTCGGATGTGGATCGCTCCCATCGTTGGATCGTTGCGCAATTGGATGTGGCGGCAGATGTTTGGTGGTCTGGTCCAGATGTTAGATTTAGCTCACAGTCCTGAGCCGTCTTTCTTTGGAAACCATGGTTTCCAGATTCTTCAACTTTAACACTGTTTTCCTTGCTGCTCTGCTGAATCAAGTAAAAGAACCACTTTCACTTTAGCCCACTCAGAGTCACGACATCCTTCAGGAATCCATCCCCGCTTCATCATCTGGCCTACAGCTGCTGCTGTAAACAGCTGTGGTCAAAATGCTCTCCTGGGCATGATTTAATTGTTATCGTGCTAAGCCCCCACTCTCCCCTAGGAGTGCACGGTTTGTGTATGATAACAATTAATTTGCTCACCCTGCAACAAAGTCACTTCAGCGTCCTCGAGTGCCAGCTGCGTCTTCTGTGCAGATCAACCCTGTTTGTTTGTGTTTCGATGTAGAGATACCGGTGCTGAGCCGCAGGTTTCATTATGAGGGTTAACAAAAACCAGCTGGAAACATTCAGGGTGCCAAGAAATGAAGCTTTTTCTGGTTTTTGCCCAAAGACTGGGCGAAAAATGAGCAGGAAGCAGAAACTTCTATCAAAATTAACTTTATTTAAAGAGACATTCAATAAAAATGTACAAAAAAAGAAGCAGAATAAATAAATATCAACATAAATACCAGTGTCAAGCAAAAAAATAAAGGTGTGTGCCCTTCTTACACAGACTTGCTGCTATATTCTGTTTCTTGTATTAATTTGTATTTATCTGTATTTGTCTCTTTCCTAACAACTCCACAACTTCTTTCTCTTCCGTCCTTTTCCTGCTCGCTCTCACTCATCTGGCCTTCTCGGCGCGCTTTGCTCTCGCCGTCATTTCACAGAGATCTGAGAAATATCTATCTTCACCATTCTTCCTCTCCTTTTCGTGTGTTTCATTTCTCCGTGGTACTGTTCCCGGCCATTTTCGGTCTGTCGATGCACTCCATTTTGCGTGTCTCATTTTTGTTTATGCTGAGAAGAGAAAGGGAGGAAAGAAAAACTGGGATTAGGCCAAAGGACTAATGGAAAACATCTGGATGTTTGCGCAAGGAGTCACATGTTAACGTGTCCTGAGATTTGTTCTAAAACTCTTTGCATCTGGGGAACGATTTATACGCCATTCGGTCTGTTTCGTTTTTCTGTGGAGTCAGAAGCATGTGGTGTTTTGGCTGTAAAAGAATCGATTCTGAAGCCAAATCAAACATTTTTAAGTGGTGTGATATTCTGTCCCAGCTCTCTGTGAAAGCTGTGCAGCTGCTGGAGCATTCAGTCTGTGCATGTAGCACAGAACAGGGAGCGAGAACGAGACAAGAGAGTCTATGTTCGATCAGGAATAAATGTAGAAAACACCAGAAATGACTTTTTAGGCTTCTGTGCAGTCCTGTGCTCGCATACAGATATATTACATGGAAAGTAAGAAGAGCATTTTTACTTAAAAGTCATACTCCTGCCTACTTGGAAAAAGTTTAAGCATCAAAATATACATAAATTATTTAAAGTAACAGCAGTCTTTTTTAAAGAGATATGCATGCTGGATTATAATTACTGATTTGTTATTGCAATATCAGTGTCAAAGCTGAAGATGGTTTAATGTCTTACAGCAGATATCTGCATCCAAAATGCAAAGTGTAAAATACAACAAAACATTGATCCTGGTTTTAAAACTGAGCGTCACTAAAGTACTTTAAATACTGAATTTGAGGGGATCAAGGCCCCCCCATCCCCTCCCCTCTGGACACGCCCCTGTCTCAAACGCATTTATGGAAAAGTTTGAATTCTGTTTTTAGTTGTTCTTAAATTCTCAAATTCAGAAGCATTAAAGAAGAAGCAAAGAGCAGTTAGTTGTGGGTGAACCGATGCTAATGTTGTGTAGCTCACCTTTCCCAGCACGATAAGAGGCGCTTGGCTCTAACTCCCTCAGTGAACATGCACAGCTTCTGGGTGGAGTTGTCGGGGTTGATCCTGGTTACACTGAGAAAACAGAAGTATTACCATCAAAATCTGCACAGCCGACAAGACTCTAAAGTGGCAGATATTCAAAGATATTCTTTTAAACTTACATCAACTCAGTTTTATCACAGCTGGGCCGCTTTTCAAGGACTTGGAAATCTGATATTTTGCCTTTGACTGCCTGGACCTTGGGACATGCACAGCGTCCTATCGAGGTTTGAGCTGCAGGGGAACGTTTTCAGACAGGTTAGCAAAAGAAATGCAGTCCTACCACTGATGCACTCTAAGAAGTAAAAGCAAATGCATGCCAATAAAGTTTTAGAGCATTACTGCATTACACATTCTGCAGAAATTACTAACCTTGATAGAGCTCCACACAAGCCGCAGCCACAACAACCAACAAGACTGCACAGTTTCTCTGCAAAATGGCCATTGTTCTGTTGAGAGAGACAAACCAAAGTCCCCAAAATATCCCTCAGAGGAGAACAAGCGAGAGTTCGAACCGGTTGCAGTACCTCCTTGAAGAGAGAAGACAGGAGTGAAGAGCTGCTGCGAGCCTCCTCTGCTTTTATAACGAGGCCAGGGTGGGTTTCCCGATAGGCCGAGCCTCTTCCCGTCAGTTAGACTCTGGAATTTCCACATTCATGCAGGAGACATGCTCAAAGAATGCGCTCTGTGCTGGTTTTAAAGAGAAAGGGAGAAAAATGAAATCATGACATAATTAAACAGATTCCACATCTCATTACTAACCATAATCAGAGTCAAAGGGAAGAGGTGATTAATACTTTTTATCACGCTTTGCCCAGGCATGTCCGGGCTACTGTACAGTCATCTGAAAAAGAAAGTCCACGGTCATTTCGTGGACCGTCGGGGAGCAGGGCACAAACAAAAACCCACAAAGCTCAGTGCACTGAGGTACCGTTGTAAAGAAGAGTGGCCAACATTCCTCCAAAACAATGTGAGTGACTGATAAAGTCACACAGTAAACAGTTACTGCAAGTTATTGCTGCTAAAGTTGGTTCTTCAGGCTGCTGAGTCATGGGTGTATGTAGTTCTTCTGTAGTTTCCTGGTAAATAAATGAGGACCTGGTGTCATGATGACCCTTTGTCAGGAGTTGCTGTTCACCTGAGGTTGTATTGACCTTATTGTAAGAACTGCTAAGCACCAGATGAGTTGTTTACAATGCTTTGATGAAACCTCCTTGAAAGAGGGTGTACTTTCTTTTTCACATGAATGTTGAAAGAGTTGGAGGTTATGAGGAAAAGCTGGTGATTGTTTTCAAGCTCTGGGCTAGCAGCAGCACAGCTGGGTTGTAAAATACTGAGTAATGACTGTTACCGTGTAAATTCTTATTTTATTTGAGGTTAAACTTAATGCATCCTCGACATTCTTCTGGCCTGTTGGAGTTACTGGAAAGCACATTGCACTGCACAGAGTAGCGTCGCAGTGAGGTGGGAAAAGGAATGTCTCCGAGGAAGACAAATCTGCACCTGTTTCATGAAACACAGTGGAACACTTACAAGGCTGATAACAGTTTAGCGCTCACGATGGATTCACTCCTATTTCCGATGTTTACCAGTCTGTAAACATGCCACAGCAGGTACCATCTCACTCATGACTGAACAGCTCACACCGTGTGAACAACTCACTTTCCCAGAGCGGAGAAAACACATTTCACAACATGTAAATGTCTGTCACTCATATATCTTTTTGCCATTGGGCTCAGATCCTGGCATTACACGCAATGAACACATTGAAGGTTACCAATAGGTTGCAACGTGCATTAAGTGCATTTGTGTAACAGGCGCACTGGAGTTCACGACCGTCATCATATTTCAGTTTTTCAGCAAAACTGCTTATTTCTCCTCGTTGGCTCCGAGCAGCGACTTCTGCGGCTGACGTCTGCTCGAGTCCCCACAGACTACCAACTTTACAGCAGAACTAAACATGTTTTAGCCTCTAAACCTAATTTTCTCCTTTTTTTAAATATAATTTTTCCATCTAGATACAGGAGTTAGGTGGATGTCAGAGGTTGAGACACCTACAGAGGGTGTAGCTGCTAATTCTGAGATAAACTTCCCTGCAGATAATTTGAGTCCCTGAAGGGGCCCTCTGTACTTTATTTGTGCTGTTGGTGCCTCCAGATCACAGTACAGGCCACTCAAGACGTCTCTGCTTTAGTTTATTAGTCAAGGCCTTGGCACTAATTGGCAGTTTATGGTTGCTACTAACTTAGAACAGCAATCTCTGACCCGCTGAATTAAGCATAAAGTCCATTACTTAAATTCTGGTCATTCTAAAATCATAAAGGAGATCATCTAGGCAGCAGGCTGCCTTACTCGTGGTAGCCCTGCCCTGTCTGCCTAAAAGCAGACTCAGAAGTTTGTTGCCTCGAGGAGTCATTTCTGGGGACACTTGCCAGCTGATTGTCATGCTTCCAGTATGACTTTGTGCACAATGACAGAGTATGACTGTCTAATAAATATTCTGTTTCATTGTGTCTGAATGTGACGTGTCATCCTCACATGCCCTGATGCCGTTACAGCTCATTTTATTGCCTGATGCTAAAAACCCCGACCTGCCCCTCTGGTCTGCCTCGTTTACACAGACCGTGCAGGTTCATGGTCACTGCTGCATGCTCTTAACATTTGTGGACTCACTTTGTAAACAAGTACAGATGGGTCAACAAGTTCCCCCTCTTTCGTTCTGCAGCAAAAGTTAATCACCTAACAGCAAGGGGACTATTTGGGGAACTCGCAAAGCAAAACATAAGGTCTCACGGCGAATCCCCTCCTGCTCCGACTGAGCTCGAGTCAGAATGTTTCAGATGAGGTGAGGAAGCTCATTCAGTCTTCACAGCAGCATCCTGCAGTCCAGCAGCGTCTGTGATTACAGCCAAAAAAGCAAATAGAAAGCTGTTATCCTGCTCGGTGACAAATTACCTCCTCATTAGGTGTCTCAGCTTTAATTATTTGGCTCACTCTTTCTTTTGTTGCAGTTTCTTAGTCGACGACAGAGCACAATGAAAGTCAGACTGTAATTTACACGTGGACCTTTTTTTATTAACAGCTTTATTTCATAGCCGATATGATTGCACACCAGCACTGCAAGCCGGCGGTTGCACAAGACATCGCATTTCAATTTTTATGTGTCTATTAAAACCATCACAAAATGCCCTGTGGGAGGAAGCAAACATGAGGAGCTGTTTTCTGTCTGTAAAGTTATCACACTCGCGGCTTGCAAACCTGAACATGCAGATAAGACAGATGATCCCGGTGTTTGTTATTAACAGGCTGCTTTGATGAGGTGTTTTATCTTTTTCAGAGTAAAAGGAAATCAAGACTGTGACTCCTCGATGATTAATGGTCATTTCGGCCTTATTTACGATGAGAAAGTTGGCCATTATGCACACATTATCTTACCCTGGCTTTATTTATTTGATCAGTAAACACAATGGCAAACCAGAGGGGAGGAATAAAACCACTTTTACTGTTTCAAAAAAAGAAAAAAGCGGCTAAGTGTTTCCAAGTGAAGGCAGTAATCGGCACAACAATCTGCCACACAGCGAGTCCAGCAGATACACTGAGAATAAACAGCACGGACGCAACATGGCAGCAAACATAAACATTTATCTCACAAATGTGCACCAGATTTTTTTTTAAAGGAATGGAAAAAGAAAACAACAGTGTTGAGCATCAGTAAGTTTTCAGTTCAACCCAGCAAACACCAAAACAGCTGTGAAGACGCTTTTTCCAACACATCAAACGACCAAAGAAAAGACATTCTGTTCTCTGTCCCAGGGTGTCACATGGTTTCGTCAAAGCTGCTCGCGTCACATCTAAAAGCACTGGGAAGCATCGTTTTTCAAAGTGGAGCATAAATGTTGTGAAAGTGTGCATTTTAACCCTCTCAAGGCAGGCGTTGCAGATTTGCAACAGTTAAAAACTAAAAATACCACTGCAGGTATTCTTTTGTGCATTAGCAACAAAAACTTAATTTGAGCCTGAGAGGGTTAACCTGGCCATTAATTTGGTTATCCCTGGCTAACCAAGTCATTTTGACTCTGTCGGCTGCTCGTCCATGATCAGATTATCGTTCCACCGCATCCCAGAGGTGCTCTGCTGGACTGAGATCTGATGGCTGTGGAGGTCATCTGAGTGCCCTCAACTCAATGTTTGAGTTGATCCGAGCTTTGTGATATGACACATTACCCTGCTGGAAGCAGCCATCAGAAGATGGCTACACCGTGGTCAGAAAGTGGATGGAGCTGGTCAGGGCTAAATACTCGGGCAGACTGTGATGTTTAATCAGGCCCATAGTGTTCCAAGAAAATATCCCCCACACCATTACATCACCAGCCGCAGATGTTTACACTATCCTCTATCATGTCACAGCAGAAATTGGTCCGACTCATCAGACCAACTTTAGCAAGTGGGTTTCCCGTTCTTAGCTGACACGAGTGCCAGCCGGTGTGGTCTTCTGCTGCTGTAGCCCATCGGCATCAAGGCTTGACACACTGTGGGTTCAGAGATGCTCTTCTGCACTCCTTTGTTGTAACGAGTGATTATTTGTTTTACAGTTAACTTCCTGTCAACTTAAAGTAGTCTGGCCTGCTCCATCTTCTCTTACATCAACAAAGCATTTTCTGCCAGAGAACTGACGCCCACTGGATGTTTTCTCTTTCTTGGACTGATCTCTGTAAGCCCTGGACATGGTTGTGTGGGAAAAAACCCAGCAGGTCAGCAGTTTCTGAAATACTCAGATCAGGCCGTCTGGCACCAACAATCACGCTGCGTTAAAATTCACCTAAATCACATTTCTTTCTGATTCTGATGCCCAGTTTGAATTTCGGCAGGTTGGTTTGCCTAAATCAGAGGTGTCCAACTCCAGGCCTCGAGGGCCAGTGTCCTGCAGGTTTTGATCCAACACAGCTGTTTTAAATTGCTTGAAGTTCTCCAGAGGCCTGGCAATGAACTAATTATTTGATTCAGGTGTGTTGACCCAGGATGAGATCTAAAACCTGCAAGACACCGGCGCTTGAGGGCTGGAGTTGGACACCCCTGGCCTGATTGTTTTGAGTTGCTTCCATGTTATTGGTATTGTCCCCTCCACTGATTTCTTTTATCATGCTTAAAGATTTCAGTGCCTATATTAGACAAAGATAACTCGAGTAAATGCAAAATGCAGGTTTTAAGTCTTCTTCATTTATTTGGGGGAGGGGTCTACCCAAACCTACCAGAAAATCCTGAAGAAGAATGTCAGTTTGTGCCCTGGAGCCCAAACACACTGGGGTTATGGAGCAGGACAATAATCCAGAACACACCCCCAAGTCCACCTCTGAATGGCTGAAAAGACAAAAAAAACAAAATCAAAGCCAGACTTACATCTGATCGAGATGCTTTGAGATTACTTTAATCAGGCTATTCGTGCTCAAAAATCCTCTAATGTGGCTGATTTACAACAATTCTGCAAAGACGAGCGGGCCAAAATTCCTCTACAGTGATATGAAAGATTCACTGGCAATTATCACAAGCACTTAACTGCAGTTCTCGTTGCCAAAAGTGGCACAACCAGTTATTAGGTTTAGGGGGCAAATACTTTTTCACACAGGGGCAGGTAGCTTCAGATGGCTTTTTTCCTTTATTACATTTAAATCCATCATTTAACTCTGAAAAGATCCAATAACATGAGCACTCAAAGCACTTCATACAACATGGCATGCTGGGATGCACACACATTCACACTCACTCACTCACTGCTGGAGCCAGGGATCAAACTACGGCCCTTGCAGCTAGTAGATGTCCTGCTCCATCTCCTGAGCTCCAGCCAAATGTGACAAGTATGCAAAAGAAAAGAAAAAGTGTAAGAAATCAAGAATGGTGCAAGTACTTTTTCACAGCGCTGCACAGATTAAGCTGCCACTAAGAGATCCAACATGAAAACAAAAACGTTGCACGCAGCTTTGAAGGCATCTGCAGACAGACTGATTTTCACTGTAATCTGCAGATAATTTGGCAGCCATGGTGTGATTAACACGAACAGTGCAGCGCTCTGTCTTGTGAAATAGTAAGATCAAGCAAAGTAAACGTTGTGTGACTGTTTTAGCTGGTGAGCAGTAATGAGAATTCATCCATACTAAAAGCTGACATTTCCTGTTATTCATCAATGACTGCGGTGCATGTCTCGACTGGAGCCTGGCAGCTCTCAGCTATAATCCTCAGCTTGTCTTTATGTTCAATTATTGTATTTCAGGGTGTAGTTTGAGAGATGGATTCCCCTGATATCGCCTCTCCACACTGAGCTCTCTCACAGAGCTCCTATTGTTTTTTTTCCTCGCTGTATTTCATATTTAATGCCACATTTCTGTGTTTACACATCAAACAGGTCTTTGGGATATTGCAACTAAACGACTCAAATACAGCAAATCTGTTTTATATCACTCTGGTACGCTGCGGTGTATCTCGCTGCTCACAGTATCTCACTCCTTTTCTAATTTAATGAGTTTTGGAGAAGCGACGATATCTGCACCTCGCCATAACTACGAATCCAATTTAAAAGAAATCCTATGTTTTCAACACACCTGGTGCTGAAGCAGCACTTTACCGTAAGTTATGCTTCATAAATCTTTTCTTATCTCCGTACCACATACCATGTACGTAAATGGTTCCAGCTATTTCTTTGGAATATTGTGACACATTTTTACGTTAATGCAAGAAAATAATGTTCCTGAGGGCCTCTTTGTGTTCATACTTTGTGAGCTTGACATAGTCTGTGTTGCACAATGTGCATGAGTAATTTGGGGTCAGTTTGAGTCAAATTCTGAGGCTTGTTCTCTGGAAGCATCTCCAGGGGGGTCGCTCTGCTCTCCTCCCTTTCTCTCTTTCTCTCTTACCACATGTTTGTTGGATGTAACTCAGGCACTTCTTGCCAATAGCCAGCTGGAGCGACTTATCTCATAGTCACACAACTTCAAGGAAACAGAAACTAAATTTTGATGGTTGAAAATAAAGTGTGTGCCCAACACGGTCATTGAGGACGCCCGCATTCCTGTTCAGACATGATAATTACATGCAAAGAAAGGAGGGAAGCCGTTTTATGTTTTTCTTACAACTGCTTTTATTTCAAATGGGGGAAAAAAGCAAACCAATGTCAACAAAACTTTGCAGGCTGCACTGCATAAACCTGCACAGCGTGAGTGCTTCTTTACCCTTAGCACAAACGTGTTTCAGTTTTAAACTTAATTAAAACAAATAAAATACAATTAGAAAAGTGAATATTTAAAACTCAGAAATAAAGGAGAATTGCTTTCAGTGAGCTCAGGTGGCCAGGAAGCCATAGGGAGCTGGAATTCCTGGAAAATGCAATGGAAAAAAAATACAGATTTATTGAATTTAATTACATAGCCTTGTGATAGACAGGTGAGGTTTACTAATGTCCACCCACGGGCAGCTGGGAATGGCTGCAGACTATGAACTGAATAAGTGGTTAAGAAACTGATTTATTTGGGGAGAGAAATTATCCAATATTACAAATCTGTGAGGTTAAAAAGAATAAGAAGCTTTAGGCTTAGCAGTACATTTTAAGGTCAAAGGGGGTTCAGTTCATTTTATTTATAAAGCTCATGAGTCACGACTGATGAGAGTAATCTCAAGATGCTTTATAGATTAGATTGTTTGAGAGACAATAACCTATGTTACGTTTCGGTGTGTCAGTGTTTTGTTTTTGCATGACTTATGTATTTCCTGCTTTACTTTGAAAGTCTGTGTTATCTTAGTGTGTTCAGTTTACATTTTCCCTGTCTCGTCAGTTCTAATTTGCCCCAGCTGTGTTTCCCTCCTGTGGTCCATTTCCTGATTGCTCCCTCTATGTATTTAAACCCTGTGTTTCAGTGTGTCATGGTCGCGATCTCCCCCGTGTTGTAAATAGTTTGGTGTTTTGTTGTAAATAAATGGTCTGTTGTAAATAGTTGTGAATGGGTTTGTTAATACTTTCGTCATGGGATATTTTCGTTTTGGGATTTTGGTGGAGAGCCTTCGTGGTTTTATTTTCCTTATCTTTGTTTTTCTACGTTGCACCCCGGTTGCCTAGGCCGGGGTGTAACATATGGGGGCTCGTCCGGGATCGGTGGAGGGTCCGAAGGAGGGACAGCTTCGGCCTTCTGTCTTCGCTGGAGGGTCCGAGGACCGCTTCAGCCTCCGTCTGTCTTCGCTGGAGGATCCGAGGGACCGCTCCAGCCTTCTGCAGCTGGTGGGCTGCGTGTCCGTGTGTGCAGCTGGTGGGCTGCGTGTCCGTGTGTGCAGCTGGTGGGTTGCGTGTCCGTGTGTGCAGCTGGTGGGCTGCGTGTCTATGTGTGCAGCTAGTGAGCTGCTCGTCTGTCTTCGCTGGAGGATCCGAGGGACCGGTCCAGCCTTCATCCGCCTCTGCTGGAGGGTCCGTGGGACCGCTCCAGCCTCCATCAGCTTCGTCTGCCTTCATCCGCCTTCGCTGGGGGGAGGGTCCGTGGGACCGCCCCAGCCTTTGTCGTCGCTGGAGGGTCCGTGGGACCGCTCCAGCCTTCATCCGCCTTCGCTGGAGGGTCCGAGGGACCGCTCCAGCCTTCGTCGTCTGCTGGAGGGTCCGAGGGACCGCTCCAGCCTTCGTCGTCTGCTGGAGGGTCAGTGGGACCGCTCCAGCCTCCATCAGCTTCGTCTGCCTTCGTTTCGGCCTTCGTTTGTCTGAATCAAACTTTTCACTTGGGGTTACATGTTTGATTTTTGGGTAGGGGGAAATGTTACGTTTCGGTGTGTCAGTGTTTTGTTTTTGCATGACTTATGTATTTCCTGCTTTACTTTGAAAGTCTGTGTTATCTTAGTGTGTTCAGTTTACATTTTCCCTGTCTCGTCAGTTCTAATTTGCCCCAGCTGTGTTTCCCTCCTGTGGTCCATTTCCTGATTGCTCCCTCTATGTATTTAAACCCTGTGTTTCAGTGTGTCATGGTCGCGATCTCCCCCGTGTTGTAAATAGTTTGGTGTTTTGTTGTAAATAAATAGTCTGTTGTAAATAGTTGTGAATGGGTTTGTTAATACTTTCGTCATGGGATATTTTCGTTTTGGGATTTTGGTGGAGAGCCTTCGTGGTTTTATTTTCCTTATCTTTGTTTTTCTACGTTGCACCCCGGTTGCCTAGGCCGGGGTGTAACAACCTACGAGAAGCATTTGGAGACAGTGGTAAGGAAGATCTCCTTTTCAACAGGAAGAGACCTCCATATTCTTTTTTTTACCTGGTGGTGATGAAAAAGGGAAACAAATCTCATCATTTACTAACACATCTCTGTGTCTGTATCGAAGGAGAATTTGAAATCAAATGTCTTGCAGTAGAAGTTTACTTATTTGAATGAAAAAAACCCTAAAAAAAACATGATGATTTCATCCTAACACCTCCCAGGTCACCAGCCTAAGACCAATTTTTAAAAAAAGGAACAACAAGATGAAAGGTTTTTGGTTTTCCAAAAAAGCTATGTGTGTCTAAAAAGAGTTGACTAAAACCATAACCCTAGATCTGGTGGATATAAAGAAGCATAGAACTTTGAACCAAAAAGATATTAAGATCTTTAGATTAAGACCGAACATCCAAATTTCTTCAAATGTCCAACAGAAATGATTCGGATATTTAAAATTGAACCAGACTCTACACAGAGTTCATATTTATGTGCCAGCCGGGATAGACTAGAGCCAATGAGGGAGACTATCTTTAAATTTTTAAGTCACAACTTAAACCCCGAAGCTGTTCAAAGGCCCCCCGTCGGCTTAAGCAGCCCTTTGTATTCCTTTTCTAGGCAGTTAAAGCTTACCTAATTCTGGGCCCTTTAAAGGGTCTGAAGGCAAATTCTTGGCTATTTAATTTAGAGCTACAGTCTGAAGAGATTTAATATTTGTAGTTCATCTCAACGAGCTCCTGGGGTGTGGGAGCCAATGAATCTACCTAGTTTGCATTGCTTTCTTGAATCATCCTTAGTTTGGGGTCCTCAGAAGATTCTGGTAGCAAAAAACAGACAGTATGTCTTTAAATATTCAAATCAGGAGAGTTCACAGCTTGGGTCTGTTGGAGGGCCCCCTGGTGGACGAGTGGGCCCAGCACAGCCACTTATCGCACTTATACCTCGGGCATCCAGGCAGGCACTGCTCGTTTGTTTGTTCTGCCCTTGATTTTTTGCTTTTCATCTTTTGTTTCATGTGTTGCGTTCATTTAGAACTTCAAAGGGAATGCATATAGCTTCTGGAGCGTTGCTGACTCAATTACTTCTTACACATAAATGAATCATGCATCGTGGAGCTGACGGGAGCCGTGGGCAGAGGTCAGCAGTCCGGCCGCTACCTTCACCTCACACCAGCCCTGCAAACAGGGAATGTCCCACCAGCACGTCCAGCAGGTTTTGTTTGAAATGTGTTGATGTCTCACACTTTGATTGGTCTGTTAAGGTCAGTGATACATCTGATAGGTCAACTGGACTCCAAGGTGGGCTGCTTCTCAGGGATTTTAAAAACAGAGCCGGTGCCACAGGTGGAGCCACAGGGCATGAGCGCACCATCCAGAGGCGGTGACCTCTGAGGGGCCCATGGAGCGGGTAGGGGGCCGGCTGGGAGAGCTCTTTGATGGAGTCCACATACTCCTCCATGGTGTGAGAGGAGCAGTCCGGGTCTCCTTCTTCTGTGTCGCTCTCCTGCATTTCACTGATGGTAGGAAGTCTGTCCACAGCGGACAGCAGCCATCTGGACTTCATCCTGCAAAGGAAGGTGCACCTTTAATGGAGGAGACCGAAAACTTTATCACCACAGGATAAAATCTGAACAGAGCCAAAAAACACACCCAAGCCTTACGGAGATGACCATCAATATTAGTAATAGTTTAAATCATTTTAGCATCCATGGCTATGCTTGTTGGCTTTTTATTGTTTCAAACTTTAACTTTGTTTTGTTGCATTTATGAAATTGCTGTTTTCACTGAAAACAAATTAGCGCATTTGAGCTGACTGTAAAACACAGCACCTATGAGACTATCATGGCCTTCAGCCTTGTGTCGAGAAAGGTCTGGCTGCAGCCACCGTGGAGCTCCACAGTAGGCAGAAACACATGACCTCTAAAGTAGGCGGAGACATGTCACAGCCACAGTAGGCGGAGACACGTCACTGCCACAGTAGGCAGAAACACGTGACATACACTCAACAAAAATATAAACGCAACACCTTTGTTACTGCTCCCATTCCCCATGGGATGGACGTAGAGACCTAAAATTCATTCCAGATACACAATATAACCATCCCTCCCAAACAGTGGTCACAAATCAGTCCAAATGTGTGGTAGTGGGCACATCTGCTATATTGAGATAATCCATCCCACCTCACAGGTGTGCCACATCAGGATGCTGATCTGACATCATGAGTAGTGCACAGGTGTACCTCAGACTGCCCACAACAAAAGGCCACCCTGGAATGTGCAGTTTTTTGCGCTATTGGGGGTCTGGGGACCCAGAACCGGTCAGTATCTGGTGTGACCACCATTTGCCTCATGCAGTGCAACACATCGTCGCATGGAGTCTATCAGATTGTCAATTGTGGCCTGTGGAATGTTGGTCCACTCCACTTCAATGGCTGTGCGAGGTTGTTGGATATTCGTGGGAACTGGTACACGCTGTCGTATACGCCGGTCAAGCACATCCCGAACATGCTCAATGGGTGACATGTCCGGTGAGTATGCTGGCCATGCAAGAACTGGGACATTCTCAGCTGCCATCTGCCCTGAACAATGTGAACCATGATTCATCCGTGAAGCGCACACCTCTCCAACGTGCCAGACGCCATCGAATGTGAGCATTTGCCCACACAAGTCTGTTACGGTGACGAGCTGGAGTCAGGTCAAGACCCCGATGAGGACGACGGGCATGCAGTTGAGCGTCCCTGAGACAGTTTCTGACAGTTTGTGCAGAAATTGTTTGGTTGTGCAAACCAATTGTTCCAGCAGCTGTCTGGGTGGCTGGTCTCAGACGATCTTGGAGGTGAACCTGCTGGATGTGGAGGTCCTGGGCTGGTGTGGTTACACGAGGTCTGCGGTTGTGAGGCCGGTTGGATGTGCTGCCATATTCTCTGAAACGCCTGTGGAGACGGCTTATGGTTGAGAAATGAACATTCAATGCACGGGCGACAGATCTGGTTGACATTCCTGCTCCCTCATTGCTTGTGGCATCTGTGGCATTTTGCTGTGAGACAAAACTGCACATTCCAGGGTGGCCTTTTGTTGTGGGCAGTCTGAGGTACACCTGTGCACTACTCATGATGTCAGATCAGCATCCTGATGTGGCACACCTGTGAGGTGGGATGGATTATCTCAATATAGCAGATGTGCCCACTACCACACATTTGGACTGATTTGTGACCACTGTTTGGGAGGGATGGTTATATTGTGTATCTGGAATGAATTTTAGGTCTCTACGTCCATCCCATGGGGAATGGGAGCAGTAACAAAGGTGTTGCGTTTATATTTTTGTTGAGTGTAGATACGATGGAAACCGCGCCAATGGATCGTAAAGGCTGGGACAGAGTCCTTCATATAGATGCTCATGGCTGAGTGGCCGGCCTGAATTCGAATCCGACCCGTGGCTCTTTGCCACATGTGTTACCTGCTCTCACTCCCTCTGCTTTCCTGTCACTCTTCACTGTACCCTTTCAAATAAAACCATAAAAATGGCAAAAAACAGAACCATAACCCCTAACCATACTGTGGAGGTCACGTGTTTCTGCCCACTGTGGAGCTCCACAGTGGCTGCACCCATTTGCTCTTGCTTGTGTCTTGCATTTATTTTTACTTCCTGTATCTTGTTATCCCTTGATTGTTTGCACCTGTTTGTTTACCCACCTGTCCCACTTTCCCCCAGTGGGGCCCTTTGCGTATTCAAAGCCTCAGTCCTCTCTTTGTCCTGGTTGCATTGTACTGTTGCTCTCCGCTGTGCGCTCGATGTCAGTTAAAGGATTATTTTACTGTTTCTCTGGCTTGAGTTTCACTTTTGTTCATGAACACTTATCAGCCAAAGATAAACAGCTGGCTTTTGTTTTGACTCGGCTTCCCTCTGCGTCTGCATTTGGCTGCGCATTTCCACACATTCCAAACACGACAAAGTCTCTTCTGTGCAGAAAAATCAAATAAAAAGTCTCTTATTTCAACTTGATTTGGGACTGAAGTCCAGCCGCAGATAAAGCAGATCGATATGTCAGCAGAACTGGCACTTTTGAATTATTTTCCTCATAGCTCGGGAGCTCACGACCTCTCGTGCACGTGTTTACGTCCATGCTAACCACGACTGTTGACATTCAGCTACATCAAGTGGATGAGGTGTCAGCTGAGAAACATGGATAAAAGTGTAGAGAATTCAAAGGATCACTTGAAGCAGTGATTGACTGAATAACTGAAAGGCTTATCTGTGTTTCCTGTCGAAGCTACGAGGAGCCACTGGAGATGGGAGCTGCAGGGTCATGACCCCTGCTTGAATGTTTCTGCTGTGAGTATGAAGCCGTGGAGGTCACGAGCTCTTTGGACAAACTGTTATCTGTCCTCGATAATCCTGACCACCTGCTGCATCACTTACTAGATGAGCAGCGGGAAAACTTCCTGGCAAATGATTCACCTCCGCCACCGTGACACCAGCACAGGAAGTCTGTCATACATCATGCGATACGACTTCCAAGCAAATCACATCTGCCATCTCGTTCTCTTCCTGTAGTTTATGTCGCCCCTGCGGTGTCGCTGCGCTTAACGCTCAGAGTACGCTCTGTGGTACTGAGTCACTGTAATGTCACATGACATTTACCAGGCTTTACTACAATCACTCAGCCGTTTGAGCGTCATTACTTTCAAAAAGTCACTTTATTGTATTTCAACATTTACACAAATTTTTATTCTATGTAAAAAAAAAAAATTCACTTAGGGGTGGGCGAGGTTTAACCTGCTGAGCTCCTTTATTTTTAGGTCTACGTTCACACTGCAGGCGAAAGCGCATCAAATCCGCCTTTTCTGACCCTATGCGACCCATATCCGATCATGGTACGACAGTGTGAACGGCACAAATCCGATATTTTCAAATCCGATCTGGGTCACTTTCGTATGTGGTACTGAATCCGATACCTATCCGATGTTTTAGAAAGCGACTGCTGTTTGAACGGTCAGGTCGCATTAAATCCGTCTTTTACGTCACTGACACAAGACAGATGCCAATTATCAGCGCCGGAGAAGACAAACGAGAAAGCATGGCGGCAGAAACTGGAGACGGAGCGAGTCAATGGACAAAAACTGAGGTTTTGGACTTGATTAGCATATGGGAAGACAATTCTATTCAAGCTAATCGACTCCGTGTCCATATATACCTCTGCACGGAGGTAGCAGCCACTGCTCTAAACAAGGCCATTGTTAAAGCACGGGCTCTCTTTGTCTCAGTGTCCTTCTTTCTCTAATTAATTTGTCAAAATTCTGTCGGTTACCACTGTGCACAAATTGATAGACTGCTGCAACAGCACCTACTCGCTCTGTAGCCGCCATTTTTTATTCCGTAAACAGAGCGCGTTGTGTGTGACGTCTTCTTTTGCGCAAGCGGGCCGCTTTGAGGGCCGTGAACCGTTCACACTAGAGCGCCTTTGCTGTCACATTTTATTTGTAGTGTGAACAACCAGACAAAAAAAATCAGATTTGATCATAAAATGGAACTGAGCATTAAGACCTGCAGTGTGAACGTAGCCTTAGTTTTCACATCACTGAGTTTTTCTACATTTAATACGTTGATATATAGTTCCGATTTTTCGTGAGACTCAATTTAGTTGTTTAAGATGTGTTAATATAAGAATCATGGGAAGTTTTGGGGTAAAAGCTGGGCTGATATGACGAGACTCACAGAATCAGCATCTGAAATGTAATTTCAGTTCAATATTGACAGAATGAAAATAGGAATAAAACCTAAAAGGACACGCCTGAAGGTTTTTAGGTGAGAAATTGTTGTTTTTGCCTCACTTGGATTTAAACTGTTCTTTGCTTTACCTGCACTTTCCTGATTGTTTCTCTGGTTCCTGTTTTCAACATAAACAGCCATATTAGAACAATTACATAAAATTCTGGCAAACAGTAAAACTAGACCGATTCCTCTGGAAACAACAAAAGCCTTTTGCTTTTTTTTATTTGAAGAAATCAGCTGTTTTTTTCCCCGCAGACTCAGCTGAGTAAATCCTCCTGTGTAATTGGTACCACAGCATACTTCCAAGGAAGTTATTTGGAAGTAGGCTTCCAGTATGGAGACATAAGCAGTGTTTCAGAACTGCAGCCAAGATGAATGATGATAAACTCCCACATTTTACTGGAAAACACACACACTGACCTGTGATATGTCCTGATGGATTTTGTCCTTTATCTTCACTTTTTTTTCTGCACTTATCCTCCTGTCTGTTTTCACCACGTTATGCCAGCAGAAGTCTGTGGGTGTCAGCGTGTAGACGACATGTTGCGGGGACATGGAGGTGTGATTCTGTAAGTGCTGTCGGAGGATAAGCCGGGCCAGGGGAGCTTTTATAATGCTTTAAGCAGCCAGGCTCAGAGAGCCAATTATAGCAGTGAGAGCATGGAGAGAGAGTGAGAGGGTGGATGTAGGCTGTGATGGATCGCGGGACAAACAAGTGATGTGTGTTGTTATTTCACATCCAAACAGCTGATGGATTTGCTGGTACTGAACTACAGCCTCAACCAATCAATGAAGTCAATAAAATCGATAAAATCAAACAAACTCTGAGAGCCAAACACTCACTGCTCCATTTCTCCTCTTACAGACAGCGAGCAAGGAAACGTGAAATATGTGAAGGAGGATTAAAGTGTGTGTGTGTGTGTGTGCGTGTGCGTGTGCGTGTGTGTGTAATTTAATTTGTATAAATTAATAGAACAGTTGTGGTCAGTTCCATTTGACTCAAACACATTTGTTTTGTCTACAACTATGATATTTATTCTTTGCTGTGATGTAATTATATACACACACACACACGCGCACGCGCACACACACACACACACACACACACACGCGCATGCGCACACACACACACACACACACACACACACACACACACACACACACACACACACAGTTTACAATATATATAAAGAGAAATAATAAATATGTATTTATTCTATAAATAAAATATTTATAATATATTCGTGTCTGTTTATTTATTTATTTCTACTTAAATATATTTTTTCCATTAATAATTATTTAAATACTTTATTTGGGTTTAATTGATACATTTAGAATGATACAATTTTCATGTTTTGAATTATTCGTAAAAAAAAAAAAAGATTTTTATTTATCGATCTACATATTTGTTTATGTCACTGAATGAGCAGCATGACAGCGCTGTATGCACAGTAAAAGTAACTGTACTGGAACTAATATAGCTTCTTTCTACTTAAGCTGAGCACTTTCTACTACAGGTCTCTCTCTCACACACACACACACACACACACACACACACACACACACACACACACACACACACACACACACACACACACAGAGAGCATATTTGATATGTTTCCTGGACTCTGCTGTCAAGAAAACGTGAGTCATGAGGTATTCTGTTTAAATCTTTGGATTTGGGTTTGTCTTTGAAAACACTGACTCTGATTAATATGACGTCTGTGTAACAGAGATGAAAGAAAGCTACACGTCCTAACTTGTCTGTTGTAAACTGTCAGAAGTTCTCTTCTGGGGGGAGCTGTGATGTTTTGTGTACAGTCTTTGCGTACCTGTCAGTGCTTTCGTAAACGTGTCCATTGTGTCTCGTCAGCAGTGCAGAACCACACATCGCTGCTGGCTCCCCGACTCGTTCCCACCAAACCGCTGCATTATTCTGATGTTGGTCACGCTGAGGTTTTACCTTCTGTCTGCTTCCACAGCAGCCTTAACAAGACCACACGATGCACACATGATGGAGTCGACATGATGAGTCATGCTAGCGCAGAGCGTGCAGAAGACTTGCAGAGTCTCCACCAGATCAAAGTGTGAAGCAGCCAAAGGGTCGACCTGACCTGATGAGTCTGCAGGACAACGAGGCAAAAGTGAAGTTATATAAACTGACGTGAGGACATCTGACACTTTCTGTTTTTGTGCTGCAGGCTTAGAATCAGAACATGCAAACATGGATATGAAGAACTTAGCACAATGTTCAGACACAGACCTGCACAGCACAAACCTTTTGGTCTCTATAGACAGTTCTTCCCTTTATAACAGCTGCATATAAAAACTCACCTGCTGAATTTGTATTAGAGCTTAAGGTTTGCATATCGAGGGGCGTGGCCTCTTTGCTTGACCGGTGCATATGGACACAGGCAGCTGCAGCTGCTTGCTGTCTGCTAGGCTTCACCTCAGCTAAAAGGTCATTGAACTGAACCTCTCAGTAGTGTTTGTGCTGTTGGAGCTTTCTTAATTAAATGATGTAATGCAAGTTGGTGCAGCAGCCAAAAAGATAACATTGACACTTGCTGCCTGCAGCTTTGGTTGGACGTAGCCGATACAGGCTATGAGCTTGCATCGTCTCCCCGAGCCTGAGTTTTCTCTGGGTGCTCTGTCTTCCTCCCACATCCATGTTAGGTGAACTGGTGATTATAAACTGGCTTCATGTGTGTGTCAAATAAAATTGAAAAAATACTGAATTTATGTGTGGGTAAATGTGGCCTGTGGTTTGAAGCTCTTTTAGTAGTCAGTAAGACTAGAAAACTTAAAGTAAAAATGCCAGTTCATTTAGATTGTTTCAAGCAGGAGAGTGCAGGGTTTTCCAAAATACAAACAGCATGTATCCATGCATTTTCACAGAGAGGGGTCATATCTCAGTTGTCATTGCTGTTCATCTGCTGCAGGGAAAGAAAGACAACCTATGACTGATTTAGAATAACCAGCTAATCTAACAAGTACGTCTTTGGACTGGGGGAAGAAGTGAGTGAGCCCTCACGGGTAGTGTTGGGGAGTAATGTATTTAAAATACTAAATATGAGTAACTGTATCCCATGACGCCTTTTTGTTGTTGTTGTTGTTGTGCTAAGCTAATAGGCAGAATGCTACAGGCATAGGCCTAAAGAATGTAGCATCATGGGCAGTGTAGTCCGTGCTGCAGGGAGAATGGACTGCCATACACGTTATGTGTCTGTGAGCGCGAGGAGGGAGAAAAAGGAGAGTGGAAAACTATGAGTTGTCATTGAGCAGAAACGGGAGCTGGAAGCATGTAAATATAATAATAACCACTTCAGCCAAGAAGAGAGCCTGACGAGCCCAGTTGTAAGTAAGCTATTAAGACTCGACTGTACACCGTGTTTGTGTTTTCCTCCGAAACAATAAGTTCCATTGGAGCAGCCTTTCAACGCCTCTCTCTGTCTGAAACTTGACCCAGACAACAAAGTAAAGCTATTTTTCGGCTATGAGCCCAACACAGAACCCAACGTATTAGTCAGAGGTCCCTTTACTACGGTTCAGAGCCGCGGACCTTCAGTAATAGTAATAAATCACATTCACGTAGTTGTAAAAAGCATGATAATATATTAAGTAATCCGAAGTATTCAGAATACGTTACTCTCATTGAGTAACGTAACGGAATACGTTACAAAATACATTTTGGGGCATGTATTCTGTAATCTGTAGTGAAATACATTTTAAAAGTAACCTTCCCAACACTGCTCACGGGCACGGGGACACGATAACTCCGTCCTGAGAGGCCACAGCGAACCCAAGATCTTTGTGCTGTGAGGCAACAGTGCTAACAGCTGTACTGCCCTTTGTCAAATAGTTTCCCATGAAAAACAAATAATGATTTTTTTGCTTGAAATTCCCATCCACAACTTCAAGATGCATGCCTACTATAAAGTGGTGTGACTAGTTACTGGAAACCAGCTTGGCTGTGCACTGAGCTCCTTGGGTACAAGCAGATTGTTAAACATGTTTTTGACCATTCATCCATCCAGCAGCGACCTCATCTTTGAAGCGCCTCACTGAGACACTTTGTTGGTTTTTGCTTTCACTTTTCTGTTTGTTCAGGCACCAAAGATGTTTCCTCGCTGAGGAGAGCTGTTCAGACAAGCCAGCACACTCATGCAGTTTGGCCTCAAAACAGCAACTGTTACAGGAACATTTTAAATCCTTCTAATATTAAAACTTACTGAATTCTTGTGAATGTGAAAATATTTCACTTTCACAATTTGTCTTAACGCATATTGAATAAAAATATGCTTGTATTTATATAACGCTTATCAGTATCACTGACCAATCAAAGTGCTCTATACTGTGAGTCAAATTCACCCATGTTGCGCAACACTCAAGCCTGTGCACTTTATATATCGCACATCCAAACCACATCCAAGCTACGGCATGTCTGTGGTCTGTGGAAAGAAACCAGTAAAACCCACACAGATAACATACAAAGTCCACAAAGGCCTCAGGAAAGCTGAAACCAGAGACTGTATATAAAAGATCCATATAGTCACAGAGATGCCACCCAAGTTTTTGGACTCTACGCTTTGAAGCTCAGATGTTGGTTTTTTGGTTGCCATCATGTTTTTGTTTTGTGGAACCAGAAGTGATCATATTTAGATGAAAGGTTGAAGCGCATAGTTATTAGTGGCTGGCTAGCTTATTTAGTTATCTGTATCCATAAACTATACAGGTGCAGTGCACAGACACAGATGCCTGGCTGCCACTTGGTGTTAACGAACTAAAAAATGCTAGAATTTAAGCTAGCTAACAAGATTAAAAAAAATAGCTAGCTAGCTATTTTTTTACTTCACAGTTCTGTTTCTTTCATATTTTTGAAAAAGAAATTAGATAATTAGATGTGTAATTAGGTCTATAATTTCACAAGTGAAGCAAAAACATGGACGTACTGTCATAAAAATGTCAAAGTTAGACATGAACAGACCACTGCGGAGCGCTAACATGTGGTGACAGCTCAAAAAGGCTCTTTTGGGAATAAAGGCTGGTGATCGTACAGATTAGGCATGAGGGGAACTTTTCTCACGGTTAAAAAATAGTCTTTGACACGATCCAGTGGGCAAAAAGTGAAGCAAAAGAACATTACCGCGTTTATATAATACAGTAAAACTATAAACAAAAGCTGACTTTTGCCCTTTGAAATGGTTTTGCCTCTCTGAGCTGCACCCAGGAAAAACAATGACTGGTTATCCACAGTGAATTCCAATCAGTTCTGGATGCTGTGAAACGGAGTCATTTTTACCGCAACAGAAAGTTATCTGCTTCTTAGCAGAAACACTAGTCATTCCCTTGAATGTCTTTCACAACTCATCCCTGTTTTCTACATACCGGTAAGCCATATGTCTGTCTCGTGAACAGTTTGTCGTAAAAATGAAACTGTTTCGTCTTTCCCGTGCAGAAATCACCATGAGCAGACTTTTCCATCAGCTGCCTCCACCATCGTTGTGTTCTATTCTCAGCACAACGCAGTCAAATGTGATGTATAATAGCAGCTCACGCTTTTGAGGATAATACTAATATGTTAAAATGGCAAAACATTCTCATTAAAATGTGATTTTTATGTGGATTCTGAAACATTTTAATGAAAATAAATGGCAGGAATTTGCATTAACGCTGGTGTCTGTGTGGAGCAGCACTGAGGCTCATTACCTCAGAGACAACCCCACTGAGAGCCGACCTCAGGGACTCAGCCTACTATTAAGTGATGTGTACTAAGCTTGCATGCTAATGTGCTATTTAAGGCCCATTTTATTGTCAACAAAGGCCGAAGTAAACCCTGAGATTAAGGCCAGGGCTGAAAATAGAGGCTGCAACAGAAATGGACTTTGAGGCTCAGGTGCTGCCAGCACAAATAAAGATATTAAGGAGGGCTGAGCTAATTGCACACTGACAGTCAGGTAAGTTAAGTAACTTTTGCAGTGTGGATCTGCTCGTTTCCAGCTCCATACAAGAGAAGCTTTGTATGGTTCACTTCATCCTGTGGCTCTGGATGTTTAGCTCCTCCCCCTCTGAGCCCACTTCATTCCTTTTTTAGCAGATTTTATTTATACATAAAAAAAACAACAAAGAGAAAAACAAAGCAACCCAGAAACCAATATGGTAAACTACACAATAATAATTTTCCAGTCTTTCACATGCTGCAGCTTTGGCATTTCTGCCATCAAACGTGGAAAGCTGCACCCTCCACGTTCTCACGAAAATAAATCTGCTATCATCAGGACAAACAGTCTGGGACTGAATGGGATTTTATTTCCTACAGTATCACGCTTCTTCTTCTTTTATTTGTACCCTTTAGGTGTCGTGATAGCAGATAATCTTCCTCCATGTCACCCCAACATCATCCTGTGTCACACCAGCCCTCTGTATCTCCTCTTTCACTACATCCATGAATCTTCTCTGTGGTCTTCCTCTTTTCCTCCTGCCTCCTTCTCCGTATTCGACATCCTTTGTCTATCAATCATCTGCACATGTCCAAACCCTCTCACCCTGAGACGTCTCTCTGATGCACTCATTTCTAATCTCGTCACTCCCGATTAAAATCTCAGCATCTTTCATTTTGCCACCTCCAGCTTCACCTCCTGTCTTTTTGTCAGTGCCACCATTCCCCAAATCATACGTCATAGCAGGTCTAACTATTTACGCATGTCCTAACTATCATCTTATAAACCTTCCCTTTCACTCTTCCTGCTGTCCTTCTATCCGAAACACTTACGGTATGTCCACCCACTCCCCCCACCTGCACGCTCCTCTTCACCTCTCACTCTTCACTCTGCAAGCCTAGCTTAACCAACTCAAAATATGTACGAGGACCAAGATTGTGTTTGGTTAAAAAGTCCGATGTCCTCTCTCCTAAACGTCACCACAGGTATGATATCTGGACCAACGGCCTTTCTCCTTTGCATCCTCCTGATAACTGTCCCCATGTCTTCCTGATTCACCCTCTGCATGTCCTAATTCACTAACTGTCCTCCATCTATCCCCTCTATCATCTCATTTTCTTAATTCATCAGTTCCTCAAAGTACTCCTTCCATCTTCTCACCACATTGTCTCATTTACTTGTTACTTCCATCTCATATTCACTCAAATCTGCTGCACATCCTTTCCAGCTCGATTTCTTTGTCTAGTTAACCGATACAAGTCATTTTCTTCTTCCTTCCCACTCTAAAAGCCTTTTCCTTTACCACTTCTCCTTTTGCTGCATGCCTAGCCTCCCAATACTCCTGTCTACTTTCTTTATCTCTCTATGTTTTTTTGCTAATTCCCTTCTTTGAATGCTTTCCTGTACTTTAACAGAACAAGGACAAAACTAATCTCCTTGTTTTCTCTCCTCTGTCTGGAGCATAAGTCAACATAGCTCACACTACTTCAGCTGTACTCTTCCAGTCACCTAATAAAGCTTCCTAATCTTCCACCCTGACCGTTCATCCCAGTCTTACATCACTTCTGCATTTCTTCTTGAGAGCTGAAAATCTTCCTTCCCCACTTAATGAATCAGCAGAGAAAATGTTCAGATAATTCATGATGTTTTCCAAAATTCAAGAATACTTTATCAAAGAGTTCAGCAACTTTGAAAGGTTGTAAATAAGATGTGAATTTAGATAAGCGTGTCCCAAACTGTAAGCTCTTCAGATGATTTCAGTAACTATTATGACAAAGGTCATCTAGTGAGGCCACTCTCTTTTCTTTCCAGTAAAGTCGGATTTTTGCTTAACCATAGCTTCAGTGTTATACAGTGGCTTTTAAAAGCAGCTCCAGATTAAACACACAAAGCACTTTAATCCAGATTATATTAACCCTCGTGTGACCCTAGCGAAAAAAGGGACCATTTTGGGTACGAAGGGCAAAGGATGGGTATAAATTTTAAGGGATGCTCAAGGGTTAAGGTCAGCATTGATTGAGTGATCTTTGACTAAGACAGCTTTATTCTGATTGGCTGTGCTTGAGATTTGGAAAATTCCATTTCTGTGACATGAAGGAGAGTCCGGAGTCGAAAACACCTCTGTGAAGCTGAGTGTTTGGAGCTGGATTGGGTGTAATGACGGGTAACAATGGACTGATCTGTTCAGTTCAGTTTTCTGTTACACACCACATGTCTGCGGTGGAAGCAGCACCACTTTGAAGTCAAAGAAACATAAATGAATAACTTTAACATTACCTGTAAATATGAGAATAATAAAAAAATCTGTAACAGTTAGTAATTAAAATAGTCCTCTGTGGGCTTTTTCTTCTGGCAGCAGGTGCAAAAAATGACTTTAGGACTATTTCATGAACTTCACCGACTGCAGGCTGAATGGGATTGAATGAAATGACTGTTCTACATCAGCTCTGGTGCTAATCTGCACAACTGTTTCTATTCTGTACGTACAGAACCAGAAACTAGCATCATGTCCTGTTTTTGTGCTGCAACAAACAAATAAATAAATCCATCAGTAAAAAAACTGATACAGAACAGGTCTTTATTGGTGCTTTCACTGCACACTGCACCTTACACTCTGAGACGCTTTAAAGTCATCTTATTTTTGTGGAGTCTTTTCTTTCTTGAATTTACTTCATGGGCAATTATATTCAGTGTTTTCCTGTACTTTATTAAGATTAAGAACCATTATTTTACTTAATCTTTCTCTACTGGGTAATTTTTTACCTTTTTGTTGTTGTTGGTTTTTTTGGGGGGTTTTTTTTTTAATTTTCGTCTTTACTTAAGCAAGTCATCATCATACATCGGCTTTCTTCTAATGATTTGATTGCAGTAGCACGTTAATTTTCCAGCATTTATATCTCAGCAGAATAAAGGAAATTACATGTCTTTTACCAGATAGAAACGAAAGGATTAATGGGGAAAAGGTGAAAAGAGGGGGGAAAGGCATGAAGCTGGAACAAAAGAAATACTTTTTTTCTTTAACTTTAGAATAAAATTACTAGAAAACTGTGTAAACATATTTTTCAGTTAGACAATACAGCTAAACGAGAGCAAATGTCAAATATCTCACTTTTTCCTTCTGTGCCATAGACGATCTGCTAAAACTGCAGAAGCTGCGTAGTGCCCCCGGCTGGTCATATTGCAGTATTGCACCTCAGCTACAAGGAGCTTCCTGCAGAGGTTAAAAAATAAAACGAGCTAAAATGTCCTCAGAGCCATTAATGTGCTCTCTTTCTGACTGGCTGCAGGCCACCGGCCAACTTACTGATGACGTTTGTGAAACCTGCTGTGTATTATTAAGGTCCCCCGTGTGTGGGCTTTCCTACCACTAGGACTGAGCATTAAGCAGAGGCTGGTGTTGTTTCGGGACTCACTGTTCCAGCTGTTGTGGGAGGACCAGGACCCATCAATCCAATCCTACCAGCCCTGGAGGAAAACCACAGCATCCCCATAACTGCAATTTTTTTTCAGCTGAGTGGGAACTAGTTTGAAATATAAATCAAAACATGACCAAAAACACAAAGAATGGAACCAGGGAAATGGTTTTCAGCATTATAAGCCAATATTTTCAAGGAGGCACCGAAAGATTTTTCAGAAAATGACCCAGACAGTCATCAGTCACGTGATCGTTTTTTGCCTTTAAATGCGTTCATTAAGGTGGTATCTGTCTTTGGGGACATGCCTGAAGCAGCAGAGGAGACAATCTGCAGCAGAACAGGGAGGACACCAGATGACTTCATGGTGATGTATGATTAAACATACAGAAAGTCAAACCCTTTCTTAGGCTGTGACAGGAAGAACATCATGTAGGCGACATACAATATTTGAAAGGGAACCCTTATGAGCAACACCTGGTGACTGTGGGAAGGAAGAACCCCCTTTTAAAAAGAACTGTCCTGCAGCTGTTTGCTAGGTGTGACATTTTTAGCCATTTCCAGGTCCAGGTGCTCCTTTGGTTCAGAATATCAAACACTGAGGGTTAAAAACTTTCCAATAAAATGATGGGTAGCTGAAGTTTAACATTCGAGCATCCATTAAAAAGACAATTTATGAGGTTTAGCCCAGTTAGCAGGAGGTTAGCTTGCAGGTTCATCTATCAACAGATGAAAACCATACAGTACCAAATCTGACTGAAGGATTTCTAAAGCTCTGAACGATGCAGCATGTTTGAAGGGTTAGTGAAGTTGGGCTAGCGGTCATATATGACTGCCCTACCTGTTGGAGACGTACTTATCTTATCTCAGTCGGGCTGAGAGCGCTTCTTTTCTGAACTGCTCAGATATTTGGTTTCTGGGACATCGCCAGGTCATCAACACTGAGCTTAAAGACTTATGAACATAAATAGTGCCAGTGAAAGAAACAGAGAGGCTGAGAATAGTGACTGAATACTTTTTGGAGGCTAGTGTCTAAAAAATGAGAAGCTCATCCATGGAGACACCTGGATAGGTAACAGGATCACTATGAAGGTGTCCCGAGTACAGTTTTTGAACATGAGGAAGAACGGGACAAAAGCTCACAGATGACAATGACGAGAGGTTTTCACTGGATTATTTTGTTTTGCCTTTTTGCACACGCCGACTGCAGCTGCTGAAAATGAGCTAAATGAGGCAATAACTACTCGCTAAAGATCACAATGACTCACAAATTCAGCTGCCTTATTGAAAAGGAAATAGAACAAATGGCTGGTGCTTGAATTAATTATGTTGGGAAAAGATTTAATTGCTTTGTATTTGAAGTGTATCAAATAAACAGATGTACTAATAGTGTAATTCATTACATTATTATCAGGATGTCCAAAAATTTGCTGAAAAGCCTTCAGTTAATCCAAAATGCTGCAGCAAGAGTCCTGACAGGGACTAGAAAGAGAGCAGATTTCTCCTGTTTTGGCTTCCTGTTAAATCCAGAATTCAAAATCCTGCTCCTCACATACAAGGTCTTAAATAATCAGGCCCAATCTTATCTTAATGACCTTGTAGTACCATATCACCCTATTAGAGCACTTCGCTCTCGCTCTGCAGGCCTACTTGTTGTTCCTAGAGTATTTAAAAGTAGAATGGGAGGCAGAGCCTTCAGTTTTCAGGCCCCTCTTCTGTGGAACCAGCTTCCAGTTTGGATTTAGGAGACAGACACTATCTCTACTTTCAAGATTAGGCTTCAAACTTTCTAACTTTCCTTTTTGCTAAAGCATATAGTTAGGGCTGGACCAGGTGACCCTGAATCCTCCCTTAGTTATGCTGCAATAGACGTAGGCTGCCGTGGATTCCCATGATGCATTGAGTTTTTCCTTTCCAGTCACCTTTCTCACTCACTATGTATTAACAGACCTCTCTGCATTGAATCATATCTGTTATTAACCTCTGTCTCTCTTCCACAGCATGTCTTTATCCTGTCTTCCTTCTCTCACCCCAACCAATCGCAGCAGATGGCCCCGCCCCTCCCTGAGCCTGGTTCTGCTGGAGGTTTCTTCCTGTTAAAAGGGAGTTTTTCCTTCCCACTGTCCCCAAAGTGCTTGCTCATAGGGGTCATATGATTGTTGGGTTTTTCACTGTATCATGAAGCGCCTTGAGGCGACTTTTGTTGTGATTTGGCGCTATATAAATAAAATTGAATTGAATTAATACGGAGGGCCAAAACCAAACAAGAGGTAAACAAAGTGCTGACATTTCCCTGAGCCACGGTGAAAACCCACTGCAGTGGCAGTTAAAGAAGTTCTCTATTAAAGAAAAAGTTGAACATCTAATTAAATGTACAGACTATCTTGTTAAAGAGGCACCCGTCCAGGATAACAGCCTGTTTCCTTAATTATCTGTGTTAACTCCTAACACACTTGTTTTGTTGATGATGCTTCCTGATGGCGTGCTGCTTTAATTAGTCCCAACTTTCTTTTAAATTACCAAACGATAGCAACTCTGTGAACAAATGTTTCTTCTGATTGTGCCCACGTCATCTGACCGACACACACACCATTTTTACATCTTTTCAGTATTTGGTATAATAACCTCTTTATATTTAATGTAGTCATGCAATATTTTATCTTCATACTATGAATATTTTCAGAGTAAAAGCCCACAGAGTCCCCAGGGGTGGCTCAAATGTTATGCTTATTACTTTTACCAACATTTCTGAGGCTTTATGACTTCATAAGTGCAGGAGATATTTTCAGAGCTGAAAAACAAATTTAAGTTCTGTAAAAAAAATCAACTAAATCAATTTTACACCCACACCAGGAGTCACAATCTAAAGTTAAAATTACCCTGAAACCAAGTGCATCAGTTTTATATTTATAACAGAGGATCAGAAATAAACACTGGTAGCCGAGAAAACAGAGAAAAGGGTTTTAAAAAGTGGGTAAACTTGGCTCAATAAAAATAAAGTTAGAGGTTTGGAAACTTCTAACTGGGCTAAGATTTTCACTGGGAGTGACCGGGATGGACAAGATTAGACGGCTCAGGTCTGGAGACAGAGGCTGCGATGGTTTGGACATGTGCAGAGGAAGGACAGTTGATATAGTGGACAAGACCTCGGAGAAGAAAAAACAGATGTAGTGAAGATGCTAGGGAGAGATGGAGGCAGATGTGGAGACCCCGAAGTTACAAAATGCTCCACAGAAAGAAAAACACACAGAAAGAGTTGAAAACATGAAGTCATTTGAGTGATTTGTGGCATACTGTTAGTCTGGAAACAGTCATCAGAAGGTGGATATGGCCAGCAACAGCACTCAGGTAGCCTGTGGTGTTTATACAAGGCTCCGTTGGTACTAAGTGGCCCAAAGTGTGCCAAGAAAAGTCCCCCACACCATCACACCACCAGCATCCTGAACATTTGACACAAGGCAGGCCGGATCCATGTTTTCATGCTGTTTACACCTAATTCTGACCCTACTGTCTGAAACGCACAGCAGAAACCTTCTGCTGCTTTAGTCCTTCAAGGTTTGACGTGTTGTGTTCACACTTTGGTCATCTGAGTTACTGTTACCTTTCTAAAAGCAGTGCGTCTATTCTCCTCTGACCTCTGGCATCAACGGGCCATTTTCTCTCAGAGAACTGCTGCTTACTGGATATTTTCTTTTTGTGTGGGTTATGCGGGACTACTCGGACCAGTCTGTCCATCTTTCAAAGTCCCTTAGATCACATTTTTACCACCTTCTCATGCTTAGGTTAAACTTCAGCAGGTCACCTCGATCAAGTCTACGTGCCTAAATGCTTTGAGCTGCTGCCACGAGAGATATTTGTGCTAACAAGGAGGCGAGGGTGTATGCTGTCGGCCTTTACAGGAAACAGGTGCTGCCAGTTGTTTGTTATCGATCCGTCGAGATCAAATATGTGAATTTCTTTAAAGCTTGTCGTTGAAAAAGGAAGCGCTAAGCACTCTTTGAGTAAAAACATTTCTCTTAGCTTTAGTGCTCGATACGCTGAATAAATCTGAATATCTGAAACCACAAAACTGCTGAATGTCCATTAAGATCTCAGAAGAACAACTCAGCAACTCATTTTATTTTGAACACATTCATCAGTTTGAAGAAAGAACACACGACCGAAAGAAAAAAACATAAGCAAATATGACAAATTAAGGTATAATCCACTCCATTCTGTTTTCCTCAATTCAATTTTTCAGAATATACATTTTCAAATTCCACAGACTCCTGCTCACACCAACATATCTCTGTATCACACTGTAATTATTCATTATGTAAATAAATACACAAAAACTGAAAGCAAAGATTGTTTTTGCAGCCTAAATGCAAATTTTATCATGAGTTCGTTTATCACCGTGCTGCTGCAGTAACAAGCTGCAGTGTGAGGAGTTCCTCAGCTGTAGCACAGGCTGTGCATGCAGACTGTGTCCAGTGTTAATGAAAGAAAGGCTGCAGGAGAGAGCAGGAGGACTGCCGGGCTCGTTTCCTGCGAACAGGAGCGTGAACACAGGAATCTTCCCTTTGACAAAATTAATTAATTAAAAAATAATAATAATAACAGAGTTCAATCATATGAATAAACAGAAAACATACAAGCTTGAAATCCATCATTATTTAACTCCATCAGCTCAGTTTTTTTCAGGCGCACTATGGCCTCTACCATTTTTTTTTTTTTTTTTGGGAGCCAGAAGTGACCACATCTGGATGAGAGAGTGGAGTGACAAGCTACAGCTACTTTATTTAATGTGCATCAATAAACTGATGGATTCAGATATCTGCCAATTCATGCAAATGACAGACTTAAAAAAGTACAAGAATTTCCCCCAAAGCTGAAACACCGACTTCCTGGACCATGATTGGTACGACTGCACAGCGAGTCGTGTTTGTTAGAGAAACGCATTCAAAAATGCGCCAAAAGGAACCAACACCACAAAGAGTTCCAGTCAGGAACTCCAGTTAGCTGACGCGATGATAGTTAGCGATAGCAGCTTCAGCTCTTTTCAAAGAGGCCACACCCCTAATAATGCAAACTTTAGGCCTTAATGTGATATAAACAAGTGAAATTCACTTTGTGTACAGTTGTTCTGTAAGGGGAAACTGGCCATGGAGACCTAAACCGTGTTTTTGTTGCAGGCTGTAAACGGATATTTTAACATGGGCGTCTGTGGGGACTGACTCACTGCTGGAGCCTCTGGTGGACATTAGAGGAACTGCACGTTGTGGTGCTTCCATGTTAATTTCCCTGGGCTACTTTTTTTTTTAATAAGACCACAAATTTTCAGTGCAGCAGCTTTGAGGTAGTGCTAACATGATAACAGTGCTCAGCAATCTTACCTGATCGCTGCAAAAATAACAGAACCGTGGCCGATAGTAGTGCACAAGCCAAAGTGCTGGATATATTTATCTATAGTGGCACTCAGTCATAGACTGTATATAAAGATCGATGTACCTTTTGGGTACAAAAAGTAAAGCCTTAAATCTGCATCCCTTTTATTGTCCAGTAGGGGGCGACTCCTGTGGCTGTGGAAAGACGTCTGATTGTGTAAAAGTCCACGTCTGTCTCACCCGAGCTCTTTTGCAAACTCTTTGCCGATGAGTTTACGGCCACACGCGCTTGTTTTAAATTCATTGAAAGAACGTGACGCTACTTTTGTGAACACACAGAGTCCAGAAGGACGACGGAGCGTACGAGCCTACAGCCGCCCTCAGTCTCTCCCTCCCCACTCTCTCACATAGCAACAGCAAAGCGTGAGGCAGGACTTTGCTAACCAGTGGGTCACATCACAATACAGAATCAAAAAGTTATCAAACACTGAGCAGTTCATCCTGAGATGGAAGTTATTTTACCTCAAAACCTCAAATGTGAATCTCGTGGTGAGATTAGAGCAGAAACAACGAAACATTAGAGTCAGTAAGAGTCATCCTCTGATAATCACAAAAGTCTGTACAAAACAGATACTGTCACTCAGCTAAGACGCGCTTGAGAAGACGAGGAGGTAGAAAATCTTTAGTATTCATCCTCCACTCAGCATGCATGGCACTGACATAGAAAACTGGGTTAGTGAAGATGCTGGAAATACAGCAATAACTTCATGGTATCTACATTTATTCATATGATAACTTTCAAAAGCATATGCTGATGTAACGCTGATCACTTTAGCTTTTTAGAAGGTGCAAAGGAAAATTTACAGCTGGTGAAATACATTCGACTCTGCGGTAAACCAGGCTGAAGTGTTAAAGTGAATCAACGATCCAGAAAACAAATACATCAAGTCTGTTAGGCGTCCACCTGTATACCTTACTGGAGTAGGACGATAGTTTAAAGTGGACTTATTCTGCTCCATAGTTATTTATTCTTGGACTCTACCAGAGTAGCTTTGCATGATTCACAGTTCAAAATAATCCTTATCTTTTTGTGGGCCTTTGTTCAGCCTCTGAGTTCATCCTCCCCCTTTAAGGGTGACTTTATTCTAATTGGTCTGAACACCAGCTGGGCGGGGCTTTTATAATATGACCATATTAGGTATATCCCGTGTCTGTGACATGAAGCGTAGAAAGAACTGTGTGAAACTTTTTCACACTTAGATGATGTTTGGTACAATAATTCACCATTTTAAGAGTTTATAGATATAACAGAGCAGAGTAGGTCCAGTTTAAAGCTCTCCATTTATTTTCCTAATTTGTTTGAAATATTTGCGCTTGCAGTTCCTGCTCGGCTGCTTTAAAGAGCTGTCTGAGCTCCTTAAAGGTACTTTTTATACGTTTCCCAACACGGGGGCGGCATTTAATCTGTGCTTGTTATGTTAATGACTTCCCTGGTGACTCACTTCACCAACTCGTGGTACAGACTGGCTTATATGAAGGTACAGCCCATCCTTTGTTTAGCTTCAGCTGATCTCTCTAACACCAGCTTTGGACATCGACTCAGCGCGTGTTTACACTTACAAAGCTTTAAAATAAGTAGCTTTAATGCTCACGCAGGTTTGTCATTTTCCTGATGTCCCGTTATTTCAAAGAAAAGAGGGAAATCAAACAGCTGTAACATCAGATGAACATGTAACTTGTGTGATCCCCTCCGGTGCTGAATTACTGTTTTTCTGAGCACGACAGGCAAAAACACCTTTTATTACAATTCATATGTAAAAATATTTTGTTCAGTTAACCCAAAAATATTATTTTTATACAAGGTTTTTGTCATCTGAGAGCACCATGTTTAGCACACTGCTTCCACTGTACATTGCACTGACTGCTAAGCTCTTATTTTCTGATGATTGGTTACGACCTTCCCGGCAAACCAAATAAATAAAGCACTTCACCCTACTGCGGTGAGATACGAGGACAGTATGTGTGTGAACACCTTTGGCAGTGAACATGAAGCTGCTCAGAAAGACTCGGAGACATTCACAAACACATCATCTCATGTCTGACCCGCCCCAATCCTACGGCTTTGGCCTGAAGTTACCAACCTGCTGCCTCGACGATGGCTGAAGGTCAATTTCTACCTTGGATCATGTGATCGTTCATCAGCCCGCTAATTAAAACGTCAGCCTGTGATAGCAGACCTCTTCGCCCAAACTCTGATGAACTAATTAAAAGCTGATTACCTAATTAAACCCCCCAAAACTTTATATCCCAGCTTCCCTTTGCTGAGATCACACCGGCGGTCATACAAGACGGTAAACTCTGTTACCATCAGTTATTTAGCCGACCTTGTTGAGGAGAATTAGTGGCTATTGAGCTCTTTCCAGTGGGACTTTTGTTTCCCAGAGATTAGTGGCACAGCGTGACAGAAATACAGTTGCAGATATACCGAGGCTGTAAACTAAAGCTTTGAAAAGAATGAGAAATAAATAAAAGTGCTGGACAGTAGCAGCAGCACTGTATCCGAATATATATATATTTTAAATGTGAGGTGAGATGAAAGTTAAAAATGAAACAAAAACGCAAACTGAAGGCTTCCCATGGATGATTTTGGCTTCTCGGGAGCCTCGTAGTTAAAGAAAAACCACAACACTCCAACTCGTGTTCCTCAGCACGACTAAACTACATGTTAATCTGACCAAGGCTCGTTCTTTGAGGAGCTCCTCCTCATCTCCGATGTCCTTTCAGCTTCTTGTTCCTCGCAGGGGTTTTGATTGGCTGACTGGCGGCTCCGTTTTCCTTCGGCATCGGAGCTGCCGCTGTCGGTGGAGACATCGGAGAGAAAGGGTCTGGCTCTCCGTCGAGGCTGGACTTGAACGGCCCAGCGGGGGAAAATTTTAAAGGACTGAAAGAAAAGAAAAAAAAATAATGGTCAAGTTATTATTAACATGAGAGCAGGAAGGATAAACAAGCTTATTTTGGATGATCTCCCAAAGTTTGCAAGAAGTCATTCCTCTAATTCTTCCCAGTGGGAGGATTTGCACTCTTCTGAGCTGGACTGCAGCTCTCACACTGTCCGACTCTTACCCTGTAATCTTGTAATTTCAGTGTCAGTGGCACTGTACTTCACTTTCTCTCATGTCAGTTCACAGCTGCCTATCTTGGCTAGGACAACAGAGACGTTTATTCTCAAGACTCTTACTTTCCTGGTTTAAAAAGTTCCCAGGGGCCAGTGCTGGCCTACCAAAGGATCCGATAATACAACCCAAATGTTTCATAAAAATGTGTCTTTGTTCCCGGTGTGGTGATGGACACATTTGGAAAACTAAAAATATCTCAGACTAGTTTAAATAAAAGTCCTGCAGAGTACATGTAGTGACTGTAGACTCAGTTAACATGAAAAAACTTAAAGAAATTCACTTTCAACATCTCAGGCTGAAGAACTTTCAGCTTAAAAATTAAATAAGTAAACATGTTGGCTATAGTCAAAGTCCTTTTAGAAAGAAGTCCCAGCACCGCATACTGAAACGCTTCCAGGCAGATATTCTGGAGCTCGGTCACAACTAGGGATTGAGCTGTGAGGACCATGAACTAAAGTTTTTGGACCGTTTCTCTTGAATACAGACTCACAGAAGTGTCTTTCTTTGCGTTACCTGATGGGCGTGCGTGGGCTGCTGTTGTGTCGGCGTACGTTTCTCGCTCGGGGTTCGAATGAGAAGCCTTCCTTTAGACTCTCGAGGACCGATGGAGCCACGTATGTGAAACCCTAAAAACAGCAGACGAGCGAAGAGCCTTTGACTATCTGAGGCTTCATTATGTAGCGGACAGAAAAGAAGTCTGATGAGGAGGATAATCTCACAGCGAAGGCGAGCTCTGCGCTGTGGCTGAGCGAAGTATCATCCGGACTGTCCACGGGCGTCTGTCTGGTAAACCTGGTGTCAAACTGGCTCACGTCCTCATCCGACTGCTGCACATACGCAGAGAGAAAAGAATGAGCAATTAATAAAAGGTATAAGTTGGTGTGAAGGTAAGACAAAGGCATCGAGCGGTCTGGGAACATCAAAGAGAAACACGCAGCAGGAGGTAGATGGGAAGAGAAGTTAATTTAAAGAAAAAAGGGAGTAGAGACTGCTGAATCAACTCCTCTGGCTTTGAATAAATAAAAGGAATAGATAAACGTTGCCCTACCAGCTGTGGCTTATACGGCGGCTCCACTCTCTTATGCAGCAGCTCGTCCCAGTTAACGTGTTTAAAGAAGGCGTGTTTCTGTAAAGGAACAAAAGAACCTGTTCTTAGATTCTTGTGTTCTCGGGGGAACGTCACGAGTTCAGCTCCCTTTTGTTTTAAAGCGTCTGCTTTGGTTTAGCAGTGTGGAATATTCCCATCATATGAGCCGTGATCAGAGGTGTGGCCCTTAATCTAAAACCACATCTCATTTAAATGGAATCATTTTGACCTCTACATCTTTGACCCACGTCTCTTCATCTCAAGTGTCTTTGATTTCAATCTACACTTATTTTTCCCTGCACATCTTGTACCAGCACATCTTTGCTTTACATGTATTCACACACACAGTCTGATTCTGAGAAAACACTGTACATCAGATTGATTTCCATACAGATTTAGTCTAAACGATGAACAGTCTGCAGGTATTTCAGAGCGTTTCCTGTGTTGTAGCTCACACAGGAAGCATCACAGTTAGTTACCTGGATGTCAGCACAGTCTGCTTTACTGGAGCCAAGTCTTTGGGCTGGGTTTTTCTTCAACAGCTGAAAAACAGATAAGAGTGGGGCATGTCACCATGCAGGGAGATAACTGTGTGTCTAAAACCCTGAGCCTGAAATAATTACTCAAACACGTTTTCAGGTTTTACTCTTTCTAACCTCTACATTCATATAACACCAAATCACAACAGCAGCTACCTCAAGGAGCTTTGTAATGTAAGGCAAAGACTCTACAGCAACGTTCACTTATAAGAAAACATTTTCATTCAATGCTAGCAGTTATTATGTGAAGAACAAACAACTTTCATGTAAAATTAACTGATTTTGAGCAACTTGTGACTGAAAGTATTTGTCAGATAATTAGCATGACTTTTCAAAACTTTTCCAGCCACAAAAATCTGGCTTTTGCAGGTTTTTTGACTAAAATCACTGAAACTAAAGTCATTCATTTGGTCCCTTTGCAAAGTTTTTATGTTGCTTTAAGGTGTCAGATGACCAGATGAAGGAGAACGGTGGAAGAAACGTCCACTGAAAGTATCTGTGCAGAAGAAAACCCAAGCAAAACATCCGGGTGCTGCGTACAAAACAAAGTTTTGTGAAAGTTAAAGGTGAACTTGACTAATGGCCTGGACTCAAAACTTTTACGATAAATATATATAAAGTTAAATGTTCCAGAGAAAAATCTGGACATGTTTAAAACCATCTGCTTACCGAGTGTTCCCTGGACTGTTTCCTACATTGATTTTATTTTGGCACAGAAAGGAGAGCGCTACACTGAGATGTGTGACTGGGAAGGGCAGTAAAGTCTCCACCGCACGCTGAGAAGACGGACAGCCAGCTTCTCTTGGCAGACGTGAAGGAGGGAGGCTGCTGGCAGGAGGCGAGCCCCGACTAATTCTTAAGAATCATTGATCTGACACCGAATCCACGAACAGCAATTACTCATATGTGTACAAACCAGACCAGGAGCCACGATGCATTATTTTAAAAAAGCAAAAATAACTGGGCTGAAAAACATTTGAAACCCACTCCAAGTGGCACAATCTAAAGCCAAAACCTTGCTTTTCTTTAGCATGATTTATTTGTGTAACCAACTGGGAGTTGATGAGATACCAGTTTAAAAACTGTGAAGGGACAGAAACGAGTTTGCTACCCTGGATGTTTGATGTGTTTTCTCTTAGTTCACTGGAGAAAACTTCAAAAAGTACATTTAAGCTTTAAAATGCACAGAAGGACAAGCACAGCTGCACCGTGTTTCATGTCACTTTGTGCTACGCACCTTTTTGACGAGGTCTCTGGCATCGATTGTCAGGTACGGCGGCAGGCTGAGTTTACACTTCAAGATCTTATCGATGGTCTTCTTCCTGTTTTCCGCCGTGAACGGAGGCTGAAAACAGAGTACGGGAGTCAGTCAGCGGTTACTAACAAGACATTAAAACTGCTTGTTAATCGATTCTGTGGGCACAGAAGTCACTCCATCCCAGCCTGACCCTAAATGCAGCAGGGTGGTTAAACTGAGGAAGAACAGGGGAGCCCACTGGTGGGAAATAACACTGCAACTGTCAGCCTGCACCACCAGTTTGGCCTCCTGTGACTTTTTCCTCGTTTGATGTGGAATTCAAGTTTACATGTTGCTGTTCTGACATACTGGTGGATTTTTTTCCTGGACCAGTACGGCCCTCTGTAGGAAAACTAGGGGAGCACAACTGATCTGAACAGCAAACACAAGGAGTCTGAGATCCTGCATTTTTTGTTACTTCTGAACAGCTTTGACAAATTTAAATCAGGTACAGGCTCATCGTCTCGCGCACTTCTGGACCGTTTTCAGCTCGGCTGCTATTTTCAGAGCTTCTACTGGAAGTGCTGTTCTTGCACTTGTGCCTCCACATTGTGCATGCTGTGCTAAAACAGAGATCCTTTAACTTGATTTTCATTTTCTGGGAAGTGGATGATGTCACGGTGAGCCAAATCAGAGGAAGAGCTCAAGTGACGAGTTGTTATTTGCATGTGCTGCCACAAGATGGCAAGGTTGAGGCCATTTCCTCTGAATGCTGATGCATCAGGACGTGCTCACAGGCTCAACTGATGGTGCACAACCTCATGAATGCGAGGAACAAAAGCACGAGTAGACTCCTGGTCTCGCTCCTCCTCGCTCCCGGAAACTGTGGACAGTTCAACTGAAAACAGCTCGGTCGTATCCAGAGAGCCAGCCGTTATCACAAAATTCAGGTGAACCTGAAACAAGTTTATTTTTGCTCTCTGCAGAGGTCATCGCAGGACTTCTGATGATTGATTGAAAACCTGCAGCTGCACTGAAAGCTGACTGAAACATATGAGGAGATGACTGTGAATCTGGGAAGCCTGTTCTTTGAACCTTCTGATCATATTTATACTGCTGCTGCTGACAGGCAGTTGAGACGTAGCTCCAGCAATCCAAGTTTTGTGGACAGAGGCGTGAATCCATCGCTTGTAGAAATTCTCTGTCCAACCACCACTTTGTTTTTAATAACCATTTTAGCTGAAGTATTGTGGAGCTGAGGAAATAAATATTCTCCCTTAGGGTGTTTGGAGCACACACTTGATTTACTACTTTCACTCTTAAATAAAATACCTTGACTAGAAAATCCGATGTTGTGAAATAGATTTCAGCCTTCATCTTTGTAAAGCAAAACTTTAAGAAACGGCCTGAAGGCTCCACAGAAACAAACTGAAACTGCAGGAAGGAGCATGAAAACCTCGAGGCTCTCTGGATGGTCAGTAAAAGCTCTTCTTTGACCTGCCGCTCTTTTTCCAAACCACCATCTATCGCCCTAAACTAAAAAAAGAAAAATGATTGCAGATACTAGCCACAGGGGGCAGTCTTTTATTCTGTTAGGCTGCAGCAACCACTTCTTCATAAAAAGAGAAGCAAGCTTCCTCTTTTTGAGGCGAGCTTTCGGAGGAGGTACAGAGAAAAGCCAGCTTAGCCCTACAGCAGCCAATCAGCCTAAAAAACACTCCAGGCTCCAGCTTACCGATCCAGTCATCATATCGTACATGAGCGCCCCGAGGCTCCACCAGTCCACCGCTCTGTTGTGACCCGACCTGGTCAGGATCTCTGGAGCCCTGCAAGAAAACAGGCAAACACAAAGTGAGGGAGTGAACATTTTTGTGATGGGTTATAAAGCCGAAGCCTCGGAGTCTGTAACGTTTAGGTGTGTGTGTTACCCACATGTACTCGATGGTGCCGCAGAAGGTGTGTGTGACGGATCCATCGTGAATCGATTCTTTGCAGAGCCCAAAGTCAGTCAGCTTGATGTGTCCTTAAATAGAAAATCAAACTGAAGCACTCAGATGAGGCATAAACGACTCCCTGAGGTACAATTACATCCTGTTTAGAATTCAAGACATTTGCCTCTTTTCTCCACCTTCATTCAAAATGATGCCTGCAGTACCGCTAGTGTCCACTTGAGGCACGCTTTAAAACCAAGTTAGTTAAAATATGAGACTGTGCAGGAGAAATAAACACGTTTACAGGCAGCTATAAGAAATGAGACCCTCTATGGAGAGTTTCCAACTTAATACAATTTCAGCAGTTTTGTTATGAAGTGTTAAAGCTTGAATAATTCCTCCTGTCAGTCAAACATAACTCTTAGACTGACAGGTGCATCTGAGCTTGCTAGAGTCCCTGAACTCTGCATCACAGTTGTGCTGTTAGAGCATTTTTAAAGCATTTATCTGCATAATAATATGACTGCTGTGCAGTTATTGTACTAACAGCGGCTCCAAGAAATCTGTGCCCCACATTTCTACATTTTTCTGCATTTTGTGCATTCTCAGGCAAACTTGTGCTCTCACCTTGGTGATTGAGCATGATGTTTTCAGGTTTCAGGTCCCGATAAATAATCCCGTTAGAGTGGAGGTGACCGAGGGCCAGAGTGATCTCTCCGAGATAGAAGCTAAGCATACACAACATTTTCATTAAACATTACTTAAACAGTGAACCGTTTTCAGCATCATTAACAAAACGCACATACCAGGCAGTGTCCTCCATGAAGATGCCTTCCTTCTCCAGCTGCATGAACAACTCTCCTCCTGAGGATAAACAGCAGAACACATGGATGAGACAGAGTTCACATAATGTCAGAACAGCGTGGTATGATAACAAATATCAGAGGCTGGATTTTCAGTCACATAGATTTTGTTTGACATGTATTTTGGGTGCAGGTTAAGAATATTTCTACATGCATATCGTGTCTCCAATCCGTAAAATGCCTTTGACAAAAGGACCTGACGGGTAAGTCAGGGTAAAGATGCGTTGCCCCACAGCTGGATGTTGCCTCCAGCTTACCGCTCAGACACTCCAGGATGAGGTAGAGTTTTCCTCCAGTCTGGAAGGCGTACAGCAGATCTACGATGAACGGGTGCCTCACCGTCTCCAGGATCTCTCGCTCTGCTCGCGTATGGGCCGTGTCTTTAGCGTTGCACACTATCTTTGCCTGCAGGAGACAAAGAGTGGAAGGGGGGCTTGATATAATGACGACAGAGACAAACTAAAAAATGAAAAGTGTGCAATGCGAGGAAGGAGAAACAGCATCCAGGATCCGTCCACGTACCTTTTTCAGGACCTTCATGGCAAAAATTCTCCCTGTCTGAGCCCCTTGAACCTTCCTCACTTGGAAAACCTGCAGAGAAAGAAAAGCAGCAGGATGCTGTACGACTGTGGTTGCATCAGGTGGGACGTTTCAAAAATCAAATCTGAAAAATCAAGGCAGCGACCGACTGTGGTGAATAACGGAGCGCCCTTTTTATTAAACAAACCCGATTGGGGGCAACCTTTTGAAGATTTTGTTGATGGAATTCCCCCAAGAGTATGATCAGATTAGACTACCTAGTAATGTATAGAGAGGTAATAAAAGGTAACAGGGACCAGTAAAACTCTGATCTACTGTTATCAAGAAGGAATACATAAAACCAAAAGTCTGTGCTGAAGAAACATGCTACTTAAAGAAGTGTCACATGTGCGCACACAGACACACACACAGACACACACTTTGCCATAAGCTCCTTTTCCCAGCACAGTAAGAAGCTCAAAGCAGTCCGGTCCGACTCTCTCACGGTCCCTGTTGACACTTTCACTGGTCAGCTCCACCTCCTCCGTCTGGGCACTAGGCAGAGGAGAAAATAACCAGTATGGGTACTGGCATCAGCAGTTATTATTTATTTATGTTTTATATGCACTGTTAAACCTGCCTTACTTTTCTGGTTCTGGGACAGTGAAGTCACACACATCATCCTACAGACAGGGAGAAAGAAGACAAACAGGGTTAAATGGAGCTGCAATATTTCAAAGGTACTTTTAATCGAAATGAGGGCTGCGTAAAAGGAGCTGATAGTCAAGAATTTCAGATTATAGACTTTTGAAATGGATGACTCCTGCTGCCTTCTGGACCAAACTTCACACCTTCTAAGACGAACTAAAACTGAAAAATAGCAGCTGTGTCAAACAAGCCTGTGTATTGTATTGGAGAGATATCAGCTGAAGTTAAAATAGGGCCGGGTATGTAATGCCATGTAGCACCACAAGATGGTGAAAAGGTCCAACAACAACAACAACACACAACATTCTTCAGAGCTGTGACACAGCAGCAAAATAATAAGGAATAATAAAACTTTAAAGCTTTTTTAGCAACACCCCTTTTAAAGTGGCTGTCTTCTGATTGGCTCCCCTGTGCAAACAGAAGTTTTGGGTACCTGGTGAGTTAGATTCTATGAGATGGCCAACCCATCGAGTTGTCCCCTTTCTATAAGAGCATACAAAGCCCAAAGCAGAAGGACAGGAAATAGCCATGCTCCCAGTTTACTATAAAAGGGTTAGTTTTTCAGAATAAAACTCTAGTTAGTCAATTCAAAAGAATGCATTACTTTCCAAACAAAGCCTTCAGTGACTCACACAAAGTTATTGGGATGATTGTGTCAGGAGTTTCAAAATAAAAGCCCCTAGTTATAGTACTTTCTTTTAATCTCGTCATTTAAATTTCAGAATATATTAAAAAAGGTAAACCTGCTTTACAAATCTGTGATCTTCTTTCAACATTTTATGCAAAAAGTATATCATTTTCTGTCACTTCCTGTTTACCCTACATGTGGCACTTCATATTTTGTCATTATTTCACAATTTGTATGTTTATAGTATTTACAGAAGACAAAGTAAAGAAAAACAGCATTTATCAAAACTTAACAATACATTTACACAACATAAATAAACTATCGTATAAAAACATGATCATTTTTCACATTGTTCTCATTTGGCTTGGCTATAATGAGCATTTAATGCAGACCTCTGTGTCACTGATGTCCTCAGTCTCCAAGTCGATGTCGAACACTCCTGCCATCCTGAAACAAAGACGGTGCAGTCAGACAGTCTGCTGTGTTTCAATTCACTTTACTTACAAACACGGGAACATTTTTGCAGAATGTGAAAACTACACTTTGCTGCAAATTCATAACTGGAAATTTATGTAGGATACTGGTTTGTACAGAAATCAGGTTTACATACTTTTATATTTGGGAAGAAAACAAAATGCAATGTTCTGTGACTCTGCAGAACATAAATAAATGTATTTATTCATTCATTAATGAGGATGTGACTTCCTAACAGCAGCACTGGGAGCCGTCCAGAGGTGCATAACCAGACGAACATGAAGGGCAGATTAGACTAAATTAATCAGATCTAAAATCTAAAAATGACACTATGCAAAACAAAATAACCCGATGGAAACTTTAAATGATTTTAAATATCAATAAAACATTGTAATTCACTCAGCAGTGCTTTTGTTGCTGCTATTACACTGCCAATCCCAGGTTGGATATCCACACGTTTATTAATGAATGTTCTGCTATACCAGGTGCCCAAATAGGAAAGGTTAACAGCCAAAATGCAGCTTCATTTCAAAGGTTTCTGAAAATGTGCTTGTTCAGCGTGTAACTCAAACACAGCATCAGCTGAGTCAGTTCAAACACATCTTCAGACTGTGAGCGCACTCCAAATTTAACCAACTGGACCACAACACACCGGAACCACAAAACCCAGCATGTTTTACCAGCTGATAATTAAGGAGAGAACAGAAGTTATCTCCAGCCTCGTCTCACTCTGCTGCAGCTGATTGGCTGTAACACCAAGCCGTGTGTGAATAACCGCAAAAGATACTGAACCAAACAAACATTAGCTGAGGCTCCACCGAGCAAAACACGGCCCGGCTAAGTGAACGCTTACGACGCGGCTGATCTTCAGTTTAAACCCGTTAAATGTGACACGTGAATTCTGTCTTATTTTACTCGATCTACGAAGCCTCGGCGTGAAAAAAAAAAAAAACAGGGACGGAGCTCATTCACTTCCCACGTTAGCCGAAACAAATAAACGTGTTACCGTGACAGAAGCGCTGAGCTTTCCCTGAGATGATTTTAGTCCCACAGATGGTCTTTTAGAGTCTTTAAAGTGTCACTAACTTCATTTAATTGTCAGTGCGGTGACACGTCAGGCTGCGAGCAGGTTTGACAGGCTAAATAAAAACACCGAGAACAGGCTAAAGCTAACTAGCCTCACCTGGGGACGCTCCGTCATCCGGCGGACGCTCGGTTTTCTCTGTACGGTGATTTTCTCTCTTCAAGCAGCTTTATGCACAACCAGCGGTGGCTGTCATTGCTTTGTCAGATTTTACTGACCTGGACAAACAACCACAGAGAGCTGTTTGGGTTCCTCTCATACGCCGCGCTACTCTTCTTCTACTGCTTATTGAGTGTATGACCGGTGTGTTACTAACCCGCCTTTACTGCCATCTACAGGACTGGAGTTTCGTAGCAGCAGGAAATCAAAATGCGAAAAACAATAATTGTTTTTCATGTTTAGCCTGTCTGAGTAGCTCAGAAACTGCTGATCTGCTGGGATATTCCCACACAAACATCTCTAGGGTTTACAGATAATGCTCTGACAGGAAAAAATATCCAGTGAGTGGTACTTCTCGTGGAGAAACTACCTTGATGATTGTTTTGAATTAATGGGAAGGCGAGAGTTACTCAAATAACCACTCATTGCAATCAAGAACACCTCTCAAAGCATAGCAGATCAAGCCTTCATGCAGATGAGCTACAAAAGCAAGTGTCCACCTGAGGTGACACTTTAGTCAGCTAAGATCAGGAAACTGCAATTTCCCAAAACTATAAAATAGAAGACAAGGGGGGGAAAGGTTACCGGGTCTAATGACTCTGGATTTCTACTGCCACATTCAGATATCGGGATCAGATTTGTAAACAACATGAAAGCATCACTCCATCCTGCCTTGTATCAGCAGGTCAGGCTGCTGGTGGCATGATGGTGTGGGGGATACTGCTTGGCACATGTTGGGCCCCTTAGTACCAACTGACTGGTGTTTAAACTCCACAGTCTACCCAATTACTGTTGCTGACCATGGTCTTTATGATCGCATTGTACCCATCCTCTCATGGCTGCTTCCAACGGGAGATTCATAACATGGAGGAACAGCTGACAAATATGCAATGACTGTGTGATGCTGTCATGTCAGTGTGGGCCAAAATTTCTTAGGAATGGTTCCAGCACCTTGTTGAATCAGTGCCATGACAAATTAATTCTGCTCTGGAGGAAAAAGAGGGCTAAGTTGGTACTAGCAAGTTGTACCTAATAAAGTGGCTGTGGAGCGTACACGTGCCTGTCTTCAGTTAGTCAATTCAAAAGAATGCATCTGTGCCTTTTTAGTGGTAACAGTGTTTTGTGCTGTGAATGTTTTGTACTTTTCATAGTAATTAGAATACTACTATAGCAAAGATAAGGGGTTTGAAATATCAGCAACTGGACTGTTTTGTTTACTTTTTTAAATTCAAGTTTTTGATTTTATTGTAATTTGTTGGTGATTATTCCAGAATTAGTACAGTATAGTACATTTAGCATGTGAGTTTGAAATGTCTGTTTCTTCTCTTCGTCCTCATGTATTTATTGTTCAGCTGCAGTTTTGTCTGTCATCATTTGGGTTTCCACAAAGTGACCCATTTGTTTCTGAGCCACAGGTTTCCTGAGAGGATCACAAACAACTGTCAAAAATGGGGAAAGAAGTTACCTGAGAATCACCTTCATCCAGTTTTACCCAGTTGTTGGTCATTTATCAGTCATTTCAGTAGCAGTGTCAAACTTGTGACCTTGTGGTGAAATGCAATTTTCCAGCTTGGGTGTAGTGTGGGCAAAATCCGTTAACGTGTTTCCTAGTATTAATCAAGCTGTGTTTGTTTTGGAAGAAGTAACGGACCAGGATCATCTGAACACTGACATTTTGAACTTACTTTTAATTTTTTTAGTCAAATTAAATTAATTAGCAAGCAAATGACATATGGGTGCAGGGAGGTGGCGAGTAATCATCGTGGGCTTTTGTTATTTTAGATTTGGGGTTCCTGTTTTGTTTTCATTGTGAATCTATTCGTGTGAGGCTTCAATATCAAAGCACTACTGACGCCAAGTTTTCATTTTTGTAAGGTTAAGGTTCTGGTTCCCATTTTTTGAATCCTCTCATATTTTAGTCTCATGGCATTTCCCTGCCTGTTCCTCCCTGTTTGTCTTGTTTCCCCGTTTCTGTTATGTTTACTGTAAATCTTCAGTCAATCACTCTTTATTCATACAGCACCTTTAAAACAGGTGGTGCAGATCAGTGAGACACACCACAGGATGAGCACCTAAAATAATTGCAATCGCAGACCGTGGTAGCATTTTTAGGTTACCTGGAAAGACTGTGGTTGTTCACTTCCTCTGCAGGGTCTGATTGTGGGCTACTGAACTTAGATCACAAGAAAATAGATTTAAGAAGAAAAAAACGAAAAATCTAGAATTAAAATACATTTTTTAAAAGTAAGATCCATCATAAAACTTATATGATCAGTAAGTTGCAATGAGAGACACAAAAAATGTAAAAAACAAACAAACAGTGAAACCAAAATATTTGTTTCATTGGAGAAAGTAAATAAGAAATAAGGTAAATAATGTTTTTCAAGTCAAAACTCAGTCAAAAGTTGGGATGACGCAGTTTTATGTTTGAAGACTGAATCACTTCCAGCTGCTCTCACATCTGCAGAGATACATGGTAAACATTTTCTCTCCAAAGGTTTTCGTCCTGACTCAGAGGACCTGATGGGTTCACGGTCGAGTCCTGCTAGATCCAGAAGCACATATTCCTTTCTTGCTCAGAGTTTAGCAACAGTTGTCTGGTTATAGAAGGACGTTTTGGTGACAGATTGATCCGACAAACAGTTAAAATCTGACTCAAAGGGCCCTCCTATGTTTCTTATTTAATGCAAAAAAAATCAGTTCAGCTACATCTTTACATTTTAAAGTTAATCAAACTGGGTCATCAGTGTGAGGCCAAAGTCACATCTAAATGTCTTCTGTTAACTTGAGACCATCTGTTATTTCCTGTACTATCATGTGTGACCCATAACAGGCAAAATAAACCTGCACCAACTAAAAGAAAAATCCCCATATGACCCACTTCCCCATACGATCGGGAAAATCCAAATCCAACCTAACAAAGGTCTGACTGTCATATCAGACCTGTGAAAGAGACACCCCCGCCACCGCGCTGCTCGACCACATGCTCCCCTGTAATGTTTTTAAAAACAAGCTGATCGCTGATCCTTTGGTTAATGTTTGCTTTATGATATTTTCCACCTCAGGTCCTCTCACAGAGGTGACAGTTGTTTTGCTGTTGTGTACTCGGGGTTCATGTTCTTAGAATTTCTGCCATTTCTGTGGTTTTAACTTCCCTTTATGTCAGCCTGCTTCTCATGCTCAAACTCCAGTCTTTAGTTCAAGATTCACAATTCTTTATTGTCATTATGCACAACAAAACATACAGTTATACTCCCTCACGTGGTGCACAACATTTAATTAACAGATAAATGTAGTGACGTATAAAAAGTATAAAGTCTAAGTAAATATATACATACAGATACATGTACTCATGCCTACATAAGTACACAAAAATAACAAATACATGTATGACTATAAAGGCAAAAGCAATAGGAATGAACATGAGATATTCACAGACTATGAAATGTACACAAAAAACTGATGATTACATGAGAATATGTGTATATCTTAGGATGTAAACATGCAGAATCAAAGTAGAATATTGCAGTTTTTACTTGTGTAGTAACATTTTATTACAATAATTTAGTTCCAAATACGTTACAGAGCAACAAAATACTAATATTTTTTTTAATAGTTTATAACCATTAACAGGTTAAGCAGAACTTAAATGCCAAGTTAGCCATTAATGTCAAGGTCATGTTTCCGGCTGTCCCCGGATCTCCATGCAAGTCTTACAATGGGATGATTGTAAGACTCGCATCAAACTACTGTGGAAAATTCACCTCACAGCAGAAGTGAAAGCAGTTAAAAGTAAGAGAATACAGAAGCAGGCTTTCAGTGGAAACAGCGGCTTGGCAGCTGAAAAGGAAGTGGTCTGTTAGACCCTAACATCATCACCTTCAGGGACACGAAAATAGATACAAGATGAGGTCTCACTGGATTACATCGATTCTTACTGGTGAGTAAGAAAAATGCTTTGTGGGGTATCAAAAGTCTGCTTTAGGAAGGAGGCAAATTTCAATGATACTGATGGAAATTTCACCTTCCAGCAGGTTAAAGTTGTGTCAGATGAACAAACAGATATGAGAGAGGGAGTCATGATGGCATGACATACACTCGATGTGGTTGTACTAACTGTGGTGATGGGAGCAGGACGTTTCATTGTTGTTTTTTGAATATTTTAAATGTTAAAAAGCAAAAAAAAGTAAACTACAGAAATGCTCATGAGGAGAAAAGTTCAAATATTTTCATTGAATCAAAGAACTTGGGGTCATCAGGAAGTACTCAGGAGTCAGACTGCACTGCTGCTCGTAACAGAAAACAGCACCCACGATTACACATCAGCAAGCTCCGACTCAGGATACAAGAACTCACAGATATGTTCCACTCAAGTCACAAAAATAACATGACCTCCTCCAGCTGATTCATAGGATATACGTCTCAAAGAGAGAATTGAGCGTCATCTGCATAACATTTTAAATCTACAACATTAATCATCTTAATGATCTTAAAACCCCTTTCCTCGCTTTTAATTGAATTCTGATGCTCTTCTGTGAAGATGGTAGTTCATAGGTGCTTCTCCTCCAAACTGGCTGTGGGTCTGCTGGGAGTATAGGATAAAAGATGCAAATCCAGAAGTGGAAATCCAGGAAACCTGGAGGCTACAACTACTGCCAAGAAAACCTTTCCAGTCTCTGTCCAGTCAAATGAATTTGCTCCGAGTAGACTCTGATTACACACTAACTGCATAAAACTCAATGCACCTGAATACACTTTGAAGACTGAATGCTTAAAAAGCATTAAGGTGTTATGTATTGATTAAACAGCAAAAATATTCTTTTTAACCATTTTGAATGGAAAAAAAACTCTTTCTGAAAACGAATCTGCTGAGTGCTTCCCATCAGAGCCAATGAGTTCTTTTTTGGATGAACAGACTGTAAATAAATGTGAAATGAGCAACACTTTTACATAACTGTGGATACAGAGAAATATTTTTGAAACACTTCTTCAGAAAATAAAGGAAAATGAGCCGCAGTGTGGTCCAGTTCTGTGAATCTGTGGTTTCCATCCACTGAGTAAGATAATCATTTCAAATGGAAATATTTTTCTGTTAGATGGTTTCTGTGCCAGCAGCCTTGAGTGTATAGTCATAGATTGTGTATGACAGATAAACAGCCGCAGTGATGTCACCCGCTGGTTTGGAATTCGTTTTTAAGCCAAGTTAGCATTTTTGTCACCATCATGTTTGTTTGTTTGGAGACAGATGTGATTGCATTCATAAACTGTATGGATGCACATACAAGCCAATTAGCTGCCGTGTTATTTGTCAGATAATTCAAAGTGACCCAGGCACTAACAGCATAAACTAGCTGTGTGCTGGCTGCAGGTGCAGATTTTTCCACCAGGTTGTAAACCTGTTATTTGTGCTGTGATTTATATATATATAGGAGACACTGGGGACTCACTCAGAGTCTGAGAAAGGTTCAGGTGGACTTTAGACGAGCTGCAGTTTTTCAACATTTTCCCACTGCTTGAGTAAAACTGAATTTTAAGGACACTGCAGAGAGAGATCTCTCTGTGTGGCTCGTTAAAAGTTGGTGTCCCTCTGATCCCCTTCAGAACTGATCACATCTGGGTTCTGGATGCTGCTTGTTCCTGCTGCTGAGGTCCAACACGTCCAGCTGGGTTCAACAGCCAGCGTGGGCTGTAACCTCTCCTATCTTTATGACACAACGTGGCTTAAGCATCACCCAGATAAACCTCCCACCATGATCTTGTCTGCCAGCCTCAAAGAGGGACGACCCATCCAAGGTGACCGATCATCTCACTTAAAAATGTTGGAAACATGCAGAGAGTGTAAGGCTGTGATTTCACTTTGTGAAGCAGGTGACCAGTAACTACCAGTTACTCTTTTTTTAGGGTTTCAGCTCAACAGTCGTTATACAGTGACTTTGGTGAACCGCTCTCTGGCACTGATGATCTCCAGTATCGAGGACAGAGACCTGGGGCTGTACTACTGTATTTCCTACGTAAACTCAGACTTAAAAATTGGGGAAGGAACCAAGCTTCAGGGTAAGAGTAACCTTTAGGTGATATTTCACTGTGAAATTTTTCTTTAGCTCAGAGTCAGTTCTTCCACACAAACTTCCCCTGCAAAGTCCAAGCAGGACAGAAGGTGAGGTTATGTACTTGATGTAAACACAAATTTAATTCAGGAGCTATTTTACAAACCGGGCTGGACATCGAGAAATTATGCAACTTCTAAACGTTTGCTCGGACTCCAGCCTGAACGAGACGGATTCATGAACAGGTTTTTTAGAAAGATGTCGAGTGAAGTGTGGTCTAAAACGGGGGTGTCAGACATGGCCTGGTAGACAGAACTGGTCTGGGAAAGGGTCCAATTCATCCCACTCACTGGCTTCTGAAAATTTCACTTTTTACTGTACTGACGTCAGTGTTACGGCCTTCTTACTAATGACACGACCCATGGAGTGTCAGACTACACCCAAGTAAGAGATAAAGCATTAACCTGATGAACTTCTTTGATTTACAGCTGCATTTCTTTCTAATGTTGTGTAAATCACATTTTTATGTTAAGAAGTCTCCGGGAATAAATGTGGAGTTAAACTTGTTCGCACTGAAAAAAAGAAAACCAGTCAGAGGTGATGCAGGACTTCATGTCTCAGAACATGTTTCACCCTCGGCTTTATTTTGTCTGTTTGTCATCAGTTTCAGGTTTATCTCGGTTTCTTTTTAATCACTGGTACTGCATGATCACGGGTTTCATCCTCATGATTATGGTACTGGCTGTTTGTGTCACCCACTGGAAAGCTCGGGCGAAGGAGAAGAAGAAGAAGACCGCCATCCGGACCAGATCCTGACATCACCCGTAAATATATGACAAATAGTAGTAATACTTCAACTCCGACACCAACTACACTTTCACAGCTGATAGTTTATGCCCACTATTACATGGATTCAATGTATTAATGTTGCATTTGTATATATACAACCTGTGTGTGTATGTCTGGGTTTTTATTTTGTGTATAAAGTGTAGATTCTTTGTTTTTCTTCCACTTCTTATTTATGGCATTCTTATGTTGGGTTGCTAAATGCACTGTATTTTTTCCTTCAAGTAGTTAAAATGATTTGTTGCTATTTTGCTTATAAATGCAAAACAAAAAGTTAAGTCTTTGTGTATGTTATTATCCATGTTGCTCAGTTATTTAGTTCCCCACATATCTTACAAAGCTATGAACTTCAATACATCTGGAGACACCAAGATAAGGCAACAGGCAGATACTGGAGGTCGTTGGTTTTCTTAGAAATAAACTGAAGTGTATAAGAAATAAATACAAAAATTTCAAAGTTTTAAATTTAAAGTTTTTTAAGTTAAGCTAACAAGTGTAAAGCTGGGGTGGGAGTGGCTGGATGCCATACTGCTTCACAGAGTGAATGGGTTAAACGCAGAGAGGAATTTCCCCACGGTGATCAATAAAGAATACATTATTATTATAAACACACGCCACAGACCGAAAAACGGTGAAGAAGCAAAAACTCTGACGCCCGAACAGGGACTTGAACCCTGGACCCTCAGATTAAAAGTCTGATGCTCTACCGACTGAGCTATCCGGGCTCTGGACGAATTCACATAAATGCTGTATATGACGAGACACGTGCCATATAATTATATTGTTTGTTTGTTTGTTTTAAACTGGTCCGGATCTACGTTAATGGCACAGAGTCGTTTACAGTGTTTATAGCCTTTACAATAGACCCTGTGCACGAGAAAATGCTAACTTCTTGTTTTATGCTAAGGTGCACATAGTCTATTAGCTCTGAAGCGTTTGAAAATACCGGGGAGTAGCTGGCTAGCTCCCTGTTACAAACTGCTACCTTTACTAAACTGTATGCAGCTACAAAATGCAGCAAATACATTTATACAGACGCAGAAATACCACAACAACAACCTTCTCTGATTGTAATTTTTACACTACCTGATTTGTAAACAGAGAATCAGGCTACATTACATTAACAAGAATGAACGAATGACGAAGAACTTCTTCTACAATTCATTATATAAGCACAGAATTCTTTATTTTGATGCGCGTGGCTCTTGTGGTCCTCCATAGGACCAAGGTAGGAATTTTGTTTTGTAATAATTTATTTTGGTTTTCTGGGTCTTAACTTTTAATGAGATGAAAGAAAACGCTAAATTCTAGGGAACCTTGCTGGGTCGTCTAGAAGTGTCCAAGACACTAAACTAAGAATGAAAACAGAAAAGGATTCACAGGCCCCAGCGAGATTTGAACTCGCGACCCCTGGTTTACAAGACCAGTGCTCTAACCCCTGAGCTATGGAGCCTGGGACGAAAGCGAGAGCCGCCAGTATTACCAAAATAGTTAGAGTCAAGTTAGTACAACGGACTTTGCAGGAGTATATCTGTAGAACCAAAGCGCCATTATGTTTTACGACATAATTATTAAGTAAAACAGACATTTTTGAATCCTGGTTACACACGTCATCAGTGGAAGCTAATTGAAACATACATATGAAAAAGTAGAGACGTAGAGATGAAGAGAAATGACTTAAGACTTTAAAAACGTCTAATCGGCTTCTAAAAGTTGATAAACGTGCAACTGAGTTTTCGTTATTCTGTGATTTCAATTTAAATGTTTTCAGTTTAAATAAAACAATCTAGATGTCATTCCATGTCCTCCACTAGACGGCAGTGTGCGACCACCCACACAAAGATAACCACTTTCCTAAACTCCTTTCTTTTAAAAAAAATTTCAGTGAATTCCCAACACATAGAAAAGGGTTTAATTTTACATTTGAAATCATATTCCACCTGTGCGCGTGTTACAAAAAGTAAGCAGGTCAGTAAACTGAAGCTGTATGTGTTCTCTTTCTTTGCGTCCACACTGGTGCGTTTCTGGGCATGGAGTGAGGGGGCAGGAGCTGGTGGGGTCCCCTCTGGAGCCTCATAGTTTTTCACCACAGTGTGTTAGTGAAGATGGAGGCGAAGGGATACGTGCCAGATTAATTTCATCACATAATGGAGGCACCATTTTCCCACTTTTAACCCTTTAGATGGATTCTACTTCCTGACTTTTTGGATAGTGTATTTTTCAGATTTATAAATAAGAGAAGAAAGCGAAGAGTGTTTTTCCTTTGTTGGGTAGAGAGAGGGAGAAAGAAAGGAGCCATGGTTGAGCCGAAAGGATAGATTTTCATTCATGAAGAACCGGGATTTTGTTCCGAAAGTCTTGGAGTGTGTGGACGCAGAAGATCGTATCAACAGGTGAGTGTTTTATACAAGTACTAACATTTGTGCGTAGATTAAAGCTGTAGAAAAGTGAGTATTTCAGGCAGACCTGCCCTCACAAACCTTTAGATTTTTCTTTGCGATACAAGAAGAGCTAGTATTACTGAGAATATGCTTTTTAAAAGCAGGAATGAGAAATCGCGTTTGTGAATTTATTTGCAGGCTGCTGAAAATGAAGTGATTGTGGGTTTAGTATCGAGCCGTGGCGACATTGTTAAAGCTGTTTCGTCTATTGCTGGACTTGTTTTCTTGTTTATATGATTTTTTATTTTATTTTGGACCCCCTCCCCTGCTGCTGGTGAAATGTGTCCGTCTGAGTGGACATTCCTCCAGATTTCAAAATTATTTCAGAATTTCAAGCATTAGCTACCAAAAAAACTGGATCGGCGTTTGGATTCTCTCCATCTCTCCTCCGCCTCTCCTTTTCCTTTTTTTTCTATTTGATCTACTAATCAAGGTGCAGGTACAGGTGGCCTGTCTGAGCGAGAGAACATACAGGGAGAGTCAGAAGCTGCATGTGTGCATTTGTCTGCATGTGTCTGCATCTTTGGCGTGCGCACTCGTGCGCGTTGAAGACTGTCCAGCGGTCATTTCCCGGTGCCCTGGGGGTCACTTTATACAGCCGTGAATGGCCGACTGTAGCAGAAGTCTCATGGGAAGCAGGAATCAGCTGAAAGAATCTCAGAATCAACACTTCATCCTCGCTTTAGTCTGTTTGGCTCTCGCTGCAGCGCACGCCAAATACGCACAGGTGCGCGCACGCAACCTGCCTCCCCCCGTCTTTTTCTCCTCAGTGTCTACCCTTTATTGTTATTTCACTAATAATCAAATGCAGTGTCACGTGAAGGACTAGAACTGTCATATTTGACGTGACCAAATCTATGTAATACAACAGCATCTCCTCTATCCTGTCCAATAGGGGCGTGCCTCGCTTTACAGTCGAAAATGTTTATTTTCTGTAGCTACGCACGAATCTGCTCAATGAATGAACACATGAACAACAGAGGTCACGATTATTTCACTGCCACGAGACTGTGGTGGGTGGGTGAAGATTTGTGATATTTTTGGTTAATTCTTGTCATAAACAAAATGCACAAAATTCACAATGGTGACATTACCAGACTCTGGTCTCAGGTTCAGATTTTGTTGACATTAATAATCTGGATAATTTCCATTTAAGATGAACATAGTGTCGCTAATAGTGTCATAGTGACATAGTGTCAACCAGCATTTAAAATTGAGTTATGGAAGCAGACTCTCCACTGCTAGTGGTTCTTTTCTTTTCTTTTTTTTTTTTGGGGGGGGGGGGGGGGGGTCCCAAATAGAAACAAACCACGAATAATTCTTTAAACATCTCTAGTTATTCAGTAACATGACTGAACTGAATTGTTTTTACTACAGTGAACATGGAGAGATACTTTAACCGCCTTAAATAACGCACAGGTTTAGCCTAAGTGACCTGGAATACGTCACATTAGACCGTCAAGTGTCCCGGATGGGGCCAGTCTCCAACATCACCACTCCAGGAACAGCACAGCAGAACGTTTTTTCCTAGACTTCGCTGCAGTCGTCACACTTTACGGAGCCACGCAGTGTTCTGCATTAGACCCTCTGTGGGCTGCTTCTGGCCCTCACACCTCTGTGTGTTTAGTTTGTAACCATTGCTTATAACCAAGTTATTAGATGTTTCATTCTTCTCATCCACATTTATGTCCAAAGTCAACAAAGCTGTCCCCGCATAAAGCTCTGTGTCTGCTAAAGTTTAGTGAGTGGGTGGGGAGCAAATCATTGGTGTGCATATACAACTTTTCCTGTCACTGACTTCATAAACAGATGTTTATTTGTTTTTGAATGACAATCAGGGACCGGTCGAACCTGTTCAGGGTCTGGGAGTTGTTCTTTCTGAGGTTGCGCTGTTGGAAGCTACTACTTTCTCAACGTTTCAGTTTGCAACGCCCCAAACTACAGAAGGAAGGCACACACACACCCACAAACACACACACTAGCTGTTGCTGTCTACACCCAGCAAAAGGAATCAGCGGCTTTATTATTTTTTTATTTTTACGCGGCACCGAGGCCGAGACTGGAGTTACCCCAGCGCACAGGAACCTCAGCACCAGGCCGCCGAGCTCTGCGTGTGTGTCAGTGTGTTTTAGCGCAGCGTGTCGGTGGTCTAACAAAGGCAGGCTGAGCTGGGGCCGTGATTTCCTTCTCCCCGCGGCCATGCGCGGAGCTCGGATCTTCGTGGAAGAATGCGCCGCCTTCTCCCGGCGTTAGCTCAGCCTCGGCTCCATGTAAGTCCCCCAGCCTGGCTTCGTTTCAGCGATCGGGCCTTTGTTATTTATCACGACACTGGCTCGCACAGACAGGGAGCGATCGTGGCTGAAACGGAGGGATTATAGCGGAGAATTTCAGCCCGTTCGCTGCGCTTTTGGCCTCTGCTTGCCTTTATTTGGGCTAACAGCCTCCTCCTGTTTTACCTCCACGGCGCTGCTGCTTCTCACTGTTTTCTTGTCGTTTCATCTGTGCTTCTCCCCTCCAGGGCCAACAGTAACAACATGCTCCTGGCCTCTGCCGTGGTGGTGTGGGAATGGCTGAACGAACACGGCCGGTGGCGGCCCTACAGCCCCGCCGTCTCCCACCAGATAGAGGCGGCCATCCGGAGCAGCGACCCCCGCGGAGGGAGCGTGGTGCTCGGCCAGGTGGACAGCCGGCTCTCGCCCTACATCATAGATCTCCAGTCCATGCACCAGTTCAGACAGGACACAGGTAAGCTGGGACGATGGGGCAAATGGTGCACGCTGCAGAGCTGTCATGTCGGGGTTTATTTGCAGGTTCGGGGACATAAACTTGCTGCACTGAAGCAGAGTAACAGTCCTGTTATGGCCAGGGGTGCTTACAGGATTTCTATTATTGGGGGACCCGTAATGAGGAAGGGGGGGTCCAGTGGAGATCAGCGTCAAATGAAGTGTCGAGAACAGCAGCATGATTGTGAATTTACAGCTTCGGTGTAGTTTCGTTTTACACCTCTTTATTTTTGTAATGCGCTGCGTGGACAGACTAAGGTCAAGTGTACTATTTATGAATATATAAAAATGGAATAGTACTTATATTTTACTTTTTACTACAAGCCTCATTCGCCCAACCACACAAGCACATACACACGCAGCTCGTCTCAGGCCTGTTTCAGACTTCTGCTGTGAATCTTTGTACGTAAGTTGGTGACGTCGTTGTCGGTATTTTTCCTAGTGTGTTGTGCGTTAGTTACCTTGTGTCCAGGTGGCTGGGTGCCCGTTCTTTGTTTCATTTTTACAGTCAAACGTATTTGTCCTTCTACTTTTTCCACTTCTTTGTGCATTGCTTCACATCCAGTTTGCGAAGATACATTTGAAAGCCACAGCGATAAAGTAGCTGGAAATGCACAGGAGGACTGTCGACAGGCCAGCGTTTCACTTCTCAGGTGGTGGTTTGTGGACAATAAACTAGTGACACTTGCAGGTGTTCTCTGTCTTGTACAGGGTTGCTTCAGCATGCAGGCTGTAGTAGCCAGAGACTGAACCCTTGTCATTCTCTCTCATGCCTGAGCCACATCCACCACAGTACTGTGGTACATCAATTTGGAGACTTTTAGGAGAAAACTTTGAAAAGAACTCCGCTATTGCTTTGTCCCTGTTTCATCGTATTTAGTTCCTTCGCATCCAGCGCTGAATCAAAAAGCCTGAGTTTTTCTCTGAGTAGTGACACCTGTCGTTCAGAACAAGACTGCAGCAAGCACGGAGTCCCTAAAATGTACATCACTCAGACCCAAGTGGGCCCTAGCAGGCTCACAGATGTGGAAACTGCTGACACATCTGTAATACAGATGTTCCACACTCCCAGTTTTCTGGTTTCATGTTTATTTTAAAGTCTCTGTTTTCCTGTTTCTCTCACTTACATAACTTTCAAACATTGTTCGTGTAATTGGCGTACACGTGTTCGTCTAATGTCACAGAGTTAATACAGTCTAGACACACAAATATAATTTCTGTAGAAGGAACCTGGCAACACACCCACCAATTCGAGGGGTGTCTAAGGGTTTCCTGCAAAGACACCTCTTGCCCAACCTCAGGAATTCTGTTAGTGCACAGTGTACTTCTTTAGCATCTGGATTTTGGCCTCTACTAATCATGGTTAAAGCTTTTTCCTTAAGTCACTGTTTACCCCTAAACACATCACTGTATAAGCTTAGACAGAGGTATAAGACAGTGGTGTCAAACATGTAGCCCAGGGTCCAGGAAAGGCTTACCAGTGGCTCTATTACAGCTCTCAGGGTAGCTCTAAAAGTCTCAGCAAAGTCATTAATAACTTAATTTTTAATGTCTTAAATTTGCTGTTCCTGGTGTGATGGTGGCAGCCTACTAATCAGGGGTGTTTGGAAAATTAGAAGTATTTTTAGAGCTTGACAAGTTGTTTGACTCATAAAGAATAAGTATTATTTAGTTCCAAGAACTCAACATGTGAAGACTATAATGCACCTGTAATATAATTCATAAAAATATACATCCGTTTGCTCAGCGTATGACGACTGGGACCATTCTTATATACCCTGAGACGTCTCCAAAGGCAGTGTTATCCAGGAAAATCCTGCTAGAGAATGCAGTCAATCTGGGATTCTGCTGGACAATCCTCCAGATGTTTGCACCACATTTATTTGGGTCAACAGGGCTGAAATATGCGATGTGAGGAAATCGAAAGACACCATCTGTGATCTCTCATAGGATCTGACTTCACGTTTAAAAGGCTGGCTGAAGGCTCGAGATCCAGCCCTCTGCAAACTTTAATCCAGCCCAGAACATTTGAGAATGCAGAGTTTGTTAGAGAACAGTTCAGTCACACAGTCTGGGTTTCAGCAATAAGAACCACCAGTTTGGTGAATGGCTTGAGTTTGTTTGGTTTTTCCTGATGTTTGTGGGCTGCGTTTGAGATGTTTCAGACGTTCTCTTATCTGACAACAGAAACAGAAAAACGTACATGAGACCAGTTTCACTGTGAATTTTGTTGCATTGAACAACAACAACAACAAACTTTATTTATATAGCACATTTAAAAACCAGTGGTGTACCAAAGTGCTTAACATGCAAGAGGGTAAGATGAAGTAACAGGGAAGGATGAGGGCTATGGCAAGGTACCAAAACGTGCTAGCAGGTTGAATGGCATTAAAACACACGAAGGGAAAAGAATTGCATATAAAAGCATAAAAGAAGGCTAAGTGTAGAGGATCAAACAGTCAAAAAATTAAAAATGAATTAAAAGCCGAAGATAAGAATAAGCGTTAAGCTAACTATCAAGCAAGCATTAACTGGTAGAAAAGGTGAGGCTAAATAAGTGGGTTTTTAACCGCGATTTGAAGGATTGAATGGAATCAGACTCACGTATAGCAATGGGGAGGTTATTCCATAAATCGGGTGCAGACAAGGCAAACGCGCGGTCACCTCTAGTCTTCAGCCGAGATCTTGGCAGTACCAGGAGTGACTGGGAAGATGATCTTAATGCTCTAGTAGGGGGGTATGATCTAAGTAGCTCAATGAGGTAGCTTGGTGCTATATTGTTAATAATTCAGAAGGTGAGCAGCAGGATTTTGAATCGGATGCAGTACTTAACGGGAAGCCAACGCAGATCAGCAAGGACACGGGTGATAGAGACACGCCGTCCACTACCAGTAAGGAGACGAGCAGCTGCATTCTGAACAATTTGGAGTCTATGGAAGAGAGTAGAGTTAAGACCGAAGTAAAGTGAGTTGCAATAATCCAACCTGGATGTCACAAAGGCGTGGATAAGCTTTCCAAGGTCCCGATGTGGAACATAAGGTCTGGCCTTGCTAATAAGACGCAATTGATGGAAACAAGATTTAACAACAGAAGACGCTTGTTTATCGAACTTAAAAGAGCAATGAATATTCAAACAGAGAGTAGGAGAGAGTCAGACGGATATAAACAGCAAACAGAAAGCCAAGTGAGCTAAACTGCACTGAAGCACATGAAGGGACAGGAGATGGGAGACCACGGAAGTGGTAGTTTGAGTATTTGCACGTATATCTAGAGTGTTTTTAACACCTCCTGACGCCCTAGCAGAGCTGTTAATACAGTTTAATTCAGAAACAACGTGTTAAACACCAAAGTCACAAAAACAGTCAAACTACAACAAACTGAACGTCAATGCAGTTTCATCACAGTTCATGACCTAGCCACGACCGCTAATCTACTGATGCAGTTTCCTGAGCGTAATTTTTACATGTACTTTTTGACTTGTACTGATTCATTTCAGTGTTGATGGACTAAATGATTCGGTCACTTACACCAGAAACTGCAGGTGTTTGTTTCGTGTTTATTACATGACGTCATCATTAAAAATAAATGGTTAGGTTCGGAAAAGGGTCACGGTTAAGTTTTTTTTGAGTGGAGAAAATTCAAAGTGGCTTGCAAAAGCAGCAGGCGGTCTAGTTTTTGGTACTAAGGGGCTTTATATTACCACAGCTTTGATTTGATACTTTCAAGTTTTAAAAAGAAAACTCAAAACATTGTAGAAATGCATTTTTAGCAAACAGAAAGCTCTTTAAAACAGTAAGATAAGAAAGCGCCCAAAACATAACATGAAATCTTTGAAAAATAACAAATAAAAAAGAAGGCCAACAAGTTTTTGTCTTTAAATATTTCTGTGATACAGAACAAATGTTAGTGTGTGTGTGTGTGTGTGTGTGTGTGTGTGTGTGTGTGTGTGTGTGTGTGTGTGTGTGTGTGTGTGTGTGTGTGTGTGTGTGTGCTTGAGATCCAGCAGTATGATGTTTTGGAGCAGCTGTGAATGACCATCACAGCTCTGAGTTCACTGCATACTTAAACCCTTATCCACTGACACTAAACATACACACATGCACACACACTTTCCCAGCAGCTGCATCCTCCTCCGACGGAGAAAAGAAACAGAGGGACCTCGACTTTGTGGACAGAATGGAGAATTTCAAGGCTTAATGAGCAGAGTTCACTCCAGCCGTCCTCCTCTGTTGCTCCCTCTGCTCTTCCATTTCTGCTGCCCGAGTGTTTAGTTTCATCGATAGGCAAAAAAAAAAAAAAAAATCCCAGGGGTCTTTCTGTCCGACGTGGGAGAGAGAGAAGTGTATGAGTGTGTTTTCGGTGCAGAAGGAGTGAGATAATTGGGCAGTGCGTATTCTTTCGTTCTTTCTCTCACGCTCACATCGTTTTTCCAGAGATCTTGGATTTTCCCAAACAGATGCGAGCACGCTCATTGTGGTTTTGACATGCACGGAAGGGAGAAAGCGTTTAGAGAAGTAGAAGCTGAGGCGCAGGTTCTGATAAGTCTGAGGTTATAATGTACATAAAGAACACTCAAAAAAATAACTTTTTGAATGAACATAAAAAAATCATGGAAAGAATTCCCACATAATTAAATTGCTTTATTTTAGCATTATGCAATTCTGTTATTCCAACTTAATGTGCTTGAGTTGGACTAACTTGATTAATTAATGATGAATCAACTGTTTTACTACAGTTGAGTCCAACTTAATTTAATTGAGTTGATCCAACCCATGCAAATTACGTTAGTGCGACAAAAATGCTTAATTGTAATAGAAAGCCATGTGGAAATCCTTTCCATGATTTTTTAAAGAGTTATGTTTTTTTGGAGTGTTCAACAAAGTCTAGAGTCTGGTTAACATAAAATGTTAATGGATTTATAATAACTTCCACTCCATCCATCCTCTTATCTTTACCATCTTTTGTAAATGTAACAACCACCCAATTTCATTTTTATAATTCCCACTTAGTTTTCAGTTCTACGTTTGTTAAACCCCAGAATGCTCTTATGTTTTTCATCTCAGATATTTTGCTTTCTCCTTAAATCTGGTGGCCTTATGGGACAGAGATGTAAAAAGCAGGCACAGAGCAACAGATACGATACTGATGAAGTATGAAATAGAGGAGTTGGGGTGGAGGTGGGCTGCAAAGTGGCTTGCAGATAGATGAGGACCTGTAGGGAGAACTGTTCATGTACCACAGGGAAGTGACCTGAATGCAGACTCTCAGAAGCTGAGCTGTTGCCTTTAAATACTTTAAATGCTTCCCCCTGTGTGAGATTTGCCAGTTAGATCAGTAGAAGGTAGCTGAGTCATCACCTGATGTGACTGGCTTGGAGACTGGCTGGTGCAAAAGCACATCACATTTCAGATGGCACAAAGGCGAATTCACACAGGTTTGTTTTGAAGTTGTTCCCTGTGCTTTGTGCACAAAACTGTTCCATATATTTATTTTTCAAAGTGTGGAAATATAAACCGTCCTAATGGAAGATGAGGTCCTCAGCACCTTTGAGCTGCCAGGTCCTCCTGCAGACCACCTCCTGCATGCAGATGGAGACTTCCTTTGGAGAGCGGCGCGTACATTTGACCCCGCTGGGAAGAATACATGCACTACAGGTCTGTCTTTACAGTCACGTATGAAAGGATCTCCCTCCCAGTGCAAGCTCTCCCAGCACTGTCAGATGTGGTTGGAGCAGAGTGTGTTTCCTGTTCACCTCAGGTCTCGCAGCGGGATCGTCGCTCCGCAGACGCTCGCTGCGCTGTCACCACTGATAGCACGCCGTTTAGCTGACATTCAGGGAAAAGCCTTCATGTTCCTGTGCTGCCCTGCTTCCCTGGGAGCTTCACTGCTAACAGTGATGTGGTATTTCTGCTCTGCACTTCTTAGACATGAAGGTTGTCATTGTGGTGGCGGTGGTCTCGTTTCTGTGGGTGCGCTCTTCCTTTGGACCGTGGAGGCTTTTCAGTTCGTCCTTGCTTGCGATCCAGCTCCTTTTCTTTAACTTTAATTAACTTCTCTGATGGATCATCTCGAATCACTTCATCACTTGTAGTTTTTGGAAAAGGGAGCGTAATTATTCTTATATGCAAAAATGTGACGTTATGACCTTGATGAGCTATTTGGGACGAGACTTAAATGAGCCTCCTTTGAACACATGTATGCTTTCAGTCATTTGTGTGAGTACAACACGATTTCCTGTAAACACAAAGATTTTAATCTGACAGTATCTTAACTTCCTGTTCCTGTCCTGCTTGAAGTTCTTTTTATGTGAAATTGGTACAGAAGGGATTTTTTTTACATGTTAAATAATAATAATGATATGTATATTGTTGTTAGTCCCCATAGGGAAATTACTCCTCTGCATTTAACCCATTCACCCAGTGAAGCAGTGGCAAGCCACCAATGCAGCACCCGGGGAGCAGTGTGTAGGGACGGTACCTTGCTCAGGGGTGTCTCAGGGTAGCCGTTCAGTGAAGTCGAACCCCCAACCTTCCGATCATGGGGCAACCACCCTACCTGCTGAGCTATCCCTGCCCTATATTTATATTTGAACCAAAAATCCTCTATTTGCCTTCATACTTCTGTCCTGCTTTTCATGAAGATTTACAGTCAATCAGCAGCAGCTCTGGTATGAAAACAGTGAAGATTTTGGACTTCTCTTCTTTTGAGTTTGCGAGGAGACAAACCCATGCAAATATTTTGAGAGAAATAAATGCAGAGCCGCTACAGCCAGCTGCCTCTCCAGAGAGTCTCTCATTCTTTGGGCAGATTCTGGCTTCACAAACTTGGACTGCAGCTGGAAACTGTAACAGTTTATGCTCACCACTTTCATCCTCTAGTGTTCTTTTCACTTGTCGCACACGTTGGTTTGCACACTTATATAAATTGTGTTGATGTCACAGCATGTGTGAGCAGTGACCAACAGGCTGAACATAGCTGCAGCATATGTGCACTACAGTAGCATGTGAAGCAGAACAAGACTGTGGGACGAGAGGCTGAGTGGAGAGGCAGCTGGATGATGCTGGACGACCTGGTGACCCTGCTGTTAGGAGAAAGAAACAAGATGAAGATGGCCAGGGCTAGTTTCACAATATGGACAAAGTGATTGCCATCCAGTAAATTGGTTGGCCAATCGTCTTTTACGCTTGTGTGTAAACATTTTTTAAAAATTAGTCACTAATTAGTGTTCATGTGGTTTAGGAGAGGCCTGACTTAGCAGAAAATCTTTGTACCCAGCACATTTGAGCTGCTCTGACTGCATAACCGAGATGAGGGTGTGGTTGTTGAAATAAAGTAAACACGTTTTTATGAGATGTTTTCAACAGAGTGACGTAAATGTCCTTATTTTACTGGGCTTTAAAAGAGCGGCTCGTCATCGCTTTCTTTGTGCGGCTTCTGTTTTTTTCAGACTTCGAGGGCATCTTGTGTTTTTTTGTTGCCCCTGCAGCTTGTTGCTGCTCTCGCTCCAGCTGGTCCTGCTGAAGGAGGCACATTCCCAGACCCCCACAAAGCCCCGGGGCGTTAGGGTCACAGTAGAAGGCGGGTCGGGGGTGGATTCCCCAGAGACGGAGGGTTGGGGGTAGATTGGTGGTGACAACAAAGAGCGGAGGAAGGGGGGAGAGGGAGTGGCAGCAAACATCAACACTGACTCTGTCTGCACGCACAACAAACCAGTTGGCAGGAAATAAACAATGGGTTTGCACGCACTGGTGAAACCTCCATGCAAGAGACGAGATGTTTGTTTAAAGGGTCTTGTTGTTTGATATGTTTGGGTTTTATCTATCAAGCCCACAGTCTGCAGACGTGTCACACTGCTCTGCTTCTAATGTTCAGGCTACTACGCTTCAGTGTTTCTGAAAATCTGCAGCAGAAGGATTACCAAAGACTAAATGTCTCGTTTGACATTTTTAAGCCTTGTAAAGGTAGTGGAACAAGCTCTGAACACAGTATTTTGGTATCACCTTTCTAAGGTAAAAGCTTCTTAACCATCTCAGATTTTCTTAAAAATTCAAAACCAACACCAAGGATCGGGCGAAGAGTTAGCACCGCCTCTTCATATTCACTTTTTACCTTATTCCCAAATGGAAACTGGGTCTCTTCCTTTGTCTCAAACTCTCCGCTTTATGTTCTGCTTCCTCTGGTTCACCTGATCTGTCTCTCTTCTCGACCTCTTGCCCTCTTTGTATGCTTTTCTCTCTCACACTCTCTGAAGCTGAAAATTGAATCTGAACCCAACACTCGAGGGACGGGACTCTTTCAAGGTGAGACAAAGACACGAAGAGAGGGAGAGAGAGAAGAGGACAAAGTGGGTGGGTGTGGAAAAAAAAGAGTGGAGAGCTCAGCTGAAAGTTAAACAGTGATGAGGAATATTAGTGGAATAAGAAACGATGGAGAGCGCCGAAAAATCATGATATTGTCAGGAGATGAAAAAGTGACTTCTTTAAATCACATGCCTGGACGTGTCGTCTCTCTTTGGTATGATAGTAAATATCTTTAAGAGAATGAACATCATCGCTGTAAATGTACTGTTATCTAAAGAGATAACAGTTGGAGTTTCCATTCAGGCCCACAGATGAAGAAAGTTCCAAATACAAAGGTTATCAAATCAATAAATCTACCCAGAATCTAGATATGAGCCGGCGTCATACGCGTATCACAAACAGCCCACTGACAGGACTGCAGAGTGGCTAAATTTACAAAGGAAGATAAAACTATCAAGTGAAAGAAGTGTGAAGAGGTTAAATACGGAGCCCCGCAAGGGACATTGGAGAAAAAAAATTAAAGATGAACTTTTGCGAGATCTTGCAAAATAGGCCGAATCCTTCCGAGGCCGCCAGCTCAATGCTGACCAGGTGGTCGAGGAACGATGTGCCCAGAGTGCGGTGTTCCCTCTGGCTCTAGTGGGCCTCGACCTCCCGGTCATCTTCGAGCAGGTGGGTAACAGACGTCTCTGAAGACTTTTGCAAATATGTGATGTCTTGATAAACCGAGCAGATATTTGAAGTTTACACTTTCTGTAACCCAGAAAGAGTAATATTAAAACTAACTAGCTGCAGCCAATGTTGGAAACTGGAATTGGCTGGGCCGCGCTATGAATTCTTGGATAGGTTGGGCCACAAAGGATACACCCGGCCCATCCATCAAATTCGGGGAAATGAAGGATGCATTTGAAGCAGCCTTCAAATTGAGACAGCCTTCGTCGCCTGGCTGTGAAGTCATCGGCCTTCAGATGCACCCTGTGAAGGATGCGGCCTATTTTGCGAGATCTCTCAAAACCTTTGTGAGATCTCGCAGAAGTCCCTCACAGGGCTCCGTAGTTAAACACATAAATCAGGCTGAAAACAAGACCGCTGCTGCAGACAAAAAGCACTTTATGAACCTGTGTGAATTTTAAATGCTCTGCTCAGTAAACGTGAAAAAGAGCTAAAGAGCTGAAAAAATTTCGACTGTGTCAGGCAACAGGACATCGGCATCATTTTTTAATTGCTTGCAGCCAATAAGATAATAGCAGAAATCAAGCAGCTTCCAGGAATCCCGATTTCTTACTGATGCTATTCAGGAGAAACAGGCAGACTTTTTATTATCTCTTAAAACCGCAGGAAATCAAACACAGGTGAAACTGATGAGGGTGGACAGACAATCACAAAGGAGGGAAGGAAACAAAAGCAGAAAGTGAAAACACATGTGACACGTGAGAAACGTAACCTTCAAAGTAAAACACAAACACAGCAATGTGACAGGAGTGCCCTGAGTCAGTGTTAAAACCATTTTTGTTTACCCCGTCCCGTCAGTGCATTAGCATATGTTTGCAAAGGCTGTTGCATAAAAATGTCTGACTTGAAACTGCTGTTCCAGTTGTGCAACACCGCCGCGTTTAAAGCTCACTAATCCTCGAGAAGCAGACCGAAGAAAGCCGAGTTAGTGTCCTGCAGAGTGTCAGCTTGTTTTCTGTGCAGAAGGAAGTCCAGGGAAAGTGAGATGAAGAAGCTGGAAGGGTCAGAGCTCAGCTTTTCTCTCTCAGTTGTTGTTGTGAAACTCTGCGTGTCGAGTTACTGTTACTGGGAGGCCTCCGGGGGGGCATCACTGACCGCCTGTGCACACACATATAGGAAAGCATGTGAAGGCATCAGTAAATATTTATGTCCCTGCTGCTTCTCGGGGAGTTTTTTAGCCTTAAAGTGTGAGTTCACCCCTAAATTTGAATTCTCCTCTGTCCTGTAGTGCTGTGAATTTCCCCCCCGAAAAAACAACGTCGCTGTCCAGAAACCGTGAATCTCGTTGCATGTAGGAACTGTTTTCTTTCTACTGAACTACACCCAGCAGACAGAGGTATCCGTCTGACCATGACGAGAGGCTGAAGATTAAAGAGCTGTACTGTTGGTAGCTGCACGCTTCTTTTGTTTGGCGCATGTAGACGGAAAGAAAACAGGGGTCCAGTTCAGTGAGAACCAAATCTCAGTGCGACATAAAGGATTATTATGAAGTGTGAATAATGCAAACTCAAGCGAGTCCAAGAATAAAAATAAGAAGCAGGGAATGAACATAATGGGGTCTACTTTAATGTTCAGGAGCTCGTTTTATTTATTCAGCCTAGGTAGTCGCCCTAATCTCAGTGTTAAGATTACAAAAGCTGGCGCAAGTTTGCAGTTTGGCTGGAAAAAGAGAAAGCAAAGAAGGATGAAAGAAGAAAAAGTGACAGCAGAGGAAGAGACGGCATCAGACAGCAGGAGGGTGAGAAATCAGGACGAAGTAATGAACAAAACAAGAAACAAGAACAGAAAGTGTGAAAGTGATGACAAAAGTCGAGACGAAATAAAGCGCATGAAGCAGGTTTGTCTTATCCTCTCAACCGCTTCCTCTTTGTGTCTCGTTTCGGTTTTATTGCTGTGAGAATGTGCCACAATCCGGTCTCGGTGCAACCTTTCCAAGTGTGTCAATTTGAATTTTTCCATCCCTGTCTTCATAAAGACTCCGGAGGTGTTCATCAGTCTCACCAGCCCTGAGCCCCGCTCGAGGGCGCTCGGGGGGCCATTTGAGGATGATGAATGGAGAAGTGGAGCTACGAGGTCGAGGAATATTTTTCGAGAAGTTGTTAAAATTGCAGTAGTTTCGGCTCATTTGCTTCTGGCCGGGTTCAGGTTGGGTTCAAACTGGGACACGTCACATTTGAAAGATGGGGAAGAAATCTTCGTCGTCCTTTTAACGGGTGGAGGAAAGTTAAAAAGGATGATGTCACAATGTTTCGGTGCACATCTGATTTAAGAGGGTCTGGGGGAGCAGGGGGAGCCCAGGATGATACTGGATGTGCATCGCACTGTATGCTAGATGCTTGCTAAGCTCTGCTGAGGAGTCCTTATTTAGATTTAGTCCAAGCAAAATGTGCCAGACTTTAAGAACTAAGAATAATGAGCACATAGTCTTTACACCGCTGCCAGCGAATGTGATTTCATCCATTCTGGTTTATCTGGCTTTCATAGAATTAGAAATATGTACATTTGAACACAGAATAAAACCTTCCCACATGTAACGTACTGCATTATTTCAACCCTCGAGTGACTGAGCTGTTTTACGGACTAAAATAAGGTTTAGATTTTATATGGGAAAACTTTTAGTTAATGTTTCTGTATGTGGTTATCACACTGTTTCCTTTATCTATGACAGATACTCCAAAGGATGTTAAAAAACATCTCATGTCTCACTTTATTTTCTCACACTTACCTGGGTCAAGCCAGTCAAGCGCATGCCTCTTTCCTCCTCTCCGGCTCCTCTGGAAGGACACCGAGGTGTTCACAAGCCAGTGGAGAGGTGCGATCTCTCCAGCGTGTCCTCGGTCTGCCCTGTGGTCATGTCCTAGTTGGACATTCCTGAAATACCTCATCTGGGAGGCATGCTGGTCTCCCAATTCAGTTTGGTCCTGGGTTGATGGGCTAGCCAATGTATGATTCAAAGAACTCCTATGATGGAGTGAGGAAAGCTCAGCTGAACCGGGGATACCGTGCAGCCAGGCCTGGGGGATGGGCTCATTCAAGGGGCACTTGGCGGCCGACCGTAATCCACAGTGTACGAACGAGCCACGTGTGTTTGTCCAATCTTAGCTGCTTAAACTGGCTGTATTTATTGTAAACGATAAAAAAAAAAATCCAGTTTAGAAAGTTATTTGTTACTTTCAAGAGTCTGTTTCAAACTAAATCTGAACATCTGGTTTGCAGATGTGGATATTTTAAATATTTTGTCCAAAAACACTTGAAATGATGCCTTTTGAAGCAGCAAACCTCACTCCTCTCAGTCTGTTTGAGTTCAGTGAAGAAAATCACAAAATAATCATTGGAAGTGTAAATTTACAATATAATCAAAGCCTACAGAACAGAAAACATACATATATTTCACACTGCTTGTTTCACCAATGACCCAACCCGACTGCCTTTGGGTTTTCATGATTTCAAGTCACAGCA